>NC_135620.1:32145625-32809687 GCF_053574225.1 Canis aureus
GGGGATGACGAAGAAGGATTTAAGATAGAGAATCAGTGATTGCCCTATTAATCTCATTTAACTGAAACTAAAATCTGACAGAGTGCATTACAAGTTGCAGGCAGTAAGGCTTATCAATTCATTACTACTTTCAAGGCTCTCCCTTGCTTTCTTTCTGCCTTCAGCTCCTGGCAAAGGACAGCTTTTTACAGTTCAATTTCTCAGTTTATTTTTGACTGCTTTTAATTAAATTTGATGGCCTGCTTCTGCACCACTGAAGTTATTGGAGTTGCAAAGCACTTTGCTGTTATAATGATATAGCTCCCTTGATGTCTGTTCATTATTAACTGCTTTTCAAAAGTGCTGCTCTCAACTCTCATTTTATAAATATTTAAATAACTGAATTTCTATAACATAAATATCAGCACACAGAAGATAAGGATTCTATTGCCTGTTTAATAGGTTATACAAAGTAAAATAAGAATGCCTTTTTATAAGGCTTTATAATATTAATTGGGAATGTGTCCTTAGATCATCCTGTATATAAATTCTCATACAGATAGTACCAATGTCTCAAAATCACAGTAATCAGTGATAGAAGATTTTAGAAAAGAGAATGTGTAATTTTCATATAGGTAAATGAGATCCTGAAATTAACCTGGGTGTTTTTTTAAAGCTGTCATTCTAATTTTTAAGATAAAATGAAAGAGTGTGCTAAGAGAGCTTAGTCATCACCAAAAAAAAATTCATTCCTCAGAAATAAATAAATAAATAAATAAATAAATAAATAAAGCAGAGTCTTATTAAGATAAAACCAAAAACTGATGAATTAACCTCAGTTATTAATCTCCCCCAAAACTCAAAAGACAGCAAAAATTATTATTTTTTTTAAAAGTCGCTATGGGCTGATCAAAAAATAGGAGCTTAGAAGAAAAATGGAGATAGTAGCAGAACAGAAGATAGTAATAGTGTCAGCTGCGATCAGCCTTGCCTTAGACAGACACTGTTCTAACTCATCTTCTACCTTACGTAACATCCCTATCATCATCTCCTGTTTACAGGTGAGAAAATAGAGGTGTAGAAACATCAGGCAACTTGCGGATCACATATTCAGCAAGTAGCAAACCCAGGCAGTCTGGTTTCAGAGTCATACCTTTCATCACTCTACTGTATTTCAATACATCGTGGAAGGTAGGGAGCAGATTGTGAAATGATGATTGATGTAGTAGACTGAGGAAGTGCTGCCCACAGGCCCACAACGTGAAGCGCTGCAAGAAGTCAGCCAAGCGTACCCACAGAACCTTCCAGGAGCCTAGCTTTCAGAATAATGGAGTGCTTTGGAAAGGAGTGAGATGCAGTTCTAAAAAGGGGACAATTGGTGAAATTCTATAGTGGTTGCTCTCTCATCCCCCACAACCGGCAATTACTTCTCTGTTTCCTGTCATCCTCTACCCTCAAATTCCCAATTTTAAGTCTGTTCTCTGGAGAAATTAAACCTGGTACGCTTGACTTTGGACAGAGCTGTTATTTGAAATGGAAATACTTAATCAAGGAACCTGTAAGCCACCTCCCTTACTTGGTTTCCAGAACACAAGCAGCCAAATGATATTACCTCAACTCCTACTCAAAGACCGCACTTTATACGAATGGCGAACAAAAGGTCAGTCATTTGAAGAAAACTGCACATTACTGAGACCTACAGTGAGATGTTAACACCCACAAAGGACTGATAATAAACAGACAATATAGGGAGTTAACAAACAGGGATGGGGGGAGTTACTCTAATCAATAATATAGAATAAGAATGTGTACTATGATAATAAAACAAAACATTCTAAGATAATCAAAAAAGTTATCAAAACTTAGGAATATGGTAAATAAAACTTAAACACCAACAGAACATCAGGTACAATGGGCTGTCAATAGGCTTTCAGCTATAGCCATCAAAAATATCCCTACTTGGCTTTTTTCCCCTTTTCTCTGCAAATATCTATCCTTGAGCTCCTGTTGGTGCAGGGTTCCTAACCACTTCGTGTTTAGTGCTGCCCAATTTGAATAGACTTTTCTTCAAATAAACTCCAAATTTTTTTTATAGATTTTATTTATTGATTCATGACAGACAGAAAGAGCTACAGAGACACAGGCAGAGGGAGAAGCAGGCTCCACACTAGGAGCCCAATGTACAACTTGATCCTGTGACTCTGGGATCATGCCCTGAGCTGAAGGCAGATGCTTGACTGCTGAGCCACCCAGCTGTCCCATAAACTCCAAAATTTTAATATGCCTCTGTTTTTTAACACAAGGAAATGCAACACTTTATTCTCTACTGTATCCCACACTGGAAGAAAAACATACTATGAAGATATCAGCTCAGTTGATAAAATCTCAATGCCAGCAGAAGACTATATCAAAGTATTATATAAATGCTACATTTACTGAAGCTAATTACATTACTCTAATTATGTAAAAGAATATCCTTGTTCTAAGGAAACACAAACTGAAGTATTCAGAGGTGAAGGGCAATGATATATGCTACCTACTGTTAAATGACTAAGGACAAAAACAAAACAAAACAAAACAAAACATAGATTGACACAGCATGTGTGTGTAAGTATATAGAGAAAGAAAGCCAAGACACAAATGTGAACTATAGATAGTCTAGGTAAAAGGCCCTGAGGTATTCCTTGTACTTCCCCTGCCCCACTGCCAGCAACTGTTGTCTAGGTTTCATTTTTTTTTTCTAAATAAAATAGTTTTTTTTTTTTTTTTAATCCAAGAAAGGTACAAGATAAAGTCAAGGAAATTTCCCAAAGAATGAAACTGAGAAAGAAAAATTGATTTTTTTAAAAAGATAGGAAAAGATAATCCAGAAGGCCTAATAGCTAACTAATAAAGAGAGAAACCCACAACAGCTAAGATGAAACTAAAGAAATCAAACTTTTAGCACAAAAAATATCAGTTTTCAACATGAAATTAGTTCCACTCCAAGGCACATTGTCATGAATTTCAAAAATCCTGAGAGGTTCTTGTGAAGAAAACACAAAACGAAACAGAACAGAGAAGTAAAAGGAGAATCAGGTGGCATTGAACTGGTGCTTTCACAATCATCGAGAAGGAGGAAGAAGTGCAACCCAGGAACAAGAAATCCAACGGAGAAAAGCAGAGGCAGGGAGAGTCAGAGGGCCAGCACATAGATGGGAGCAGAAGGGTGGACAGAAGGGTAAAAGCGTGTGAGCACAACATACATGATGCAGGTCTCAAGTATTTTCATCATTTTGTGCATTTGAAATTTGAAATAGTCATTAATAATCTAGAATCTATGGAAATTAATTTCTGCTAAAAAATTGAAAACCTAGAAAGCAACATTTATATATAATCATGATTTAAACATCATGTTGATTTCCCTAAAATAAGTTGAATCAATGCATTGAGAAGAGAGTGGAAAGGAAGTCCTGTGATTAGTGTGCCTGTCCTTCATCCTACGTAAGTATCATAGTAAGAAGTTAATAGATGAGGTTGAAAATTAATTGAGATAATATAAACATGTTAAATTAAAAATAAGGTGGTTACCAACAGATGACACTTGAACTTTGTTCTCTCTTCAATGTGACTATTGCGTAGAGAGATGTGGAGCAGGCTGTTGTGATTCTGTTGCTCTTGCAAGTCTCATAATACAATTTGATTGCTAGATCATGAGTTTCTATTTTTAAGAATCAAAGCAATTCCAAGAAGTAGAACACTTTGTAGTGCTCTAAAACTGCTTCAACTATTTTAAAAATAGAGTACACTGATCATTATACAGAGAGGGCCCCTGCCCAAATATTTTCTATAACATTTTTTTAAAAAGAAATATTTGTTCAGTGTTACATATGACATGCATTTGAAAGGAAAACCATCTCCCAACAATATTAATTTCAAAGAGCCCAGAAGATGCTTTTGTAGTTTTTGTGTCTCTTAAAACAATTGCTTTAAAAAGTTAAGATTCACTGAGAGAAATGTGAAGCTAGAGTTTTGTAGCTTTCCATACAAGGGTAGGAACACCATAGATTCCTCTAACCTTTGTAAAACCAGTTGTTTCTAATGTTAAAAATATATTTGAAACTGAAGCACATCCTAGTCCTGCTGTCAACTCCCACCCAGAGTAGATGCTAATGATCTCCACTACTAATGATAAAATGTCAATTTCCATAGGTCTAATACGTTCACAATAATTTCCACATTCCCAGTACTGAGTAGCAATATCTTTGGCTTCAGCAACTGGTATTTACTGGTCTGTACTCCAGATGGTGGTATTTAACTGTTATAGCATATTGCAATAACAATGAAAAAAGTACTTCATCTTCTATCTAAGATATAATAAGAAATTTAATGTAAAGATCACTTGTTCTTTCATATAAAAGAACAACTGCTCAAGTGATACTTAAAATGTGCATAAGTTATTTTCATTAAGATTTTTAAAAATTGTCTTAAGAGGCATTTTTGTATATTTACCATCTACTATTATTAAGGTCTGAGTTTAATAATCTAATCTAGAGCATCTGTCATAGCTCTATGGGAACTGCTGATGTTTTTTGTGTTTGAAGTCTCATATTTGGTATAAAACACTGAAGGAGATTCTATATTATATAATGGATACTTGAAGGAGATTAATTTACCTTTTGAACAACCAGAAAGTTAGCTGCTTCACCTCACACTATTTTTTTAAAAAAGCATTATTTTAATTTTTTTATTATTACATAGAAATATTGTGTTTTCTCTTTTCAGTTCTCATTTCCCCATTCCACAAATATCCAGCAGGTGACAACACTAACCACATTTTTTTAAGAACATGCTTTCAGAGCTCCTGGATGGCTCAGTCAATGAAGTGTCTAGCTCCTGATTTCAGCTCAGGTCGCGAGATCATGGTTGTGAGTTTGAGACTTGCCTGGTTCCACGTGGAGTCCACCTGGGATACCCTCTCTCCCTCTCCCACTGCCCCTACCCTCCTTCAATATGAATAAATCTTTAAAAAAGATAATGATTACTGAATCATACAGTATCATAAAATTTGCATTTTAACCTATACCTTTTCAGCATCATGTCATCATGAACTTGAGTTTCTGTTTAGTATAAATGGTAAAAGTTTTTGTAATATACCAAGATTAATTTTGATAATTCCAAGTACTGTTGATTTGTAACCTTGAGACCAATAATATTTTCTCTGGAAATTAAATATATTTAAAAGTTGTAAGAAAAAGTTTTAAGTTTTGTATTTTATATGCTTTAGGAGGTAAGTTTTGCTTAAAAACTCACACTGCTCTGAATTTCACAGTTTGGTAACAACTATTATGTATTCTACAAGTATAGGATGTCAAGCATTTCCATTTGAAGTTTTACTTGCAATGGTATCAGGATCCAACAGAATGTAAAGTCCAAAGATAACTGGAAAGAGGATACAAAATTAAGAACATACTCCTTGGGCTAACATTAAAGACCACCAAAATTAATCTCTATCCTTTTCTTTTACTTGTTACCTTTAATTACAAGAAAAATTGCTAGCTCTCCTTTTCTTTGTCTTTTCTACATTCAAATTCATTGTTTGCATACAAATTGTCCCCTCTTCCTACAATGCCAATCCCAGCCTGCCATCATCCATTGAAATTATCAAGTTCAATTTCCTTCAAGATATCCTCTCAGTTGCTGAAACACAAGACAAATGCTGTCTTGCACTTGATCTCTCCTTATCTCTTGGCATCTGACACTAATACTTATCTAAGTATGTGTGATATGTATCTACATAATGACATGCTATTTAGTAGTGTATTTCCTAAATACACTATTTAGTAGTGCTATTTAGTAGTAGCCTATTTCCTCCCAAAGAGAATCATTACTTGAAGGTAGAAATACTTTAATATCTGTATTTCCCTAGACCTGTGGGGAATATAATGTATATTGTGGATATTTAATATTTGTTACTAATTACAACTTCTAATTATTAAGAACCATCATTTTGAGACTTTCTTTCTTTCTTTCTTTCTTTCTTTCTTTCTTTTTCTTCTTTCTTTCTTTCTTTCTTTTTCTTTCTTCCTTTCTTTCTTTTTTTCTTCTTTCTTTCTTTCTTTCTTTCTTTCTTTCTTTCTTTCTTTCTTTCTTTCTTTCTTTCTTTCTTTCTTTCTTTTTCTCTTTCTTCCCTCTGGTTGATTTTCAGGTCATTGCATTTTCTTGAGATATGTTCATAAAGGACACACACACACAAATCCCAATTGAAAGTTTTGGTTTGTGGTGATCTAAGTCTCTCAGATTTTAGTATACATTATTTGGAACTCCAAGTGGTTTCAGTGCAATGAACGTGAAATATATTTTGATTTACTCTAGACATATATTATTTAATGTCTAATGAATACAGATTCATCTGACCAAATTCTCACCTCCTGAGAATTTCTAATGTTATAGTTTGCAAAATATTCTCAGTACTTCAGCAAACATAAATTTAACTGTTAAAGTTCAACATTACTACAGTTGTTGGCAATATTAAATAATTTTTGTGTGATTTCCACTGCACCTTAAATTTCAGGTCATAAAGTGTTATTAATATTATATGGTTGGAAATAATTTCCAGATCAATGAATCAATGCTATCTTAATATTCTGTCTTTAATTTTCATACCACATGTATTTTGTGAGTGGTTTTCATAAGAGGAAGTTGCTTTGTGTTGCCCAGCTCATTATCTTGGATTTTTATCCCTAGTTGAATTCCCTTTGTGATCAAAGGGCAGAGAGAACATCTCCTGAATTATTGAACCGTGCTGATTTGATGGGTAGGCCACACACATTAAAGGAAAAAGGAAAAAAGTTTCTCTGCAAATATCTACTTGAAGATATTTTACCAAAAAGCTGAGATTTCACTGCAGAAACAACTAATTCTACTACTTCATTAAAAGTAATCTGTTTTTCTATATTGGATCCACATTGTATATATACATATACACACATGTGAGTATTTTGGTAAGTTGCTTCTATCTGTTCTCTATGGTTGGTAACAATCGATGCTCACACCCACAAAGTACTTAAACATCTGTAGACTATTTCCACAAACACTGTATTAGTTGACTTTTAGAATTGGAACAATTTAGAATAAATAATTTAAGAACTCAGAGGCTTAAAGAGAATGGTAGACTCTGGGCTGCATAACTCATTCATGGCAGAGTAGATATTTGAGCCTAGGTCAACCAGTACAAATCTGACCCCTACCCCGCACACCTATGTTGGCATGCTGACAATTCCAAATTACTATTGTACACATTTTTCTGCCATTCTTCTCATTTCAACTTAATGTAAGTTCATGGCTTTATAATGTGCATGTTGTGGGGAGAAGCATTGATAAGACAATGATGAAGGATTAGCAAGAGTAAACTCACTGATAATGGAAAAAGCAAGAAAATTTTAATCATCATTACATCATTAATAAGTTAATGATATTAACACACTTGTTCTTTCTCCTGTCCATTGAAGATAATTCAGGCCTATTCAGTCAAGTTAGGCACCCCCTCCTACATCTTTCCCTATAAGCAGGATTTTTTAAAAATTTTTATTTATTTGACGGAGAGTGAGCAAGCAAGTAGGGGCAGATGTAGGCAGAGGGAGAGAGAAGCAGGCTCCCTCCAGAGCAGGGAGCCTCATGCGGGGCTTGATCCCAAGACTCAGGGATCATGACCTGAGCCAAAGCTGTCACTTAAGCACCTAAGCCACCCAGGGACCCCTATAAGCAGGATTTTACTTCAGATTTGACACAGAGTAGAAAGAGTAAATCACATTAAAGAGGAATCTGAAGGAAAAAGGCAGGAAATACAGCCTAGGTGAGAATGATACCTCTGCTTTGTTTGGTATATTAATCTAGAGGACAATGGGAGTGTGGGTTTAGAGTTATTAATTTGGGAATATTAAAGCCATGGGTCTCCATATGATCATCCAAGAAGAATATACAGGGAGAATAAAGAGGCAAAGGATGGACTTGGAAATCATAGTCTCTGTGGAAGACAGGTGCAGAGAAGTCTGTGAAAGGAGACACCACTGCTATTCTTCACAAAATTTATTTTTTAAATATTCACATGAGAAATTAGAGTTGTTTCTTTTGTTTTTTTTTAAAGATAAATATACAATCTATTTATGCATCACTGAAGTCAGATAAAGGAGAACTGCAGAAGACTATGGTAATGAAATATAACTAACTTTCAAAGATTTGGTGAATATATTCATGTTTTAATCAGTTACACACTGATATAATTTTTTGTTAAAAATGCAATAGTATTTACAAAGTGTCAGTGTGTAATAAAAGTTGGCATTTAGTACATCAAATTTATTGTTCTAATCTTGAAACAAATAGCAATATTCAAATTCGTTCAATGTACATCACTTATGCTATAATTTTCTACAAAATGAAAAGTAGAGCAATACAGGTAAGCATGATATGTACTCATCCATTTCAACAGGTCATATTTTGTTATTAATACTAATAAAAGCACATTTCTGTATATTTAATCTTTCAAGGCTCTACTCAAATTTCAAACTTTTGGACTTTACACATTTATTAAATAGGAATTATCTTGACTCTCCCAAACTCTTTCATTTAAACAGAAAAGTTGTTTAGTTTTTATAAATACATAACATATATGTATATGTTCTTTAAAAAATATATATATATATGCTCTTGTTAAAAAAATACAAATGAAAGGTTTTACCTAAATTCTGCTTTGTTAACTATATAAATACACATTTTACACCAATACAAGATTTTACTTCAATTCTGTTTTATAACCTGATTTTTCAATCTCTGTAAAGATATGCTATTTTTTCATGACCTTATTCTTCTATGATCCTATTTTCTTTTCTTTTCTTTTTTTTTTAAGATTTATTTATTCATGAGAGACACAGAGAGGCAGAGAAACAGGCAGAGGGAGAAGCAGGCTCATGCAGGGACCCTGATGTGGGATCCAGACTCCAGGATCACACCATGGGCCGAAGGCAGGCACTCAACCGCTGAGCCACCCAGTGAGCCCCTATGATCCTGTTTTCTTGTGAAAAAATTAATGATTCAATTTTCAATGTTAAGTTGTATTTTTTTCAGGTTATAGTAAAAACATCCACTATAAAATTATCAAAAAAAAAAAGTTAAAAACAAAAATAAAATAATCATATAGGGTTTTCCTTCTGCCTTTTCACACAAATATTATCTTAAGACATTTTAACTTGCTTTTATAAGTTTAAAAATATTCCTATTCCTTCTTTCATGTCACAAGTAGTCTAAATCATTTTAATAGTTTATATAATTTCACTATTTGAACAAAAATCTATTTTATAAGTTCAGTACAATTAAGTATTTGGGTTGTTTATCATTTTCATTGCTATTAAAACTGAATGTAAGAAACATTTTTGCTTCTATTTTTTCAGACATTCTTAATTTTTTTCTTACATTGTCACTAGATATAGAATTGCTGTGACAAAAAGAGGGATTATTACATATTTGATGAGTAGACTAAGTACTTATTGCATACTCCTTATATCTTTTTTTATAGTCCTTGCCCTTGTAGCCTTAATTAGCTTATCTTCTTTATTAATATTTTAATCCATGAAAGGCAGAAACTATATATGACTTAAAATAAAATGTTATATAGGCCTAGAATGTAAGTCTTCAAAGTCAAAAAAAAAATAAGTTCTGTAACATTTGTCTTGCATTCCTTAAATCTATAGCCTGTTATTATATTCAGTCCTCAAAAGTTTCATATTGAGCTAAGTGATACATACATTTTGGCTTATGAATTCATGAAGGTACATCCTTGGAGAATCACAATTAAAATATGGGTATGGGGGCACCTGGGTGGCTCAGTGGTTGATCATCTGCCTTCGGCTCAGGGCATGATCCCAGGACCTGGGATCAAGTCCCACACTGGGCTCCCTCCGAGAAGCCTGCTTCTCCCTCTGCCGATGTCTCTACCTCTCTCTCTCTGTGTCTCTCATGAATAAATAAATAAATCTTTAAAAAATAAAATAAAAGGGATCCCTGGGTGGCGCAGTGGTTTGGCGCCTGCCTTTGGCCCAGGGCGCGATCCTGGAGACCCGGGATTGAATCCCACATCGGGCTCCAGGTGCATGGAGCCTGCTTCTCCCTCTGCCTATGTCTCTGCCTCTCTCTCTCTCTCTCTGTGACTATCATAAATAAATAAAAATTAAAAAAATAAAATAAAATATGGGTATGTCTGACCCTTACTTCAGATCTCTTGTCATTTAGAAACCAGAAGTCAAGGAGCCTTTTGAGTCACAGAATTATCTATAGCCTCTAATTGCATGACTTTGGAAGTGACAACATTTGGGGTCCTCAAGACTAACTCAGCCCTCCTATGCTTGTCATTTAGAAGGCTACAGAACAATGTGTCAATCTGAAATGCTTAATGATAACTTTGCTCCACGTTGGTCACTTCTGGATAGCCTTCCCTCCTTAACCCCCAAACACTCTATGAAATTTCATCTTTCATTCTACTTGTAGTTCAGTCATTTTGACACCCAGTTCAGAAAGAAACTCATTCATAGTTACCTCTTTGACCACTTAAAGAGGAAATCATTATATGCATTGACTTTAAAGTATGATACAATTTTACAACTATAATATTTTTGAAGAAATGAAATAGCCCAGTATTTCAAGAGGGTAGAAATCAGTTATCTGATGAGTTCTGTAGGTAAGAGTCAGAAAGATGCACACATTATATTTCGGAGAACTGTACTCACCTGGAGCCAAAGCCCATCACTCCCTTCAATGCTGGTGCCAACATGCTGTCAGTCAGACACCCTCAGCTGGACTATCACCCGGCCAGGAACTGCTGGCACTTTACTCCTACCTAGAACAAAATACAATGTCAGTCATTTTTTTTTTGAATGTTCATTCAAGCATTGTGAGATATTCATTATGTTATCTTTCCTTGTCACATTAGACACCCATTTATCAGAATGTTCAACATAAAGGAAAGAAGCGTAAACTCTTTACCTCTATAATTTATACCACAATGATTAATATAGCAGCTGTTTAAGTCAAAGGGACCATCTATATTTTATCTCCTATAAAGTGTTTTTTCTAAAAGATTATTATTTCAGTGCCATCATTCCTATCCATTTGGTTTAAGTAATTGATGTGTTAATTTAGGAAGCCATTTTCTATATATTATCCTTGGAAACTATAAATCAAAATACTTTAACCCCCAGAAAATATTGTTTCCTGTATTTTTTTTAACCCCAGCTGAAGAAATCTCAGTAGGAAGCAATTTAGTAATGCACTAGCTTTATGCCTGTACTACTTTATATTCTTCAACTTGTGAGACACTGATGAAGAACACAGATGCTTCCTCACATGCACCAGGGTGTTGCTACTATGGAACATTAGGTGAAAACAGACCTTTTTGACCAGATGATGGAATCATAGACTAAAAAACAACAACAATAACAACAACAACAAGAAAACCAAGAAAACCTTCAGGGCTGGGCTTCCTGTGTATGAAAGGGATGTTATAGTCTTTCTTCTCACAATTGTGGCCACTTGACCTTCAGCATTCTCAGCCTCACTCCAGTCTGCCTCACAATTGGGTGGTTTAAGGAAACATAAGAAATCCTACAATATGCCTAAGTTGTTGCAGTTTGTCCAGGCAGCACTTGTTTTACCTTTGCCTTTGTCCCTTTCTCCAGCACTTGGAATTTGACTGAATTGAATCTCATGGTGGGGATCCTGTTATTTGCTGACCTTCCTCCGGATGCTTACTGCCTACCTTCATCCTCAGAACCAGGTTGATACACCCTCGTGTTTGATGACCCTGCCAGAGTAATCTCTTACCTCTTATTGTACCACTTTGCACTAATCACTCGTTTGAATCACCACTTGATATGTGGCACCACCCTCTCTAAGTGAATAATGTGGCTCCACATACTTCAACACAAGCAGTGAAATCTATTCCCCAAACCCTAACCTTTCTGGTGTCAAGTTATGAACTACTTCTTTTGTCTCATGTTACTATTAAATTTAAGAGTTTTTCTATGCAGTATAATATAAAAGGTGCAAGAGAGACCCATTTCAGTTCCATAATAGAAGTCAAATCTTAAGATTGAATATTGTTCTTTCCCTGTAGCCTTCTTAAAATTCAGATTTTTCTCATCTCACTCTGGAATCCATTTTATTCCCTTTATTTCTTCTGCTACTACCACAATAAGCTTTCATTAGCTCTCATTCAGATAATAACAATAACTCCTTAAATGTCGGTCTAGTGCCAACTGAAAACAGATGGCACTTTCAGATTAGAATAATTGAAAAGAGTTTAATAAAGAACCTATTACAAAACTGTGTGCTATACGTAAGGAAACCACAAGGGGAGGCGCCACCCTGAGACTGGCAGGATGAGGACAGGGGGCAGTTACCACCATCTAGGAGTCGGATGTATGGAGAGGGTCCCCTGGGCAGAAAGTCATCTTTGCTTGGGAGTCCCAGGCAGCACAAGATGACAGGATGTGAGTGAGCCTGAGGTAAACCATTTTCATCTTCTCCCTTCTCTCTGGTTTCCTACCTATCCTACCCATGGGACAAACCACAATGGCCATCCAAGGTCACGGAGCCTCTTGATGAACTCCATCCAGACTCGTTTCCAGTGTTAGAGTGTAGGATGGAGAAAGGTAAGAGTGAATCTGAAAGGAAATAGAGATTCAGCAAACACCTATTCATAATTCAGAGCATGGGATTTGGAATCAGATGCAGGTTTGATTCCTGGCTTTACCCATGTGTATTACTAGATAAACTTTTATAATTCTTGACATCATTATCCATATGATTCAGAAAACATACTTCAGAGTTTTATTGTTAGAATTAAATGGCATAAATTACCGAGTACATGTATATCTACTAAGTAGTTAGTATTAGCCACAGTGGTAGTAATTCCTCTCAAAATGCATAGAAATCAAACATAAACACATTCTAGCCACACTAAACTCTTCAACACTTGTAATGGATAGTGTATTTTCATATCTTTCATGAGTGCTATTCCTTCTGTTTAATAATTTTATTTTCTTCACCCTCCCACACTAACCCCTGTTGCCAGGGATTCCCTACTCATATTTTAAACTTCATGAAATGATCTGAAGGTTCTCTTCAGTTTCAGAAAAAGGAGATCATCACTTTTTCACCTTTCCATTGCACATATCATTCTGCAAAATGATTAGACTATGCCATCTTCCTACTTAACTATGAGCTCCTTAAAGAAAAGGTTATGTCTGCCAGATCTGTATCCTCAGATGGTGGTTCATTGCTAGGTTCTTAGTAGATATTCAATAAACATTAAGTGAATAAATGTGTATTACTGGAGTTAGTCTGTTACAATGTCAGAAGGTTTGTTTCTTTCCTCTTGGTCCAAAGGGCAAATCAATCAGTAATGTGGTAGGTGGTGGGGAGTAAGATGATCACGGAAAGTTAAGACAACCAATGAAGAGGTCCCAAGGGAAATTCTGAGCTGCTCCGCAAATTCTTCCTGGGACAGCCCTGCTGGAAAATTCACCTCATTCATTTCAAGGCTGCCAGAAATACCAGTACTGGTTGATTTCAAGCAATTAGTAACTTATAATCTAACTAGGTAACTGAATACAAACACCTCTTAGTATCTGATGCATTTAAGTGATAAGACAAGTTGAATCATCAACATTTCTTCACTGACTACCCCGTTTTTTCCTGCAATTTAAAATACATGTATTTATTCTGTTTTGTGAATAGGTAATACATTTGCATGAATCTAGGCCTCACAGAATGGTATATAGGACAAAGTCTATCACCTTTTCCTCCATCCTATCCTAATGTCATCTGCAACAAGACCAACTATATTGGCATCTGTGGATCCCTGCAAATTTCCTTCAACAAATACAAAAAAAAGTAGGTATATTATTCTCCACCCCAACCACAATTAAACAAAGAGAAAAGATTGCATTCTTTACCCACCATTATGGGCCTTGCCTTTCTCCCCAAGCCACTGAAAGTAACTAGAGAGTTTTTTATATTAGTAAATGAACGGCATCTTCCGTGTAGTCAGTTTCATGTCTTTCTATTGTTCTGACATACCTACAATTATTTAATTATATAATTATACTACAAGGTTTTTATTTTTCAAAATGTTTATTATTCTTGAGATTAAAAAAAGTTTGTTGAGGCATCTGGGTGGCTCAGTAGTTGAACATCTTCCTTTGGCTCAGGTCATGATCCTGGGGTCCTGGGATCAAGTCCCATATCGGGCTCCTTGCAGGGAGCCTGCTTCTCCCTCAGCCTGTGTCCCTGCCTCTCTCATGAATAAATAAACAAATAAAATCTTTAATTAAAAAAAAATAAATGTATCCAAGAGGTACTCAGTAGGGTACATTCCTATAAGTGCAGAAGTAAAAAATAAATAAATGCATTTAACTTTCAAATATGTTGGCAAGTTTCCCCGCCTTGAAAGTTAAGCCAGTTAATGCTACCAACACCAACTTCTGCCTGGGTGGGCAGATTTCTAGATTCTTGAAAATCTGATAGGTGAAAAATTTCATCTCTGTCATTTTACTGAGTATTTAAAAAATTATGATGTAGATTCAACATCTCTGGCATTTAAGGGATATTATGTATCTTTTTGTGTGAAATTTCTGTTAATATCCTGTGCAATTTTTAAATTTCAAGTACAATTTAACACATTCTTTTGAATTCTATATACTTTCAAAATGAAGCAAAGTCATTAACGACATTAACGACAGCAAAATTCCTCTATTTAAGGGTTTTAAAAACGTGTGTTCCCCAGTTCCTTGCAATCTCAGCCCTGGAAAGCTAAACCTCACAAAGAGGTCCCACAGTGCTCTCTGGTGGCGGCCTGCTCCATCGCATCCTCCCTGCATTAACTCATGGAGCAAAAACTATAGGTAGATCTGGCTTGTTATCCAACTCTTTCTTAACCTCTAAGCCATGCCGGAGGCTCCTCACCCGGAGACAGTGTAGAATTGCACCCAGGCCAAAATGAGGAGACAGTAGAGCTACCTCAGCCCTCAGGGACCAACTTTGTGCCTGCAAATTAGTGGATATCCTAATAAGCAAGATTGCTGTAAAAATGGCCCTGGAGTCTTTTGTCTTGTCTTGGGTTGCAGTACAAGGCTTGTTCCGGAAGTTAGGCTCTGCTTTACCCTTCCCCGTGTATCAGTGACATCAGAAGAGCTATGGTCACTCTTCAGAACTCCAAGTAGTCAAAATATCACAAGTCAGTTCAGTCAGAAGCCTGAAATTCCTTCATTCCACAAGTATTTCAAATACTATTAAGCACTGTTCCAACTACTTGTGATTCTTTTCAGTGAAATATATATATATATATATATATATATATATATATCCTCAAAAATATCTATCTTCTTGGAGCATTTCTTCTAGTTGGAGGATGTAATCAGGAATAATGTAATTAAACAAGTAACATGCTTATATTGCAAAACATGGATCTGTGAGACTATGGGGGCAGGAAGTGGAGTGCATGTTTCTCTTTAAACTAGAAAAAAGAAATAGAGATGCCTGGGTAGCTCAGCAGTTGAGTGTCTGCCTTTGGCCCAGGATGTAATCCCGGCTTCTGGAATTGAGTCCCACATCGGCTACTTGCAGGGAGCCTGCTTCTCCCTCAGCCTATGTCTTTTCCTCTCTCTCTCTCTCTCTCTCTGTGTGTGTGTGTGTGTGTGTGTCATGAACAAATAAACAAAATCTTAAAAAAAAAAAAAAAAAAGGAAAAAGAAAGAAAAGGTGGGCTTCTTTGGGTGAGGATTTGAAGGTGTGGAAATTATATGGTTTACCAGAGGAGAAACCTTCTAGAACAGGGCAATAGTCTTAAGGCCATGGTCCTGCAGTGGATACCTGAAAGATGCCCTTTCTAGATTAAGAGATCTTAACTGCCAGCTCTAATTCCACCTGGAATGGCCCTAAACTGGCCATGCTGCTACACCAACTCCTCACTCAAACGCAGACTGCACCCAGTGACAAACGTTGAGCATGAAGGCCTGGCTTAGAGCCACAATGCAGGACAGCTTCCTGTGTTGTTGGAAGGTCCTAATCTCCTAGTTGTGGGGCTCTGTGCTCAGCATGGAGTCTGCTTCAGATTTAGAGTCTCTCTCCCTTTTCCTTCACTCACTCTCTCTCAAGTAATAAATAAATAAATGATTAAATAAATTTGAAAAATAAATAAAATATTAAAACAACAACTTGAGACGCCCTTTAGAGGACCCTTGCCCTCTCTGTCATGCTCCATTTCCACAGGCTAAGTACTGCTTCTAGCAAAGTAGATAATTGATCATGAAAAAGAATCACTACCTTGTTCTCCATTTCTAAGATAACTTGACTATTTGCTCATCTTTCCCACTGGACTGTGGGAAGTTTGAGTGCAAGCATTTATTTTGGCAATCTTCAACACTTGCCAAATTACCTCATAAGTGGGTGGTACTCAATGTATGCCTATTTAATGAATGGATGAGGTGAATGTGTGAACAATAATGGTCTGAAACATTGAGAGGTATAACTGAGGGGATGTATGAAACTATTTGTATGGCTGAAAACACCTGGATTAGTAAGTGGCATGTCAGGCATCAGTTAAGTTGTGTGGAGTTTTTTGTTTTTTTATATTTTTCTCAAATTTGCTCTTTAAACTATCTATAAAAATAAATGTGCAGGAAGACTGTAGGGTTGAATAGCTGCTTATCAGTCCCCAGAATGGATCCACTCCTGAGGCTTGCTGTGACCTTCTGCCTGGCTCTCAGTGAAGCACTCATATCTCCACACACTTGTTCCAAGCTGCTTGTCCCCAAACCTCCCACACAAATACTGATTTCCTGGAGTGCAGTTTGAGCAGTGCAAAGGCTGCAGAAGTTTATAAAATTCATAAATCCACTAACACAACTAAAGCTACAAGTATTGTTTTTCCTCAGCTATGTATGAAATATCATAAAAAGGTTTTCACAATAAACTTAGAAGTAAAAAGTCATATGAATTTCACTGAAACATAAAATATATTTTAATTGAAGCAAAGTGTTCTGTGAAGCATAACTATGAATATGTGCTGACTCATTGTCATTTTTATAATGCAAATGACAGAATGAATAATGAATATATATATTTTAAACTGATTCTGTGAGTCTTGCATAAAACTCTATTTGCTTGTGAAAATCAAAATTGAAGATTTTTTTAGTCCAAGAACCAAAAAATGCAAAATAAACTATCTTTCTCTAAACCCAAATAACTTGGACAACTGAAAATCTGACGCTTCTCTTTATCATCTATTTCTGCATATAGAAAAGAATTGTTTAGTATGACGAGCAGTTCAATGGTAACAGTACATTATTAAGCTTCCAAAAAGGTACCTTGGTATGTAATAGCAAAATTTAGGTGTCCAAATTCTTTGCTAGTTATATTTGACAATACTCTCTGAATGACAATAAAATTTAAAATACTACAACATGTAGGTAGTGAGATGGCAAGTTAGATTTTCATTCTGACTCTTGGTCCTAAAGACTAAAATCCTTAAAGTCAGCAGTATTGCAAAAAATCCCATCTTCCAAGAGATTTTTTTCTTCTCTTAACATTTGTGAAACTAGATAAGTTAACCTTGCACATAAAGATATTTGGGTAATGAGACTATCAAGGCTATTTTATTAAATTGGTTAAGTCTGAAAGTGAATATCTCTCTACTGAGAACATATCAAGAAAGGTGGCAATAATGGAGAAGATTCATTAGGTAGTCTCATTACTCTGGTGGCATTTCTGAGTTTCTTTGTTGAAGGAATAACCTGCTTGCAAAAGATCTCTATTTTTTTTCTTCTTGACTTTATCAAGAAATGGGACAGATGGGAAAAAACAGGCAAAATGAAAAGAAAGTTTAGAGCACAAGGAGTTACCAAGGTGTTTACTGATGATCCTAAAATGTATTATTATTTGTTTGCTTGGTGTTGTCTTCATCATTTAAGACCCTATTGAAATTTATCTTCTTTGTAAAGATGAGGCTATCACCCTCAAAGTTCAGTTAATTGTTCCATATACTTATAAATTGCACTGCCATTCTCTATCAATATTACTCTCTTATTGTATTTTAACTTAAAAAAAAAATCATAGGGTGAAGCATGCCTGGGTGGCTCAGTCAGTTAAGCAACTGACTTCAGCTCTGGTTGTGATCTCCAGGTCCTGGATGAAGCACTACATTGGGTTCTATGCTCAGAGGGGAGTTTGTTTCACCCTCTCCTCTGCCCATTCCCCCCACTCATGCTCTTTTTCTCTTTCTCTCAAATAAATAAAGCCATTAATAATAATAATAATAATAATAATAATAATAATAATAATAATAAAAGTTACAGGGAGCCTGAGTAGTGCAGGCAGTTGGGCGTCTGATTTTTGGTATTGGCTCAGGTCGTGAGATCAAGCCACAAATCAGGCTCATGGTCAATGGTGAGTCTGCTTGAGACTCTTTTTCCCTCTCCCTCTGTCACTACTTCTCATGCTCACACACACTCTCTCTCTCCAAGATAAGTAAATAAATCTTTAAAAACAACAAAAAAAGCCACCATTTTCCTGAATCAGTAAAAATATTCAAGAAGGATCTGCATCCCTTATTGCTGCCATTCTTTCCTCCTTTCATCTGCCTTCATCTCAGTCCATCTCCAGTGCTTAACATCATTCCTGGAAAAGATTATGTTCATTTGAGTGCTCAGCGCAAAAAAGAACTGAAGAAAATGCAAAAAATGTAGAAGATAAAAGCAACTAAGTAAAACTTAAAGACAGATTAGGTTAAATATCCTTGCACTTACATCTTCTCCTATTCTGTGATTGGTTTATCCAATACTCTTCTATATCCTTTTAACTTACAAAGGTAAAATTTTAAAGGTTAACATACAATATTAAAAAAAAAAAAAACATTTCAAGAAGTCTATCCAAGCAATTTCTGTGATACATTGACAGTAGCTTCAGAAATACTGTTGTAAGAGAAAGGCAAGAGTTATCATCCTGACAACAACCATAACAAAAATTGGCAGCATCGCAAGATATGATCAGTAGTAGGTACAAAGGAAAAGACTGAAGAGAGACATTACAATAAGAGGATAATTACATAAAGCAAGAAGGCAGTCATAAATTATAAAGGATATCTGTATTTTTTGTTTTTGTTTCATTTTGAAGGTTATTTGAAATGAAAATAATACATTCAGTAGTACAGTTACATGAGTGAACTAATGCTTAAGTGCAGCAAACAACACTAAATTGATGCAATGGCAGGGATGATGGATGTAAGACTTCTGTGGTGGACTGAAGGTCACCAATGTGAGAAAGCAAGATGTTTAATAAGAGAAATTTTAAGTTAGATAAAGTTCAACCATAATTAATGATTCCCATATCTTTAATTTTCCTCTCCTGGATCTGTGCAAAATTCTTCATGTTTGATTTGTATTTATGAATTTTCTATTCCTCGTAGTTTTAACAAAGCAGTAGTTACTTCTAAACATTTCTAAGAGATTTTTAAGATTGACAACATATTTAGAGCTAAAAAATTGTCCCAGTAGGACCCTTTAAAAAATTACTTCTTGATGAAGTCTATAGGTTATGAGATTTTCATCTTTAAGTTAATTTTACCAAGCAGTAACAATTTGGTGATTTTTAAAATAATTTGGTGATTTATACAATCGCCCCATTTCCTCATGTCATTGTCCATGTGCACATTTCTCCTTTCTAACATCCCTAGTTGTATGTTGAAGATAGCTTTCTCCAGAGGACTTCTACTCCCATGTTGAAGGGAAGAGTCACGTGATCTAGGTTAAGCCAATTATCACATGTCTAACCCCCTGCCCACATCAACGGTGGGCATGTTCTAAGTCTACACTTCTGCTGGAAACTCTGGGGAAAAGATGCTTTGTCATTCTTGATGAATGAGAAATAGGAAGTATGCAGCCCTAAGTTATGTCTCACCTTGAGACAAAGTATGAAGCCAATTTTATATATACATTTTTAAAGATTTCATTTATTCATTTGAGAGAAAGAGAGATAGAGATAGTGACCAAGATAGTACAAGTGGAGGGGAAGAGGAAGAAGCAGGCTCCATACAGAGGAGGGAGCCTGATGTGGGGTTCCATCCCGGGACCCTGGGACCATGACCTGATCTGAAGGCAGATGCTGAACCAATTGAGCCACCCAGGCACCTTGCCAATTTTATATTAATGACAATATTCTGAAGAGCTAATAAACACACACACACACACACACACACACACAAATGGGATATGGGAGAGATTG
Source organism: Canis aureus (assembly GCF_053574225.1). Classification (NCBI taxonomy): domain Eukaryota; kingdom Metazoa; phylum Chordata; class Mammalia; order Carnivora; family Canidae; genus Canis; species Canis aureus. Next base: position 32,165,912 of record NC_135620.1, read on the forward strand.
GTTCTTATCTCATGGAGTCAAAGAATGAATCTTGGGGACACAGGAGAATGAGTAAAGGGATAGAAGTTTATTAAGTAAAGATACAGAGAAAGCTCCCAGAAGTGAGAGGGATCCCGACAGAGTTGCCACTGAGTGCTCATAGAGTTGGTCTTTTTGGAAGCCTACCAGGGATCCTAAATCCTTTTAACATCTACTGATATTACAATTGAGTAAGGACTAGTGATAACATCTTAAATGCCTTACTTTTTCTTTGGGGTCTGGTTATTCTTTGTTGGTCACAGATGGCTGTCATAAAAAGACACATTCTCTAGCTATACCTTAGGGCAGGGTGGTCTGGCTTGTTCACTTATTTCTGATTTCCTTACATCTCAGCATTTTTGGGATTTTTATGAGCCTGTTTTTGTGGCCCCCTAACAACCATGCCTAGCCCCATTTGTCCCTAACTCATTACTAAGAAGTCTGTATTTATACACGTGGCAGGTCAAAGGCTATTTGTAATATTGAGTGAATGTGTGTCTATGTATCTAAATATCTATCATCCATGCTTTTGTCTGACTAAGAGGATTCAGAGGAATTTTGGAGTTCAAATTTCACAAGCTCATCCACTCAAATACCCACTTAGCTTCCCATACTGTTTCGTGTAAGGACCAGGCCTTCCTTAAAGACCTACCAATGCTATAGTGTCCTTTGCAGCTCTAAGTTTACAATTAAATCCCAGGTCTGATTATCAGAGAAAATTGCCTTTTAATTCTAGGAGATAAGAATAACTTCAAAAACTGCTACAGGGACTTTTACAGCTTGCTTTGGGTTGGGTCTGGATGCTCTGAGCTTATCACTCCCTCCCCCACCCCCACCCCGCCCCCTTCCTCTGGAAGCTTCTAATTCAGTTTAAAAAAGCTAGATCTCTCCACAGTTATCATTGTTTCTTACCATCAAGGGCTATAAATAGCTAGTATTTCACCTTCTTCCTCAGTTTGATTCTAACTAACCACAGGTAAAAAGCCTAATAGTTGGGATATGTTTGCATTCCATGGATTATCACCACCACCCTATTACCAGCAGAAATGGAATCTCTTATATCAGACCCCTGAGTAACCCCACAGCCAAATCCTTTCCTCATTCTGTTTTCTAGTGTCGTGCATGGTTCCAACTGCCCAGAAATCAGAACCAAAGATTATATGCTACCAGTGTTGTTACCTTCCTGGGTAATAGAAATAAAGGACACACAGAATGAGGAAAGAGGGAAATATAATTAAAAAGGTTCATTCCTGAATCAGAACTTCAACAGATTGTTTGATACCCGGTGTTTTTGTTTGTTTTCTTTTCTTTTTCCTGAGATGACAAATTAAATGCATGTAAGGGAAGTTCGTCTAAGGAAGGAAAGGGGAAATAATTTCCTCACCAAATGCCATATCCCATTGTCAAAGTTTTGCCTCTTGGGAAATTAAATCCCCACAATTCTGGCTTGAACACGTGTGGTTGCTAAAAAAGGTTTCCCAGCCTCCCCATCTAGATGTCAACATGAAAATCATAGGTAGAAGATGAGAGATGTGTAGTAAAAATTCAAGATAAATCATTCTTAGGCCAGCTCAGCATGGAGTTGGCAACAGCTCAGAGAACTGCCACAGTGGCAACTTGGATAGGAGACAAGTTAAGGCCAAGAAAACCTAAAGTGATATATAAGGTATAACTGAAACATATAAGCTGGGCTGTCAGTTACAACTAAGAGACTTTATTTATGTGAAGAGATAAAATGAGGGAAATGATTACAAGGAATCAAAAACTAAGTACATACTGGCTTATAAGGAAAAACAAAATGTATTCGTTTAAACTAAAATGTTTTGTGATGGTTGTTTCAGAATGCTAAGTGCCACCACTGGCCAGGGTGGTAAATAAAAATGTTCTGACGTTTTGAACATGTCTCTTACATCAATGCTATTCAGAGAAACACTATTTCTAAAATGTATAAATGGCAAGAATCAATTTTCTTCCTGATTTAAAACAAGAATATCAAATAGGCAGAAATAGAAAAATCTATCATTTATGAGGCCACTGAATAAGGAACCCATGAATATTAACTAGCTTTCTTTTTAGTAAAATACAACCATGTGCATATAATATTCAAATGTACTCATATGAAATAATAATCCTTCTACATGGTACAGAGCGTTTCTCCCATAGTAGTTTCTGTCTATCTTTCAGGAATATCTGTGTGTGTGTATATATATATATATATATATATATATATATATATATATATATATATAAAATCATGAATTAGAGTAATAGATACAAGTAACTGTGCTATTTATAAGTGGAATTCTCCTTCACAGGGCTATTTTGCTTAGCTGGAAAAGATTACTAAGAAGTGAGATCAATTTACATTTTGTCTAGAATTAGATTTTAGGATGAAAAAGAATGTTTCGATGTTAAACCTCTTTTAAGTGTGAACTATCCATTTCAGTTTATTTTGTGGAAGAAAAAGTTAAGATATAGATAGACAAATAGATCTATAGATAGATAGCTAGATATCTCTCTCTCTCTCTCTCTCTCTCTCTATATATATATATATATATATATATATATATATATATATATATATATACCTGTATCAAACTGAACGCTTAAAAGCTCGCATTTTAGGTAAGGAATCTAATAGAGGACAGAGATACAAATTCCTCTCATGATAAATTAGAAAGTCTAATAGAAAAGTATTTAGGCCTTCTTAAGTAAGCTCTCCAGTAAGGAATGGGGTAATTATCTAGAGTTTAAGACTGAAAGGAAAGCATCCAATAGAAAAAGAACAAATGAATTAACAAAGAAATGAGAATGTGGTAGAAGAATTCTGAGTGGATTATCATCCTGGAAGTACCCAAAAGAACATAAAGCAGTGAAGGATAGGTGTGTATCTAAGCCAGATTCTGTAAGGATTAAAATTTTATGTAGTTTTCATTTTATGATTCAAAGACAAGTTGTGTCTTCTTATGTTTGTTATTTATCAATTGGTAAACCCAGATTTTGCTTCTCATCTTTATCAGCAACCTTAGCCACAAGACTTAATATTTGGGACTGTCAACATTATTCTCAAAGCACAAAGATTTCCGAGGACCGAATGTAATTACTTGTTCATGAAACAATACCAGAAGCATGCTTCAACAAAGGAAAGCTAAGACATTTTGAATTTTAACAGCACTATTGTTAGTGGAAGGGGGAAGCATTGAGGAGTGTGGAGGAAAAAACAGCTTTAGATAATTTGATTTTATGAAATTGTACTATTACATTTGTTTGCTTTTAATCAGTTGAATTAAAATTATTAAAATTTTATTATTAAAATTTTTATTAAAATTAAAATTATTTTAAAAATAATTCCAGTCTCTGCTTAGTATAAGATAATCTTTTTTTCACTATAAATCTGATACTCATTCTTGTAAGGATGTATTTCTCTTCCCATCAATTTATTTGTAATATTGATTTTTGTCTTTTCATGGAGGAATGAAAAAATGCAAGGGGAACTCAGGGAAGCTTATCTCAAAACTGACTAAAGTTAAACTTAAATAAGACAAATCTCTTAAAATATCTGGGACAGATATATTGTAGGGTTTAGTATAGAAAATCTGGGTCAGATTATCAGAATTTCTACTTGGATATGAAAACAATACAACACTCAAATAAGCACTGCTTTCCTTTGACAGATGAATGGATAAAGAAGATGTGGTCTATATATATACTATGGAATATTACTCAGCCATCAGAAAGGATGAATACCTACCATTTGCTTCACCATGGATGGAATTGGAAGGTATTATGCTGAGTCAATCAGAAAAGGGCAATCATATGGTTTCACTCATCCATGGAATATAAGAAATAGTGAAAGGGATTATGAGGGATTGTTTCCCACTGAGTGGGAAAAATTAGAGAAGGAGACAAACCATGAGAGACTCCTAACCCTGAGAAACAAACAAAGGATTGCAGAAGGGGAGGAGGATGATGGGGATGGAGTAGCTGGGTGAGGGGCACTGAGGAGAGCACTTGATGGGATGAGCACTGGGTGTTATACTATATGTTGGCAAATTGAATTTAAAGCTAAAAAAATAATAAAATAAGCACTACTTGGATTTGGAAATAGTTTTTTTTTTTTTTTAATCTATGCTTGGGACTTTTGAACTAACTGATTATGTTTCATGGAGGAATAATTGAGTAATATTAAAAAGGATCAAAATTTAAAAAGGTAAGTTTTATGACAGAATTTAGAATTTGCCATACATTTAATCTTGTATTCTTGAAGTACTTATTTTTCACAAATAATTATTTCAGGTAATTAAAAAGGGAAAAAGAGGTGAATCAGACATGAAAATTACCCTAGTAGCTAGTTACACAGTAACAGTGACAGACCAATCTATTAGTAGGTCAAAAGAAAGCAAAGAGAGATTTTTCTTTCCAGCAATGAAGAAAGTAAATAGCCAAACTTCTTCCACACAACTACAAGAGAAAAACACAAATTATGTGTTAGAATATCCACTTAAAATTCATGTTAGATGAAAATGTAAAGAAAATTGGGTATAAACTACCCACAGATGATGAAAATTGGGTATAATTACCCACAGAAAATGGACAGTCCATGTCTCCAACAAATTAAGAGTCAAAACAGAATAAAAGATAAAGGTAGATTAAGTTAAGTGTCTCAGATTAGGTGGAAAGTTGGATTTGAGAACTTCATACAAGGTTGAAGTCCATGTGCATTTAATTAAAAATTGATGTTTAAGAAGGATTACTCTCATCAGCTAGGGGAAAGAAGTACAAAACTTGTACAGAGATCTTTAGAACAGTAAGGATTTTCTGTCTGCTACTGTAATGATAGATACACAACAGTACATATTTGTCCAAACTTTACAGCATCTAGAGTTAAACAATGTATGGAAATTAAGAAAACTTGTTTGGGGCATCAAGGATGTCAGAAACAATGTTAACTACTGTAAGAGGATCTAACTATGTGGGGCATCTGGGTGGCCCAGTGGGTTAAGTGTTGGACTCTTGGTTTCAGCTCAGCTCATGATCTAGGGGTTGTGAAATCAAGACCCACAGCAGGCTCTTCCTCCTCCTCTGCCCCTCACATATAACAAATAAATAAAATCTATAAAAGGGAGAGAATCTTACTATACTATAGAATATTTGAGAGGTGCTGGGTGGCTCAGTTGGCAAAGCATCTGTCTTTGGCTCAAGTCATGATCTCAAGGTCTTGAGATGGAGCCCCATGTCGGGCTCCCTGCTCAGCAAGGACTCTGCTTCTCCCTCTCTCTCTGCCCCTCCTCCTGCTTGTGCTCTCTCTGTCTCAAATAAATAAGTAAATTTTTTTAAAAAATATTTTATTTATTTATTCATGAGAGACAGGGAGAGAGAGAGGCGGAGACATCGGCAGAGAGAGAAGCGAGCTTCATGTAGGGAGCCCGATTTGGGACTTGATCATGGGACTCCAGGATCACGCCCTGAGTCAAAGGCAGACGCTTAACTGCTGAGCCACCCAGGCATCCCTAAATAAGTAAAATTAAAAAAAAAATATTGAAACAACCACACTGAAGGGAAAGAGGAAGAAAGGTGACCTACGTAACTTTGTAAATAAGTCTGTAATATTAGAGACAAAAGGAACCACACCAAAGCACAGTAGTTGAAATTGCAGCTCCGCAGAAGTACTGTTAACACACATATATAACTGGAACCGAACTAACTAAATGGATGGGAGATAGGAGTTAGTTTGCTCACTGTTCTTATGGGATTGTACAGATAACTAGGGAAAGGAAGCTATGTGATAAGGACTTTTAAGCTGGAGACATTTTGAATTCATGTTCAGTTTGATTCGTAAATATACATGTTGACATATAAATTATAGAAATGCTTATACTAACTCATGTATATACACATATGTTCTTACTCTGTCAGCCAAGAGGGTCTTTTACTGACTGCTGAAACAAACAGCAGCTAGTAAAAGAAATTAGAGCTCCTTGAAGTAATGTTTGTTTCTCAGTTGTGGGTAAGATACATGCAAAATGAGCCTGGAGTATCTTATAGTGACAGGATGTAAAAAAAACACTTAAAACTCTCTCTCTCTCTCTCTCTATATATATATATATCCCCATTGGTGGGGATATGTCGAAGAAACCCAGGGGCAACTGAAATCCTCCCTATGGTGAAAGGTAACAATTTGAGCAATAAAATTAGTAGTATTGGATTATAGTCTCAAGCATAAATGAGCACATATACTGATATAAATAATTAAGTTAAAAAAGGAGAGAAGAGATAAACATCTCCTGAAGAAAAAACAAAAACAAAAACTATATAGATACTCTGCCCCTCAAGGAGGTGACATATAATTCCCTACTCCTGAGGTATGTGCTGTATATAGTGACTTGTTGCCAAAGAATACAGTATGGAAAGGAGAAAGGTATGGGGAAGATTGACTTTACAGTGGAAATACCGGACAAAATACACAAAATGCATCAGGTGATGAAGAGCAACATCTGCAGCAAAAATTCATTTTGTTAGTATATTTTTGATAGGTGATGAAAAGGGCATTTGATCTCTAGGGCTATCTTCCCATTAACTGATTACTCACATGTTACCTTGAGAAAACAGACAACTGCCAGTAGATGGGCATCCTACAAAATATCTAACCAATACTCACAACTATTTTTTTTTTTTTTTACTCACAACTATTAAATCAAGGAAAGTCTGAAAACTACCACAACCAAGAGGACCCTGAAGAGAAATGACAACTAAATGTGAAGTGGAATTCTGGATGAGATCCTGGGACAGAGAAAGGACATTAGGTGGAAACTAAGAAATTTGAGATGAAATATGGACTTTAGGGACACCAAGGTGGCTCACTGGTTTGGGTGTCTGACTCCTGATTTTGGCTCGGGTCATGATCTCAGGGTCATGAGATTGTGCCCCAAGTCAGGCTCTGCACTCGGCAGTGGTGTTTGGTTGGGGGTGGTGGTGGGGTACTGTCTGCTTGAGAGAGTCTTTTCCTCTATTCCCTACCCCCCCTCTTTCTCTCTCTATATATAAAATAAATACATAATGTTTTAAAAATATGGACTTCAGTTAATAATGTGTCAGTATTGGTTTATTAATCATTACAGTGAATCATACTAATGTAAGATGCTTTTATTAATCATAACAATGAATCATACTAATGTAAGATGCTAAGGGGGGAACTCAGCGTGGGGTATATGGGAATTCTCTGTACAATCTTCATGAGTTTTCTGTAAATATAAAACTTTTTAAAAAAAATTAAAAAGTAATGAAAAGCTACTCAGATAATTCTCAAGTATAGTAACATAGAAGGTAAATCTAATTTTGAATAGTTCAGAAAGAGATAATATCACTGTCCTTTCATATTTTAACAGCTGAATAAAAGGTGCAATAATATTTCACAGGAGTTTTAATAGGACAAAAGTGAAAGAAATTTTAAGAATATAATGGACTCAATGTTTTCCAAAATGGTCAAAAGACATGGCTTTTCGAATTTAGGAAGGACAAGGAGGAAACGAGCAGAATGATGTCAATTTAGATTATTGTGATGAAGATATTAATATTTGAAAATCCCCATGACATAGAAAGATATAACAAAACTGCCAGATTTTCAACTACTTGAAGAATATAAGAAATGAAATATCTTTAATGTGCCTGAGAAAAGATAGTGTTATCTCAAAATCTGTACCTAGGTGCCTGTTGTACAAGAGTAAAAGAAAGGATGCTTTATAAAAACAAACAGAGAAAAAAACAACCCACAAAAAAGGGGGAAAAAAACTGAGAATTAACTACTACAGAAAACTCACTGGAGAAACTTAAAGTATGCAGTGCAGGAAGAAGGACATGAAACATGCCTTGAAGGACTTCAATGTGAGGAGGGACAGGTAGCATATACTGACAGATGTATGTGAGGACATTAAAGCAAGTGTTAATTATAGAATAATGGTGGAACAAACCAACCTGGGGAATATAACCTCCAATAATGACTGGTAACACAAGGAAAAATGAGAGCAACTAAAGTCTACAATGTCTGATTATAACTCATTTCTCAAAAAAATTTTTTTTAAGTTTATGCAGAATAAGTGTTAGTACTTTGATTGCCTTCTCTCTTTTCACATGAGACTTCAATTAAAGACTTCTATATCTACAAACACAGTAATATCTTTTTTGAAGAGCAGCTATGAGCTACATATTAGGAACACACCAAAGCCCTAAGGAATTAAAATAATGAAAATAAAAGGATGGAAATTATGTATTAGATAAATACTAACCCATATTAAGCGGATATGGCAAAGTATATCAGAAAAAGGCAGGTTAGAGAAAAAGTATTATGTTTGTTAATGTTCAATGATATAAATTTCAAAAATTGTGTGCACCAATTTTTGAAGAAAATTGTGTTCAGGCAAGAAAAAAATATTCCTAATAATATATGATCTGGAGATAGTATTAAGCAAAGAAAGCCATCTTTAGCTGGGAAAAATCCTAGCAAAGATATATAATTCATGAAGACATAAAAAGGAAGAATTTGGGGATCCTTAGGTGGCTAGCAGTTTAGCACCTGCCTTTGGCCCAGGACGTGATCCTGGAGTCCCGAGATCGAGTCCCACATTGGGCTCCCTGCATGGAGCCTACTTCTCCCTCTGCCTGTGTCTCTGCCTCTCTCTCTGTGTCTCTTATGAATAAATAAATTAAATCTTTTTTTTTTTTTTTTAAGGAAGAGTTTGCACAGAGTCCAGCAAACAGCACAATTTAATCAAAGTTTAAAGTATAGAATTGTGAATATTGGGGGAGGACATGAGAAAGATATATCAAGAAATAGGATTAGATGATCTTAAAAGTTCATAAAATACAGAAGTAACAGTAATGAAGTGCAGTTTTCTGGATTATGTGAAAGGAAGGAGTACATTGAGTTAAAGAAGTCAGAGCAGCAAGAGAGGGTAAAGATAGCAAGAGAACAGAATCCAAGCACAACAAGGGTGAGGAGGACAGCAGTGGTGGTAGGCCAGGTATGGAGAACAAGGAAGTAAGAGAAGAAAGAGTAGGATCAAAGACATTTGATCCTGGTGACTAGAGATTGATGGCATTAAAGAAATTAGGAAAATAGTAGGAAGAGCAGATGTGGAAGTAAATGAGTTTAGCTCAGGTATTGGAGTTAGAATTGCAAGTTGTCCAGGCTGAAGGGATGTCAGGTAGCTGGATATAAGGACTAGAGTTGAGCAGATGGGTTAAAAACAAGAGAAAAGTGAAAACAGATGATTGTATATCTTTAGTAGGTCTCGCTAAAAGACAAACCCATACAGTCCTTAGAACACAGTTTAGAGTGTGGATTTTCTTCAGAGATCACTATTTATTTATTTATTTATTTATTTATTTATTTATTTATTTATTTATATTTTTTCAGAGGTCGCTCTTTATACCAGCATGCTTATCTGCCCAGTAAAAGCTTCTGATAGTGTAAACACAGATTATTTTTCTCCTATTGATTCTTTAGTATTTCTGGTCAGTAAAGGGCAATCAAATCCTTTTTATAAGAATAATTTCTTCCTGAGTCCAGCTTTAGCAAAAATATCCAATATTTTTAATATTAAGGAAAAGTATCGCCTGTTTGGTTTGTTTCCACAATTCAGTTTAGGGAGTTACAAAAATGTGAACAAATGGCAAATCGTTTACATAAAAATGCAGAATATGCAAAACAGATTGGAAATGGAATGTAAAAATCAAAGACCTTTGCAGCATAAAAGTTTCATCAAAAGCCCTGTGGGAACTTGGATCAATTTTAGTCTTGAGATAAAAACAACCACAGAGGAAGACACAAGAAAGAACAGTTTATATAAAGTGTATGGGTAATTTAGGTGAACAAGTATTTTATTCACATTTTAACCTCTAATTTACATTTAGTTGCATGGAAAAACAGAGAGATCTTAGTGAAAAGTTAAAAATCCTGGCTTACTTGCTTGATACTAATTTTCCTAAATTTAGTGTATAATTTCTATGCTATATCTATAGGGAAATGATGTATTTTATTGATTAATAGAAACTTTCAGTCAGGGAAATGAATATTAAGCTCATCTAACTATACTTATTTCCCTTTTAGAAAATATCAGTGTTGCCACACTTTCTTACTTTATATTGAAATTGTCACTTGTGTTTTCCCATTCCTTTAAGTTCTGATCTATATTAAAAATTTTTTTTTCTATAAAAGCTAATTTATATTGCCACGTGGGAAAGGAAGCAGTTTGGTCATTTCTGGCCATGATGCACTCAGTATAACATTATTTTTCTCATGTCAGATGAGGACTTTGTCCTTTTCTCTTTACAGTCCATCTAAAAATACTGAAACAGGGCAGCCCAGGTGGCTCAGTGGTTTAGCGGTGCCTTCAACCCAGGGTGTGGTCCTGGAGACCCAGGATTGAGTCCCACCTTGGGCTCCCTGCATGGAGCCTGCTTCTTCCTCTGCCTGTGTCTCTGCCTCTCTCTCTCTCTCTCTCTCTGTCTCTCATGAATAAATAAATAAAATCTTAAAAAAAATAAAATAAGATACTGAAACAAACAAAAAAATTGGAGTGAAATTAACAAAATGCCAAATAAAAGTCAAGAGGTGGTTTTGAAAATCCTATTGGATACAGATATATACCTGAATCCAAATGTATGTCCATACTATCATTTTTCTGCAGACACTAAAAAAAGGGAAATGTAAGATGATTCAGAGTATCTATGATTTATTGCTTCAGTTGTGTGTCCACTTATATATCTCATTCTACCATATTAAATAGAGTCATACAGATTTTTTTATAAAATCCTGATGCCTTCCTACAACTCTCACTGAGCCTCTTTTGCCTAGCATGAACAGTCCAGAAAAGTCCTAGTGTTCCCTTTACAGTGAGAAGTCCATTAAGATAAAGATGGAGGCATTTTTAAATCTATCCTTTCATTTATTTCTTCATTTGTTTTTCATTAAGCATTTACTGGATTACAGGTATAGGACATTAAGATGAATAAGACATGATCATTTCTCTTAAAACTCAAATAGAAAAGTAAATATAGCATAATGTGATAAGGGCAATGCAGAGAAATATAGAATAGTATAATTTGATAAGAGAGACATATATACCCGGTAATACAGGAACATGTGGTATCCTAACCAGCTGGGAGTTTTGTTTTGTTTTTTTTAAGATTTATTTATTTATTTATGATAGATATATATAGAGAGAGAGGAGATAAAGAGGCAGAGACACAGGAGGAGGGAGAAACAGGCTCCATGGCAGAAGCCAGACATGGGACTCGATCCCGGGACTCCAGGATAGCGCCCTGGGCCAAAGGCAGGCGCCAAACCGCTGAGCCACCCAGGGATCCCCAGCCGGGAGTTTTTAATGTACTAAGCAAGCAGATGGTAAATGCAGAGAGGACATTCTGGGTAGAAAAGACTACTTCCTACTTAATAGTAGGAAGATTAGAAGCATCATGAAGTGTCTAGGAACAGCAAACACTTAGGTGTTTATGGAGCATATACTTTAATGCAAAAATGAGAAAAAAAGATGTCAAGATGGAAAGTTATGTTAATGATTTTGCCATTAATCTATATGATTGCTATGGGTTAAAATATGCATACATTTATATACCATTGCCTAATATTAATATTCTTGAGGATTTAGCATATATTTTATCTCAAAACCCCTCATTAGTAGGATACTCCCAATATTGCCTTTTTTTCAATGTAGTCAAAACTTAGGTTAAATGAATGTCAGGTATTGCTCATATATATGCATATATATTTACAATTTGTGTATGTAAATATCTCACAGGCAGTAACAATCTTTCTTCCCAACTATAATTATTACCATATTTATCTTGTATTCCATACCAAAACCTAGAATTAGAAATTTCAAAACCAAAGAAGTTTAAGACACAGCCAACATGCCTTCTTCTATTCTGGTATATATATATTTTATTATTTAAGTAGTCTCCACACCCAGGGTGGAGCCCAGCGCAGGGCTTGAACTCACAACACTGAGATTGAGACCCCAGCTGAGATCAAGGGTCAGATGCTTAACTGCCCAAGCCACCCAGGAGTCCCTACAGTCTGATATTTTTAACCAAAACACACTTTCTGTAATTAGCTAGTTCATTTGAGCTTGTGGACATGCCTGCTGCTCTTGCTGCCACCAGGGGTCAGGCTAACAAATGTGTAGGTCACTGTAATTGAATTGTAATTAAGGTGTATAATTTTGGGCCATTCAAGGTTAATTTCATTTGTGATATCATACAGAGGTAGTAAGTATGATGACTAAACAATGAATAGATGTGAAGTAGACAGTTGATGCATCCGATCTTGGTCAGCTTGCTGACAAATGTTATTAGAATAGAAAAGCACTAATATATTTCTGGTTAAATACTAACTCTTAAAGAAATCTCAGCTGCTCTAACTTATATCCTTAGTAGTCATCTCTCCCTTCTCTCCCCAACCTCCCATTTATCCTCCCCTGCTGTGTGTGCCTTGGGTATTCTACTAGGTGTTATACATATCCCCATCTAATTCCACAAAGTTTAATCTCTCACCTGCTAAAATTATACATACAACTGGTTTCTAATTTCCATTTCATCTTACTAACTAGAAATCATGGTTTAAACCTAAGAGGCTAATAAAAATTGTTTACAATCAGAGAAAAAAAGTCAATGTAATGTTTCAAAATGCAATACACCATAACTTGATTAAACTAACTGAATGAGGATGCATTAACTTATGTGTCAAACCAGAAAGATAAGAATCTATCAGGGCAATAAAATAGTTTGCAACAGTTAAATGGTATCTCATAATCCTAGAGAATAGAAGCTTTCCTATTCTCTATTGCAACAAGAGAAATCAAATTTAGAAGTTAGAAAGAAAACAAATCAGACATACTTAATGTCTTTTTTTAATGCTTTTGTAAACATCTAATACTAAGAATTAAACATTCATTGTCAAATTCAGACAAATTTAAAAACAACTTACTAGACTCCATTAAACTGAATTGTATGCACCTAATTTTCCGTTACTGCTGATTACCAAGATTTAATATTCTAAGTCTATTTGCCACTCAGTGGGTCCCTGTAAGTCCCATTAACAGTAATGGGAATACTATGGGCTCTGAGGAAAAAGAAATACCTATATATTTATAGAGTTGTCTCTTTTGTAATTAACCTCTGCCTTCTACACAATTTCTTATGTTTGACATTTTAATTCCTTCATTGAAAATGATTGGACTGTGATAGAAACCAGACTGTAGTATCATTAAATAAATCAGAGTAATAGATAGAGTAGCTGCATCACAGAGATTGGCATATTTGCCAGTATAGAGCTCATTGCTATGCAAAAAGACAGCACAAAATATGCAATCAAGAAATTGAATTTTGATTAAGTTGAGCTGGCTGATGTTTAAGGAGATGTTTCAGGAGAAAGTAAGGAAAGAACTTATCTTTTGGTAATGAAAACTTGAAGTCCAGATCAAGACAGACAAAGCTGTTATCATGTAAAAGATTTAGAGTTTACATATAAAGAAGTAACCTTGTGGATGCAATTAGTTCTTGGAAGATACTCTGCACAACTTTATCAATGTTATTTAGAAGGCTGCCAAAGCATTCATCAACATTAAAAACTAAACATTGTGGGTTCATAAACATTTTAGATTCGAGTAAAATTCTTAATCTTGAAAGCATTCTGCTTATCATGAAGACAAACAAGTGCTGTTCCTATGTTTCCATTTATATGGGCATTTCTTTCAAACATGAATGTATAAATGGCTTATCAGAGCTTATTTGAACTACATTTGTTCAAGTGTGTGTGAAACCATGCCCCATAAGGTTAATGAGGTTCCAACTAACAAATTTAAACCTTGCTTTTCAGAGACCTGTTTCTCCCCAATCAGCTATTATTTCTTTTCAGACCCCACTTACAATTCTGCTAGCTGTCTCTGCAGCTGCCAGACTGACACAAATGAAGGTCACTGATGTGGTTCCAGACTGTGAACAAGCAATGCCCTGCATCTATCTCTTCCCTGAGATAAGGAGCCCCAAACCTCACCCAGTTTATGTTTGTTCTCAGAGCCCAAAGCACCTCTCCTTGATGTCCTGATGTAAGAGGCTGAAATATGCCTCCTTTTAATTTGTCCCCACCCCAAAATGAATGTGGAATGTGTTCCATACTTAACCATGCTCCACATTTTCTCATGAATAGCCATGAGTTTTCTAACCCTTTTCATCAATGTGTATAAAATCCCAACCCTTAGGATTATAAAAACCTGTTCTAATCTCAGTTGGGTGAGGAAGAATTGAGGCTTGCCCTCTGATTTCCATGTTTGGCTGCTTCTAAAACCCTTTCTTTGAGGCATACTCAAGGTCTCAGTGATTGGTTTTGCTGCATATCAGGCATCAAACTTAAGTTCGGTTCCTTGTGCATCATGTGCCTGTATGGTTTTGGAAGTAGAATCTGAGAGATATCTAGTTTCTTCAACTGGGGACTCAAATTTAGTCTCTTAAACTGGGGACTAAAGCAGTAGCCAAATTAACATTGAATTTGGTTTGGGAGTGAAGGAATCCAGCTATCATATATTTAATCACTACCAGGACGGAAAGGAAAGGGATAGGGCAGCTTGTTGGAAACATTACTGTCTCTACTTTAAAACATATGATATATTTGAGACAGGTATGGGTCATGGGGTCAAATTTTTTTTTTTTGCGATTTAGAAATAGAAGTTCAAATGGAAAGAAATGAGAAAGTCTTCTTTCTGGGTCATTTCACATACTATTTAAGATGCAGAGTAAAATTTAGAAGAGCTCAGCAAGGAAATAGGAAAAAGGAGAAAATTATACATTAATCAGGATTCATAATGGATATGAGTAAATACTTCTAATGGAGGTTAGGAGGGAGGTAAAACTTGTTTTCTGATAAACCTTTAACAATTTTATTTTAGCTTTAAAATTTTATTTTAGTTCTTAAACTAATCAAACTACATAGTAAGCTAGATTATATTTACATTTCTTCAGGATAAAGTCAGTTTTCATCTCTTGCTTGTAACTGAATGTGATCAAAGTGATACATCTTAAGAAAATAATTGGAGGAACAATAAAAGCTTAATTTGTGTAGCATAACTATGAAATTTGTATGATTTGTATTTAAACCAATTTTAGTATATGTGCTGCTGAAGTGAGCACAGATTTGTATTTAAACCAGAAGATATAATGAAAGGTATATTCATTAGATCTAAGTTAACTAAACCTACTTTTCATTTGGAATGTGAGGGAGTAAATAGTAAACATTTATTTTGGCTTCCCCACTTTTATCTGGTTATTTAAATAAAAATATGTTAATGAAGAAGTGCAACATTAACAAAAATCCATGTCCTGTTTTTTGGTTTTGGAACCTCAGTAATGGTCTTACTGACTTATTTCAACATATTGTAAATTTAGAAGAACTTTGCGATTTGCAAAAGATCTTCAAATAGGCACACATGTGTATATGCTCACACACAACACATAGACGGAGCCTAAATTAGCAGATTCTTTCAGATCTGGGTAGACCCTAGGAAACTGCCCTTAAAAATAGAAACAATTTTTCTGGAAATACTAGAGACAAACAAGAATAAAGTGCTGTGCTGTGAGATCTCAGTTGAAGAATGAGAAGTGTCAATTCTATTTTAAGATTGTTGGAGCAGGTGGATTTAATATGAAAGCCTTCTAAGAAGAAATAGTATTTGCTATTTGAGTATTGTTTAGAGACTACATGAGAATAGAGGAAGGAACTGAAAGGAATAAAAACAAGATAGGTAGTCCTATATTAGCAGAAAAAGGAGCAGCTCAGTGTGAGATCAGAATGTCAGAAGCAGGAAATTGTCGGAGATGCCATCAAATGTGTAGACCAACCAGCTGAGAAGGACCCTATATGCTATGGTAAGGGGATTCAGAGATTCTTTGTGATTCTACTGGCATAAAAAGAGGCAACATTTTATCATTCAATTGTGTGCTCTACTTTTCCATTGACCTAACACTGGTTTCCCCATGAGGGTTCAGGATAAGTACAATATCTAAATAATGGTCTATTTTGGTTGCAGGCTTCTTTGGTTAGTATCAATTGTTCCTGAGGATGACAGAGGAGAGGAGAAAATTCTCACACACACACACACACACACACACACACACACACACACCATGAATGCTTTAGAGAAAGCTTAGAGGAAGAAAAGATAATAGGTGCTTCTAATCATTAACAGAAATATCTAACTTAATCCTCATTTACACTGTATAACTTATTGAACAAAGCACTTAAGTATACTGTCTCAATAAATTCTTACAAGTGCTACTCTCATGGTATAGATTATAAAGAGTCCTAGAGAAGCTTAGAGACTCAAGATCAATATAGGAGATAGCAGTCTCAGGATCTGACCCTGCATATCATGACTCCAAAGATGGAAATCTTCCCTGTGTGATGCTGTGCAGAGAGTATAGTATGGAGTACCAGGGTAGTCTAATGTTTGAGTCAGTTTCCATAATGGACAGCCTGGGACCCGTGGATTATTTGGATGCTCTTGGACAAATGTCTCAAGCACCCTTTGCCTTAGTTTTATAATTTCTGAGTTGTAGATACTAACAGTGCCTCTGAGTTATTTTGAGAATTACATGCACTACACTAAATGTTAGTCACTCCCATCACTATCACTATTATAGCATTAAGGCAACAAATTAATCTAGATTAAGACTCTTAAGCATTAGAATATAAGCCAAGTTTAAGTCATTCAGAGGAAAACGAAGTCGGGCATTCTCTAGATCTGTAAGCCTCTTCCCACCCTGAATGCCCACTAAACACAAACAATCACTGTACTAAGATATTAAAAACAGTGCAGAGGCAGAGGTCGAGAGAGGGGAAGAAGGTAGCATGTGGGACACAATTACATATTAGAAAGTATGCCTGATAATTTTACATGTTACATCATTGAATCCACAGTGCTCATGAAAGGTGATTATTATTTAGATGAGGAATCTGAGGTTCAGAGTTTAAAAGACTTTCTAAAGTCACACAGAATTAAAAGTGACAGCAGGTTTGGAACAAGTGGTGAATGATCTAACTGTCTTAATGGCGTTGGTAGCTTTGTTTTACAATGTGCTTTCATTTTTTATCTCAATATCACTCAGAAGGATGATTGAAAGAACACAATAAGGTGAAATGTAACTGAGTATTGTTTAATAAATTTACTTTAAGCACACCATGCCTGAGAAATTCAAGAGATGGAAACCATGCTCTAAACACACTGTTTAGATGTATAAATATATAGGAGATATGCCCTTATGTGTGATATATCAGTATATTAAGAAGAAATTTCTAAAATTCATAATGTTATATTCATATTGGAGAAGCTTTTGTGAAATGTTCTGTTTAGAAGAAATGGTGAGAAAAAATGTTCTCTAATGCTTATGGTAGAGAGTATGTATCTCAGATCTAGTGGTTTTAATATTTTTCACTAGGTAGAAAAATTCTATATAGAATATAAAAAATAATTGAAAGGAAATCTATTTATTGATTAAATTGTGAAGCCACAATTTTGAGTATTTACTATATGCACATGTGCCACACTAAGACAGTAGGAGTCCACTACATTTGTTAACTGACAGGCTGAAGAGTGAGGCAGCTGTTTTGATGAGTGTTAATGATATTTCTAGTATCCTCATTCATAAGCTCAATCCTTAACACTTCATTTTGTACTGTCTTATTAAGCAATACATACTGTGTAAGAAATGTTGAGTATATAATAGTAAGAGGTTAAAAAATACATTGGATGGAGAAAAGAAACATTGCACTTGTAATTAACTAGTCAAGAACCTTGAAGAAATGGACCAGAAAATACTAAAGTCCCCAGAGAAGCAGAGAGATCAGAGAAAGGGTGTTTCATTTTGGTTTTGTGTTTTGAGAATGGAAGGGCCAGGTAGTCTTCCTGAGCAGATAATCAGACTTTTTCTCTCTAAATGGTAAGGATTCACAGGGGTACCTGGACATGGCTCTTCCTCTACTGCAGGAAAGCAAGGTTACGGAAATAAGATATAAGCACAGAGCCCAAGATCTCAGCCTTAACTCAGTAAGCAACTACAGGAGAGAAAGAAAGAAGAAAAATCTTGTCTCCTCAACCCAGCAACTCAACAGTTTTATAGCTTGCAGAAAGCTGTTGTAGGGAAGGAGGAACAAATATAGTTTTCCCTCACTCTGCCTAGCCTTTCTACACTTAAGAAACTAGTAAATTAGACAGTTTATTATTCTATATTTTAATTTTAAATTCATCAACCTTGTTATTAATTATTCTAAATAAATCTCTTTCCATTGAGGAGGTTAATTCAAGAATCTCAGCAGTTAGTATTTAGCAGAGGAGCTAACACTCAAAAGTACCAACCCACAAAAATAGGAAATTTCTCATAGGTTCTATTTGTCATACTGCCTGAAAGATTTTTACAGATTTAATATTCAAAAGGAGAAATTAAACATTATAGAGAAAAATTATGTGGTTAACAAAATAATTGAAAAGTAAAAGTAAGATAAATATAAAGGGAAAACCTTGAAGTTTCTTTAAGAATTCTGAACACTGGGGTGACTGGCTGGCTCAGTCAGTGGGGTGTGCGACTTTTGATCTCAGGGCTGTGAGGTCAAGCCCCATGTCACGTGTGGAGCCTACTTTAAAAAAAAACAAAAACCCAACCCAACCAAACAAACAAACAAACAAAAGGATTCTGAAAACTGATTTTCAGCATCAGTGGAAGATCTTTGAAGTCATCAGACTGATTAACATTTTGTAGGTCTAGAATGAAAACCAGGTAACTAGTGGGCAGGTAGGGAAAGTAATAGATGAACAAAAGAGGCCAAAAGTTGATGAATGTTCAAACTGGAATACAGCATTATAATATTATCTACTTATGTGTTTTGGATTTTCCATAACAAGAAGCTTCTAAAAAAAAAAAGGCAACAGACCAAATCTTCACAATTATAAGGATTTAAGGCTTATAAACTAAGGTGTTACATTGTACTATAAGCCTCAATCACTTTGAATTGAGAAATTTGAATCCTGTGAAAAGAGAAACTGCTGTTTAGTGTGTATACACACATACACTCACAACTATCTCTATATAGAAAAGGTACTCACATGCTTTGACAAAAATCCTTGTATTGATTTCTTGGTTGGGGATCATCAAACTGATGAAGCATTTAGTGGTGATTTATGATTCATATAACAAAATAAACTAATTTGTTGAAAATGTAACAACCCAAATTCCCTTGTGTACTTACATTTTTAAATTCTTTAAAAAATTTTAATTCCAGTATAATTAATATACAGTGTTATATTAGCTTCAGTTGTATTCAACAATTCTATGCACTACCCAGTGCTCATCACTGTAAGTGTACTCTTAATCCTTCATCTATTTCACTTATCCCCCCCCATCCACCTCCCTCTGGTGACTACCAGTTTGTTCTCTATAGTTATGGTCTATTTTTTCCCTTTGTTCATTTGTTTTCTTAGAGTCCACATGTGGATGAAATCATATGATACCAGTCTTTCTCTGGCTGACTTATTTTGCTTAGCATTATACCCTCTAGATCCATGCACGTTTTTGCAAATGGCAAGGTTGCATTCATTTTTATGTCTGAGTAGTATCCCAATGATGCATATATCACCTTTTCTTTATCTATTCATCTATTGATGGACACGAGTTTCCATAATTTGGCTGTTGTAAATAATGCTGCAATGAACATAATGGTGCATATATCTTTTAAATTAGTATTTTCATATTCTTTGGGTAAACACCCAATAGTGAAATTACTCTATCATATGGTAATTCTATCTTTAATTTTCTGAAGAGCCTCCATATCATTTTCCAAGTGGCTGATCAGATTGTATTGCCACCAACAATGCGTGAAGGTTCCGTTTGCTCCACACATTCTCACCAATACTTGTTATTTCTTGTACTTTTGATTTTAGCCATTCTAACAGATATTGTGGTTTTCATTTGCATTTCCCTGATGATTAGTGACATAGTGCATCTTTTCATTGTCTATTGGTCATCTGAATGTCCTCCATGGAGAAGTATCTTCATGTCTTCTGCCCATTTTTAATTGGTTTATTTGTTTTTTGGATGTTGAACAAATTCTTTGTATGTTTTGGACACTTTTGAATTTGTCATTTGCAAATATCTTCTCTCATTAAGCAGGCTCCCTTTTTGTTTTATCTGTTGTTTCCTTCCTGATGTAGTCCCAATAGTTTATTTTTGCTTTTATTTCTCTTTCCTCAAGAGACATCTCTAGAAAAATGTTGCTCTGGCCAATGTCAAAGAGATTACTGCCTGTGCTCTCTTCTAGGTTCTTTATGGTTACAGGTCTCACATTTAGGTCCTTAATCCATTTTGCATTTATCCTTGTATATGGTGTAGGAAAGTGGCCCAGGTTCATTCTTTTGCATGTAGCTTCCTAGCACCATTTGTTGAAGAGATATTTTTGCATTGTGTATTCTTGCCTCTTTTGTCAAAGATTAATTGACCATATAATTGTGGGTTTACTTATGGACTCTCTATTCTATTCCACTAATCTATATATCTATTTTTGTGCCAATACCATACTGCTTTATTACAGCTTTGTAGTATAGCTTTAAATCTGGGATTGTGATACCTCCATCTTTGTTCTTCTTTTTCAAGATTGCTTTGGCTATTCGGTGTCTTTTGGGGTTCCATTCAATTTTAAGATTTTCCAAGAAAAATGCTGGGATTGCATTAAATGCATTAAATGTGTAGATTGCTTTGGGTAGTATGGACATTTTAACAATATTTGCTCTTCCAATCCATAAGCATTGAATCTCCTTTCCATTTTTTTGTGCCCTCTTCAATTTCTTTGATCACTGTTTTATAGTTTTCTGAATAGAGATTTTTCATGTTCTTGGTTAAGTTTATTTCTAGGTATTTTATTATCTTTAGTGCAATTGCAGAAGGGATTGTTTTCTTAATTTCTCTTCCTATAACTTCATTATTAGTGAACAGTAAAGCACTAATATACAGAAAGACATATAGATTTCTGTATATTGATTTTGTATCCTGCAACCTTACCAAATTCATTTATCAGTTCTTGTAGTTTTTTGATGGAGTCTATAAATAAAATCATGTCATCTACAAATAGTGGAAAATTTATTCTTTCTTACCAATTAGATATTTTTTATTTCTTTTTCTTATCTGATTGTTGTGGCTAGGACTTCAAATATTAGGTTGCATAAAAGTGGGTAGAGTAGACATCCTTATTCCTTTCCTGGTCTTAGGGGAAAAGCTCTCAGTGTGCACCTTTGAGTATGAGGTTTGCTGTGGGGTTTTTCATATATGGCCTTTATTGTGTTAAGATATGTTCTCTCAGGCAGCCCCTGTGGCTCAGTTGTTTAGCGCTGCCTTCAGCCCAGGGTGTGAACCTGGAGACCTAGGATCAAGTCTCACATCAGGCTCCCTGCATGGAGCCTGCTTCTCCTTCTGTCTATGTCCTTGCTTCTCTCTCTTTCTCTATGTCTCTCATGAATAATAAATAAAATCTTAAAAAAAAAAGCTATGTTCTCTCTAAACCTACTTTGTTCAAGTTTCTTTATCATGAATGGATGTTACACTTTGTCAAATGCTTTTTCTGCATCTATTGAAATGATATATGGTGTTTTTAATTTTTTATCCTTTCTCTTGTTGTGATGTATCACCTTGATTGATTTGTAAATACTGAACCACCCTTAAAACCCAGGAATAAATCTCACTTGATTGTGGTGAATTATTTTTTAAAATGTATGGTTGGATTCAGTTTGCCAATATTTGGTTGAGAATTTTTACATCTATATTCATCAAAGATATTGGCTTTTAGTTCTTGTTTTGTGGTGTCTTTATCTGGTTTTGGTATCAGGATAATGCTCACCTCACAGAATGAATTTGGAAGCTTTTCTTCCTCTTCAATGTTTTGGAATGGTTTGAGAAATATAGGTATTAATTCTTTAAAAGAAGGTAGAGTTTGGTAGAGTTCACTTGTGAAGCCATCTGGTCTTGGGCTTTGTTGGGAGTTTTTGATTACTAATTCAGTTTGCTCATAGTTAGTCTGCATAAATTTTCTATCTCTTTCCATTTTAGGTTTGATAGGTTACTTGTTTCTAGGAATTTATCTATTCCTTCCAGGTTGTCCAAGTTGTTGGTATATAATTTTTCATAATATTTTCTTATAATCCTTTGTATTTCTGTAGTGGTGTTATTTCTCTTCTTTATTTCTGACTTTATTTACTTGAGTCCTCTCAGGGTTTCTGTTTCTTTTTGTTTGTTTTGTTTGTTTTTTTATGAATCTAAGGGTTGATCAATTTTATTGATCCTTTCAAAGAATCAGCTCCTGGTTTCATTGATCTGCTCTGTTTTTTTGTTTGTTTGTTTGTTTGTTTCGATTTCATTTATTTCTGCTCTAATCTTATTAATTTCTTCCTTCCATTGGTTTCGGATTTTGTTTGTTCTTCTTTTTCTAGATCCTTTAAGTGTAAGGTTGGATTGTATGAGGTTTTTCTTGCTTCTAGAAGTAGGCCTGTATTGCTATAAACTTCCCTGTTAGAACAGCTGTAGCTGAATCCCAAAGATTTTGGACTGTTACGTTTTCATTTTGATTTGTTTCCATGTATTTTCAATTTCCTCTTTGATTTCTTGGTTGACCCATTCATTGTTTGGTAGCATGTTATTTAACCTCCATGTATTTATACTCTTTCCAGATTTTTTTCTTGTGATTGATTTCTAGTTTCATAGCATTGTAGTCAGAAATGATGCATATTAATATAACTTCAATATTTTTAAACTTGTTAAGGCTTATATTGTGGCTTAATTGTGGTCTACCCTGTAGAATGTTCCAA
The DNA here is from genome assembly GCF_053574225.1 of Canis aureus. Lineage (NCBI taxonomy): Eukaryota > Metazoa > Chordata > Mammalia > Carnivora > Canidae > Canis > Canis aureus. Next base: position 32,188,837 of record NC_135620.1, read on the forward strand.
ATTCACTTGAAAAGGAAAGGACTTGAAAAGTCCACTGCTTTAGGATGGAATTTTCTGAATATATTGATTAAATCCTTCTTGTCCAATGTGTCATTCAAAGCCACTTTGAATTTCCTTGTTGATTTTCTGTTTGAATGATCTATTCATTGGTGTAAGTGGGGTGTTAGAGTCCCAATATTATTGTATTACCATTACCTCATTTATGCTTCTTTTAGTTGCTTAATATATTTGGGTGTTTCCGTGTTGGGTACATAAATATTTAAATTATTATATCTTCTTAACAGATTGTTCCCTTTATGATATGTAGTGTCCTTCTTGGTCTACTAATATAGTCTTTATTTTTATGTCTATTTTGTCTGAGATAAGTATTGCTACCCAGGCTTTCATTTCACTTCCATTTGTATGATAAATGTTTTTTGGCCCTTTGAAAATAAAGGCATGTGTCAATCAGCATGTGTCTTTGGGTCATAAATATGTCTCTGATAGGCAGTTTGTAAATGAATCTTGCTTTTTTATCCATTCTGTCACCCTGTGTCTTTTGATTGGAGTGTTTAGTCCATTTACATTCAAAGTAAGTATTGATAGATATGTATTTGCTGCCATTTTGTTATTTGCTTTATGGTTGTTATAGTTCTTCCTTTTTCCTTTCTTCTCTTGATTCTCTTCCTCATGGTATGCTGGCTTTCTTTAGTGATATATTTGGATTCCTTTATCTATTTTTTTCATATCTATTACTAGTTTTTTACTTGTGGTTACCATTAGGTTTATATATAACATCTCATGTAGATAGTAGTCTATATCAAGTTACTTGTTGCTTAAGTTTAAACCCATTCTAAGAACACTAAATTTTTATTCATCTCTCACCCACATTTTATTATATGGTGTCCTACCTTACATTCTTTTATTTTGTGAATCCCTTGACTGGTTTTTATAAATATACTTAATTTTACTGTTTTTGTGCTTCCTATTTTTCTTACTCCTACTTATAGTTTTTCCTTCACACTCAAAGAACACCGTTTAACATTTCTTATAAGATTAGTTCAGTTGTGATGCTCTTTATCACTACTTTTTGCCATTTTAATTATTAAGTGTCTTGGTGTGGACCTCCTTAAGCTGATTTTGTTGAGGGCTTTCTGTTCCTCCTGTATCTGGATTTATGTTTTCTTTCCCAGATTCAGGAATTTTTCAGCTATGATTTATTCAAATAAATTTTCTATCTCCTCTTCTCTCTCTTCTCCTTTGGGGACTTCTATAATGCAAATGTTATTACACTTGATGGTATCACTGAATTCCATTAAATTAAATTAAATTAAATCTATTTTATTTATTTTTATTATTCTTTTTTCTATCCCCTATTCAGCTTGATTGCTTTCTATTACTCTGTCCTCCAAGTCACTGATAGGTTCTTCTGCTTCCTCTGGCCTATTATTTATTCCATCTAGGGTATTTTTAATTTTATTCATCAAGTTCTTTATCTCTGATTATTTCTTTTTTATGTTTTATATGTCTTTGTTGAGGGTCTTGTTAAGGTCCTCCATTCTTTTCTCAAGTCCAGTGAGTATTTTTATGACCTTTACTTTAAATCCTCTATCAGGCATATTACTTATCTCTGTTTCATTTTGCTTTCATGCTGTGATTTGCCCTATTCTTTCAATTGGGACATATTCCACTGTATCCTCACTTCATTTATCTCTTGGTGTCTGTTTCTGTGTTAGGAAAGTCAGATGTGTCTCCTGCTCTTTAAAGCAGTGTCCTTATGAAGAGATCCTATAGTGCCTGTAATGCAATGTCACCTGTTCATCAGCAACTGGCACTTCAGGGGCATCTCCTATGTGTATTGTGAGTATCCTACCATTGTGGCTGAGCTATGTTTGCCTTCAGTCCAGTCATCTGCAATGACTCCTTTTGCCTATTGTGGACTGTCTTTGGTCCCTGTGCTATTAGTGGACTAGTCTGGGGCTGCCTTGGGCTTGAGTTAAGTCAGACAGGGTTTTCTAGTGATGCAATAGTACCAAATTGCAGGGTGTTCTCCCTGTGTTGTCCACTAAAAATCTTTCTTTAGTGTAGGGCCTGCACTCAGACCAGCTGTCTGCCCCCAGCCCACTACTGGGGCCACAGTTGGACTGGTGTGTATGGTTATCTTCCCCTATCCATGCAACAACAATCACTTTGGAGTGGTGTTTCTTTAAGGGTGAGGATTCAGTTTCCTCTTGTCCTCCTGGCTCTCCTAGAGCCTAGCCCACTGATTTTTAAAGTTCCAGATCTTAAACTCCACAGACTGTTTAGAACTCATGAAATTAGGTGCCCTCTGGTTTTCAAAGCCAAATGTTATGGGGATTTGTCTTCTCCAGGTAGGTCCCCTGTGCCTGAAATGTTTGATATAAGGGTCTATGTCTTTCCCTTCTCCACTCTTGTGGCATCCATACCTCCTGCAGACAGCCCTGTAAGTTCATTTAGCTGTGGACAGAGTCTCTGCTCTTCTTCCTTTCTTTGATGTGGCCTCTTTGTATTTAGCTGAGAAGAGTCTGTTCTGTCAGTCTTCGAGTCATTCTCTGGGTTATTTACACTGATGCATGTGTTATCTAGTTGTATCTGTGGGGTGAGGTAAGCTTAGGATCTTTCTATTCCACCATCCTTCCCAGAAGTCTCCTTCTTTGGGTACTTACATTTTAGACAGCATAAATACTCAGTATTTTTAAAGTAAATTTTGGACAGGTCACATGTTCACAACCAATGATTTGTACTGACAAAAAAAGAATTACATGACAAAAATTGTCTTTAATAATGTTACTAAGCTAATAACTTATACTAGTCCTTCAACTTTAGTAACAAAATTTGTTCTAAATGGGATTTTTAAGAATATTGAATTCTTCACATTAAGTTTGTTTCATCTGAATGAGCTACATTTCTCCAAGAAACACAAATCAAATTTGTAGCATTCAGCAGTATGCAAATTCATGCTGTATGCTATTTGATTATGTAGAATTTGTCAGTCAAAAACATGACTTTAAGTTCTGACCTGATCCACAGAGGAAACGAACAAGTACACATGACCATTTCCAGCAGTTTTCCCAATTTCTTTGTTCCACAGTAAATATTAAAGTATCAACATTCAGTATTTAGTGAACACACTTCTTGTCTACCTCTCTTGAAAAGAATGAAAACTTGATGCCTGTTTTACTACTCTTGGGAGGAATCAACTTAGAAAATTAATGAGAGGCTTGGAGAGTCCCTTGGGATATTTCTGTTTTCTGCTTTAGTAATTACCCTAACAGGTATAGTTAGATTATGGTGAAGCTTCCTGCTACTCTTTTAGGTTAACAATTTGACTTTAAATTCATCCCTTCATTTAATATACATTGCTTGAGTAATTGTGCAACATTCAGGTGTATTAGTTTACTGTTCCTGGTACAAGAAATTATCAAAAACTTCGTAACTTAAAAGAACATAATTTTAGTAGGATGTACTAAAATTGGAGGTAAGAAATCCAAATCAGTCTTTCTGTGTCAAAGTGTCAGACTCTGTCAAAGCTCTGAGGAAATAGTTCATTGCCTTGCCTTTTTAGCTCCTAGAGCCTACAGGCATTCTTTGTTTTATAGCCTCTTGCTCACATTACTCCTACTTTTTGCTTCTTTTCCCACATCTCCTAGTAACTGACCCTTCTGTCTCCCTTTTATAAGGATCCTATTGATTACATTGGGCCCACCTGGATAATGCCTCATCATTAGATCCTTAATTAATCACATCTTCAAGGTTCCTTATGCAATATAACCTATCCATAACTTCTAGAATTAAGTTTTGGACATGTTGTGGGGGCCATAATGCTGCCTACCTCAAAGAGTAAAAGAGAACACTCTCAAAGCTGAATTTGGAAAGTAACTTAGAAAGTTCCAAAAAGCCCAGTGTACAATTACACAATTTACCAGAAGAGAAGAAGACACACTAACATGGTTGAATTTTAGTAACAGCAATTAAGTTAGCTTAGTATTCTGACAACTGAAGAGACTTACTTGATCTGAATTACTCAGAAAAATTTTATAACTCCTTACTCATTCTTATTATTATAAATCCAACTTTTCTGACTCAGAAAGGAAAAACTGTATATACTGCATTCTTTTTTTTAAAAAAGATTTTATTTATTTGAGAGAGAGAACTAGAGAGTGAGAGAGCAGAGAGAGAACAAGCAGGAGGGAGGAATAGAGAGAGGAGCAGACTCCCTGTTGAGCAGAGAGCCTGATGCAGGAATCAAGCCAGGACCCTGGGATCATCACCTGAGCCAAAGGCAGATGACCCTTCACCAACTGAGCCACCCAGGAGCCTTTCATACCGCATTCTTTATATGTCTAAAGAGACCGAGTGCCTGGGGGACTTAAAGATAAGTCCAAGGTTTGGTGCAGTTTTGTAGCTCAAGTGCAAGCTTTTGAGTTAAGAAAAGATGTTGATGGGATCCCTGGGTGGCGCAGCGGTTTAGCGCCTGCCTTTGACCCAGGGCGCGATCCTGGAGATCCGGGATCGAATCCCACATCGGGCTCCGGGTGTATGGAGCCTGCTTCTCCCTCTGCCTGTGTCTCTGCCTCTCTCTCTCTCTCACTGTGTGCCTATCATAAATAAATTTTAAAAAATAAAAAAGAAAAGAAAAGAAAAGATGTTGATGTGAAAAGTTATACCTTGGTACAAGGAGCTTTTAGTTGACCAGTCAGTGTAAATATGCTCTAATATAATTAATACTTAAGGGAGGCCACCAAAAATTGAGAGGTAATCACATACTTTCCATATCTCTGAAATTGCTTTGATATTTGTAAAAAGGGAGAGTATATACTCAGTTTGCTATATAGACTTGTCCACATAATAGGAATTTAGACATTATGGTCCCTGGGATAATTCATTACCAATAATATTATGAAGTAGCTTTCACTACAGTCAGCTAGAAAAAGTAGTCTGGCCCAACATCTTTAACTTGAAGAAAAAAAATAGAGATATCATCCTCATTATCTCTCATCTATATATCAGGGATTTTGTTGGTCTTATTTTGTATGATCTACAACCAGAAAGGCACTGATTACATAGCCATAATGTATCAGTTTTGAACCTAATTTAGGATTCCAGAGGTGTTTAAACATAGAAAACACCAATTAAAAACATTTTTCCACAGGAGTATGCACAGATGGCCTATATTAAATGATGCCAAATGTTTATAAAAATATTTTTCTCCTGCTATTAAAGAAGCTGCCTACAGGCTCATGTGGACAATGGATAAAATTCACTTTGCAAATAGTGTTTAATTGCATATGCCTTTCCATAAAGGTATTCTGACATCTCTTGGACCAAGAAGGTCATTGGACCAGAGGAATTTGATTTTTTAATAGTATCTTCAAGATGACCTATTTTAATGAAACTATTCTTGGTCTACTTACTTGTACCTACTTATCTCTGTTAATTTCAGGATACATTTCCTAGGCTACGTGTTTCTCTCAGGGGTCCCTGACATCCTTTCAAAACCTTTTCAGAATACTTCCATGTGTATTTCCCACTCTATCCTAACTAGACTGTGAGCTATTTGAGGATAAGAACTGTGTCTGACACTTTTAATTTTCTATCATATTGTTTGACATGCGAAACATTTGTTGGTACATCTGTTGGATGAATATATTCATAAATATAACACACAACGAATGAGATCTTGTGAATTCTTTCATTTGGTAAGAAGACAAAAAGAGATTTCAAAAGTCTTATTATTGAGATGTTGATAGTTTATTTAGAGGTATAGAGAAGCAAAACTAGAAACAAATCTTAAAACACTATGTACAACTGAAATGTAATCATAATACATGTTCTAAAGCTGTGATTCTCTGGGCATAGAGAGGCTATATCAGGATCACTTGCGCAGATTTCTCTAAACTGTATATACTCTCTTCTTTACCCACCCTTGCATTAACACCATATTTTTGGTTCATCCCTCCCCAATATACACTCCCAGTGACAGAGTGCATCATTCTTATGTTTATAACCTAGAGAGTTGCATCCCATGACAGTCGTAATGTGCTTTGTCAAGGTGGGATTTAGCTTTACCATTTCCACCAACCCCTCCAAGTTTTTTCCAGCTCTCTAGATGTTTTAAGACAAATCCTCTAGTTTTCCCCTTCTGAATACCTCTCATATTTAAAATTCTGGAGCTTTCACAGTCCTTTCATTCATAAAATGAAATAAAATAAAGTAGGTTCAGACAAAAATTCAGGAGTGTGGTTCCTCCTCTGGCTGTTATCAGAATAACCTGTAATACTTTTACAAAATGCAGTTGCCTGTGCTCCATTCCAAATTTTCAGAAATGGACAAAACATCAGGTAATTCTGTTGAGCTACTCAGAGTGGGCACCTAGAACCAGCATCACTACACCAGCTGGACTCAGATCTTGCCAAAAACATCCTAAAACAGAATCTGTATTTTAACAAAATTTCTTATGTGACTTACACTTGCAATAAAATTTGAAATTCACTGTTCTACAGTATGCCAACCTACTAAAACACAAAGTAAGGGTGAGAACTCTTCTTAGCTAATCAGGAAAGGCTCTTGCATGAAGCATTAGGCATTATAGCCTGTGGGGACCTGGGTTCTGGAGTCAAAAACTACTTGGATTCCAACACATATTGTGTATTACCTACACTTACGTTACTTATGTGATCAGGTTACTTATTATGCCTGACCTTCAGTTTACTATAAGAAAATGGAGATTATGAAAAAACAAAAGAAAAGAAAATGGAGATGATAATAATACCAAATCTATATGGTTGCTTTGAGTCCCTCTAATATTGTTTGCACAGATTAAGCATTCAGTGAACTTTGTTATCATCACTAGTATTAAGTAAACTCGGATTTGAACACAGGTTGAAGATATTCTCTTCAGGCATTATCAGTCTTACAGGAAACTAAAACAGAGGTCTGCAACTGGGGCACACAGACTCTGAAATGTAATAAAAGACATGCAAGATAGAACAGAGGTACCATTAAGTTGAAGTGGAACTGTCAGAACATCAACATCATTATGCATCTATTTATAATTATCTAAAAGTAAAATTTGTTGGGGCTTGTGGGTAGCTCACTTGAAGGCAAAGCTTCTGCCATTGGCTTAGGTCATGATCTCAGGGTCCTGGGATCAAGTCGTGGTGTTGGGCTCCACACTCAGCAGGGAGTCTGCTTCTCCCTTTCCCTCTGTAGTTCCCCCTGATTGTGCTCTCTCTCAAATAAATGAATAAATATATAAAATCGTTTTAAAAAGATAAAATTAAAATTTGTTATGTCTGCTATCGTGTCTGAGCTTTGCCTTTCTTTTCTCAAGTTGCCTAGTCATTAAGGTCCTCCTCACAATTTACAAAACCAAAACCTAACTCAGCCATTTTAAGCTTTACTCTGGTACACAGTGCTGGGTGTAAACGCACACACACGCACACACACACACACACATACACACACACACCTTTGTGGCAGCAAAGTCACTTTTCATGTATTATCTAGGTGATAAACCATTTTTTTCTTAATTGAAAAATAGTTGATATACAACATCACATTAATTTCATATGGATAACACAATGAGGTGATAAACTATTAATAGCAGAATTGGGTACCCTATTCTCTATCTAGCGATACAGCTACCTATTTTAGAAGAGTTCAGACTGGAACACACAGATGTCTGCACATGTGACGAGTATTAACAAGTTTATTTAAATTAAAACATGAAATCAGTCTTTTCTTATAGTACATTTGATTTGATAATTGCTTTGGACATGAGAATTAATTCTGCCATTTAATTAGAACAGACATTTCTCCATAAATTGAATGAGCTATAGCTGAAGGTAAAAGATTACCACAAATATATTTTAAGCATATAAATACATACAGTACTCAAATCAAGTCATTTATGCTTATTTAAAATAGTAAATATGATTCAGATGTCAACTTAAACATGTACAGGCGTTACTTAGTTTTTCAAAGTCTTTGAAGTTGGCAGATTACTCTTTTAAGTGATGTCAGTTCAGGGCCTTGATAGATACACTTATCTCCCAGCCTTGTAATACTTACACATTTCTATGAGGTAGTGGGAGCTCCAGAGTAGAAAGCACCAAATAGAAACACCAAATGCATAGCTATGTTTAATAAAAGAATGATATGCAATGTAAAATCATACCTCAAGACCCTTACTGGTATCCCAATACATGTATAATATCAGATTTTAGTAATAAAATTGCATCTCAAGAAAAAGAGCTTAGATGCACGCAGAAATTAAAGTTTTATATTCCTAGATATATGTTTAAGTTTTTAATGTTGAGAAAGTTTTAAATCCACAAATAAAATGATATCATAAATAGCTTGTATTCACAGACATGAACAGTATAAAATAAAGGGACTTGTGATTTGGAGGGAGGTTATTTTTAAGCAGAAATATTATTTTGTGCACAGATATTAAAGTATAATAACATGATTCGAGGACAGCAAATGAGAGAATGGATACAATGAAAATTGCCCCAACTATAGCTGAGGGAATAAATCAATTAATTTTTTATGATTCCTTTTTTTTTTTTTTAAGGTTGTATTTATTTATTCATGAGAGACACAGAGAGAGAGAGAGGCAGGGACACAGGCAGAGGGAGAAGCAGGCTCCATGCAGAGAGCCCAATGTGGGACTTGATCCTGGAGCTCCAGGATCATGCCCTGAGCCAAAGGCAGAAGCTTAACCGCTGAGCCACCCAGGCACCCTAATGATTCCCTTTGAATTTAATAAATTTCCTATGCTGTATTTAGTTCATTGTCATTTACCTTTGAGTTATTTAAAGATAAAGCTGAGGAACAAAAGAATTTAAGTTTGTTTGTGATTATGATTCAATATATGCTAGTTTGGAGAGATAATAAAAAAGATACTAGGAGGTTTATTCAAAGATAGAACTGATATTTCTTCTTAGACAATGAGGTATTCTAAAAGAGTATTTGTAAAATATCCATTCAGGAAAAATATATTATGAGTTTTCTGCTTTCATCTAGGATATAGAAAATGGGAAATAATATTGCTCCTAACTAAACCAAACCAAACCAAACCAAAACAAAACAAAACAAAACAAAACAAAACAAAACAAAACGTAACATAACTTTTCTCAATTCCATCAGATCACTGATGTTATAGAGAACCAGCTACCCAGAATTCCAAAAAAGACAAGCATGGAGGGAAGGTATTGCTGACACATATGGGAGCAATACAAATAATTTAAAATAATTATTGAAGGCCAAGTATGGGATGGCATGCTAACTTTCCTTCTGCCTACCTTACATTACAACCCTCATTAAATGGTCTATTAGAATAATAGGTGTGCTTTTATCAGGCAAAAATACTATTTGCCTTGGTCTCTGTTCTACAAACTAATGTCAGGGATTTAATAAAAAAAAATCAAGAAACAAACAAAAAACCTCATTGTCAAGCAACAAGATATCAATAAAACAAAACTCACAGATGACTTAAACATTGGATTTGTTGGGTGGAGACTTTAAACTATTTGTGAAATTTGTCAAAGATCTAGGAGAAAAAATGAAGAACATGTATCCATGAATAGTAGATATTAGGAGATAGATGAAAACTATAAGAAGTAAAGTGCTAAAAATTAAAAAAGAAGTATATAAGAATTGAAGATTTCCTTAATGGACACATAAGGATACTTGACCCAGCTGAGGAATGGAACAAAGATACATCAGTAGAAAATATCCAAACTGAAACATAGAGAGAAAATTAAAATGAAGAAGGTGACATTAAAAACCAGTAATAACAAAAAAAAAAAAAAACAGAGCATCAAGAATTGTGGGATGATATCAAATGATTTCTCATGAATGCCTTTCAGTCCCCAAAAAAGAACCAATAGAGAACAGAGGGGAAAATATACATTGTATATTTTAATATATAAATGAGATAATGGATGAAAGTCTCCAAAATTAATGAGAGCACTCCATAGAACAAAAAAGTTCAGAGGACACTAAACAGAATAACTGACAAAACAAAGCAGAGAATCACATGTACACACCAAGATACACCTTCGCCACACTAATGTAAGTAAAACATAAATAAATAAATACATAAAAGTTTTAAGGGACCCAGAAAGGAAAGATATATTACATACACAGGAACAAAAATAAAAGCAAAATAAAACAAAACAAGCCAAAAAAAAAATTACAGCACAACTCTTACAAACTACACAAACTGGAAGAACAAGAATACACAGTGACAACTTTAAATTTGAAAGAAAATATAATTTTCAACCCCTAATTTTATTTTCAGTAAAAACATATTTTAAAAATAAAGATGAAATACTTCTCAGAAAAGCTAAAACGTATCCACTGTCAACACATTTGTGCTATAAGAAATGTTAAACGACATCCTTTAGTCAGAAGAACTATGAACTATGAGACACGAACATGTTGATTTTCTAAATGAATGTTTAGAATGAATGTTTCTTTTTTTAATATTTTATTTATTTATTCATGAAACACAGAGAGAGAGAGAGAGAGAGAGAGAGAGAGAGAGGCAGAGAGAAGCAGGCTCCTCGCAGGGAGCCCGATGTGGGACTCGATTCCAGATTCTGGGATCACGCCCTGAACTGAAGGCAGACGCTCAACCGCTGAGCCACCCAAGAGTCCCTAAATGAATGTTTCTCAAAACATAGAGTTCTTATGGTTCCATACAAGTTATCTGTAGCCTCTTCCCTTAGAGGTAGGACATTAAGACTCTGAGATTCATATAACATTTCTTCAAAACAATTAAATTAGTTCTACAATTTTAAAAATGCTAAATAAGGGGATCCCTGGGAGGCTCAGTGGTTTAGTGCCTGCTTTCCTCCCAGGGCTTGATCCTGGAGACCAGGGATCGAGTCCCACGTTGGGCTCCCTGCATGGAGCCTGCTTCTCCTTCTGCCTGTGTCCCTGCCTCTCTCTGTGTGTGTCTCTCATGAATGAATAAATAAAATCTTAAAAATAAATCTAAAAAATAAGTAAAAATAAAAATGCTAAATAAACATCTGTGGGATAAATACTCTGTCAGGTGGTGAAAAGGCACTAATAATGTAGATATGTTATCTATTGTCATGAAGCTTACATTTTACTAAAGGACACAGCAGACAAGTATAATAATCATATAATAGAGATGATGAGCAATGCTAATAAGCTAACCTAAGCATAGTGCGGTGAAAGAATATATAGAATGTTTGAAAAGACTGTAGACATCCAGGAGTGGAACATGTGGATTTATAATTGGGTTTGAGGCTCAGAGAAATGGTCTTCACCAACACATAACATGTAGGAGTCAAAGCCATAGATAAGATTGAAAGACATGAGAATGGATTACATTAAGATGATGTGGAGATAGAAGTAAGTTTTACAAAGTGTTATCTGTCATGGGGTAGGGTGATTAAAGGGTTATGCTTAAAGTATTTGAAGATAATGATTCTCAATATTTTTATATTAAATTATCTAGTTCTCTCAGTAAGTTAAAATTTATTGAGTAAAATGTATTAATGTAAACATTTGACAGAAGTTCAAATATATTTTACTATGTAGGAGATATGTGGTTATGATTTATTGTTTAGTCGAAATTCCACATAAGCATATACATATAAGGTTATATAATCCAAATAAATATACACAGTCAAAAATAAAATTTTACTTGTTTTTTTAAATTTGTCCTATAGTTTTTTTTCTCCAATATAATACTTCATAATTACTTTTTTTTTTTCCCTTTAGGTTATTACTAAACTTGAAATTTTAGAACCCATAGCTAGTTAGAGGTCACATTTTAGGAGTGAGCAAGAGGATATGGTATGTGAAACTATAAAACACTAAAAATTTTCCACTTATATTTTCAAGACATTAGCCCCTAACTTTTCCACCCCTCTTGCTAAAACAAAATTATTCAAACAACAGGTTCAAGCTAATGACCCCAGGCTTGCTGTCCCTATATATTGCACCTATACTTTTTAAATTACTTGCTCCCTCAGAATACTCATATAACTGTTCTTAATGCAGAATTTGAAAAAAGGGATCCCTGGGTGGCACAGCGGTTTAGTGCCGGCCTTTGGCACAGGGCACGATCCTGGAGACCCGGGATCGAATCCTACGTCGGGCTCCTGGTGCATGGAGCGTGCTTTTCCCTCTGCCTATGTCTCTGCCTCTCTCTCTCTCTGTGTGTGACTATCATAAAAAAAAAAAAAAAAAATTTGAAAAAAAAGATCTGAACTTCTAGTTTTGATGGTTTTTCTCTTCAACATGGGGCAATAAATGAAGAAAAATCATGACAGAAGTTATCTGCTAGTTTATAATGTATATAATTGTCTTTCGAGTTTATGTTGTATAATAGTAGTACTTTATAACTTTTTTCCATTATATTAAGCTTCAAATAGTACTAAGTATTTTTACAAAGATATTTATATGTGAGCATATTATATCAACTGCCAGAAATGGTAGTTTTACCATTTTACAGTCAATGCTTACCTCATATTCCTTTTTATTATTCTTTAGTTATCCAGAATTCGGAATTTTATATGAAATAATAGAGGTGATAATCCGGGTTAAAAGTATTATTATATGTATGTTTGTTTGTTTTAATGGTTAAGAAAGCTTTCTAGAGCACCCCAAAGACCAAAGTATTTCTAAAAGTCCAATTTATGCTGACACTGATGTCTCAAACCATCTCAGGACACATTTCCCAGTACAAGGGGAAAGTCTGGAAGGCATATATAATAATGTGAAAACAAAATGCTCACTTATGTAGCTACATAAGGAACTGAAATATTCCTCAAATTGTTAAAATCATTAACATAAGAATGAATACAAGATAAACTCATACAATACAGTAGCTTTGCTCTATATCAGCACTGCCTGAGCAAACTATAGAACAGACGGTATTCTCAAAGTCTTTACAGATTTTTTTTACATTTTTATTTATTTGAGAGAGAGAGAAAGAGGAGAGAAAGAGAGAGCAAGTGAGCAAGCACAAGCTGGGGGGAGAGGCAGAGGGAGAGGGAGAAGCAGACTCACCACTGAGCAGGGAGACTGAAGTGGGTCTCGATCCCAAGACACTGACCTGAGCCAAAAGTAGACACTTAACTGACTAAGCCACCCAGGCACCCCTCTCTGAAGGTTTTAAAATATGCTTGGAAACTCTTTGACATTCCCCATTTCAGAAACCTGATTTCCTTCCCCTTGAATGTGTCATCCCTGTGTAATGAACAGACTATGGTAGAAGGGATGTTATTTGACTTGCAAGGCTAAGTTATTAAAAATTACTTCCACTGAATTTTCTCTTATATTACCTAATTTGGAAAAGCCAGTTGTCATGTTCTGACACCAAAAATCTTGTTAAGAGTTCCACGTAGGAGAGAAATTCTCCTCTTTCCGATATAGTCTTCACCAACTTCAGTCATGAGAGTAGTGCATTCAAAGTGTATTCTCCAGTCCTAGTCAATAATTGTTTTTTTTTGTTTTTGCATTAGTTTTCTGAAGTGGCGTTATTTATTGTCTTATAATTTTATCTTTCCTGGGAAAAGATTTCTTGGGAGCAAGCAACTCAGTCGTATTAACCTTATGTAGTCTCAGTTCTTAGTCCTAATAGCTATGTTTTACGCAGTTGGTTGTAGTTCTCATCTTAGAATACTGAAAGGAGCTAAACAATTTTTATTTTTAAATATTATGTTCACATGGTATAATTTAATAAGTTATATGATAAAAATTAGCAACATAATTTACTACAACAATTTTTGGTTATGAGAAACACATACATAAATACCATATATATTAGTCAATTATATATCATTTGGAAAATGTAATAATACTGTACAATCAAAGTCTTTTTTTTTCCATCTTCTAAATCCTGGAGTGGGGACAGAGCAAGCTATATAGTTGTTTATCAGAGTGAGAAATAATGTGTAGGTAGAGTGTAAAACCAAACATTGAAAACTCTGAAATAACTGTAAAAATTTCATTTTACTTTTTGGAAGACTAGTTGGGCTTGGTGGGAAACAAAGAACCCTATAGGAATCTGGGTATTTTATATTTCAAAATATACCCTGCAAATCTTTTATTCCTTAAACTTTTACTTGTGAGATTACAAAGAATGAAGTTAGCCTAGATTTAGAGAAACAGCCTCTCCTTTACATTGCTGAGAAATACAAATTAGTACCAAATTTTGCAGACCAATTTTGTAGAATGTCAGAGGGTTTAAAATTAAATATATCTTCTGAACCAGAAGTTCCACATCTAGAAAATATTTGAACAATTGTGAAAAGATGTAAGCATCAGCTTTTACTTTGTAGTATTACACTAATGATAAATGGATGTAGGTTAAATGTCTCTCAATAGAAAGTTCAATGCATTTTAAGTAATTAATATAATGGCATAATATATGTTCACTAAGCTGATATTGTAGAACAATATTTTTGGTGAATAGTTGCCCTTCATAGTATGTGAAAATAAAATCTAGAATTAAAATAGTACGGCTACAAACACAATTTATGCATTATAAACATAAAAGTCTCAAAATATAATCTCTAAACAATTCAAAACAGTTATCTCCTACATGAGGGGCAGGCACTATGACAGTTTTATTGTTTTCTTAATGTGTATTTATCTAAAGTTTTGGTTGAGTAATGTTATAATAAAAGACAAAATTTTTATACGTGTTTATATTATATAAATTTTTATTTTAAAATTTAAATGATTTTAAACTTCTGTGTTATATAATACACTGTTACAATACACAAATTTTATGATAAGGCAGAAAACATTCACATGGGTTAACACATTTACTTTTTATAGTTTATCAATTAGGTACCATTTCTGTTTCATGATTAATATACTCCCTAGACTTGCTGTGTAATGGGTATAATTTCATCATGCAAGATGAAAACATTTTAGATGTCTACTGTACAATATACATATAGTTAATGATACGGTACTCTTAAAATTTTGTTAGTAAGATAGATTTCATATTATGAATTTTTTTTGTCATAATAAAAAAGTACTCCCTAGAATCCTGGAATGGTTAAACTTGCCCCTACCACTTTAACAGAAATGACATCTAACTGAAATTGGTTTTAGAGAATTTAATACACCTGGGGAAGAGAGAGGGGAAAAAAATAAGGAAAAATATATAGGGTATATACGGTGTGACTGGGAAGGAAGTTATGTAGCAATAATCAAGCAGAGAATAGACCATAAGTCAAGAGATTTCTATACTCTTAACTCCAACAATCTTTCCTCTGAATAGGCTAAACATTAATCAATCATAAGTACGAGATAGAAGCTTCCAACCCAATCTTTAAAAACATGATTAATAATTGGATATTAACATCAAATGAGTAATTTCATAGATTGGATTTTATAACATTAAATTAATTATACTTACCATTTCTTTTTTTAAAAGATTTTATTTATTTATTCATGAGAGACACAGAGCGAGAGAGCGAGAGAGGCAGAGACACGGCAGAGGGAGAAGCAGGCTCCATGCAGGGAGCCCGATGTGGGACTCGATCCCGAGACTCCAGGATCGGGCCGAAGGCAGGCGCTAAACCGCGGAACCACCCAGGGATCCCTACTTATCATTCCTTAACAAAGATTCATTCCCAAAAGCAACTACCACTGTTTCTTTAAAGTTTGGTATGCCATATATTTCATGAAAGAGTATTTACTTTTTCATACTTAGCTTGCCTAGCAGTATAGTAATATATGGAATAAATCTCACTTCTCATATAGGACTTTTTTTTAGTACACTGATTTCACACTGGAAAAGATAACTGGTATACTGGAACTCATTTTTCCCATTTTCACAAGAGAAATTATTTACTGTAATTCGTAATGAAATCCTACAAGGCAGCTCTTGAGTCACATTAAACTGACAGATTTGCAGTGACAGCAGTTTTATTATAATCATGTCAACACCTATTTCTTCTAAGAGATGTCAATAACAAGGCACCTAGACAATCATCTGCTTTTACAACAGGTGTCTCAATATAAAAGAATATTTATTCTGGCATGTTTTATAGCTAAATATATCACTAACCTTATTTCAAAAGTAAATTATCTTTATTGATTGTACAAACATGATGACTAAAATCTGGCATAAATAAATAAACAAATAAATAAATAAATAAATTTAAATCTGCCAGCAAACAGAATATCATCTATTGAGCACCAATGAAAATGCAAAACTGCTTTAGACTATACTGTACATACTCATCCACTATTTCTGAAAAATATATTTTATGAAATAATGTTAACTGTTATTTTTCTCCTTGTCTATTATTTAATATTTTATTTCTCTCTCAGAATTAAGACCTGCCTGAATGTACTATGAATTCCAACTTCCCAGTCTTTATTTAATTGATTAGCTCAGGAGTTCCCTGACCTTGAAGCTTGTAAATCAAACTGATTTCCTTAAGATAATGGGAAACATTTTTTTTTCAATTGTATTAGATACCGTATCTGTGTTTTTCAGATTAGATTTTAAGGACACAGAATATAAATCTTAAAGATAAATTGCCTGGGCTGAGTCTATCACACATACACTATTACATTTTTGCCTATTTATTAAAACATTTAATTTTGTTTCTCAGTCTAGTGATGTACTATAGCTCCAGTGTTGCCATTTTTCCCTTTTTTTTCTTATCAAAAAATTCCTGGGTGGTTATTTCATATTTCTAGAAGTAGTAAAGCTGAGTTTAAGACTCTAAAAAGTGTGTTTAAAATACCATTAAGATACAAAGATTTGTTCTCTCAGGTATAAGGAAGGCTTTTATTTGCTTTATTATGGTCAGGAAGTATTTAAGGGGCAAATTTTACACAGAAAAAGAAGAGAAAAATCTTAATTTACTTTCAATAAGAAGAAAAGGAACAATTAATCTAGGGGAACACAGAGAAAACCAACATAAGACCAACTACTTTCTGTACTAATACCTATCTATACATACAGGTGCCATCTACATTCTTCCTCCCATGCATCAGGACAGTCATTTACTTTTAAGTAAATGTCACACTAAACCCACTTACAGGGCCCAAGCTGTTGCCCATTTGGTTTCACTGGCAATAAATAACTCCATGAAGCTATACCTGAAGAGTTGTTCTATCTAGTAGCCAAAATGAAGTAAAATATGCAGATTCTACATTTTTACTCGTATTTATTTCACATTGCAATGTATGGATATGTAACTAATATAGAATAAATTAAAGGGAAGAGCCTTCTGAATTGAATTATAAACAAAGGTCATATTTATGTCTATAACTGAAGCAATTTACTCCAGTGAGAGACAATATTATTTTAACCTGTACTATCAAATAGATATTAGATAGATAGATGATAGAAAGATAGATAGATAGATAGATAGATAGATAGATAGATAGATAGATAGAAGATAGATAATAGATGATAGATAGATGATAGAAAATACACAGCAAAGCATAACTTTATGGTGCATTGAAAAGAACATTTCCTCTGGAGTAAGTTAAATCAGAAACTGAGCCTAGTCCTACAAACTGGATGACTGTGGATTGCTTATTTAACCTCATAAAGCTTGGTTTCTCCATCTGTAAAAATGGGGAAATAATTGCACAGGTTGCAGCAATATGCAAGATAATGTCCAAGCAGGTTAAGTGACATAATATATGAAAGCTGGTCACAAAGTTTAATGCATTTAATTTCATTGTAGGATGACAAAAAAGAAAAGCTATACATGATTCAAGTAGTGGAAACTGTTGGCTAAAAATATATAAATATAAATATATATGGCATTGAATTCACAATAGCCAAAATATGGAAAGAGACCAGGTGTTCATTTACTGATGAATTAGCCATTAGAAAGAATGAAATGAAATATTGCCATTTGCAATGATGATGGATGGAACTAGAGGGTATTATGCTAAGTGAAATTAGTCAGAGAAAGACAAATACCATATGATTTCACTCATATGTGAAACAAAACAGATGAACATAGGGGAAGGGAAGGAAAAATAAAATAAGATGAAAATTGAAAGGGAGGCAAACCATAAGGGATACTGAACTCTGGGAAACAACCAGGTTTGCTGGAGGGTAGGTGGGCTAGGGGTAATGGATAATTGGGTGATAGGCATCAAGGAGGGCATGTGATATAATGAGCACTGGGTGTTATGTGCAAGTGATGAATCACTAAGTTCTACCCCTGAAAATAATAAAATCAATGAGTCAGAAAAAAAAAAACATATATTGCATTGAAGAATAGCAAACTAGCACACAGATTAGCAGAGTGAGCCCATGTTTTGTAAGCAGTCCATCTCTTAAGTTCTCAGTCATTAATTTTGTTTTGGTTCTTTACGTATTTTTAAAAATAGTTCAATTAAAGCAGCTCCTTTGATCTCAGATTTTGCAAATACACACGTCAGTCTGTAGAGTGTAAAGTTTAATGAGGATTGGATTCATAGGTGAGATTTTTCTCGGGACATTTATTTTCTGCTTTCTCTTTTGGAACCAAGACACAAAGCAGAACAAGTTTATCTGTACTAGTATTTATGTCTATTCAGGTCATTGTTTTGGATTTATTTCTTAGAAGAGGGTCATGAACGGTTTCCCATCATTAAATATTATAGGATTTCTTCTATAACACTAGGAGTTAACCAAGTTGTTTCTGTCATTTATTAGCTTAGATGCCTTATGGAGAGAATTGGAACATAGAACTAAATCCAGATAATGTGATTAAGACTTGAATGAAGCTGTTATAGGGATCAAACTGGAACTAGATAAAATCACAATGACAAAAAAAAGGAACATTTACAGGTAAATGTTTGAATAATCTTTTGTGTAATAAGTAAAAATTACTTGTGAACATGTTTTAGAATCTTTTTAGAATAATGTGCCACAAAGGTAATTATAATAATTTTCAACATAAAATTGTATATTTGTAAAATGATTAATGTGATTATATATATCATCTTTATCTGATATTGTAACAATTCAAAGTCAGTATAATCTTAGCTTTGTTCTTAGAATGTTGTTTAGCCCAGGGCTGGGATGGATGTCTCGTGCAAACTCCTCACTAACCCATTCCTGAAGAATCATTTTTCTTAAAGTGTACCTTAGGAAGATGGTATCTGCTTACATGGAGTGCTATTATAAATATCCCCATTAAACTTATTATTATTCTAGAGGACATACCACCACATTAGATATTACCCACTTCATGAAGGTTCTCAGGAGAAATGCATCATCTTCATATCAAAATAGCTTTGCAGGGGCACCTGGGTGGCTCAGCAGTTGAGCACAGCTGCCTTCTGCTCAGGTCATGATCCAGTGGTCCTGGGATTGAATCCTGCATCAGGCTCCCCGCAGATTGCCTATTTCTCTGCCTCTCTCTCTCTAAGTCTCTCATGAATAATTAAATAAAATCTTTTTTTATTTTTTTATTTTATTTTTTAAATTTTTATTTATTTATGATAGTCACATCAGAGAGAGAGAGAGACAGGCAGAGACACAGGCAGAGGGAGAAGCAGGCTCCATGCACAGGGAGCCCAACGTGGGACTCGATCCCGGGTCCCCAAGATCGCGCCCTGGGCCAAAGGCAGGCGCTAAACCGCTGCGCCACCCAGGGATCCCAAATAAAATCTTTTTTTTTTTTAAACAGCTTTGCAAATACAAAAAGAAAAATCTTCTAGGTAAGATGAATAATAAAAGATTTTCATGAATTTGAACTTGAGAAAGATTTTTCAACAGAGCACCAAACGCACTAACCAAAACAAGAAGATTGATAAACCAAACATTAAAATTAAGAAATCCTCTTCATCAAAATACAACATTAAAACAGTACAAGGGCAAGTCATAAAGAAAGAAAGGATATGTGCAATGCAATAACAAATAAGCATCATATATATATATGAGAGAGAGAGAGAGAGAACTTCCACAAATCATTGCCAGAAGTCTGACAACCCAAAAGAAAAATGTGCAAGGGACTTCAACAGTACTTCACACACACAAATTCCAAATGGCCTCTAACATAAATATGGTATATCCATACAATAAAATGATAATCAGCAATAAAATGGAGTGTAATACTGATCTATTTTACAAATGACAAACCTCAGAAACATAATACGAAGTGGAAGAAGTCAGTCACAAAAGACCATATACTGTATACTGTATATTCTCATTAATATGAAACATCCAGTATAGGCAGTAGAGTCAGAAAGTAAATTAGTGATTTCCTAGGGCTGGGAGTGAGGGGAGAACAATGATTATAAATTAAAATAGGTAAAAAAAAAAATTTAGGAGTGATGAAATATTTGGAATTAGTTATAATGTTTGCATGACTAGTAAATATATTGAAATCTGTTGAATTGTATGTTTTCAATGTGTGCACTTTATGTGACATAAATATATCCCAATAAAGCTAATGAAAATTAGATGGAATGAAAAAAGTTATAATAAGATAGATGGAATGGAAAAATAATTTGGTCCAGCACATCAGTCACTATAAACAACAATTAGATACCAGTGTGAACCTTTATGTGGTTAACAAAATTTGACAATATCAACTAAAGTAAACAGACAAATATCTTCTGACTTAAACTTTCCACTATAGGTATATAATCAGTCTTAAGAGTTAGTAAAGATACAAAGCTATTGGAATTGAAAACTAGGTCAGTGCTTGTTTGTTAGTTTGCTTCTTAGGGGTATCCTTTAATTATTAATTAACTTGAAATGTGAGTCAACTGTAATGCTAGATTGCCACACTTCATACCAGTGGAAAAACTATTTTTCTCAGCTTGATAGTATTCCCTTGCAAAGAAAATGAAATATAAATATGTATAAAATATGGAAAACATTTCTCATAGAATTTTCTTTTTTGTCTTTTAATTTTTAGCCCAGATAGAGTTCATTGTGTAACTCTTGTGTGACTGTACCTGTTACTGTCCTGGGGCAGCAAATGGGACATATGCTGGCAATTCCAAAGGATCTAACCACTTGCTTTTAAAGGTAAATAAAAAAATAAATAAAGGTAAATGAGACACGAGAAATTTTTTTATTATTTGATAATTATGATAGTAGACTTTACTCCTGTATTACAATGGCAGTTTAATTTTAGAAGACAGCCAAGAATAAGATCCTCTTCAGAAAGCAGTTATAGGTCATACATGTGCTCATCTCTTAAGGACTGCTGCCTGCTAAGTCCCAGCTCCCTTCCTCCATCTTGGCAGGAAGTTTAGCCAAGTATTAAAAGGTTGTCACAATATTTTTTTCCATTTTCATTGTTTTCCAAATAATTCTAAAATTCATATCAGGCTTTTGAGAATTTTAAGTTGTGCCCCATCTCCTCCTTTTCTATTTTTTACTTAAAATGTAGTAGATTATCTGAGGCAGAAACACATAAACAGATGGGTATGTGCCTTTCATTACTCAAAAGCAGGTTCTCCTCATGTAATCTTTCTGGCATGACTCTATAAAACTTTCTGGAAAGCTGTCTGGTAGTACATATTAACAAAATTAAAATATCCATAGTCGTTGACCTAGTTATTATCTTTAGAGAAAACTTATCCCCCCTCTAAGAATCTGAAATGCACATAAATGAACAAAAAGAGATTCATCATTAGTTTTATTTATAAAAGGACAAAATTGTATTAAAATCTAAATAATTATGGTAAATGCATTATTAAATAACAAAGGAAAAACTATTGTAAGGTCAATAACATCAAGAGTCCAAGAATTTTTAATAATAATGAAAACTTTTATGATATACCATAAAGAAAAAACATAAGGCATGAAATTATATATATTTATATACAATTATATATGTATATGTATGTGTATATACACACACATATATGCAAATATAAATGTTTTATATAATAATAAAGTATTAAAATGAAATAAAGTGATAAACATTGTATTTATTTTGGGATACGCTTTAATTATTAGTAATTTCTGAACCATATGATCTCATGAATTGCTTCCAGTAATATGGTTTCATTCCAGTGGTGTTCATCTCTTTTATGTCTAAATTGTTTTATCAGGGGAAATACGATACAACAAATGCTTTTTGTAGTAAGCCACCTGCGGCCATGCACATGAGGGAAGTTATGGGTAATATAGTAAAAAAATTTATGGATATTTTTAGTGTATTTTTGGATTTTTAAGATCTTAGCTCTCTGTCCAGAGTCAAAACTGGTTCGAAATAAATTATGGGTACACTCTTCCATCAAACCTTATGCTCCAAGATGTTAAGTTTGATTTCATGTACAAAAAGCTGAAACTCCCATCATTAGAAAAGCATTTAATTGTAAAATATTGTTTGCTTAGAATGAATTTAGTTAACTTCCATTCAATTTTCTTTTTTCTGGTAGTCAAGTCAGTAATCTGTTGTCTGAGGAGATATTAAAAAGCTGGCATTTCCTGGCATTTTGGAACTTGGAACTCACAATACAAATAAAAGAGCTTACTTTCATCCATTTTTCACTTATAGTTTTCTAATGCATTGATTACTGAAATTAGTTTTCATTGATTTCTCCACTTCATTTAGCAAGTCATTCATTCACAGTAAAGAATAGGCTAGTATGAAACCATAATGCTTAACAAATACCCAACATGAGGCTGATTTAGATAACATTTGCATTTTTTGTTTTGTTTTGTTTTTTGAGGGGGAGGAATGTGCTTATCTCTCAAAGAGATATATCATTGTAGCATGTCCAACTCCCCAGAGTTTTACAGTTCAGGTGTTTACAATAGTAATTTATGATTATAAGTATGAAAAGAGTTTCAGAGATTTTCATTGCTCTTTACTTACTAGGTTTCTATTAAAACACTAAATTGGATTTGTAGACATGTTCTGTATATCTTCAAATCACCTCTTAAAATCTAATTTTATTGTGTCAGTGATTAATATTCCAAATTGCAGGTAAGGACAGAGAGATAGTGTGGACAAGCACTCATGGGGTACCTTGTGTTATGTTTGGCTTATAGAAAGTGTTTTGGCCCATTTATATACCCAAAGTTTACTTGTTTTTAGCCAATTAATTTTTTATTCCATTAAATACTTCCTTTTAAATGGATAAATATAGATATTGACAGGTAACCTGGAGATAATAACTATTTTAAAATAAGCAAATACATGTCTTATCATTCCTTTAATCAAATTATTTTTTAATATTTACTTACCTAATCAGGGTTTTTAAATATTGTAAAAGGCATAAATATGGAACTTTATGTAAAATTTTTGAAGAACTATAAAAAAATCTAAAAAATGGCCAAATTAAAATGAAGCTGTAATCACAAGACAGAGAGATAAAAAAAGGAAGGAAAATTCAGACAAGAACAAAAAATACTATAGGAAAATCAGATTTGAGAATTCTTCAGTTTTTCCACTGCTCCTCTGAGCACTGTCAGTTGAAATTTTATATTTATATATGAGTTAATTTTAAAATTAATTAATTACATTAATTTTAATTAATATAACCATCTTCTCTACCAGGCTGTAAGTTTCATTAATGGAGGGAAAATATCAGCTTTTACTCAGCATCTCATCTCCCAAGACTAGCACTGTTATCTGCATGGGATGATTTCTCAATGTAAGGTTTTTAGACCCATCATAAAAGCACCACAACATTCAATATTTGGGGCAAGTGTTAAATACAAGTTAAAAAGTAAACACTAAGATTTCCAAGGAACAAATTGCCTGGATAAGTATTGTTATTGTATGTTTTAGGACAGCTGCTTATAGGCTAAACTCCAATACAAGAAACAAAAGATCCTATAAACAAATCAATGAGATGCAAAATTAGATTATTATCTGGACATGGCCCATATAACATTCAAGATTATGACTAAATAAAGTATATTAATACTTTATTCGTGACTTCTATGATATGCTAGAGGAGTATACCCGCTCCATAACAAATTTCTTTAATTCTCCACAGTCTTGTAATTCTCCAGATTCATCATGTTATCAGTGATATTAAAGTTCACTGACCTAAAGGTATGTATTCAAATATAGGAAACAACAAATAGCAAAAATATGATTTGAACTTCATGTTGAATGAATTCAGTCAGTATTATTCCTCACATATCACACTGTCACTATTGCTAAAAAAAGCCTTTATTGGTACCATTTGATAAAAGAATAAAAAGATATAGTGGTTTTTCACTGATTTCTGCAAGGTTGAAGTTAAAGTCTGGAAGAGATATCACCCTCCAATCCCTTGTTAAGAACACTTTACTGTACTGATGCTGGCAAAATACAATTTTCACCGAAACTAAAGAACAAAATTAAATTCATATTAAGAATATAAAAAATAATTATGGATATTCCACTTATAGGCATGATAATCAGTACTGATTCATGCTACTTAATTTTTCTTCGATTCTTAGGGAGCATACAGATAAGCCCTTTTTCCTCTATGACATACAATATACAAGGGCCAGGAAAAAGGAATTCACCCTTGGAAATTTCTAGACAATTAGCCTCAAAAATAAAGTGTATTAATGGCAGACAATTCTTCATTTTTTAGAGGTGAAACAGAATAGTTGAAAAATATTTCGCCACACATGAAAATATCTGATGGCAATTACTACTACAGTGTAATAAATTCTATAAAAACAACACTGAATAGGGTTGATACACTTCATTGGATTCTTAATTTAAAAAGATATAGAAATGTTGATAGTTTAACCTGAAACTCTTATCTTAGAAAAGAATTTAATTGTAAAATATTAGTTGATTAGAATGAATTTAGTTAACTTTTATTCAATTTTCTTTTCTTTGGCAGTGAAGTCAGTAATCTGCAACTTTTTATATTTTATATTTCTGCTTGCCATTTTACATTCTAGTTCACATTATGATGCTTTAAAATTTTTAAATTTTATATTTTTGGCTAACTTGCAGTCATCTCTTAGGTTTTTTAGTTAGTTTGTTTGTTTTCTCCATTGAGTACAGCTCTCAAAAGTAAGATTTTCTATCTTTCTGTTTAATAGTAGGGAGAGAAAGAAAGGACAAATATATAATTCTAATCATGTATTCTTTATTTTATTCTCTAGTTTAAAATTATCTACAAGGCAGTCAGGGTTTCTGAATGAATAAATCTTCACATAAATCACCTCTTCTATCATCCATTTTAAGCTGCCAGCTGGAAAAATGATACATAAAAGATTGGAGTCAAAGTTACACAGCAATTCAGACACAAATACATGAATGCGAACCAATTCATTGACATCGATCAATGAACACACAATTATTGAATGTATGCCTTCCAATGAGACTCTTTACTATGCATTATTGGAGGTACAGAGCCAAAGATAAAACTTTTGCTCACCTATCTAATCTCACTTTATAACACTCTCTGTTGCATACTCAAGTTCTACAATACTTTGATACTGAAGCAGAAACTCTTTTTTGAGGAAAAATGCATTTCTTTAGCACCCTGTTTGCCTTTTATAATACTCAAGTAGTTGCATTTTTAAATCATTTTTTGTCACTTGGCCACTAGATTTTGAGCTCTCAAAGAGTAAGTTCTGGGTTTTTATATCTTAGTATCAATATTTAAAATACAGGAGGTACTCATTTTTTAATTAAATATATAAAAATATGGTTCATTAGCTGTATTAGGGACATTTAATAGATGCTTAATAAATTGTATGCACAATAGGTGTTATAGAAGTTTCAGATGTAAATAGAGAAGAAAACTGCAGACCAATGTTCCCAAATATGTGTTGTACAGCATGCATTTACTTTTGCTTTGTTTGTTTTTGTTTATACTAATCAGAGGGATAAAGACAAGTATGCCGTTTTATTTATTTATTTTCATTGAAGTATAGTTCACATACGACATTATTTTAGTTTCAGGTGTACAACACAGCGATTCAAAGGTTATGTACATTACAAAATGATCACCTTGGCAAGTCTACTTATTATTTGTCAACACAAAGTTATTACAATCCTATTGGCCACATTCCTCATGCTATACTTTGCATCCCTGTGACTTACTTGTTTCATAACTAGAAGTGTGGTTTTATCTATCTTCTGACTCCACCAGATAGAAGACAGTAAGACTGCATAATTGCATAGGCTTGTATATTAAATTTTATTTCTCCATTCTTTTATAGTCTTATCAATAGGAGATGACACATTAGGGTTATGCTAACTTTTCAAGGCATCCTTCCTTTGTTTTATATAAATTAGCTATCTATAAGACACTAGTAAGAGTGGATCATTGGTATCTCATCCTGACATTTCAAAAATTCAACTATATTTCTCATTGCAATTAAACAGTCAAATGAAACATCACATAACCGCTACTTTGCTCTTCCCGTATTGAATTACAATATAACATTAGAGATAGTGTGAAATTCAGATTTTGGTCCTGGTAAAGATT
The DNA here is from genome assembly GCF_053574225.1 of Canis aureus. Taxonomy (NCBI): domain Eukaryota; kingdom Metazoa; phylum Chordata; class Mammalia; order Carnivora; family Canidae; genus Canis; species Canis aureus. Next base: position 32,215,234 of record NC_135620.1, read on the forward strand.
CCTTTATCTTTTTAAACACATCTCTGATTTGTTTGTTAAACACTTGTCTATGGTTTCCATTGTTTCAACAGTAATAAACTAGATAGTAAAATTTTCAGGAAGACTAAATTTTGCACAGCAGTGTTGCTGGGAATTTTAATGAATTGCATTTTAACTTGTTTAGTAATGTAGCTTCTTGACTATACAAACTTAAATACACAGTGGGTAATTCAAAAAGTAAAGATGCTCATGTGAGTTTATGGTATATTTGTGGTAAAGTAAAATACATATTTCATTTAAAAAATCAATGTTCTATGTAGAGAAAAGTTAAGCGAGGACTGAGAGAATAGCAGACTCACTCATGTATAATTTACTATGGATGACCACGTGCCAACAAGATGCTAGAGATTTTTTAAAAATCTCATTTTATCTTCCTCAATTATTCTACTAGGGACATTAACTGTATTCATTCATATTTTACAGTTGATAAGAAGATAGCTTCAATCAATTAAGGAAATTCATCCACATAACCACATATATTCATAGATCTATTCCCCAAAACTATGATTTAAAAACAAATCTATCAAAAACATGAAATGAAATATGTAAAACCACATGAAAGCTTCTAATCCTGCAACACTTGAAAAGAAAGGAAGAAAATTTAGCTCATACAGATTCAATGATTATTTTCCCCAAATATCTCCAATGTTATAATCTTCTATATTTAAAAAAAGAGAAGATTCCATTATGAAAGTTATGCACTTTTCAAGCCAAATATGACAGCAGTGGTTCTGAATTCCAATTTCATGTTCTTATAAGTGAGGAAATCGGTTCTTAAGAAAAAGACATAGAAGGACTCATTCAAGGTCACAGATCAGGCATGTGCCACTTGAGCCCAGCTAATGAATCAGGTGTCTTATTTGCCAATTCTGTGCACTTTTCATTGCACTTCCGGAATTCATTTCATTGCCATACAAATACTACTCTATTTCTGAGAATTGCTTTTCACCATCACGTGCTCCTTTCTTGAAATGATGAATAAATCTCTTTGTTAAATGGACATTTTATCTATTGTCTTTTCTTCCTTAAAGACAGGCAGATCTTCATCTTTGGTATGCTCACAATATCTATCAATTTGCCTTATACATAACTTTTTGGCATTTTTTAAAGTTTTGCTGTATCATTTTGAATTAAGAATTTGAATTTTAAACATCCTCAAAATGCCTTGGAAAATATATGGAATCTTTTTAGTCAGTTAAAAAAACAAACAAAAAAAATGAGACAGTTTAATGTGTAAGTGTGAAAACAACTTACATATCAAACAATATTCAAAGAATAAATGGATTAGTGAAGGCATACTATAAAGTCATGAAAAACTTGCTCCAGAAATATATTTAATGGCAGAGAAATTGTCAACCTTATGTTTTAAGTGTGAATTGATTTTCAAAGAGTATGCATGATAGAATCTTGATTTTTTTAAGGAAAAATATGATTAAATTATTTATAAATGTATGCATTAAAAACTCATCAATAGATTCTAAACTTCAGCTCATGTGTGATATATATTTTCTTTAAGCTATTCTGTTTCTTTTAAATTTTATACAGTGATCAAATGCACTTTTAGTAATTAAAAACTACTAACTGTTATTTAAAATTTAATTTGTTTCCATTTCATTTTGAAAAGTCCTTCTCACCCATGGGACACAGACCAATACCTGGAGACTGACCTTTGCTGTTTAAGTGATTCCATTCCTATGTATAGGAAATATTACCAGTCTCCCTCCTGCAATTATTGAATGTCCTTTTCTATAGAAAATTGTTAGTCTAGTTAGATTGTTATTTGAGTCTTTTATATCCTTGTTGAATTCCTTCCTAGTTGTATTATTAGTTATTAAAATTATGGTATTGACATCTTCAATTATGAATACTGGAAGGTTTATTCTCCTTTCAATTTTGTCAGTTTTACTTTATGTATTTTGTAGTTCTGTTATTAGGTACATATTTTATAGTTGCTATATTTTCTTAGTGGATCAATACTTTCACCATTATGAAACCATTTCAGAGATGAAGAGACTAAGACTTACCAAAACTGAACTTCTCCAAAGCTGCAATTCCAATTCACGTGCTTAGTTTGCAAAGTTCATATTCTTTCCACATTTCCACTGACTTCCAAGAAGAAATTCTACATTTACTTTTTTACATTTCATCATGCAAAATGCTAATTGCATATATCAAATCCAATGGCCATAAATCATTCTATGAGTTTTGGCTGGAAGAATTACTGATGTATTTAGACCTTGTTTTCCTAAAGACTTGGGAGCATAATAAGAAAATATTACTTACTTTAGAAAAAATACATTAAATCATATTAAAATTTGTTCTATGCCATTCACAATATTTTAGTATAATTCACTTAAAAAGGGGGAATAGCCTCAACAAGTCTTAAACGACAAAAGGAATCTGACTTTGCAGATGAGAAGTTAGGTGTGGAATAAATTAGTAAAGAATGGAACAAAAGAAGAGAACAACTTTGATTTGGACTATATATTTATATATATAACATATATATATAACATATATATCATATAACATATATAACATATATTATATATGTTGTATATATTTATGTTTTGTATATTTATATAGTATATGGTAAACATATATATATATATATATATATATAAATAAAATAAAGATTTTAAGTAATCTCTACATCCAATGTGGAGCTTGAACTCATGACCCAGAAATCAAGAGTTGCATACTCTACTGACTAAGTCAGCCAGGGCCCCTGGAATAAATGAATACATTTTTAATCTTCATTAGAATGATATAATAAAGATTTATTTTCTGACAATTTTTGCATAAATCTCTATTGTAACAAAAGATGTCTAATGGAATTAACGGCATGGTTATTTCTACATTTAACTGTGCCCCCCTCCCCTTTTCACTTATAATTTAAGAGACTTGTTACTCCATTTTATGAGTGTATTTAAAAACTGCTTTAGTTAGCACTTTACCTCACTGGATTGTTTGGGGTTGATTAATTAAAATGTCTTTGAGAGATGGGGTTTGTAAATGGTAATGACCACATAAAGTTCGCTAGAGCAGTCCTGTTGTGGATAATACAGTCAAAGCAATTTCAGCAGAGAAGTGTCTCTTCACATGTATGGAACTCTCACTACCTACTTAGGCAGCTTTTCTACAATTTACTTTTATGGCTTTCAGTTTCAATTGGATTTTATAGACTTAATGGCTTGGGAAATGATTATGGGTAACAATAATTCAGAATTGACCTTTCAGAGTTACCTGCTTTTTGATTGGTTTAGCTAGAAATGCCTCTAATTGAATTTGTCAGTAACAAAAATATGTGCACTAACAGCTGCTGACTTACATTTTATAATTATTATTATGTTAGATAAATATTTAAGTAGTTAAAACTGTGACAGTAGAACAAAGTTGCCCACAGTAACACAATTTTTACATGTACATTAAGAAGTAGAAGTCAATCCTAGCCACGAGTCTAAAATGAAAATCACTGTGAGATTTAATTTCTGTACATGCAAAGCAGTTTATACAATGCCAGTTACTTGACACACAGAAAATCTTTTAAAATCAAAAATTCTAGGAGGTAAACACTACTATTATATAGATTAGTCTATTTTGTTGATATGAAACTAATGCAGAGAAAGGTTAATATTTTGCTCAAGTTCACACTGCCAGGAAGTAACAAAGGATAGAACAAAAGGTTTTTTTTCAAGGAACTTGATTCTGGAGCCAGATATCTTAATCATACCTCACACTAGAACACAATATAATTGTAAGCTTTTTGCCTCTCTTCTATTTTCTACCAATATTAAGTAACATGTTTTCAGAAGAGGGAACTTTCTGGAAAGAAAAGGAAGGCTCTATGGAGGAACTGGTAAAAAACGATCTAAACGGAAGATATGATTTGGATAGGCAGTGAGAAAATGAAGAGCATTCTAGATAAGATGTATATGGTGATGCAAAGTTTGGAGGCAGAACTAAGCTTATCATGCTTATGAAAGATTGAGGGCCCTGAAATTAGAAAAGTTTATAGGAAGATGTAAGAGATAAAGCCTAAGAGATAAGGCAAACTCAGTGGTTAAAATGCCTTACAAAGCTAAGCAGAATATACTAGTTTCTCCTTAGTGAAGACAGATGTTTACAGATGTTACACTGCCATGTAGTTAGCATTAATGAAATAAACTAATAAAAGATAAACATTGTATTCAGATTTCCATAAAGCTAGTAACCTTTTTTACATTTTATTTTTCTCCTTTTGTAAAATAATTAAATAATTTGTATCTCAAAGAACTATTGTAAGCATTAGAGAATATTTAAAAACCACATAATCAAGTGTTTGAGGAACTAAGTGATTTATTTAAGGCATCTACTAAAATTATTATTTTAATAGTAGAAGTTATAGAAGAAAAAGAGGAGGAGGAAGAGGAGGAGATGGAGAAAAAGAAGGGGAAGCACAACAGACCAGCAGCAGTTGCCGTTATGTTAAAATCTTTGAAAATGTAGCTCCTCTGGTGAGATTGAGGAACTAAGCAGGTTTTATGATGTACGATATCACCAGGTTCTTTGGAAACATTTCATCTTTGGATAACTGCTAGGCAAAATTTAGAAGTCCTATTACACTGTTCTCAAGACTCCATACAAAGTGTGCCTTATATACATCTCTCTAATAGCATATTGACTGGTATTGTCCGTGATACATGTCAAACAGTGGAATCTGTCCCTCCTGTGTGAGGCACCACGCTACAGTCACCTCTCTCCACCTGTTTGTCCTTGGTCCTCAGAACTTTTTGTTACACACTATCAATCTGAAGTAAAACATGTATAGTTAATAAGGCTTAATGTAGTTTGAGAAAATGTGATGCAATTTTGAATGGTTTGTAGGTAAATACTTCATAATAAGTATCTTCTTCATTTTAAGAAGTATTAGAAAAGATGTTAGGGGTGCCTGGGTGGTTCAGTTGGTTGAGTATTCAGTTCTTGATTTCAACTCAAGTCATGATCTCAGGGTCATGGGATCGAGCCCTGTGGCAGACTCCATGCTCAACAGGAAGTCGGCTTGGGATTCTCTCTCTTTCTCTCTCTACTCCTCCTCACCCTCATACACTCTATAAATATAAATCGATCACTCAATCTTTTAAAAAAATTAAAAATGCTTATTTTTGTAGGTGTTATTAAAATTCATTTTTAAATACATTTATTTATCCATTAGATTTATGGGTTGCAATCATTTCAATAAAATAGAAATATATTGTCTAAATAGATATAAATAAATGATAAAGATAGATAGATAGATGATAGATAGATAGATAAGTTCTTCCTTAGTAGAATGCCAAGCAATAAATTCAGAGAAAATAATGGTGTTTTAATATTATCAGTGGAGGCTATAAGCGGTGGGTGGACATTTGAGAAAGAACAGAATTTCCTTTTTAATTCACCTCCTAATTTTATTTTATTTATTTATTTAGTAAACTTTATGCCCTACATCAGGGCTTGAACTCACCACCTTAGATCAAGAATCACGTGCTCTACTGACTGAGCTAGCCAGGCACCCCAAGAAAAAAAAGAATATTTACACAATCTCAAAGAAACTCCCCTTAAGGCACTTAAGAATTTTGAAAGGAAAATTGTAATTGAAAAGTGAAGAAATCTGTAGATTGTTTCTAGGGTTTTGGTTTATTGGTTTATTTCTTGTCCAAATATTGTTATTTGGGACATTATGAAAATGCTTCCTCCAGGGGCACCTGCGTGGCTCAGTCAGTTAAGAAACTGACTCTTGATTTAAGCTCAGGTCATGATCTCAGGGTCGTGAGATGGAGCCCCGTACCAGGCTCTGTGCTCAGCACAGAGTCTGCTTGTCCCTCTCCCTCTCCTCCTTCCCAGTCACTCTTTCTCTCTCTCTCTCAAACGAATAAATCAATGAAATCAGAAAGAAAGAAAGAAAGAAAGAAAGAAAGAAAGAAAGAAAGAAAGAAAGAAAGAGAAAGAAAGAAAGAAAAGAAAGAAGAAAGAAAGAAAGAAAGAAAGAAAGAAAGAAAGAAAGAAAGAAAGAAAGAAAGAAAGAAAGAAAGAAAATGCCTCCTCCTGCACACTTAAAATCATTTCTTTTCACAGGAATGGAAATTGTGTTTCATGGGGTACACACATACTTAGCCAAATGAAAAAATACTGCACTTTTTCCTAAACTGATTGCTCCAATCTACATTCCCACTAGCAATGTGTACAAAATTCACATTGCTACATATCTTTACTAAAAATCAATAATGATGACAGGTTTTCAGGTTTGTCAATCTGGTGAGCACAGAAATATTTCTCATTATGTTTTGATCTGTATTTTTCTTATTGCTAGCATCTTTTCATATAGGTATGAGGCGGCCATTTGTGAAATTCCTGTTCATGACTTATTTTTGGTGGCTTCTAAAGGAAGTATAGGGGGAAGAAAAAAAAGAAAGTATGAAGGGAATGCCTGGGTGGCTCAGTCAGCTAAGCATCTGACCCTTGATTCTGGCTCAGGTTATGATCTCAGGGTCCTGGAATCGAGCCCCCTGTCTAGCTTTGCACTCTGCTGGGAGTCTGACTGTCCCTCTCCCTCTCCTTCTGCCCCTTCTCCTGTTCATGCTCTCTTTCTTTCCATGTAAATAAAATCTTTTAAAAAAATTGAGGTGCTAGAAAATTGGACACACAGATAAGTCATCTTATGACCTGAGGGAAATGAACTTGAAGATAAAAGAAGCCCACGGACTGAGGAAGGCAGAACTACAAAAAGGAATTTTCTTCTTGTAATTAACGTGTGTGTCACAGAATTAACTACACCTGGACATTTGTACCTTCTTACTTACTGGCGTGTCTAATAAACCCCTATTGCTTAAGGCAATTTTATGCCTTACTAGTTCCCAATATGCTGCTCTCATACATAACATTCTAATTTATTGGCATGTGCAAATGACAATGAATAAATGTTTGTTGAATAAAAGCAATAGAGAATCACTCTATCTCTGAAACCTAAATGCTACTAATTTCTGCTAATATGACAAAAATATTGCTACCTGACTCAGAAAATAACTGGAAGAGAAATAAAGCCAAAGGCAGTTCTATTACATACACTAAAACCACCCTACATAAGTTTTACACACTGGGTATTTAATTTTAAACTACAGTTAGAATCGTAAAACTAATTTATTACATTTTATGTAGATCCGGCTGCAGTTAAGATTTATATTGGCTAAGTCTTATTTTATCCACTAGAATGAATAAAATGCAATAAACTGGAACCAAAAGCCAAATTCCTTTTTAGAAATTATTTTTTTCCATTAATTGTTTTCTAGTTCTCAATAATTCACTATTATAGAGCAGAAAGCCCACTGAATTATATGGTTATAATGAGTTGTTCCTTTAACATGTTTTATGCCTCAGTATTTAATGCCTCAAAAAACCTGATATTGGCCTTATATAAAGCTGCCCTTGTATGGAATTGTGTTTTGCCTCAGAAAATAATATTGTATTGAAAGTATATACTCTTTGTCCAAATTTTAAAAGTTAAATAAAATGAAAATGATATATTTTACATATATATTTATACAAGAAAGTCCTACAAACTTTTTGTAGATTAAATATTTTATAAAGATTAATCAACAACAAATAAACCCTAGTCAGATTTTCATAAGTCACTAAATGTATATAAATATATCACTGTTATAACTTCATTTTAAACGTATAGCAGATAATAGACATAGTGGCAATGTTTCCTTCAGAGATCATAAACCACAATATTTCACATGTTTTTCATCACTTTAAGAATTTTAAATATCATTGTAGAAGTCAATAATTATCCACTGGTCCTGTTAAAAAGAATATTCCCCCAAATCCCATCTCATGATTTCTATATAGAACCAAAGCTATATCATAGCTACCTTCCAGTCTTCCTACAAACTTGTTTGGTAAAGGACACATTTAGTTTCCAAAGGGAAATGAGTCTGGGCCTCTCCAGCCATGACACAGATGCACGTGCCCATGCAATGGGGTATTATACATTGTAAAGCATTTTGTTTTTCCTTAGCGAAAACAAAACCAGTTCTTATAATTTCTACCATGGACTTGAAGAAATGAAAGCCCTAACTTGTTTTCTCTAAATAAATCAAACATCTGTGTTTTTACCTTCAAATATTTCACAAACCTTCATACTCATTGTTCTTTTCGGAATTCTGTCCAATGTTCCCTCACATATTTTATTGTTACACCTCAAGCTGTACATATTTTTTATTATAAAATATGAGAGTTGCTGTAGAATTCTATAAAATCTGTATTCTTCATCTTATAGAGTTCTAAGTTTGCTTTTTTTTATTAGCCACTGCCACTTATATACTATATTGCATTGTTGGTTAGGGCCTAAGTAAAGATGCTTAAGTGCTTACATACTAAAAACAAAACAAAACAAAAACAGAAATGAGAAAAAAATAAAGTCCAGTTAAGAAAGGGAGGACATTCTGTACACCCATGGTGGTGGAAACAAGACCCATGCTCATTCTTCAGAAAAAATATTGCTTTAGTTTTATGTTTCAAAATAATATTTTAAAATAAAGGCTGGGAATTGTTTCAAATATACATTATCTTTTTACAAATTGAGAATGTTAATTTGTATACTTTAATTATTTTGGTTTTAACTGAAAAGCATATTATTTATTTTTCAGGCACGTGTACTTCCTATGTTTTTATATTGTTAACACTTGATGTATATTCAATCAATTCCAAATGTATTTTCAAATATTTTATGAAAATAACATTTGCATTATCACTGTCATGAAATGTGCTTGACAGAAGATAACAAATATTTTAATAATATGTAATTAAATTTTAATAAGCATTTGTTATGATTATCTAAAGCATTGTTCAAGCCCCACTTTGGCTGTGAAAACTACTAAATAAATAAATAAATAAATAGCTTTTAGGGGTACCCTCCTGGCTCAGTTAATGGAGCATGTGACACTTGATCCAAGCCTTATATTGGTTATAGAAATTACTAAAAAAAAAGTGATCTTTAGAAACTAAAATATTAATATCTGTATTTCCATAGTGCTTTTAAAATTAATTCCAGAGTAATTATGCACAAGATTTTATGCATTGTGTATAGTCTAGCTGCTTCTGAAGTCAGGTTTTCACCAGAAAGAAGGCAAGTTCTCCCCAGAAAAGGAGTTATGTTGGTCATTTATTACATTTTATTACTCCATGTGACTGCCTGGTGCCTTGAGAAAATATTATCCTTTAGAAAATAAAACTTGTATGACTACAAATTCACAATCCTTTTGTAGTAATTACACAATTAACTGTCATAATGTTATACTTTAAAAAAAATGGTAAGATGCTGTATTATATTCAGCACTGTAACCAGATGTCCCAATTCACTACTTCCAAGTGTTTCATCTCCAATCCACTCACTCATTTCCACTTTTCTCCAACTCCTCATAGAAATTCTGACATTTTATGATTATTAAGCAATTTTACCTGAGAACGATAAATATCAAAATATGTATATTTGAACATAATCATAACACAAACCATTTGACAGTCAGATTTGAACTGGCTTACTAGATTTTCTCAAGAGTCCATGTTGATCATGGGAGAATCCATACTTCTTTCAGATTTACTTTATGCATCTTAGAGGGAATTAGAATAGGTGTTTGCACACATTTCAAATAGATGTAAACTTCGGGCAAATTTTAGGTAATTTAAAATTTAGGTAACTTTTAAATCACTTACCCACATTGTGGAAATACAAAATTGAATGATATTTGAAGAGAATTTCCTTGGGGAAATCTGTGTTATGAACTTTCCCTAATGAATTTTCAAGATTTTGAGGTATAAGCTACTAATACCTCAACAGAGAGTGACTCTAAGGTAATTGTTATGGGGTTAAGACCTGCCAGCAGTTTGAATACCTGTGTTACTGTCTGGGGGATATTTTAATGTTCTCTCGAGAAATATATAGGGTGAGATAAAGATCCTAACAGAAAGGAGACCAAGATGGCATAAACAGATCTCAAGGAAGAAAAACTAGAGGTAACACCTGATGCCTAAGTGCTGAGTGAGGTTTAAAAATGAATGTCAAAAAGGTTAACTACTTGCCTTACAGATACTGCTTTACAATATCTGTAGAGATTGGTGGGGTCTTTGAAGAAACCACAGTTGTACTGACAAGAAAAAGTCAGCTTCAAATATCTGCCAGTTCAGGACAACATCATTTAACTAAGAACTTTACTAATCCCCCTACCTCTTCTCTCTCATCATGCCCGAAAACTAAGCATTTTGAAACTGTTTGGCAAGCTGGAGTAGGAGGAATAAATCCTACAAGCTTTGAACAGAAAAAAAGAAAGTAGTTGATCATCCCATCTTTCCTGAACCACTGGCCAAAACATGGCTCAAACTGGCAAAGAAGAAAGGTCTTCATGTTAATCCAGGCCACAGAGCATGAACTGATACTGTGTTTTAAAGTTCTGAAGTGATTGTGAACATTTTTTACATCATCAAGTAACCAGAAAAGTCAAAGACCTGTCTGAGTTTCTGAAGGTGCAGGGAAATAACTATCATGGCAGTGATTAAAATAGACAATAGTAGACAAATATAAAGTTGCTTTGTTTAGTTTATCTCCCAATCTGTGCATAAGCATTGGAACAGTATTCACAATGAATTCACAAGAATAAAGCTGCCTTCACAAGGGGGAGCTGTTTCTTCAATATAGCAGCACTGTTCATTGCAAACACACAAGGTCTTAGCTTCTCATGCTTTCAATTTACTTCTATCGTGTGTAATATGATCTGTCATGGCTTTGATACAACCACTGTGGTCGGTCTGCCTGAATTCCAGGTATATTACACATTTACAAGAACTGTTTCCTTAGAAAAAGGAAGTTGTGGTCTCATAAGCAAGGAAGACACTTGGTTTAATGATGTAAATTTTTTTTAAAGACATGAGAAGGGTATGTAATTGCAACACACCACAAAACCTACAGTGCTTCTCAGATAACAGAGAAATTGCTCCAATCGATTTTAGCATCCCATTAAAGCCAGCCAGCAAACCAGGGATGTATTGTCTGCAACAATGAAGCATTCCCCTGGAGACTTAGCTTGGTAGAATAAATAAAAAGGGGTAATTCCTTCTATTAATTCAGTTCACTCTAGCCATTGATAGGAATATAGAGTCTGATTCCTGAAAACTAACCCAGGACAAGGGTGGGGGTGGGTAGGAGGGAGGAGGGTCTACCATCACTAAGAAGAAGGTGGACCATGATATGAATTATCAATTTTATTGTATCATACAGTAATCCCTTTATCCATGGGGGATATATTTCAAGACCCTTACTGGATGCCTTGAAACGGTGCATAGTACCAAATCCTATATATACTATCTTTTTTCCTATGCACACTTGTTAGTCACAGTGAGAGATTAACAATAACTAATAATAAAATAGAACAATTATAACAAAAGTTCATAATAAAAGTTATGTGAATGTGGTTTCTCTCTTTCTCTTATTATACTGTACTCGACCTTCTTGTAATGTGAGATGATCAAATGCCTACATGATGAGATAAAGTGAGATGAATGATGCAGGCACTGTGACACAGTATTCAGTGACTATTCATCTTCTGACAATACCTCAGAAGAAGGATAATCTACTTCTGGATGAGAGTTGACTGCCAGTAACTGAAACTGTGAGTAATGGAAAATGTGGAAAGCAAAACCACAGATAAAGAGGGACTACTATATATCCTAGGGGAAACCAAAATTTCCTCTTCCAGTAACTAAAAAAGAAATACTGAGCAAATGGATGAAAACTTTCATTGTGATGTTCAAAAGAGTTAAGATAAATACATAAGCATTAAATTTGGGGGCGGTGGGTAGAAAGAGATGGATGGGATATGACCATCCTGAACTTGTCAGGACAATAATGATTCCCTAGTTTACAAATATTCCCCAGTAACATAGAGAAAAGTACATATGCATCTTTCAAACAATATGCTAAGTCTGCGTCCAAAAGTACTAAAACAGAGATCAAAGATGGCAGTGAAGTAGGAAGACCCTAGATTCCTCTCATCCCATGAATACAAGTAGGTAACTATCAAGTCATCCTAAATATCTCAGAAATCAGCCTGAAGACTTACAAAAGAAACTCTACAACTAAAGGGAAAGAAGAGGCCATGCCAGAGAAGGTAGGAAGTGTGGAAACATGGTTTAGGGGAGAAGTGGATCAGAGGGCCTATGGAGGGAAGAGAGCCACACCCACAGAGAAGGCTGAGAGAGAGGAGCACACAGGGGAATGGCACAAGGAAAACAACCCCCCAAAGCCATTAGCTTGGGAAATGAGAAAGATTGAGTTTTGTGAGTTCTTGCAACCAGCAGCGCTAAGAGCCTGGAGTTTTAAAGGTCAGCGGGCTTGGCTGGGATAGAGCCCAGAGGGTTCCTGGAGAGAAGCTAGGCAAACAACCAGGGGGCAGATGGTGTGGAAACAGCCATCTGAAGGGCACCTGTGGCGCACAGTGAGAGATTATTCACTTATGTCAGAGAGCATCTCTGGGAGGCAATGTTCACAGAGATGTCTCCCCAGGAGAAAGGTTGCTGGCCAGTGCTATTTCCCTTCCCTATTTTTCGACATAAAGACAGAGCCACTGGTAGGAGGCAGCACAGCATGGACACTGGCTGACTAACTTGCTTACACCAAGACCCACTCCCCTGCACTCTGGCAGGACTGCACTTGCCTCAGTCCCAGCATGGCAGGTCCCTCGCCCAGAAAACCAGCACAAGCCCCAACCCACACCATATCTCCTGACCAGAGAGTTTCACAGGGCCTCAGGTCTGGTGGAAGTGGTGTCAAATCTCATTCCATAAGCAGACCAGAGTACATCTAGTTAGAACTTGCCACATTGAGGCCAGGGGCTCAACACTGCCTACAGCAGGCAAGGAGAGCCTCTGCAGATGACTGGATTGAAAGATAAGAGTAGCCAAAATAGCAAAGAAGAGTGCATGCAGCACACAGCAGAGATACTCCCTGAAGTAGCAGGCCCAGGGCATTACATGACCTCTTACGCATAAGGCCATTAATTTCAGAAGCAGGAAACAAAATTGGTTTTATAAACACACAGAAGAAAGGAGAGACTTAGACCAAATGCCAAGATGAAGAATTCATCCCAAATGAAAAGAACAAGATATGGTCATGGCTAGAGATCTAAGTGAAACAGATATAAGTAACATGCCTGATGGAGAACTTAAAGCAACATTTGTAAGGATACCTTATGAGTTTGAAAAAAAAATAGAGGACATCATGGAGATCCTTACCGCAGATATAAAAAAAAAGTTTTAAAAATATCAATCAGAGATGAATAATGCAATAATTGGAAACAGCCTTCATAACAATGAAAAGTAGGCTGAAAGAAGCAGAGGAACAAATCAGTGGCCCTCTTCTCCCTCTGCTCCCCTGGGACCCCATGTTCTCTCAAATATCTCCCTTTCTATTCTAAATGGCATGCTTGCTGGATAAAGTATTCCTGGCTGCTTGTTTTTCTTGTTGAGCATGCTAAATATATCATGCCAGCCCTTTCTAGCTTGTCAGGTCTCTGCAGAGAGGTCTGCTGTCATTCTGATATTTCTTCCCATATAAGTTAGGAATCTTTTGTCTTGAGCTGCTTTTAGAATTGTCTATCTTTAAAATTTGCAAGTTTCACTATTATATGTAAGGGTTTTGGTCAGTTTTTGTTGATTTTTGGGAGGTCCTCTCCATTTCTTGGATATGAATCCCTGTTTCCTTCTCCAGATTAGCGAAGTTCTCAGCTATGATATGTTCAAATATACTTTGTGGTTCTCTCTCTCTCTCTCTCTGCATCTTCTGGAATCCTAATAAGAAGAATATTATTCCTTTTCAAGCTATCATTTTCTTTTTCAAAGCCTTTCCTCGTGGGTTCATAATTGTTTTTTTCTCTTTTTTCCTCAGCTTCCTTCCTTTCCATCAACTTGTCTTCTTTAAAAAAAATTTTTTTTACAACTTGTCTTCTATGTCACTCACTCTCTCTTCTCTTCTACCTCATTAACCTTAGCAGTTAAAGCATCCAGTTTAGACTGCATCTCAGTTAAAGCATTTTTAATTTCATCCTAATTAGATCTCAATTCTGCAGTAAAAGAATCTCTAGAGTCCTTTATGCTTTTTCCAGAGCCACCAGTAATTTTATAATTGTACTTCTGAATTGTATCTCTGACATGCTACTTAAATCTATATCTAGTAGATCTGTGTCAGAGACTATTACTTCCAATTCTTTCTTTTGTAGTGAATTCTTTCTTCTAGTAATTTTGTCCAGTACAGAGTGCTTGTATGAGCGAGCAGAGTCAAAAATATCAATCACAGCCTAGGTAAAATATACCCTAGACAATTCCAAAGAGGTCAGAGACCAGAAAATAAAAGAAAAAAAGGAAAACAGAACAGAACAAAACAAAAAGACTATGAAAGTGAAAAACAAATATAAAAAAATAATAAAAGAATTTTTTTAAAAGGGGGTAGGGCAGAAGTGATGGTGGAGGGAGAATATGGTCTCCCTAAGGGGACCTGGAGGGTGATCCTCTTGGTTCTGAGTGTATTTTGTTCTGTATGTTAGAAGGTGCTAAATTCCAAATTTATATAAGCCAGCAAAACTTATAGAGAGACCCAACATCAACCACAAAACCAGAAACAAGATAAAAGAGGGGGACAGAATGAGAAAGAAGAAAGAATATAATCTCACAGAATGGACCAACATGGTGCTCCACTTGGTTCTGAGTGTATTTTGGTCCATATGTTAGAAGGTACTAAGTTCTACCATTATAAAACAAAACAAGACAAAACAAAAACAAAAACAAATAACTTATATTTCTACCAAAATTACATACATTTAAAGGAATCTAAAATTAAGAATATATCTTAGACATGTAATTGTAGAAATATGAAAGTCAAAAAGGAAAAAGCTTTAAAATGAAGAGTTCGTAAAATATTGTAGTTAAGGCAGGAAAAGAGAAAAAATATTGGGAATTTTTAAACCTGAAAGATAAACGAATCATAAGGAAAAAAATATCAAGTTCCATATATTATTTTCCCTCAGTCCTGGAACTTTGCAATGCTGCTTGGTCAGTAAACTTGCCCTTCCTTTGTTCTTCCTATAGATCTTCTGGGGGAGGGGCCTGCTGTGCTGATTCTCAGGTGTCGGTGCCTGGGTGGAGATGCCCCGCCCATCACCAGGTGGCCAAGCTCAGTGTGAAGCTATTTGTCCTGTGAGGCCTTTGTTCCCTGTATGGCCATGCCTTTCCCGGATGAAAGGTAAAAAGAAAAGAAAAATGGTGGCAGCCAGATCTCCAGCTCTAGAGCCAAGAGTTCCCCTTGAGTACAGAGCTGCAGTCTCTCAGTGCACACTGGTCTAGGTCCTCCTGGGCGTGAGGCCACCGATCTGTACAAATGCAGGGCACTCAGCGGCAGGAGAGTTTTCGCCGTTTTGAACCCTCCCCAGTTTGGCATGTCCCTGAGAGAATGGAGGATGGTCAGCTTTGTCCAATAACGCACCCTGGGAGCAAAAGCCCTGTGCTTCTAGACTTGTGCAGAAGTCTAGTTGGATAGACTTGAAAGTGGGATAGCCCACTTTCTTCAGTTGCTGGGCTCTGGGGTAGAGAGGTCTGGTGCTGGCCTGTCTACTCTGTGCAGTTCTCCCAGATTACCCCAGGATGGTTGTGGTTTTCCAGCCTTTATCCTGATTGGACCCCAGTTTGTGGTGAGCTTTCTCCTGGGTGCCCCTATTCTTACTGTGTCTCTGGGAATATTGAGACTTCACTGTCCATTCTGTGATTCTGCCTTATTTCCCCACTGAGCACTTTTTAATCAGGGAAGACTCTTTCAGGCACAAATTTCTGAAATTCCCAATTGTCCACTGCCCTGCTTTCCTGCAGCAGCCTTCCACGGCTCCCTCCCCCACCGTTTATCTTCTGATATATTCCCTTCATTCCTCTTCTCCGCCTTCCTACCTTTTCAAAAGTCATCACTTTTCTCTCTGTAGCACTCCACCTGTTCTTTCTTTACATTTCATGTTGAATTCATAGGTGTTCAGGATGTTTTGAAAGTTATCTAGACAGCTTTATGGGACCAGATGAATTGAGGACCCCTACTCTTCTTCCATCTTGCCTTCCTCTTCCTTCTCTTAAGTAAATAAATATTTTTTTAAAGCAAAGAAAAAAAATCTTAAAAGCAGCAAGACAAAAGAAGCCAGTAAATGACAAGGGAAACTTATAAGGCTAGCAGGAGAATTTTCAATAGAAACTCTGCAAGCCAGAAGAGAGTGGCATGATATATTCAAAGTACTAACGGAAAAATATGCTGCCCAGAATACTTTATCCAACAAGGCTGTCATTCAGAATAGAAGGAGAGATAAGAAGTTTCCCAGACAGAAACTAAAGGTGTTCATGACCACTTAACCAGCCCTGGAATGTTAAAGAGGACTCTTTGAGAGCAAAGGAGAGACCAAAAGTGACAAACACAAGAAAGCATCAGAGAAAATGTCCAGAAACAATGACACAAGTAATAAAATGGCAATAAAAACATGTCTATCAATAACTACTTTGAATGTAAAAGGACTAAGCCCTCCAATCAAAAGACATTGGTCGTCAGAAAAACAAAACAAGCAAAGAAACAAACAAAAAAAAGATCCATCTATGTGCTATCTAAAAGAGATTGATTTTAGACATAAAAACACCTGCAGATTGATAGTGAGGGAGTGAAGAAACATTTATCACCCAAATGGATGTCAAATGAAAGTCAGAGTAGCAATATTTTATATTGAACAAACTAGACTTTTTTTGGTCTTCTATTGTTTTTATTCTGCTTTGGTATCAGGGTAATATTGGTCTCATAGAATGATTTCTAATGTGTTCCCTCTATTCCATTATATATAAAATTTTGAGAAGGATTATCATTATTTTTCTTTTTAATGTTTGGTGTAATACACCAGTGAAACCATGTGGTCTTGGGCTTTTATGTGATGGAAGATTTTTGATTCCTAACTCAACTTCCAGTCTTGTTATTGGTCTAAGAAGATTTCCTACTTCTTGGATTCAAGATTCAAAATCCAATTGTGGTAACTTGTGCATTTTTAGTAATTATCTGGTTTTTTCTGAGTTATCTGATTTGTTAGTATATAATTGTTATAGTAATCTGTTATTACGCTATATATTTCTATAAATCTGTTGAATCGTTTTCTCTTCCATTTCTCATTTTGGTTTCTGAGTCTTCTCTCTCTTTCTCTCTCTCTCTCTCTCTCTCTCTCTTTCGGTCTCTTAGTTAATGAAGTTAAAACATTGCCAACTTCATTTTTTTGGAAAAAATGGTCTTAACTCTCAATGTTATGTTATTGTTTAGTCTGGTCTCCATTTATTTCTGATTCTTCCCTGTTATTCCCTTCCTCTACTAAATCTCAGCTAAGTTTTTTTCTTTTTCTAGTTCCTTGTGGTTTAAATATTATTTACACTTCTTTTTGTTAATACAAGCATTTATAACATAAATTTCACTCTAAAATCTGCTTTTGCTTCATCTCATTGTTTTTGGAATATTGTGTTTTCTCTTACTTTTGTTTTGAGACATATTTTGATTTACTGTTTGATTTCTTATTTTTTCCATTGCTTATGCAGTAGTGTAGATATTTAATATTTACATTGTAGATTTCCCAGCTTTGTTTTATTTTTGATTGTTATTTTCCAATCCATTGTGGTTGGAAAATATACTTGGTATGATTTCAGTCTTCTTAAATTTGTAATATTTGTTATGTCTCTTTTTATGTGATTTAACCAGGAATTCTTCTGTGTGTACTTGAAGAAAATGTGAATTATATTTTTCATGGATAGAATGTTTTATATATATCTTTTAGAACTATGTACATTGAAGTGTGTTTTGAGTAAAGAAAAACGTTACTGTTAAAAAACAATAAACAATGACTTTAACTGAGAGTGCTCATTTAAAATAAAGCATATCAGAGGGGAAATGGACAGGGGGAGGGGTGAAATAGGTGACAGGGATTAGGAGTACACTTATCTTGATGAGCACTAAGTAATGATGTATAGAATTGTTGAACCACCATATTGTACACGTGAAACTAATATAACACTGTATGTTAACTATACTGGAATTAAAATTAAAAAGTTAAAAAAAAGGAAATTGCTAAGAAAAAGGTGCTAAAACACAATCAATGCAAACATACGTCATATGTTCCATTCAATTCAAAAGGATTAGAGAAATATATATATATATATATATATATATATATATATATATATATAAATCACAGCATGTGGAAACAGCTATGGTACTTAATTCTTTTCTCACTGATTTTATCACATAATGGAAATTTTTGAACATTATACCTGCCATGGTTATTGGAAAATGATAAATAATGACCCTGCAAAGATATAAGCATATGCATCATGGGCAAGAAATGCTAAGGATTAATGAAATAAAATTAAAGAGATTGGAGTTTATAGTAAAAATATAATGAACTTAATGATAAAACACTATGGCATTAACTTTTACTTAGGGATGAATTATCTTTTTGTCTGTGTTTTAGACTACAATAATTTTATTTCCCTTAATGAATTTAGTTTCCACTGAAGTGTTTCAAAATGGTTTGAAAATACATTTTACATTTTTTCTTACTTCCTGTGACATTCCTCGTGTCCAGAGGTAGAATTAACAAGACTTCATGGGTGATATAAGAGTGGTGAGAGAGAAATCCAAGATATTTTTCAGGTTTCTTTTTGGGAAACTGGGTAGATGGTATTTCTTTTCATAGAAATGAGAAAGAAAAAAGTAAGTTTGTGGAAAAATATTGTGAGTTCAATTTTAATATATTGGAATTTGAGAAGCTAATGTGCTATCAAATACATTTGCTGATATGATTCTCAAGAATGAGATCTTAAGAGGACATATTGATTTGAGTGTCACTAGATATAAATAATCTCTGATGCTACAAGAGTAGATGAGTTCAAGCATGAAAGCTATGGACTGAAAAGAGGAAACATAAGTTATTGAGTGAATATTAACTCTTAAAAGACATATCTGGAAAAAGGAAAGACTTACAGCAAAGAAAAGAATTAATGAGGGCCTGGTGATGGGTAAGGAAGGAGGAAGTCACTATGGGAGGTCTACCCAATTAGAAAAATTCCAAATAAGAAAATCTTGGAAGTCTGAGAAGTGAGTCCCTATGTCATAAACACTGCACATGGTTTATTCAGAGACAAATCAACCACTTTGTTAGACCCACACCATATTTCATCTTAACACTTGGATTCTGTGATTTGTGATTTTTTACTAGGAATTTTGAGTACCAAGTTGCTTTAAAATTCACTCTGGGTAGGTAGCAAATTAATCCCCCCCCCCATTTTCTTTCAGCATCTAACAATTCAGACACCTTTATGAAGTGGTTGACTGCTCAGAACACAGAACAGGAAAAATTCAATTCAAAATGAGGTAGCAAAACTGCTGTGCTTTCTTTGTCTCTAGATCAAGTCATAAAGAAATACTAGAGCCTAAGTATAGAGAACCTAATGCCAGGTAATAATTTGTTTGTTTTCATTTTTTAGACAAGCTAGATTACATGTACTATAACTTGGAGAGGCATTACTTGATCTCCCAAATATCCTTGAATTTAAAGGAATTATCTATCAGATGGGAGTCCTATGAAGAAAGCCAAAATAGATAAGTCATTTGAGATTTGCTGAGTTGGGTCAGATAAACCTTATATTCTTTCTTTCTCTTTCTTTCTTTCTTTCTTTCTTTCTTTCTTTCTTTCTTTCTTTCTTTCTTTCTTTCTTATTTCTTTCTTCTTTCTTTCTTTCTTTCTCTTTCTTTCTTTCTTTCTTTCTTTCTTTCTTTCTTTCTTTCCTTCCTTCCTTCCTTCCTTCCTTCCTTCCTTCCTTCCTTCCTTCCTTCTTTCTTTCTTTCTTCTTTCTTTCTTTCTTTCTTTCTTTCTTTCTTTCTTTCTTTCTTTCTTTCTTTCTTTCTTTCTCTTCTTTCCTTTTATTTATTTATTTTTTTAATGAGAGTTTACTAAACCGGTGCATTAAAGGAATGATGTAGACTCAATACATCTGTATCTCAGCAAGGTATTTGACATGAGATTTTCAAAGATAAGACGTAGAGAATTGATTCCTGGATAACAGAGCATTTAAATGGATTCCTTAAACCTGTTCAGCAGTGTTAGGCTCTTAAATTAGAAGAGGGCTCAAATAAATGGAATCAGCAATTATGAAGGCTTTTATATTAAAGATTTAATGAAAGCTAGCTAGTCTGTAAATCCTGATTTTGTCCCTGAATAGCTCACCTCCTCCCTGCCTGTTTCAGGTTTGAGTGAAGGCTTGACATCAGTTAAATATGAAGTCCTATTCTAAAGGATAGGTATGAAAAAAAATAAAGGATAGGTATGGGGAGCTCTTGATTTATACACAACAGTCAAAGGAAGTTACATGGTACATTGTGAAGAGCAACTCCTATGGGGTTTTTGGTTTACACAGGCAGAAACCATATGGGTCAAATGATTTCACTCTGACCGTTTAATATTTCCCCCATTTCATTGTATAGTATCTGGTGGCTCACCACTGGGGACCCTATTGAGAAAAAAAATGGCAAGGATATGTATGACTAACGAATTCTATCATACAGTGATGATAAATGGTGTGAATCTAATTTTGCCAAAATAACAACTTGACAAGATATCTTTGGAGGTATTCCATATGACACAAGGTATTGTTCCTTGCTATTTACTTGGCTGTTTGATTCTCTATAACAGTCCGTCTGAATTATTTCAGTCCCTAAGCTTTCCAGAAGAGTAATGTTTTTAAAAATTTTTTTTTCCAGAAGAGTAATATTGATAAGATCACTGGATATGACTCTAAGCCACTTCAAACTCTTGATCCAACCAATCCTATCTACATCATCCCCATGCATACACACATTTGTGTGTATAAATGTATAAACACACTCACTGACTTGCAGTATATCACATAGCTGTCCAATCTATGCTTAAAATGAGGTTTGTTAGTCTTTGAGTACCCATACAACTTTGGGGATATATGGAAATAGGAGAAAGCAGAGGATTTCTCGAACAAGGGTTCCCAAAGTTCCACTAGAATACCTATAGAGAAAAGCTATATACAGAGAGAGAATATATACATTGTCACTCTATCTTTTAAAATTTCTTTTATGAGCATTTCATATTTTTACTATTATTTGTCCATCTATAATAATAGTGATAAATTTACATAGTTTATAAATAATGTGCATAGATTTGAGCATATATTTAACATTAACTGATGGATTTTTCCATCAAAAATATTTGAAGATCATAGCTCTAAAGCATGTGAGGGCATGAGAAATAGTTCAAAAACAGTAGGTTAAAAGAATTGAAAAAGTTCAAATTAATTAACTGTGGTCTAAATGTAACACATAAATTCAAACCTGAGTATAACATATAAAATAAATTATGATGTTTTAAGGAGTGAGTGTGTGTGTGTATGTGTAAAACAGAGAAAGAAAAAGGTTAGTTGGATAGTTGAAGGGAGGGTTGTTTAGAAACATGAAACTGGACACATTAATACCACTTGTAGATACAAAAAATAATAATAAATTGAAGTAAAAAGACATGTATTTGGTTTTATGGCATAAACAACATAAGAACTATTTAACTTTAAAATTGCATTTCAACATGCAAAATAACTATTATATATTACCAAAATTGATAGAATTTATTTGCTTTTTTTTTTTTTTTTTTTTTTTTTTTTTAGAATTTATTACATTTTATTGGGTTACAGCCTCAGACTTATTCATGGATGCTCATTCAACTATTGCTTGTGGACCATGATGTCAACTAATAAAATACCTTTAAAAATTATCCATAGGGGCACCTGGGTGGCTAAGTCACTTAGGTGGGTAAGCATCTGTCTTTGGTTCAGCTCATGATCTCAGGTCCTGGGATAGAGCCGGTGTTGGGCTCCTTGCTCAGTAGGAAGTCTGCTTCTTCCTCTCCCTCTGCCCCCCACCTCACTTGTGCGTTCTCTCTCTCTCTCTCTCAAATGAATAAATAAATTGTAAAAATAAGATTAAAATAATAAAGATTATCTATAAGTAATACCACCACCACCATTTTAGAACTTGAAAAAATTACTAGTTTCCATTCTCTACGTAATTTTAATTTACAACTATAGGTTTTGATAGTACTCCTATTAGAAGATTAATTAAAAACAAAACAAAATCCTGATGTAACAAATTTTATTTGAAAGAAAAAAGTCTCTATTTAGCTAAGCAAAGATGTTAATATGTCTTTAGTCATCCTTGTTCTGTATTACAATCAAGTCTTGTAAAAAGAGCAATAAGAATGAGTGAGACTTACCAATATACAGCCTTTCCCTACAAGATGATTAATGGCTGGAGGATGAAAAGTGTCAAACCCCTCAGGACTTCCCTAAAAGGAAAAGAAAAAGGGAAGGGAATTCACATTTTTGGTAACTATTTGATGCTGGCGAGATAAATCTAAGTCAGCTGATGAGATAAAAAATGGAAAGCAATAATAGACACCTTATAGATTAATGAAACTGACTAATGAATGCTAAGAAATAATACCATCAAAAGGGTATCCTTGGTATAAAGTATTGTAACCCATTACATTTAAAGAATGGATATAATTCCTAAGTTTTTCTCTGATGATATAATAATCAGGCTATAGGATATTAATTTGATTAACCACAAACCCATTTTCTTTCCTTGAAATGACAATTTACCTTATTAAAACATAATTTTTTCAATTTTTATATGGTCTTTAAATCTGTTTTTTCTTTTTTATGTTGCATAAGAAAATGAGCCACTCACAACTTTTTTCTGTTATGTTACTTGTTATTCAGATATGTATTCTCATAGATTCAGAAAACACCATCTATCAAATTATACTTATAAGCTATAGAACTCTTGTCCCACATCCAAGTGCCTGTTGGACTCTAGAACAGTTAACAACTTCAAATTAACAGCACAGCACTAAACAAAATATTTGAGGCCATAACTATAATAAACTATAATGTACATAAAAACCCTTTAATATATCAGGATAGAAAATATGCAAGTCCATAGCTGAATATTGACCAGATAAGTGAAGCTCAAAGAAAAGTCATATATAGTTAATATTTCACCTAATATCACATATTTAACAACATAAAATTGAATTCGGTAACAAAGATCAGGTGGTTCCATCAGCTGTTTAATGATTATGTGGTAATTTGCTACTGAGATCTAAAGAGAAATCTGCAAAATTTCTGCCATTTACTGACCACAGAGAAGTGGGCATTTAGAGTTCATCATGATTTCTCACATCTGATCCAAATGTCCCCTCCTACACACACTGAAGCGTCTCTTCCTAGAATGTCCCCTTACTACCTATTCAAACATTATTCATTCTTTCCAAACCACTCTAAACTCACCTCATCAATGGAGGCTTAATTTTTTTGCATTCAGAGGCTTGTTCCAATACTAATACATATTCCATCATATATTTTTCACATACATGCCTTCTTTCCTCACCTAAGTGTTTAGTTTATTAGAACAGAAATCATGCTCTACATTTCTGTGTGTATTCAGAAAGTCAGATTCTAGTAGAATCCTAACCACCCAGCATGGAAAAAAAATATATATGTTTTCATTACTTAGTAATTGGTGAGTCTTTCTACATGCACTATATCTGAAGTGGTTAATCTCAAAAATTCCATTGAGAGATCAAGAAATGACTTTAGGTTTTGAAGAGAGGAACTGCTAGTCTGTCTTGTTTGACAAACACTTCTTGCTCAGGACTAAAGAAACAATATCAGAATTATTTTATTTTCTACATGCCTTTAGTGGATAATGTTAAAATCTTACAAGGTATTGCTATAACCTTCTGCTAAACTTTCAAAGAATTTAGGATCTAAAAAACCTAATCAAAATAACATTGAGTTGTTATGTGCCAGATGTGTGCCTCATCTATACGTATATATGTGTGTGTATATATATTATGTTGATAATTTCTTTTCATATGTAAATACAAACTAATAAGGGAGAAACTACTGTTAATTTCCCTTCTTTTCAGATGAGGAACCTGAAACAGAAAAATATTGAGTTACTTCCCCAAAGCCTGCTAGTCAGTAAATGGTAAAGATGGGATTTAAATGCAAGCAGTGACTCAGAGCCTTTCATATTAACTTCAATAATATGCTACCTTGTCTACAAGTCACAAATGCTAGATAAATGAGAAGAGAATGCCAGAAGGAAGGAATGAGATAGTTCAGTGTCAAAATGTGAAGCTGACATTTTTAAAAAGCCAGTAGCAATTCCTAAAGCATCTACTTTTCACACCCCTCCCCCCATACCCCGGGGAGTCTTAGAATCAATGTTTTCAGGTAAATGAGTCAAAAAGTTATAGAACTTTAATCTTGATATAGAAATGTATTTAAAAGTTTAGAAAAATAAACTCTCTTAGATATTTCATGGGCACTCAACATTATCAAACGTCTTTTATATTATAATTTAAACTGTGCAATTTAAAGTAAGATTTAAAATAGCTTTTAAATTTGATCTGTACTTTTACCTCTCTGTTCTTGAACAACTTAAGCATTTTTATATTACCATTAACAAATACAGCATATGTAAGAGCTGAGTATAATTTTGAGCTTTTAGTGCTACAAATTTCACATTTCCCTAAAGGAGTCCTTTTCCCTAAAGTATGCACATTTCATAGAATAAAGTAATATTTAATAATGGTAGTGTTCAAAATTATGCATGAAGATACTCTTACTCTTTCTTTCTAGAAGCTGATTAACAAGTTATTATGTCTTATAAAAAACATTTTCCTGAGATTTATAGTATGCACTTAACTGTGAGGTAGATATCTTTGACAGAATCCTCCTGTTTAAAGATAAGGAAAAATGGGTCTCAAGCATGTTGAATCACTGTCCAATGTTACTCAAGTTGTTCTTAGAAGATCTTGGGTTTTTTCCTTTGTCCTTTGAAACCAGGTTTCATGTTGTTTCTTTTTGTTGTATTTCTTTTGTGTACCATTGTCATCATTTTCTTACACTTCATATTTGGCTTTTACTTTTCACAGAAAAAGTGAATAACAGACTCTCTCTCTCACACACACATAAGATCAAGTATGTTGTTCAAAAATATGCCATTTGTGTTTAAGCCATAATTTACATAAGATCTGCCATTATAAATTTAGAAGCTCACGAACTATTCCTTGTGTGCACTAATCATTTTTTTAAAAAAATTCTGTGAGCATCAGTGTTACAAATTAAATCCTATCTGATGGTCACTAATTTTAAATCTTAGAACACTAAGGATGATTTTAAAATATGTTATAAACAGAGGTGCCTGTGTGGCTCAGTCATTTAGGCATCTGACTCTCCATCTCAGCTCAGGTCATAATCTCATGTCATGAGACTGAGCCCCGGGTCAGGCTGCACACTCAGAAGGGGGTCTACTTGGGCTTCTCTTCCTTTCCTCTCTTTCTCTCTCAAATAAAATTTCTTAAAAAATCTTTTAAAAATTGTTATGTACACCAATAGTTAAGGAGACCCATAATATTGTGAAAGGGGAAAATATATAAAGTAAGCCTTCTATGAAATAAATTATAGAGATGAGGGAATTTCTGAGGGTCATAAAGGTACACAATAATAAAAAATATGTGCACTTCTTTTGAAGGTTCTTTAGTCTCTAGTAATAATTCTGTGAACAGAAATGAAAGATACATTGCTTAATAAAATATATGTGTAATGAAAAGACAAATATAATGTTTCCATAAAAGACTGTAAAATATAATCAAGAAAGCAACTGGCCTCATCCACAGGAAAAGCTAAAAACAGCTCTATATCTCAGTGAAATTCTTTCTAATATAATACTCAGTATTATTCAGCCTCTACTCCTCCCTCTAAATCATTTCTTCAGTCTCACTATAAGCCCCCGTGCCTGAGTTCTCCAAGTGTAGCTCAGTATCCTCCCTTTTTCCTCCTTCCCTTCCAGGTTGGCCTCAGGTCAATGTCTTCATACACCCTCTCACCAAAACCCTCGTTACCTGGCCTTCCTGCATTCTCAAAATCACTAGACTAGCACAACTATCCTTTTCTTCCATTCTAGACCTTCTTTCTCCTAACACTGACAATCTGAAATTCTTACAAACAAAATGCCTGATTAATGCTTTCTTTATTAAGAATAATGTACTTTGTCCAAAAATTTGGGTTGGAAAAGGATTAGTGAGTTTATAGCAGCATGATGACATACTTCTGACAATTAACTGTAGAGCTTTGCCCAAGAATCAGAAAGCCTAGATCTTCATTTGTCTGTATTTAAAAGGTAAGAGGAGATGCATGCCCACCTAAATTGTGGGGTGGAATATGCTTTACCAATGATAATTTCAGATTATTTTTTTTAGACTTATTTATTTATTTATTTGAGAGAGAGAGAGAGAGAGGGGCAAGGAGCAGAGGGAGAAGGAGAGAGACACATAAGCAGATTCACCAGTGAGCATGGAGGTGGACTCGGGGCTTGATATCACGATCCTTAGATCACTACCCAAGCCGAAACCAAGAGCTGGACAATTATCAGACTGTGCCACCCAGGTACCTCCCCCCTTTTAAAAGATGTATTTACTTTTTTGAGACAGAGTGATCATTTCAGATTCTTGCTAGCATGTAATCTAAAATAAACTACACTGTTAGATATTCGTAAATGGCAGCTGGCAGCACACCCACTGCTACTCACATTGCGTATCTTCCAAAAATATCCAGAAATAGATATTTTAAAAACATGATAATTTACTAATTCTTTTGATAAGAACCAGAGGAGGATAGGGCCAGCAGTGTACATATTAGTGACATCTCTGCTTTCTAAGACAAATGTGCATCACTTTCCTTGACGCTGTGAGTCCCAAATGGTATCTGATTGATAGCAAGATGATAACTGCAATGTTATCACCATGCCTAACTCACTGATGTTTCTGACTGACAGGTGTAGCTAACAGTTCTAAGGCTCATTTCTTTGCTGAACACCAATGTTATCACCATTTAGGCATCACAGCAGATGATACCCCATTGTAAAATGAGTCAACCATATAGATATCGAATAGCAGCAGAAGATAGTTATGTATGTTTAAGAAATGTGACCAGGATTCCATGAACCATACAAATTTTTTGAAATAGGAAATTGATATATTTACTTTATAATTAGTAGATAATTTAATTAAGATAAGTTTCCCATGGGAATAGACTAATAATATTTGAAAGAGCAACAATTTTTGCTGTGTTGGAAAGTGTGCTAATTATCTTACATACAGAAAGATAATTTGTTTAAAAAAGATGTTTTGTTTTGTTAAACTGCAACTGTAGTAGCTAAAAAATAATTACACTGAAAAGGACTCTAAAGACTGCTCCAATATCTCAAAAGAAAAAGAAAGCAAACTAATGAAACACTTGTAAACTTCATACCCTATATAACTATAACTCTTCTCCATTCTCTTCTCTGTTGTGCCCTCGCAAAACAAATGGTTTACCTTTACTAACTCTACTTCCAAATGTTCTCTTCAGAGAAGGAAGGTGGGAGGATGGGGTGACTGGGTGAAAGGCACCAAGGAGGGCACTTGATGTGATGAGCACTGGGTGTTATACTATATGTTGGCAAACTGAATTTAAATTAAAAAAAAAAAAAAGGTGGGCATTCCGGATGGCTCAGCGGTTTAGTGCCGCTTTCCACCCGGGGTGTGATCCTGAAGACCCAGGATCGAGTCCCACTTGGGGCTCCCTGCATGGAGCCTGCTTCTCTGCCTGCGTCTCTGCCTCTCTCTCTCTCTCTCTCTCTCTCTGTCTGTCTCTCATGAATAATAAATAAATAAAATATTTAAAAATAAAATAAATAAATAAATAATTTTTAAAAAGGAGAAGAAAAAAAATGTTCTCTTCATACATTAAACATTTACTTAGATATTCCTGGCACTGACTGCTATATCTGAAGTTGAAAATTCTAATACAGATTTAAATTTCAGTTATTTTACCTGTGTTTTTTAAAAATATTTTATTTATTTATTTATGAGAGACACAGGGGGAGAGAGAGAGAGAGAGAGGCAGAGACACAGGCAGAGGGAGAAGCAGGCTTCATGCAGGAAGCCCGACAGGGCACTTGATTCCAGAATCCCGGGATCACACACTGAGCCAAAGGCAGACGCCCAACCACTGAGCCACGCACTGAGCCTACCTGTTATTTAACATTTAACATTTGGTTCTGCCACTACTATTATCATTACCATCTTAAAATTTCTCTCCTGAATTCTATGACATTGTTTTCCTCTAGCTTTCTTCCGATCACTCTGATTATTCCTTCTTCATTATGTGTTCTATCATGTTTCCTCAATATTTCACCTTCTACACTTTGCATTTCTTATTTTATACTATCTCTTACAATGACTTCATACAAAGCCATGTTTCAAAAATAGCCTATTACTGATAAATCCAAATGTATAGCCTCCAAACATGTATCAAATTTAAATTTATATACAAATGTGACAAAGAGATTCCAAATTCAATGTGTAAAATTTTCAATCACCTTTCTTTCATCTGCTCCTGCATTCTCTATCTCAGTGAATAATAACAATAGATAACATTTATTCTAAGTCTGACACTTGTAACACCTTATTTAGGTACTCTACAAACACATAAGAAAAATATTAATATCATCATTTTGAAAATCAGACTGATACACAAAGAAGTAAAGCTACTCACATCAATACACGCAACTGATAAAAACCGAGCTAGAATCTGAACAGACTGTCTACACACTTAACCATTACACCTTTAAAGATACATGCCCACTTGCAGAAGTCAGACTGGAAACCATTGAGATTTTACTTTTATTCACCAGAAACAACTGTCTTCTCTCAGTTTACTGATTATGGGTAAAATATACTTATCTCATCTCTTTCCTCTTCTCCATTCCTATGGCTCTGATTTTAATTTAGATCTTCACTTCTCATCTAGATTGTTTTAATAATTATGGCTCTTTATATCAGCTCTTACTCTGATGATAAACTTTAATTTCTGATCTTGCCTCCCAACACTTTTTTTTAAAGATTTTATTTATTTATTCATGACAGACATAGAGAAGAGAGGTAGAGACACAGTCCAAGGGAGAAGCAGGCTTCATACAAGGAATCTTATGTGGGACTCGATCCCAGAACTCCAGGATCACACCCTGAGCCAAAAGCAGATGCTCAACCACTGAGCAACCCAGGCATCCTGACTCCCAACTCTTTGTTCTACTATTATTTAAGATCAGTCTAGATAACTAGAAAAAAAAAGTGTGACTATGAAAAAAGATGATCTAAATTACCACTGTGATTTTCAACAGTTTAAGACATATGCATAGATTTCATGGGGGCAAAACTCTTCCCACCTCCATAACTTGGTCTCCTAATATAAGAAATAAAATTTCTAACCATCAAAAATAGGATTAATAATTACAAATTGAAAATCTATAAAAATTATGAATAAAAGTCACCCTTCTATTTATATGTTGACAATTTAAAGCTCTCTTTTGCATCACATACAATAAATGCAAAGACTATGACTTTTCTCTCATGTAAAATGCAAGGCATGCAAATTGTCCATGTCCCCATAGCCAATTATTTTCATGGTATGGCAAAGTAAACCTATGAGAAAGAAGGGTCCATATGAGTTTTAGCTACCAAAATGTAAAATTTACAAGTCTTTAGCATCTGTATATGTTTATACAGAAATGAAATAGAAAACTTGGGAAGAGTTGCAGAAGTAAGCTGGATTACTCTCGTGAATTCAGGAACATTCTATTTCAATTTCCACCTAGAAGAATCTTTCCTCACATAAAAAATACATGAACTAAAACTCTTCATTAAAATGTCATTTCTAGGGCAGCCTGGGTGGCTCAGCGGTTTAGCGCCGCCCTCAGCTCTGGGCCTGATCCTGGGGACCCGAGATCAATTCCGCCTCAGGCTCCCTGTATGGACCCTGCTTCTCCCTCTGCCTATGTCCTGCCTCTTTCTCTGTTTCTCATGAGTAAATAAATAAATAAAATCTTTAAAAAAATAAAATGTCATTTCTATCTGTGTCCAAAGAAAGTCACTAAATTTCAATGGCTTTCAGTTTTCTTATCTGGGGAAAAAATAAAGTGTGAGGTGGGGAACATTTCACTACATGAATTTTAAGATCTTTTTCTGCTTGGCATTGCAATTTGGGTAGATTTCTCAAATTGTATAAAACTGCCTTGGTATCATCATGTGAATTAATGCAGAGGACAAAATCTGAATAATCAAAAAAGCAATATTATGTCTGTTGGAGAACAAAGAGTATGAGACAATTGTGATTTAAAATTTGAACTTCACAATTTGGATTATTTTAATTTTGAAGGAAAACAACCAGAAGCTTTAATGATACTCTTTTAAATTACCTTTAGTTGAAGTGTACAAATTCAGAATCACAGAAGTACACACATTGTTTTCAGGAATGAATGGGTTTGTTTCAAAGTGAATATAAATTTGAAGCAGAAAAAGTGAAAGCAGCAACCTCAATGTTTGGAAAAACTCTATCTGGAAAAATAAGCTCAAACTAGAGAAAGAAGTGAGATGAACAAGCATTTTTGGTTCAAATGATCAATAAAAACGCATGCACTGATGAAAAGTTTCTGACCCAAGAACTCAAAAGTATCCCTATTTTGTTGCAAGTCTGATGCCTTTGAATTAAGAGCACTCACACAGTTTTTACATTCTGAATGTAGCTTTGAATAAAAAGCCATCTAGCACTTTCAACAATTGGTCAAAACACATTAGATACATCTAATAGGGAGTCCTAAGAGCAGATGTGCTTCTACCCAAACCACACACTGAGAATTCCAATCAAACAGGCATCCAAATCACTACAACCTAATTGCCACTACCCTGAATGTGGGTTGCAAGCACTGCTGACCTGCCCTTGTTTTTCCCAAATAAAAATTACTGATCCTCTCAATTTAGCAGACTGCCCAAGCTGTTGGGAGATCCAGCAGTAGGGTCTTTAGCAACCAGAGGCTACAAATTGGTTTCTGCAGGCTTATTTATGGGGCTGATACAGTTTACTTCTTTCTGAATCAGTGGCAAAGATGGCTTAAGTATTTTCTTCCCTAGCAAAGAAAGGTTCTTTCAAAAATGTGATTTAAAAAAAATGAGATAATGAAAAAAAATGAAAGAATTTAGCAAAAATGTAAATGCAAAATTAAATTGAGCACTGGTATACCTCACTGTTAAAGCCATTTAAACAAATTGAAATGTATTCTTGCATCTCGGTTTCACACAAAGTGCAATATGCACTATTTTAAAATTAGATAATCTGCTTAAAAGCTATTACTGTAAAACTCCACCTTCTTGCTAACCAAATTTACTGTAATATGGGTGAGATTGTTTTTCTTTTACAATTTCTATTTGTTTTTTTGATGGGAATGATAAATTTAAAAATGTTTTTCATTTATTTAATGTAAATGCATTTTCATGCTTTTGAAAAATAAGGATTCAAAAAACATAAATTTCCCTAAAAAATGCATGATATATATATATATATTATAATATATAATATTATTATATTATATATATATAATATATAATTATATAATATAAATATTATATATAATATATAATAATATAATAATATATATATTATATTATTATATATTATATATATATATAATATATTTAAACAAATTGCAAGAACACATTATGTCACTATTGAAAGAAAGTAGTTTTTAAAGTAACTGTTGTAAACAATACTTTGTTTTTTCATGTCCAGAAACCAAAAATTGTAGTTTGAGAAATACATAGTTGTATCTTGAGACAATTTGAAATTATGCGAAAGACAGACTATCATTGGACAGTTTAAATTTTAACTTTGTACTAGAAATAAAATAGAAATGTGAAATTCAATGGATTTGAATTCTAGTGAAGTCAGTCTTCTTTTTTTTTAAGTGTCTAATTCCAGTTAGTTAACATGCAGTGTTATATAGTTTCAAAGTGATTCAACACCTCCATACATCACTTGGTGCTCATCACAAGTGCACTCCTTAATCTCCATCACCCATTTACCCCACCTCCCCTCCCCTCTGGTAACCATCAGTTTAGTTTCTCTCTTTTTCTCTCTTTTTTCCCTCTTTGCTTTGTTTCTCAAATTCCACATATGAGTGAAATCATATAGTATTTGTCTTTCTCTGATTTATTTTGTTTTATTAGCACCATACTTGCTAGCTCCATAAATATTGTTGCAAATGGCAATATCCCATTATTCTTTGGCTGAATAATATCATATGTATAGAGAGATTTTATATAAAATTACATCTTTTTTATCCATTCATCAACTGTTAGATACTTGTTCTGCTTCCATATCTTGGTGATTGTAAGTAATGTGGTTATAAACATGAGGGTGCATGTAGCTCTTCGAATTGGTGTTTTTGTGTTCTTTTGTATTCCTTGGGTAAAAATCCAGTAGTGTGATTGCTTGATCATAGGTTAGTTCTATTTTTGAGTTTCTGAGGAACCTCCATACTGTTTTCAGTTTGTATTCCCACAAACAGTTCAAGAGGGTTCCCCTTTCTCCACATCCTTGTCAACACCTGTTGTTTCTTGTGTTGATGATTTTAGCCATTCTGATAGGTATGAGGTGATACTCACTGTAGTTTTGATATGCATTTCCCTGATGGTAAATGATGATGATGAACACCCTTTCATGTGTCTGTTAGCCATCCATCTGGATGTCTTCTGCCCAGGTTTAATTGATTTATTTGTTTTTGGGAGGGAAGTATTGAGTTGTATCACTTCTTTATATTTTTTTGAATACTCGTACCCTGAATCAGATATGTCATTTACAAATATCTTCTGCCATTCAGTAGATTTCATTTAGTTTATTGGTTGTTTCCTTTGCTGTGCAGAAGCTTATTATTTTGGTGTAGTCCCAGTAGTCTGTTTTTGCTTTTGCTTCCCTTACTTTGGGAGAAATATCTAGAAAAAAGGTGCTATTATGGCTGATATCAAAGAGATTACTGCCTGTGTTCTCTTCTAGGATTGCTATGGTTTCAAGTCTCACATTTAAGTTTTTTATACATTTTGAATTTATTTTTGAGTGTGGTGTAAGAAATAATAAATCGCCCAGTGTCATTCTTTTGCATGTTACTGTCCAGTTTTTCAGCACCATTTGTTGAAGAGACTGTCCTTTCCCATTGGATACTCTTTCCTGCTTGGTTGAAGATGAACTAGCCATATAGTTGTGGATTTATTTCTGGTTTTTCTATTGTGTTCCGTTGATCTATGTGCCTATTTTTGTGCCAGTACCACACTGTTTTGATTATTATAGCTTTGTAATATAACTTGAAATCCAGAACGTGTTTCCCCCAGCTTTGCTTTTCATTTTTCAAGATTGCTTTGGCTATCCAGTCTTTTGTGGTTCCATAGAAATTTTAGAATTATTTGTTCTAGCTCTGTGAAAAATGCTGTTGGTATTTTGATGCAGATTTCATTAAATGTATAGATTGTAAAAAAATTAAAATAATGTGTAAACCCCTTTGGGGAGTATAGACATTTTAACAATATTTGTTTTTCCATTCCATGAGCATGGAATTTCTTTCTATTTCTTCTGTCATCTATTTTTTTGAATACTGTTTTATAGTTTTCAGAATACAGGTCTTTCACCTCTTCAGCAAGATTTATTCCTAGGTATCTTATTATTTTCTGGTGCATTGTAAATGGAATTGTTTTCTGAATTTCTGCTTCTGCTGTTTCATTATTGGTGTAGAGAAATGCAACAGATTTCTGCACATTGATTGTGTGTCCTATGAATTTACTAAATTTATTCTTCAGTTTCAGCAGTGTTTTCACAGAGTCTTTTGGGTTTTCTATATATAGTACCCTGTCATCTGCAAAATAGTGAAAGTTTTACTGTTTTTTTACTGACCTGGATGTCTTTTGTTTTCTTTTGTTTTCTGATTGCTGTGGCTAGGACTTCTGGTGCTATGTTGAATAAAAGTGGTGAGAGCAGATATTCTTGTCTTGTTACTGACTTTAGGGGAAGAGCTCTTAGTTTTGTTTTTTTTTTTTTCTTCCATTGAAGCTGATACTAGCTGTGGATTTTTCAAATATGGCCTTTATTATGTTGAGATGTGTTCCCTTAAAACCTACTTGGTTGAGGGCTTTTATCATGAATAGATGTTCTTCTTTGTCAAATGCTTTTTCTGCATCTATTGAAATAATCATATGATTCTTATCCTTTCTCTTATTGATGTGATGTACCATGCTGATTGCTTTGCAGATATAGAACAACTGTCACAACCCAGGAACAAATCCCTCTTGATTGTGGTGAATGATTTTCTTTTTAAATATATTGTTGAGAGGGGGAGGAGCAAGATGGCGGAAGAGTAGGGTCTCCAAATCACCTGTCTCCACCAAACTACCTAGAAAACCTTCAAATTATCCTGAAAAATCTATGAAATCGGCCTGAGATTTAAAGAGAGACCAGCTGGAATGCTACAGTGAGAAGAGTTCGCGCATCTATCAAGGTAGGAAGACGTGGAAAAAGAAATAAAGGAACAAAAGGCCTCCAATGGGGAGGGGCCCCGAGGAGCCGGGCTGAGGCCGGGGCGAGTGTCCCCAGGACAGGAGAGCCCCGTCCCGGAGGAGCAGGAGCTGCACCGACCTTCCCGGGCGGAAAGGGGCTCGCAGGGAGCTGGAGCAGGACCCAGGAGGGCGGGGATGCCCTCGGGCTCCCGGGGACACTAACAGACACCTGCGCCCCGGGAGAGTGCGCCGAGCTCCCTAAGGGCTGCAGCGCGCACGGCGGGACCCGGAGCAGCTCGGAGGGGGTAGGGGGCGGCTCCGCGGAGGGGGCTGCGGGGCGGGAGCAGCTCGGAGGGGCTCGGGCAGAGGAAGAGGCTCTGTGCGGAGGGGGCTGCGCGGTTCCAGGAGCAGCTCGGGGGGCTCGGGCGGCGGCTCCGCGGAGGGGGCTGCGCGGCCCGGGAGCGCGAATCCAACAGCGCAGGCCCCGGAGCACAGGGCGCCGGGACACAGCCCAGGATCCCGCCTCCCCCGGGACAGGCAGAGGCCGGGAGGGCCCAGGACAGCAAGGACGCTCCTGCCCCAGCTGAGCAGATCAGCGGCCCCGCCCCGGAGCCTCCAGGCCCTGCAGACGGAGTTCCTGCAGGAGCTGAATCCAGGTTTCCAGAGCTGCCCCGCCACTGGGGCTGTTCCTCCTGCGGCCTCACGGGGTAAACAACCCCCACCGAGCCCTGCACCAGGCAGGGGCACAGCAGCTCCCCCAACTGCTAACACCTGAAAATCAGCACAACAGGCCCCTCCCCCAGAACACCAGCTAGACGGACAACTTCCAGGAGAAGCCAAGGGACTTAAAGAACACAGAATCAGAAGATACTCCCTGGTGGTTCTTCTTTTTGTTTGTTTTTGTTTTTGTTTTTGTTTTGTTTTGCTTTTTGATTTGTTTCCTTCCCCCACCCCCTTTTTTCTCCTTTCTTTTTCTTTCTCTTTTTCTTCCCCCCTTTTTTTTTCTTTTTCTTCCCTTTTTTTTTCTCTTTCTCTTTTCTTTCCTTCTTTCTCTCCTCTCTTTTTCTCTTTTTCCCAATACAACTTGCTTTTGGCCACTCTGCACTGAGCAAAATGACTAGAAGGAAAACCTCACCTCAAAAGAAAGAATCAGAAACAGTCCTCTCTCCCACAGAGTTACAAAATCTGGATTACAATTCAATGTCAGAAAGCCAATTCAGAAGCACTATTATACAGCTACTGGTGGCTCTAGAAAAAAGTATAAAGGACTCAAGAGACTTCATGACTGCAGAATTTAGAGCTAATCAGGCAGAAATTAAAAATCAATTGAATGAGATGCAATCCAAACTAGAAGTCCTAACGACAGGGTTAACGAGGTGGAAGAACGAGTGAGTGACCTAGAAGACAAGTTGATAGCAAAGAGGGAAACTGAGGAAAAAAGAGACAAACAATTAAAAGACCATGAAGATAGATTAAGAGAAATAAACGACAGCCTGAGGAAGAAAAACCTACGTTTAATTGGGGTTCCCGAGGGCGCCGAAAGGGACAGAGGGCCAGAATATGTATTTGAACAAATTCTAGCTGAAAACTTTCCTAATCTGGGAAGGGAAACAGGCATTCAGATCCAGGAAATAGAGAGATCCCCCCCTAAAATCAATAAAAACCGTTCAACACCTCGACATTTAATAGTGAAGCTTGCAAATTCCAAAGATAAAGAGAAGATCCTTAAAGCAGCAAGAGACAAGAAATCCCTGACTTTTATGGGGAGGAGTATTAGGGTAACAGCAGACCTCTCCACAGAGACCTGGCAGGCCAGAAAGGGCTGGCAGGATATATTCAGGGTCCTAAATGAGAAGAACATGCAACCAAGAATACTTTATCCAGCAAGGCTCTCATTCAAAATGGAAGGAGAGATAAAGAGCTTCCAAGACAGGCAGCAACTAAAAGAATATGTGACCTCCAAACCAGCTCTGCAAGAAATTTTAAGGGGGCCTCTTAAAATTCCCCTTTAAGAAGAAGTTCAGTGGAACATTCCACAAAAACAAGGACTGAATAGATATCATGATGACACTAAACTCATATCTCTCAATAGTAACTCTGAATGTGAACGGGCTTAATGACCCCATCAAAAGGCGCAGGGTTTCAGACTGGATAAAAAAGCAGGACCCATCTATTTGCTGTCTCCAAGAGACTCATTTTAGACAGAAGGACACCTACAGCCTGAAAATAAAAGGTTGGAGAACCATTTACCATTCGAATGGTCCTCAAAAGAAAGCAGGGGTAGCCATCCTTATATCAGATAAACTAAAATTTACCCCAAAGACTGTAGTGAGAGATGAAGAGGGACACTATATCATACTTAAAGGATCTATTCAACAAGAGGACTTAACAATCCTCAATATATATGCTCCGAATGTGGGAGCTGCCAAATATATAAATCAATTATTAACCAAAGTGAAGAAATACTTATATAATAATACACTTATACTTGGTGACTTGAATCTAGCTCTTTCTATACTCGATAGGTCTTCTAAGCAAAACATCTCCAAAGAAACGAGAGCTTTAAATGATACACTGGACCAGATGGATTTCACAGATATCTACAGAACTTTACATCCAAACTCAACTGAATACACATTCTTCTCAAGCGCACATGGAACTTTCTCCAGAATAGACCACATATTGGGTCACAAATCGGGTCTGAACCGATACCAAAAGATTGGGATTGTCCCCAGCATATTCTCGGACCATAATGCCTTGAAATTAGAACTAAATCACAACAAGAAGTTTGGAAGGACCTCAAACACGTGGAGGTTAAGGACCATCCTGCTAAAAGATAAAAGGGTCAACCAGGAAATTAAGGAAGAATTAAAAAGATTAATGGAAACTAATGAGAATGAAGATACAACCGTTCAAAATCTTTGGGATGCAGCAAAAGCAGTCCTAAGGGGGAAATACATCGCAATACAAGCATCCATTCAAAAACTGGAAAGAACTCAAATACAAAAGCTAACCTTACACATAAAGGAGCTAGAGAAAAAACAGCAAATAGATCCTACACCCAAGAGAAGAAGGGAGTTAATAAAGATTCGAGCAGAACTCAACGAAATCGAGACCAGAAGAACTGTGGAACAGATCAACAGAACCAGGAGTTGGTTCTTTGAAAGAATCAATAAGATAGATAAACCATTAGCCAGCCTTATTAAAAAGAAGAGAGAGAAGACTCAAATTAATAAAATCATGAATGAGAAAGGAGAGATCACTACCAACACCAAGGAAATACAAACGATTTTAAAAACATATTATGAACAGCTATACGCCAATAAATTAGGCAATCTAGAAGAAATGGACGCATTCCTGGAAAGCCACAAACTACCAAAACTGGAACAGGAAGAAATAGAAAACCTGAACAGGCCAATAACCAGGGAGGAAATTGAAGCAGTCATCAAAAACCTCCCAAGACACAAGAGTCCAGGGCCAGATGGCTTCCCAGGGGAATTCTATCAAACGTTTAAAGAAGAAATCATACCTATTCTCCTAAAGCTGTTTGGAAAGATAGAAAGAGATGGAGTACTTCCAAATTCGTTCTATGAAACCAGCATCACCTTAATTCCAAAGCCAGACAAAGACCCCGCCAAAAAGGAGAATTACAGACCAATATCCCTGATGAACATGGATGCAAAAATTCTCAACAAGATACTGGCCAATAGGATCCAACAGTACATTAAGAAAATTATTCACCATGACCAAGTAGGATTTATCCCTGGGACACAAGGCTGGTTCAACACCCGTAAAACAATCAATGTGATTCATCATATCAGCAAGAGAAAAACCAAGAACCATATGATCCTCTCATTGGATGCAGAGAAAGCATTTGACAAAATACAGCATCCATTCCTGATCAAAACTCTTCAGAGTGTAGGGATAGAGGGAACATTCCTCGACATCTTAAAAGCCATCTATGAAAAGCCCACAGCAAATATCATTCTCAATGGGGAAGCACTGGGAGCCTTTCCCCTAAGATCAGGAACAAGACAGGGATGTCCACTCTCACCACTGCTATTCAACATAGTACTGGAAGTCCTAGCCTCAGCAATCAGACAACAAAAAGACATTAAAGGCATTCAAATTGGCAAAGAAGAAGTCAAACTCTCCCTCTTCGCCGATGACATGATACTCTACATAGAAAACCCAAAAGTCTCCACCCCAAGATTGCTAGAACTCATACAGCAATTCGGTAGCGTGGCAGGATACAAACTCAATGCCCAGAAGTCAGTGGCATTTCTATACACTAACAATGAGACTGAAGAAAGAGAAATTAAGGAGTCAATCCCATTTACAATTGCACCCAAAAGCATAAGATACCTAGGAATAAACCTAACCAAAGATGTAAAGGATCTATACCCTCAAAACTATAGAACACTTCTGAAAGAAATTGAGGAAGACACAAAGAGATGGAAAAATATTCCATGCTCATGGATTGGCAGAATTAATATTGTGAAAATGTCAATGTTACCCAGGGCAATATACACGTTTAATGCAATCCCTATCAAAATACCATGGACTTTCTTCAGAGAGTTAGAACAAATTATTTTAAGATTTGTGTGGAATCAGAAAAGACCCCGAATAGCCAGGGGAATTTTAAAAAAGAAAACCATATCTGGGGGCATCACAATGCCAGATTTCAGGTTGTACTACAAAGCTGTGGTCATCAAGACAGTGTGGTACTGGCACAAAAACAGACACATAGATCAGTGGAACAGAATAGAGAATCCAGAAGTGGACCCTGAACTTTATGGGCAACTAATATTCGATAAAGGAGGAAAGACTATCCATTGGAAGAAAGACAGTCTCTTCAATAAATGGTGCTGGGAAAATTGGACATCCACATGCAGAAGAATGAAACTAGACCACTCTCTTTCACCATACACAAAGATAAACTCAAAATGGATGAAAGATCTAAATGTGAGACAAGATTCCATCAAAATCCTAGAGAAGAACACAGGCAACACCCTTTTTGAACTCGGCCATAGTAACTTCTTGCAAGATACATCCACGAAGGCAAAAGAAACAAAAGCAAAAATGAACTATTGGGACTTCTTCAAGATAAGAAGCTTTTGCACAGCAAAGGATACAGTCAACAAAACTAAAAGACAACCTACAGAATGGGAGAAGATATTTGCAAATGACATATCAGATAAAGGGCTAGTTTCCAAGATCTATAAAGAACTTATTAAACTCAACACCAAAGAAACAAACAATCCAATCATGAAATGGGCAAAAGACATGGACAGAAATCTCACAGAGGAAGACATAGACATGGCTAACATGCATATGAGAAAATGCTCTGCATCACTTGCCATCAGGGAAATACAAATCAAAACTACAATGAGATACCACCTCACACCAGTGAGAATGGGGAAAATTAACAAGGCAGGAAACAACAAATGTTGGAGAGGATGCGGAGAAAAGGGAACCCTCTTACACTGTTGGTGGGAATGTTAACTGGTGCAGCCACTCTGGAAAACTGTGTGGAGGTTCCTCAAACAGTTAAAAATAGACCTGCCCTACGACCCAGCAATTGCACTGTTGGGGATTTACCCCAAAGATACAAATGCAATGAAATGCCGGGACACCTGCACCCCGATGTTTCTAGCAGCAATGGCCACGATAGCCAAACTGTGGAAGGAGCCTCGGTGTCCAACGAAAGATGAATGGATAAAGAAGATGTGGTTTATGTATACAATGGAATATTACTCAGCTATTAGAAATGACAAATACCCACCATTTGCTTCAACGTGGATGGACCTGGAGGGTATTATGCTGAGTGAAGTAAGTCAGTCGGAGAAGGACAAACATTATATGTTCTCATTCATTTGGGGAATATAAATAATAGTGAAAGGGAAAATAAGGGAACGGGGAAGAAATGTGTGGGAAATATCAGAAAGGGAGACAGAACGTAAAGACTGCTAACTCTGGGAAACGAACTAGGGGTGGTAGAAGGGGAGGAGGGTGGGGGGTGGGAGAGAATGGGTGACGGCCACTGGGTGTTATTCTGTATGTTAGTAAATTGAACACCAATAAAAAATAAAAAAAAATAAAAATAAAAAAAAATAAACATTGGGGTGCATATGCCCCTTCAAAAAATAAATAAATAAATATATTGTTGAATTCAGTTTGCCATTATTGAGGATTTTTGCATATATGTTCATCAGGGATCTCAGCCAGTATTTCTCTTTTTTAGTGGTGTTTTTATCCAGTTTTGGTATCAGGATAATACTGGCCTCATAGAGTGAATTTGCCAAGTTTCCTCTCCTTTTCTATTTTTTTGGAATAGTTTGAGAAGAATTGGTGTTGACTCTTCTTTAAATTTTTGATAGGATTTGCTTGTGAAGCCATCTGGTCCTGGATTTTCGTTTGTTGGGAGTTTTTTTTTTTATTGCTGATTCAATTTCTTTGCTTGTTATTGGTCTGTTCAAATTTCCTATTTCTTCCTGTTTCAGTTTTGGTAGTTTATATGTTTCTAGGAATTAATCCATTTCTTCTAGGTTGTCCTATTTGTTGGCATACAGTTTTTCAAAATATTCTCATATAATTTTTTGTATTTCTGTGGTGTTGATTGTTATTTTTCATCTCTATTTATGGTTTTACTTTTTTGAATCCTTTCTTTTATTATTTCCTTGATGGCTCTGACTAGAGGTTTATAAATTTTATTGATTTTTTCAAAGAGCCAGTTCCTGGTTTCATTAATGTGTTCTATTGCTTTTTTGTAGTTTCTATATCATTTATTTCTGTTCTAATCTTTATTATTTTCTTCCTTTGGCTGGTTTTAGGTTTTGTTTGTTTTTCTTGCAGGGCTGAGTTAGTGGTCA
This sequence comes from Canis aureus, assembly GCF_053574225.1. Lineage (NCBI taxonomy): Eukaryota > Metazoa > Chordata > Mammalia > Carnivora > Canidae > Canis > Canis aureus. The sequence continues at coordinate 32,256,764 of NC_135620.1, forward strand.
TGAAATCCTTTAGTTTTTGTTTATCTGGGAAACTCTTTATCTCTCCTATTCTGAATGACAGCCTTGCTAGGTAGAGTATTCTTGGCTGCAGATTTTTCCCATTCAGCACCTTGAATATATCATTCCACTTTCTCCTGGCCTGCAGAATTTCTGTTGAAAAATCCCCTATAACCTTATGAGTTTTCCCTTGGCATTTATGGATTTCTTTTGTCTTGCTGATTTTAAGATTTTTTTTCTTTATCAATATTATTTTCCCAGTTTAATTACAATATGTCTTGGTGTTGGCCTGCTTTTGTTAATTTTGATAGACGTTCTTTGTATGTCCTGGATCTGAATAGGTGTTTCCTTCCCCAAATTAGGGACGTTTTCAGCTATTCTTTCTTTAGATAAATTTTCTGTCCCCTTTTCTCTCTCTTCTCCTGGGACTCCTTAACACAAAGGTCATTATGCTCGATGCCTATCTTATTGTTTGAGCTCCCTAAATCTATTCTCATTTTGCTTTTTTTTCTCTCTCTCTCTCTCTTCTGTTCAGCTTGATTACTTTCCATAATTCTGTATTCTAGGTCACTAATTCATTCCTCTGCTTCTTCCAGCCTACTGTTCATTCCATCAAGAGTATTCTTCATTTCATTTATTGAGCCCTTTATCTCTGCTATGTTATTCCTTATCTCTGTATTAAGGGTCTCACTTTTCTGTCTTCTACTCTCTTTAAGGACTACGACCCAGCTATCACTTGCCCTTGGGCTTGCCCACTGCTGAGTCAGCTGACTTTAAAGCTCTGGGCTTCAAACCCCACTGGCTTTAAACACTCATGGAATTGCAGATCCCTGGGTGGCGCAGCGGTTTGGAGCCTGCCTTTGGTCCAGGGCGTGATCCTGGAGTCCCGGGGTTGAGTCCCACATCAAGCTCCCTGCATGGAGCCTGCTTCTCCCTCTGCCTGTGTCTCTGCCCCTCTCTCTGTGTGTGTCTCTCATGAATAAATAAAATCTTAAAAAAAAAAAAAAAAACTCATGGAATTCAGCCTATCTGGTTTTTAAAGCCAAGTGTTATGAGAATTATTCTTTCCTGATTGAAATCCCTAGAATCATGGCTTCTTTCTCTGCCCTCTCCATTCACGTTGCTCCCTTCCTCCTTCCAGCAGACTCTCACTGCCTTTCTGACCTTCCTAACCTTTCAAATGCACTTTCTTCTCCTTCTGCAGTTATGGAGCTTGTTCTGCCAGTCTTCAGACTGCTTTCTGGTTTATTAACTTGTATGCAGATGAAATCTAGTTGTAAACAGGAGAAGGGGTGAGCTTAGAGTCCTCCTACTCTGCCAACTTTCCAAGTTCCCTAGAAAAGTCAGTCTTAAAAGAAACAGATTTCTATGGGCACCTTAGTAGAGTAAGTAACTCTTGATCTTGGGGTCATGAGTTCAAGCCCCACATTGGGGACAGAGCTTACCTAAGAAAAATAAACATAACCCATTCACTGTAGTCAATCTTTAGGGGGGAGGGGAAGGACCATTTCAAAAAAAGAAAAAAGAAAAAGTTTTCTAGTTCTTAGCTATAAATTTTTTTTCTCAATAGATCAACACTCTTTTTTTTAGGAACCTAAGATTAAAAATAGGCCTATAAAAATAAGCATATTATATTTTGGAGCAATTATTTCAAGCACATTATTTGATGCTGTCTAAAACTGAGGGCTGGGGAAGGAACAAAAGCATTCCCAATTGTATTGTCACATTTGAGGCTTTACAGGATTCACTAAAAGATTCAATATGAAGAAGAAACATAGCTTTTAAAATATCTTAGCATCTGGGTATCACCTATACAACAATACCACGGATTGGTTTAATTTTGTAAAGCACTATACTTTCTGAGCATGATCAAATGCATGAAATGATTAAGCATTTTTAAACAAATACATCATCTAGGAAAAAGAAATGTTGTTGTTTCTCAAAGCTAATGTAACTTAAATAAAATATAAAGTTTAGATCCAGTCTATAATCCATTAGCAGTTTCCTTTCCTATGAATCCTAAATATAATGTATGATCTCATCCACTCATGGCAAAATAACATCCTTCTTAGAAGCACATCTTCAGTGACAGCATTTCTGGAATGTCATCCTAGCTCAAGTAAAGCAGCATCTGCAGTACTACACAATCGTCCTCAGAAGTATTGCTATTTAGAAGCAGAACGACAATGAATAATGGTAAGAAATAGGGCACTGCCCCGGTGGGAACACAGCAGCAGAGGTAGCAAAATACTTAAACTTCCAACTGCTTTTTCCCAGAGATTTAAACACCAGCAAATAAGGCCCTGTAGGCATATAAAAGATAAGAGCAAACTTAACCCCCTTTTTACCTGTTCAGCTGCCACTGGGGTCATTTCTCTATGTGTACTTTAAAGTTGATTCCATTTCTGCCCTAATCTGTATTCCGAGGAGTCAGCATAAAGAGGATGGAGACATTAAAGACTCAGAGATTAATCCTGAAAGTAGATTAGTATATTAAATGTAATATGCTACTATATTAAATGTAATATACTACACCACAGATTGCCAACTTAGTTAAAAGTAGCCCAGTAGAGCTGTTGAGGAGGAACCTATTATTTAGACTATTTCCTGAGTATCAAGAATGCTACTATTCTTGTTCTGGTGTAGAATTCCACCCTCAACACTTTTACCTGCTGCCCGATGCTGACATCCGTATTAAGGTGCAATTACCTTTAGGGACTATAACAGGAGTTATAGTTCCTGGCAGAACTACTAATACTTTAGTATTGAGGAAGAACTTGACAGAGTTGGTGCTCTTCACAGAAGGTGAAATACAGAGAAATGAGGACAACACTGCTGAGGAGGATTTGAGAAAAGGAAGACCGAGGGTGCCTGGGTACACTAAGTTTGGCACCAGCTCCAAAGGATTCAAAGAAATCTAAATGACAGTTACTACCCAGCACTTTTAAAATCATGACAATACTTTATTGCAGTCAGAAAGCATAATGTTGCCAAGAGTTCATGGTTCACCTAATACGAATGCATTCCTGAAAAACTTTTTAATCCCATACATAGGAACAGGTGAAAAGTTTAAGAGTTCAGAAAGAAAAACAATGAATTTGAACTGAGAATACCTGAATTCAAATCTCAGTCTTGCATATAACAAATGTGGGCATTTATGGGCTCTTCTTGGGTTTCTGTAAGTTTCAAATCTATTCAAAAGAGGGCAGGAGAGGCAGATCATCTCTAAGAAATCATAAATTTATAAAAACATAAGGCTATACAAAATATTTTCTGGTTGTGGTTTAAAGAAAAGGAATTGTGCTACTGCCCTTGTGCTAGGGTTGGACATAGATTAGTTCTGCATAATAATCTGCAATTTTTATGTAAAACTAGTGTATGCTATTCACATAACTAAAATGATTCAAACCACTAATGTTTGAAAGGAAGTACTTTTGTTGCTTTACTTAATGATCAGTTATGTCTAGGGAAGAAGGCAATTCTGATACTATAGGATCTTCTCTTTGAAAGTGCTCGTTTATTCATGGGAAGTATTGCCAAAAGCAGGTTGGCAATCACCAACCGGTATTGGGATTTTAACTCCTCTTAACTTCTATGAGATGCAAGGCTTAACCTTGGTGTTCCTATGAGCCTTCTAAAACAGTCTGTGAAAGTTAAATGAAGTGCATGTGTACATAATTTTCTGAAATGTTTCATAACTTTGACCTCCAATCCAAAGTGACTTATAATGCAAAAAATGTAAGGGAATGGTTCTCACTTGAAGATCAACATGACATGAAAAGACAAAATGTAATGTTTCTAACGAAACAGGGAGCCCTGGGTGGCGCAGCGGTTTGGCGCCTGCCTTTGGCCCAGGGCGCGATCCTGGAGACCCGGGATCGAATCGAATCCCACATCGGGCTCCCGGTGCATGGAGCCTGCTTCTCCCTCTGCCTATGTCTACCTCTCTCTCTCTCTCTCTCTCTGTGTGACTATCATAAAATAAAAAAAATAAAAAAAAAAGAAACAGTCTAGGCAAGGAATGTAGGATCTGCCCACCCACATCTGCAAGATTCCAATGATTGATTTGTCTTTTAGAGGACAAATATTCAAATGAGTGAGTGTGCATAACGAATTGCAGTTTCAAAACAAACATTTCAATCAGAAACTGTGACAATTGTGATTTTAATTAACTCTCCAATTTTGATTACTGATTATTTATTTATGCTTTGTAACTAACACAGTGACAAGAATTTAGAATTTGCAACAAATATTTAAACTCCCATCTTCCCTGGCCAGTCTCAGAAAAGTCATGGAAGGAGAACCTTCTTTCTTGTTTGACATCCTGACATCTACTGTTGAAGATACGTAAAATGCATCAGAAGTGTGCCACTATACAGTAGATATTCTCCCTATAATTTTGTGAGTATATTTTAGTAGGAATAAGAGAATAGTGTGTAAGAATATTTCTTAAAATAATTCTTTGTGATTGAATAATAAAGACACAATAGATTATCCTCAAACATTAGAAGATATACATTTTGCTAGTCACCTTTTCTTCATAATTAAAAAAAAAAATAACAATGAAGTCTTTGATCTAATTTACTGTGTTGGCTCTCTGTCCCAGGGGAAACTGTTCTCAGATATAAAAGTGGAATCAGACTTGATTGATACTGATGATCTTTCCACATAAAAAGAGGTTAAAGAGCAATGTTAAGGGACACCTGAGTGGCTCAGCTGTTGAGCATCTGCCTTAGGCTCAGGGCATGATCCTGGGTTGGGAGATCGAGTCCCGCTGAGGAGGCTGCTTCTCTGTCTTTCTATATCTCTGCCTCTCTCTGTGTGTTGCTCGTGCATAGATAAATAAAAAAATCTTTAAAATAAAATAAAGAGCAATGTTAAAAATTACTACTTTATGAATAAATAAAATATTCACAAATACAGTTTAAGAATCTTGCTATTGGAATAATTAGTTCTCATTTTCCATTTTTAAAAAGATTTTATTTATTTATTCATGAGAGACAGAGAGAGAGAGAGAGAGGCAGAGACATAGGCAGAGGGAAAAGCAGGCTCTCCTGCAAGGAGCCTGACGTGGAATTCGATCCCAAACCCTGGGATCACGCCCTAAGCCAAAGGCAGATGCTCAACTGCTGAGCCACCCAGGCATCCCCCCATTGCAAAATGTTTTATATTTTAGTGTTCACAAATATCTAAGTTGGCCATCTCTCTGTTAGGTCATTAATATTACCAATTTGTAGATTAGGAAATTGAAGCTAAGAAAGAGTGGCAACTTTTTTCAAGTTTGCAGAGATAGTAGGCAATAGAGCCAGGATTGGAATTCAAATACTTACTGTAAATCACAGACCAATGTAAACCTTTCAGAAGTTATAGGACAGATTGTGTGACTTCGTGGGAATAGACACAATCTAAAATAATCACAGACTTAGTATCCACTATATTGGTTATTTGGGACCATTCAATATTCTACCTTTTGCTGCCAGTCTGTGAGTCATTTTATTAATAATTGTGTTCCCCAAATCTGCATATCACAGTGTGAAGACTTTTGTCTCTCTCTCTCTCTCTCCTTTCTCCAGATGGCAAATATAATCAATGCAGGGAGGCTTGATTACGTATTTTGGGAAAGAAAATGTATTCAAATTTAGATATCAAAATGAGGTCTTTGAGCTAATTTGTTCATCTTTTTTTTTCTATTTGCATTATTAGGAGACAGCTCAGAAAATACCCATAATTTTCCATTAGCCCAAGTAGCACTGTTTTTTTTTTCCCTACAGACAAATTTGTTAAGAATTTTTTAATAAAAAAGTATAATTTAGCAAAACATTTTAATAATTGGCAAAACACTTTAAATGGGGGAAAATTAGATTTAAATACTAGAAGAACATCATTTAAAGTGAATTTCTATAAATTGAGAGTCTTGGGGCAAGTGAGTTGACATCCATCTATAAGTGACTATACTATTATCTGTCTGTCACTATTCTAAATGAAAAAAAAATGTCTTGCTTATAGATGATTAGCTATATTGTAAGCTTAAAATATATACACAGAGAAATATCCTTTTTAATAATTACATATTTTTTTAAACTCACTATTGGTGATAGCAGTTATGTGTATCTTTTCCCACCTATTATTTTCGGAACAATTTCTAGGCAATTTGGAGTGAATGCAAAATAGAATGGATAAAGTAGATTAGGCTAAGGCACTCTTAAGCTCCAAAAAATTATACTGTATTGTAATTACTATTTAACTATATAATTTGTGGGAACCCTGGGTGGCTCAGTGGTTGAGTGTCTGCCTTCAACTCAGGTCCTGATCCCAGGGTCCTGGGATTGAGTCCCACATCCGACTCCCCACAGGGAGCCTGCTTCTCCTTCTTCCTCTGTCTCTGCCTCTGCCTCTGTGTGTGTGTGTGTCTCTTATGAATAAATTTTAAAACTTATAAAAAATAAAATAAATATGTAATTTGTTTAATACCATTTCATAATATATATACATGGCTACTTTAGATAACATGTCCCAGAATAAGGCAAACATTTGCTTTAAAGGCATGGCCACTAGTCTGTGCTGTTGTACAAGAAATATTCATTTCATCAAATTATTTCTAAAATGACCTGTTCCATTAATTCCATGTTAAGAATCACAACTGTATGGTATCTCAGGTTTCTGTTTCCAGTTTCTGTAACAGATTTTATTATAAGTCAATATTAGGAAAGAGAATTAAGACAATATAAATATATCAGTGATTTCTTTGTTTTTTTTTCTAAATTCAAGAAAATGGTATTTTAGTAGTAATACTGATAATTTATGAAATATGAAATATATTAAACTACAAATAACAACTTTTTAAATTTGATATATTATACAAAAATGTTCTAGAAGCTGGATTTAGCTAATGACCAAATAATTTGACTGTTCATATTATAAATTATCATTAAACAGCTTTTCTAGATGGCCTCATTAGTGATTTTAGCTAAATATACCAAAAGCACATATGTTAGAGGTAACTTTTTAGTATATTCTGTTTTATGGAATTGTTTTCCCAGTTTTTAGGTTACAGTTAAAACATAACTATATCTTTGGATTTTTAACCTTTCATCTTCACCAAGTTTTTTATACTTCACTAAAAACTTAAAGAATTTTTAAATTGCAGTTTCAACATTCAAAATTGATTCAGGATTGGAAAAAAATGGACATTTTAAATTAAAAGAAATATTGTAAACTCTTTTCACCTTTACAAAATGTTGTTTCAAAATGCCCTAAATCGACTTTTCTACATACAGACTAAAAATCAGAATGAGGAATGTGAAAGAGTATCAGGAGTTGTCTCAGGATATTTCTATGTTTCTCAGCAAACAAGGTACATCTAAATAAAAATATTATTCACTTGTGACTGAGCAATGGTTTATCTCAGAGAAAAATACATCTAGTCAAACAGGCCCCATTTATCTGAGAAGATATGATGGATGATTCCATTCAGAGAACAATTAATATTCCCCACTCAATTAATGAAGATGAGCAAGTATATGCTGTTATTCTGGTTAATTTTTCTATCATTAAAGCGAGATAGTTTAACTAAACGCCCACCTTGTTTAAAAATGGAAATACCACAAAAACTCCGCTGGTCTCAAAACACCACACCTCTCAAAGAAAAATCTGTTTTCCACATTCAATGAAAAACAACTACAGACATCCAAGCTAGAATATTTTATAGGTAATAAGCAGATCAAATATACATGAAATTTGGTTACTCAATTTTAAATGTCATGAGTATTTTGTTTTACTACTCTGGATGTTTTACTACTCAAACATCTTTTACTATGTTGAATAACAAAGAATATTTCATCTTTAGGAAGAATCATGTCATGACAGCTCACCTATAGTGTGAAAATTTCCACCTACAATATATGTAAGTTAATTATATTATTTTGTGAAGATGAAATTATGATGTCTGGAGACTGTAAATAGGAAGTAGTGACACCTGTGTATGAACCCTTGCACCAAACCATTGTAAGTATGTGGCCCTGCCTTGTGTGCTGAATTCTCTGTATGTCAGTCTCCTGTTCTATAAAATGAGGATAATAATAATTAACCTACAAGATTCTTATGAAAATTATGTAAATGATTATGCCTACAAAGACTTTAGCATATCTGGCATTTACTACACATGCAGTGATTGTTGAATATGTATTATTATTAATTTTATTTTATTAATTTGAGGAAATAACACTCTTCAGAGTAATTGAGTTCATAAAATGCAGCTCAAAAAAATATTCTCCTTATATTTTCAGTTTACCATCCTTGGACTTTTGTTTCAACACTGCCCACATACATTTTTTTTTCCTACTGTTGTGGCTCCCACATTACACCTCTGCCAAAATCTTGTTTGATTCCATAAGTATGAAAACATTGAAATTTCATTTTTGATATGGCACACCACTGTAAGTAAAATAGAATACAGTTGGAAAGTTGTGTTTTATTCCTACACTGTCCACTTGTGCATTTGGATATGAGTTTTAATCAGTGAGTTGGTTGGCCATAGGCAATGTTTTAGCTTCACTCAGACATGTTAACTTCATTTACCAAAGTTTACTATCAATTTCTCAAAATTGTTTCAAGATGGTTGAATGGACTGAGACAAGTAAAAAGTCTAGCACAGAAATATGAGCTCCTTCTCACTACCTATCTTATCCTATTTATTTTTGTGTCCTCCCAGCAGGACTGCCAATTAATCCTCATCTTAGATATTTCCCATTACCACCAAGTGAGCTTCCTAGTTTCCCAAAACAAGAATTAGCTGCTTCCAGGTTTGAATGTTAGCTCTGCTCTTGAATCTAGCTGTCTATTTCTTGCTGCAAGTAGAAAACATATAAAAAGTTTCCTGAGTGAGACAGATATTTGCTACATTGCCATTGCCATGTTTTCTAACAGCTAGTGTCTATTGCTTTCTTGACTTTCTGTTTTGTGGTACTGCTTTTCTTAACCTCACTCCCCATCTCCTTTGTGATGACTTCCTGTCCTTGGCTCCTAAATTATTACAATCTGCTTCATCTAGTCAACAAGTCCTCAAGATTCTCTAGTCTTGAGGACCCCAGATCTAGAGTCCATATCTAGTTTATACTCATGGCCTGATGGTGGCCTTTGACTTTTGCAAAAACTCTGGTTTCTGGCTTCTTACATAATCTTTTACCTGTGCTTCTGCTCTGACCCCTGCCACTTAGATTTATTCCAGTTGTCTTCTTATCTATATCCACTGCTTTATTTTGGCTTCCAGTATCATTGTATATCTCGAATTCTGACTTTTAATCTTTCATGTACCTAATGTTGTCAAGACTCTTATAATGACTCTGGAAACTGGTCGTGGGGGGTGGGAATCTGTAGAAAGGTAGAATATAGGACCATTAGCTTTCATAAAGGCAAGTAAAGGAGTTCCTCAGAATCTTGTATTCTTATATTTAACTACTTTAGCTTCAATAGTTTCTTGGCACCCAGGGACCAGATAGTGACCATCAATTCCTAGCCCTTTCCCCCAACCGTCCCATTTCAGGAATTTCACTAAAATACCAAAGACTCATATTAACTTAAATGGTAAGCCTCCAAAATAAATTTAATTTTTAAAAGTCAAGTCAGTAAATAGAGCAAAAAAGGATGGTTATTTAGGATAAGGATGCCTTGAATTATACCAGGATTGGATACCTTTTGAGTCATGGAAATGAAGTTCTAACACTATTAGTTCCAGAGCAGGAAAGAACTTCAGCCCTTGAATGACATGTCAATGAGGTTTGAGAATACATTTCAAATTTATAAAATGTAGGTGGCAAAAGAGAAATGAAAAAAGCAAAGCATAGAGGAAAATGCTGTGATGTCACTTGGGAGCTGTCATAGGTTCTGGTATACCACCTCCATGTGGCCTTTGCAGAAGACAGACAAGCACAGGGTATTAGAGCTGGAAGGGATCTTTGCAACCATCTACAGCAGCCTCCTCATTTTTCCAGGATGTTTAACATGCATCATTTCCTTCCTGCCTCTGTGGGTCCATACTTAGAAACTTTGGCCCTGCATGTTCAATGCTTTCAGAAATAGTAGCTGCCTTAGAACATACTGAACTGGATTAAAAGAAGCAGCAGCTTCCCTGGCAAAAAGAAGAAGAAGAAAAAAAAAAAAAAAACCTATATGTGTGTGTAGAACACACTTTGCCATCTGTTTCTTTTTCCACTTTAAGCCAGGTTCCCTTTTCTGCATCCAGTGATGCAATCCTGCCAAAGCTTTTGGGTCAATGTTAATAGTCAGAATTATGAGAGAAATTTTTTGAAGGAAAAGTCAAGTTACTATATACTCTTTAAGTGACACCCAAGAGTTTTCCGACAATAACTTTCTGCAGATAGATATATGGATCCCCAAAGACCCTTAAGTGGGGAGAACAGTATATATTAAGTAGGGTAGATTTTCTTTGAAATATTTTTTTTTATAAAGTGTTTACATCAGTGGTACTTGTAAATACCCTACTGCTGAGTTCCTTATAGAAAAGTACAAAGATTTGTAGCCTGAATCCATGTATTTACCTACATTAGCATAAAATTTACACCTGACAAGGACTTTTGAGTGAATCAGTTAGTTGAGAGTCAACTCATGGTAGCACAATCTATCTCAGAATCCAGTACATTAGTTTGGCACTTGTCCCAATCTGATTATAGCACTTAATATAAATTCTTTTTATATATATTTATTTACTTTTCCATCAGGATGTAGGCTCTCTGAGACTGAGATTTTATCTGTCAAGTCCCATTTTTTATGCTAATTATCTATAATAATAAGTTCCAAATAAATATCTATTGAATTAGAGGATCAATGAGAATCGAGAAGATTATAGTGGGAGGTCTGAGCTGGGACCCCAAGAATTAGGATGAACTGTAGAAAAAGAAGCAAACAAAGAGGCTATGTTGCAGGGGTGCTCGTGGGGGACATGTTCTTGATCACATTTATGGGCTGTTTTAATGACACTAAAGAAACTATGACTTTATGTCAATATAAAAATTAACTTGGCTGGGTACAATAAATGAAGCAAAACCTTGTAGAAATCATGTGAATAGGTGAAATTATGGTTTCAAGGAATAGTTATTTAATAAGCCAACAATTAAAAAATCTTTGTGGAACCCTCTCAAATATATATCCTTGCCTTATTTTTGTTTTATTGTCTTTCAGCTTAAGCTTAAACTTTCCTATCCTATATTTTGGTAGCTGTTGTTCTTCATATATACTAGACTCTGAAATATGTTCTATCTAATCATTTATTAGAAAATTATATGAAGTCAAGATGATTCACTTTGTTGTTTCAACTTTATGAAAAGGGTAAGCAAATGTAATGCTTAGTTTTCATAAAAATTAAAACTTCCTAAGTCAATATAAATCATATATTACCCCATGCTATGCTAAATGTACCTTAAGCATAATAAAAGTGGTTATATTCCCACAGCAGATTTGACACCCACATAAAAAAGAAAAAAAAATGCAGAAGCCTCTGAATACTTTATACCTAGTATATTATTCTCTACAAGCATAGAATGAAGTCATTTTTACTTCCAAGGGAAGAGAATATTCTTAATTTTGAAGAAAAGAGTTATGTTTTAAGAAAACATGTCTTAGTTATAATTGGGTAATTATTGTTCTGTACTATTCCCCGTACAGTATTAGAAATATTAACCAGTACTCATTCATCTCCCACTACTGGCCCTCTCCTGGCTAATAAATTCTAATTCATCTTCTCCTGTTTTTAGTCATAATGTGATTTTTTTCCTTCCATAATGTCAGTGACATTACAATCTTTTTTTTTTTTTTCCTATGTCAAGGGACACTGGTTTGCCTCTTCTGTATCAGGCATCCTACACTCCTTTTCCCTAATCAAAGGAGAATACACTTTTCTCATTTAATAAACAATTTAATTTTTCTTCCCCTTCAAATATGATTATGTTTTAATTAGCTTTTATTCAGACAAGGTATGCTAAAATATATTAATTTTCAAATTCACATAAAACTTAAACCATTCTAACTGTGTATTTTACTTGGTTAATTATTTAGGCTCCTTTCTGTGATTATTTACATTGCAATGCAATCTTCAGATAGCATGGTCATGTGCCTCAAAGGTTGCTCCACCTGGCCTTACAAATCAATAGTTTCTATTGATTGAATAAAGTGGAGTACAAGAAAGAAACTTTCTCTAAAGATGAGCTCACTCAAACAGAGTGAGGTTAAAAAAAGGCGCCTGCTTAGTGGCAAACTCCCAAAAGAAGAAGCACAGGAGGGAGATGTGCGAAGAGTTGGAACGGTGTCATTCCCCACCTTCAAATCATCTGTTCAACTGTAACTTGAAAATACTGAGAAACCTGCCTTTAAGGTAAAATCAGGCCAAGCTATGCAAAAGAGGGGAAACTGACATTTATGGAGCATCTATTATATTTAAGGTATTGTGAAAGTGGGCATTTTTCCCACGCTGACTTAATTCTCAAAATACATGAAGTGATTATTATCATCCTCTCTCCTCCTCCTTCTCCTCTTCTTCCTCCTCTTCCTCCTCCTCCTCCTCCTCTTCTTCTTCTTCTTCTTCTTCTTCTTCTTCTTCTTCTTCTTCTTTTCTTCTTCTTCTTCTTTCTTCTTCTTCTTCTTCCTCTTCTTCAACAGGTGTGAAAACTAAAGCTAAAGCCACATAGCTAAAAAGATCCAGGTTAAATGCAAACATTTCTCACTCTATTTTTCCCAGTCAAATATCATAAACTTCCTTCCCTTTAATTACATTCTTTCATCCTAATCCATCCATTCAACCATCCATCTTTTCATCTTTCCTTTCTCCTTCCTTCACTCTTTTCCTGTAACAAACACTCAGCATTTATGATGCACCAATTTCTATGTGGGATAGAAAAACAAAATGAATCATGTTATTAACCATGAAAGATAAAATATACTTTGTTTTTTCATATTACATTTTAATATTTTACAGATAATTTGTACATAATTAATTTTACACTGATGTATATTTTTTTTAATTTTTATTTATTTATGATAGTCATCAGAGAGAGAGAGAGAGGCAGAGACACAGGCAGAGGGAGAAGCAGGCTCCATGCACCGGGAGCCCGACGTGGGATTCGATCCCGGGTCTCCAGGATCGTGCCCCGGGCCAAAGGCAAGCGCCAAACCGCTGCGCCACCCAGGGATCCCTACACTGATGTATAATGTGTATAATGTACTTAATGAATGGAAGTAGATGGTATGTTAACAAATTTTATCATGAGGAAATATAGTTTGAAGATCATTATATAAGCAAAACAATAAGGAATAAAACTACACGAAACTCAAAAATAACTGACTTATGTATGAGTCCTTAAAATGAATTATTTGTTTTTTACAGAGCTGAAATAACTTTCAGATATACAATTAGCCTTAAAAGTTGTTTGGCATTTAATGTAGCTGCACAAGTGGAGAAGCAAAGGAACCCAAATATCTTTCTTCTGCCCCATCTTCCCTCTAACTCTTAGTAGCATATTCTTCCTTCTTATGGTATGTCAGTGGCTTTCAGAAGTGAGAAGAAATATCTGATGCTTTTTGCCAGGTGTTTGAATATTTCATGGTGTATGACCATGGATGTTCTTGGGTGAATGTAGGAAAAAGGCGCTTGCAACCCTGTAGAGATTACTTAACCTATCCAGAAATAATGACCCTTTAAATGAACAGCAATTGAATTTTTTTGTTAATGGCTCATTGAGGTTCTTAGGTAGTATTTCATATATTTTAGTCATCATAGAATATTTTACACATTTTGCCATTCTAATTTATGAACTTAGTAGAGCACCCAGAAGATATAATGAAATGCTGTATTATTTCTGCCTTCATAATAAACACAGGACAAATTTCAAATAGCTAAAAATAATTTAGATGTGAATAGCTCCATCAGTTTATTAAACTAAAAAAATATAAGCCTTTCCGCAGCCTACTCCATTTAAAATTAGTCCTTTTAGATGGACTAAGAATTAAATTGACACGAGACAGATTAACAGAAGAAAATCAAGTTTAATAGGCATAGGAATCCACATAGACATGGAAATTCCAAAGACAGGCAAAATGAGGTCTACATGTCACTCTGAACTAAAGAGAAGGTGATAGTGGCTGGGACTTCAGAGGAAAGGAAGGTACTCCACAGCACTATAAGAAGAGCAGATGTTTGGTAATGAGATGTTCGCCCTGCCATACAGATGGGTCACTCAGATAAAATGTATCTCTGTTAATAACCCTTATCTGTGAAAGACCCCCAATTTAGATTCTTTTATGTAGATAAGGGAGAAGCAAAAGTTTCTCTAGAGCCCACAAGGTCTCAAGTTCCTTCAAGTTCAAAATAATCCACCTGCTAAATTGGCACATTCTGGAGAGAAGGCACTGTTGTGAACTCTTTCATAATCACACAAATAATGTTGTGCTTAATAACCTGTAGATAACATTTGTTACAATTTGTAGAGATAGTCAACAGATGCTTGCAGAGATATTTTTTAGGTGTCTCTGCCCATGTTGACTTTGTAATCTATAAAGCTATGTAAAATCTGCCTTTAAAAAGGTGGTTTATAATAGGGGTGTCTGGCTGGCTTAGTCAGTAGAGCACATGACTCAATCTCAGGATGGTGAGTTCAAGCCTCATGTAGGGCACGAAGCCTTAAAATAATATATATAAATATATAGAATATTTAAAAATGGAATTGTGATAATATTTGTCATCTACACTAATGAAGTTCTTCTTGCATATTTAAAAGTAATGGAGATGTTTATAAATATCCATGTGATAATTATAGACAATATGCATTCATATGATACTAATGCCAGACTTTTCACATACATATTCTTTCATTTAATTTAGTCCTGTCAGCTATGTTCTAAAGAGGAAGATAGGACTTTTACTCCAGTATACAGATGAGGAAACAGAGTAGGAAACTTAAGTAACATGTATGAAGCCACAAATCCAATAAGTGGTGAAGCCAGGATTTAAAAGCAGGAACTGATTCCAGGATCCTTATTCTTAATCACTTCACTATATTATATAAAAGAATCATCGTGATTTCTAAGATTTCATATACTTGTCTGACAATGTGTAGACACTGTTTTATTGCCTCATCATATGAATTAGGTGTTGCAGTCAGTATATGACTTGGAGAAAGAATCACCTAGTAAAGCAAGCTTGTTCTTAATTCTTGTTTCTGACTTCTGAGAAATATGAGTATGTCATGAAGCACAATGTTTCTAATAGAGAATCTGACTAGCTGAAGTTTGAGGGTGCAAAGAGCGTCAACCAGATAAAACACCTACAGGAGGGTAACCTCTTTTATTAGCTGCTAGAAAGAAAAACAAACAAACTAATGAATAAAAGATCACCTAATTCTTAGTCTTTTTTAATAGTTTGCTTTATAAACAGAATTATGAATAACCATAGCTACAACATCCATCTTTGAAAAGAGTTCCACACCCAGAAGGAAAAGCTAGCCTCCTCCCAAGAGTAATTGTGATTCCGTTAAGTCCACAGGAACATAATATTGATCCAAAAACACACTTCTCTATCGGGAGTCTTTGAAAAGGATTTAATGAGCCATATTCTCCTTGTGTATGGGCTATGTCTTGGGAATAAATTAAGCTCTTTTGCAAGCTGAATTAACTCTTTCAAGCCACTTGAGTATTATTTAGTGCACCGAAGCAATGCTTTACAGACAATCTGTCTTAAAATGTATAAGTTGTTGAACCTTGGAAATTTTACATAGGTATTCAGTGTGGGATTATTATTTCTGGTTATAAAAATAAGTGAATTTGTGTTAGATGGAGAATTATAAGCAGAGGCAGAAATATAATATTTATAAAATATGAGGTAATAAAGAGATAAAAAGGCACTCAATTGGATGTCAGGACAGCTGGTTCCTGGCTCCATCTCTATCCCCAGATATATTACTTTGGTGAACTTCCTAGAGTTTCTTAAATTTCTGAGATCCTGCATTTGAGTCAGAAAGATCTAGAAGGTTTTACAATAATTATAAGTGTTAGTAGTTAGTTGGAGAGTTAGGTAATCGGGCCAAGGTCCCCAACAAGAAAATATGTAGTCAGGACAGCTAAAATAAAACAACACTGATATCCTGTTGTAAAACAGTTTAGACAGGACTGCACTGACATTATGCTTTGCAGTCTTTGCAGAAAGGACTTCTGCAAAATGTCCTAAAATAAGACAATGAACCACAGAAGCATTTGTCAATATCATAGGCAATGGGCAGTTAAAAACCTAAGTCCCCAAATGTCAGAAAAAAAAAAAAAAAAAGACCATCAGCACATGGACATTAACCTAATAACTAGACAGATAAGCTCTGATTGGCATGACTCAGCATTCCCTGTTTGCTTAAGAAAGTTCCTCAAAAGAGCTCATAATAGCCCCTAAACTCAGAAACTCTGGGGACAACCCACTAGGGTCCCACTGAACCCCCCACCCCAGGAGCTTTATAATTTTGTTAATTAAACTTTGCTTTGCTGTACACCACTCTTCATCTGGTCTACCTCTTCATTCTTTGAAGTGGTGCAACCAAGAACCTAGGCAGGAAGAGGACACCAAGTCCTATAACATAAGGAATCTGCCACACACATTTATTTACACTAACATCAAGCATTAGCCTCAGATGAGCTAACCAACTGAGTGCACTACTAGATCAGTCTGAGTCCAGTCAGGAACATGTAGAGGCAGGTTTAAGGCAACAGGCTTGAACAATGGAATGTAGAACAAGGCTAAAGGGCCCACAGTGACCACAGAGCTGAATACAAACAGGCCCATTAGGCGACCCACCTCAAAATATCTATCAGCCTTTGCTGACCAATGAGTTACTTATATCTGACACAGTTACCAAAAAAAAGGGAAAATTCTATATTCCCATATCCCCTCACTCCACCCTTTACTGACAGCAGTGACCCTACGCCCCCACCCCTACCTCATCTCAGACAGTCTCTTCCTCTGTCCTGCTCATGGCTCCCTTTCAGTGCATTCAATAAATTTCCATTCCCTTTGTTCTGCCTCAGGGGAAGTCTTTCACTGATGGTGCTGCCAGCTTCCACCCAATCGGATGGACCCACATTTGGGGGCCCCCATCCCATTAAGACAGAGCCCACAGAACATAGAGGACATTACAGACTGTTCAACAGAGGGCATGTAATGCAAAAAGTATTTACAAAGAAGTTGAAGAGGTGAAAAGTCAACCAAGGAATGGAAAATAACCAAGACGTTAGTGAAGCATTAGGTATTTTATACCAGCATCAGCTGAAGTAAATTTCCACATAAATTACACTGCCTCTGGTGTGGTCATAAGAACATGAAAGAAAAGAAACAATCCTCCAAAAGGAATGCATTTAAAGCAATGCCTCTTATGTTCTACTTTGTGCAGAAAGAGAGAGGTTCTGAGGTTAGGTTCTATATTGACTTCCAGGTAATGACAAAGATTTGACATATGACCAGAGACATTTAGAGGATAAAACTAGAGGATTGGAGGAATGGGGGAAGATTTACAACTGTTATTGACAGAACTTTTTAAAAGAAATTCTAGAACCCTCAAAAATTTATATATAATTGAATGGTCAGTGGAAGGCCTCCACTATAGAAGCCTTTTATCATAGTTTCCAGCTATTCCAGTGCTTGCCATGGTAAAAGGACAAAGGACACAATGGGAACCATGGAATCATCCTTTATCTTCCTTCCAAAAGAACACTGAACTCTCTTCAGGTAGATCTTACCCTCCACAAAAGCCCATGTAATTCAGGATGCTAATTCCAGCTAAATTCCAGTAACTCAAAACTAAAGGTATACAATCTCATTAGAAGGCTAGGCACTGTTGCAGGTAAGGGGGAAAATTTGCCATCCCAAAATATACATAAGAATTATTTTGGCATAAGGATTATTTTGAGCTGGTTATTTTTAAAGACACAGCAGACACAGGGAAAACTCTAAAAATGAAATAGAAGTTACCCTTTTATAAGAGACATTTATATTTATATGGGAAATTTCCATTTGTAAGAGTGTCTCCCTCTATAACAGGAAGAAGAAGATGACTAAGTCTCTAGCAGCTCTTCTCAGTGGAGAAGGCTCTGACCTACATCAGCATAACACCCTTACCTTCAATAGCCTTCTGATAGTGTCCCGTGCCTGGCTTCTCCGCCCTCCAATATCTTTTCTTTCTAGCAGATGATGGTACTCAAGGTGTTGTCTTGAGCCATTTTAGAGAGTTACTCAATTTTCTGGGTATCTCCCATGTATACGTAAGGGCTATTTTAAAAGCCAAAAATAAAATAAGTTAATATGTTTTGAATAGATATGTACATGCTTGGTTGAATTTAACAAAATTCTTTTAAGTGAATCAGAGAGAATGAGTAGAAGCAACTCCTTCCATCTCATTTATCTTCCTAATGGCATTGTACTTGTCCTGAAGCAGTATGTTCAAATTTAAGATTATGTTAGGCCCAATTGAGTCTCCTCAGTGAGCCTGAACTGAAATAAAGGGTTAGATAGAAATGTTCTTCACACACTCATGTTCAGTAGCTTGCCAATATCCATAACTTCCATGTTGGAGAATGCTCTTGGGCCTTCTCTTCAGGGATTTGCATACCAAATATGGGGTAAGTTTTAGAGAATCAAAACTATGACTACATTTAGTTCTGGGAGGCAGTTACAATTTCAGGCAGCTGTTGGGCCACTCCATTATAACAAGGCTGTTGCTTGTACTAACTGATGTGGAGAACAAAGCAAAAGAAATGTACATAAAATTAAATTTCTTTATAACCTGCAGCTTGACAATAGCCAGGCCTCCAGGATCCTGGAATCTTCTTTAACATATGAAAGTCCTTTTGGAAACTACCTGTGCATTTACCTCCCCCAAATCCAAAGTATGTAATCAATTGCTCCTCACAACCCCAGGGCAGCTTTTTCTGCCCTGTCCAGTCCTTTGCTGTAATAACACCTCTTTTTTTTTTTTTTTTTTGCACTGAAAATGTTTCTAGAGGTTTTTTTGGCTGTTGGCTCTGAACCTCAGCATTTCCACATCACTAACCATTTCCTCAATAATATGAAAAGTAACTCATGGTATAGTTTGCTTCTTAGATAGCTCTTCTTAATTGATAACTGATTATTTGATAGCTACCTTAATTAATGAATGTTTGAAAGAAAAAGATTTTATTTATAGAAGTATGATCTTACTTTGAACTAGAGATTTTGGATGTTTAGTATTTGAACAGAAGGAAACCTTTTCTTTTTGCTGTATTATTTTTTCCTAACATTTTAGTCATGGATATATTAGATATAAGGATAAACAAATTACTGCTTTCCCAATTATGTACAATCTGTAAACATCATAAGCATAAAAAAAAAACTGCTATCTGTTAAAGTCTCAAAGTTAATACTCTAGAAATTAGGGGTGCCTGGGTAAATCAGGTAGTTAAACATTCAACTCTTGATTTTGGCTCAGGTTGTGATCTCAAGGTCATGAGATCAAGCCCCACATTGGGCTCTGCACTCAGCTGGGACTCTGCTTGAAATTTTCTCTCCCTCTCCCTTTGCTCCACACCCCTCTATCCCACCATCCTCTCCCACTCTCTCATTCTCTCTCTCTGAAATAAATCTTAAAAAAAAGAAAAAAATGTAAAAAAAAACAGCTAAAAGTAAACTTAACCTATAGATATTTTAAAGAATGTAGGTAATATGAAAATTATTTTAGAGGGTTCCAATTAAAGTATGCATTATTAGCAGATAATTTAGGATAACACAGGCAAAAACCTTAGTCTCAAAATATCACAGCATTCAGAAAAACACTCGAGATTAAGGTATTACTCAGATATATATATATATATATCAGATATATATTTACTCTTTGTAATATTAGTGTTGAGTATCAAACAGTTAAAAGTCTTCCAGGAATTTTTATATTAGATGCTTCTGGTGTTCTATTTGTTTGACAACCCATAGGCAAGGGATATGAAGAGGTACCATTGCATAATGGTTTTGCCAAAATAACTTTCTCCACTAAGCTAAAAATCTCCTAAAAATGGCTCTGAAATTTATGATAATGACACATTTCATTTATGTCCTCAGCTTTCAAGTGCCAACTTTATATTTGCTTTATAATGCTGAATTGAGAGCTTATTGGTTAAAAGAAAATGAAAACAGGAAGAAAAGAAAGAGAAGGGAGAAAAAGAGAACTGCTTTCTATTTTTTTATGTTTTTATTTATTTATCTGAGAGAGAAAGAGCTTGTGTGCACAAACAAGTAGGGTGAGGAGGAGGGATGGAAAGGAAGAAGGAGAAGCAGACTCCCCAGTGAGCAGGAAAACAGGAAGAAAAGAAAGAGAAGGGAAAAAAAGAGAACTGCTTTCTATTTTTTTATGTTTTTATTTATTTATCTGAGAGAGAAAGAGCTCGTGTGCACAAACAAGTAGGGTGAGGAGGAGGGATGGAAAGGAAGAAGGAGAAGCAGACTCCCCAGTGAGCAGGGAGCAGAGTTCAATCCTAGGACCCTGAGATCCTGACCTGAGTTGAAGGCAAATGCCTAACCAACTGAGACACTAGGTGCCCCAAAAAACTGCTTTTTAAATCTGAATTGTCCCATCCACAAACTCTCTCCTCTTAAAATAATGCATTGTCTTCTACTTCCTTCAAGTGCCATTACTGAGTTTCTATTTGAATTAAACAAGGTCAGCTTGTATGTATTAAATTATCAAACCTTTACAGAAATTTAGTATATAATTTCAAGTGTTGAGTTTGTCCACTAGAGTGCACCATCGTAATCTCTTGAATATAACAGAAACATGTTGATGTATTTTTTCAATATGCATAAAAGAGAAATACAGTATTAAGAAACAAATTGCAGTTCTTAATTGCCACCAACCTCTCAATAAATGACAAATTGCATGCAAATTAGAATTAATTTACCTTATGTTTTATAGGTTCACAAAAGGCTTTTTAAAAAGCCAACTTCAAGTATTTGAAAGTTTTGTCTATATTTTTCCCACGATCAACATAAGAATGACAAGAATTGCTTTTACATTTTTTTTCATTTTCTTTTTCTTTCTTCCCTTTTATCTTTTTCTAGAGAATGTGATAATACAAAAGGAGAACAATGGTCACATCTTTAGGTGGAGTATATGGCATTCATCTAAGGAAATCAGGATTTTCTTTTGATTTAAATAAGAAAAAAATGTTCATTTAAACTACTCTCTTCTGATGTCTTCCTGTCTGACAGTGGAAATGCATATTGAATTCTATAGTCATAATAGGAAGGATAATGCATATCCTGCAATAGAAAAGAGGAAAGAAGAAAAATATACAACTTGTCCCAATGAGCAAGTGAATCATAGAAATTAGAATGGAAAGGACCTATTATGCAATGAAGACTACAGTTCAGGGAAAACACAGTTCTATTTATGTTTATTTCAGATTACACTGCTCAGCATTTATACTGTTCTTCCCACAATAGCTCTGTCTTCCCCTTTCTAACATCACACACATCCCATAATTGTCTGTAGTAGCTTTTTCCTCAGCCTGAATGAGATTGCTTTGAAGGCTAAGTTCACACACTAGAGTAATTAACTACATAATTGGTCTAGAGTGAATCTTATATTGTCTTCTATGATACCTTCCTATCCACATCATATTACTTAATAGAAGCTGCCACGATTTCTAATGCCCAAATCAGGAGATTTAAGAGGCTGATTTATCCAGCCATAGGGGAAAAAATGAAAGGAATAGTGACATTGTTTTCACATCGGGACCTGAAAATAGTTTAGGACTGCAGATTAGGTTTTAAAATGAATATCTTTTTGCTTAGATAAAGTGGAAGTTTCTTGGGATTGTAATCATCAGCCTGGGTCACTATGATTTGATTTATACCACTGATTCTGACAATATAGTCCCTGGACCAGCAGCATTAGTATCACCTGGCACTTGTTTCTTTCCCTTTCTGGGTCCCCACCCAGGGAGACTGAATCAGAAACTCTGTAAATCGGCCCCAATGATCTGTGTCTTAACAAGATATCCAGGTGAATGTAATGCACATCAGAATTTGGAACCACTGATTTATAATATTAAAAGAATTTTTGAAAAAATGGTAAAATCATGACACCCATACAATTTTAAATAATCTTGTGTTGATTTATTTAACTCATTAATGAGAAGAATGGTTAAGATGTTATAACCAGTCCAAAAGCAAATTCAAATAACTATACATATCTAGGCAATAACAAATTCTAAAATGAGCTTACAAAAGATGTAAGTCTCCACTATTTACAGGGCAATAATCAATTGCAACCAATTGCATTCCATCAAACACAATCCATGTGCTTTTTTATGGATCATCTGTTATTATTAGTTTTCTACCACCAGTTTTCACCTCTGGGTTATAAAGTAGATAGTCACTTTGGGAATGGTATCCAAAGCAAGACAGACACTTAGTCATTTTTTTCTCATTTCAAAGTTATATATATATATATGATTATATTATATTAATATATATATTTAAAAGTTATATTATATATATATATAATTTCCTGACAGTTTAGTTCACTTAAGCTTATCAAAAGCTAAGTATAACTAAACACCTTTTATCTTGGAATTTCTGAATCATCCCAACTCAAAATTCCCACTTTTTGACCTTGGTTAATCAGTTAATCTTGAAGAAACATGGAAATTAGAGATAAAATATATTTTTTTCTTGTAGTCATCATCTGAACATTTTATTGTCCTAAGAATGAACATGAGGAACACTTGTGAAAATAGAATCGCATGCAGTATTCTGAAATTTTAATATAACAACGTAGTATCATTTGCAGATTATCTCCAAGGCAGAGAAAGTTTGCTAACTGGGCAGTAGAAATCATATCACATAAAGGCAGTAAGTTGTAGCAAATAAACCAAGAGTCCCAATACATTATTGTATGCAATAACGTCAAGGTCTGAAAAAGAAATTAGTAAATTCAGCAAAATTCAAGTGTTCTACTTCTGTCATAGTTTTAACCAATTCATACTGACATAGGTACTCAAGTTATAAAACTGAGCCCGTCAACAGTGGAGGGAAAAAATATTTCTCATCTTTTCCCTCAAAAAATGTGTTCCACTTCATAATAGTTGTCAGTACCAAATTAGGTTTAATTACATCTTTAAAGCGTTATTGAACTGAAGTGACCAGTCCAGTAAAGTAGTGAAAGGGAGCAGAATTTGCCACCCTAACATGACTCTTTGGCATAAGGGTTATTTTAGACTGGATATTTTTAGGAAGTACAGATACAGAAGAGACTCTGGAAACCAAGTGTGAGTTACCCTTTCGTAAGGGACATTTACTTTTTTTTAAAGATTTTATTTATTTATTCATGAGAGACACAGAGAGAGAGAGAGGCAGAGACATAAGCAGAGGGAGAAGCAGGCTCCATGCAGGGAGCCTGATGCAGGACTGGATCCCAAGACCCCCAGGATCACGCCCTGAGCCAAAGACAGACACTCAACCACTGAGCCACCCAGGTGGCCTGGGACATTTACATTTATAAGAGAAATTTCAGCTTTAAGAATGTCTCCCTCTCTTGGGACGCCAGGGTGGCTCAGCGGTTAAGCACCTGTGTTCAGCTCAGGTCGTGATCCCAGAGTGTCGGGATCCAGTCCCACATTGGGCTCCCTCTGTGGAGCCTCGTTCTCCCTCTGCCTGTGTCTCTGCCACTCTCTGTGTGTCTCTCATGAATAAATAAATGAAATCTTAAAAAAAAAAGAGAGAGAGAGAGAGAGAGAGAAAATGTCTCCCTCTTTACAATATGAGGATCATGACTAAAGCTCTAGAAACTTTTATCACTGGAGAAGGCAAGGAGCTGACAACCAACCCTTGCTGTACCTGAAAACCTCCTGTCACTGGCTCTCCCCAGCCCCTGACATCTTTAGTCTTTAGGTAGTGATGGTATTTAAGGTGGTAGCTTGGACCATATCAAGGAGTTACTCAATTTTCCTGGCTATCTTCCATATATGTAAGAGGTGTGCATGTTATTAAGTTTCTGTTTATTTCTCCCTTGTTAATCTGCTAATTTTATTATAAAAGGAGTCTCAGTTAATAAAAGTTAATAAATTGCTGTGTTTTATTGTCTACAGTAGAAAAAAAGAGTTATGAAAAACAAGACAGGCATTTGGGGGGCAGTTAAATTCAGATCTATTACTAACTAGTTTGGTAAACTTGGCAGATCATTTAATATCCTTCAGTCATGGTTTTCATATCTTTGAACTGAAGAGACCTAGTAGAGGTGAGGTATTGCATACCTAATAAAACAATCTAACACTAATCAAGTGAACATCATATGCATGTATAAGAAAGAAAAAAAATATTTTTCCTACTACTCCCTATGTTTTCCAGCTAAAGTCCTATAATTTAGACTTTAAAAAAGGACAGATTAACAAGAGAAAAGCATAAAACATTAATTTAACTTTCTATGACACAGGGAAATGAAGATTCAAAAAAAATCCCAGTTAATTCTAAATTTATTATTATTATTATTATTATTATTATTATTATTATTTTAGGCTTAATGAATTATGGAAAGTTGTAGAAAAACATGATAGGACAAGACTATTAGCTAAGAGTAGTAAACTGGCAGAAACAGCAAAGCTTGTTCATATTTGGGTTCCAATTGATGTCTTTTATCTTTGGAAATAAGGGTGTTTGTTCCTTTCCTCCACATCTCACAAGATCTCATGACCTGCTTCAGGAGAGAAGAGAGAGGTCAGAGTCTTTTCTGCACCTGCATCTCTCAAATACCTTCAGTTTAAAATAACTAATATGCCAAAATGTCATATTTGGGAGTACCATGCTTTGAACTCATTCACACTTGGTTATAAACATATGAAATTTAGAAACTTATGGTCTGAAAGTGATATAACTTTCAGATATTGAACATGAGGTTTGAAGGAACCTGGAAGATACTCCATATTTTTTATAATCTAGCAATACCATGCTTTGAGAGAAAGCATGAGTAGCAATACAACATACACACATGCACACAGAAAGACACACACACACACACACTCAGAATCTCCAGGTTACAGTGGATAGTCCTCAACTTACAAAACTCATAGACATCTACAATTAGTCAATCTTAGGACTAAAACATCCCTTCATAGCTGTCCATATAGATAATTTGTTCCCTCAACCTTAAGTTTTCTAGACGTTTCTCAAGGTATTCTTCTCAGCTTGTAGTGAATGCACCTCCCTTATTTTTCACTTAGTAAGGTCTTTTTCAGTCTTTAATGTATAATTTAAAAGACATTTTTGGGGGGTTCTCTTTGTCTACTGTTTATCCTCATCAGAATTAGTCCCCTCTCTTTGTTTCTGTTGAAAATTATTTATACTTCAAGAGGTTTTCATTTAATTCTGCCTTTTAGAACCATGAGCTGTCTAAATATTTATCACTGACACTACTGTGAGTTTTTTGAGGATTATGCTACATCAACTTATCACCTTTGTGCCCAACAGAGTACTTTAAACTTGATTAGTTGTAAAATAACTAAATTAGTTGCTGAATTTGAATGATAGATATTCCAAAGTCCAGTTGACCTCAAATGAGACAAAAACTATGAGAAAACTAGCCTTCCTATTCTCTCATGTTTCTGAAGAGTGAAAAATGTTTTGATCTTTGATACGTTTTTTTTTTTTTTTTTTTCTCTTTTTTCCCCAATGACTTCAAACTCATTTCAGTCAGAGAATTGTGATTAAGGATATTTTTCCTTTCCTTCCTTCCTTCCTTCCTTCCTTCCTTCCTTCCTTCCTTCCTTCCTTCCTTCCTTCCTTCCTTCCTTCTTTCCTTCCTTTTTACTAACACCATCATCAGGAATTCCACAAGGTTAACTCTCTCCAAGAAGCTCAGAGTAGGTTTGGTCTTATTATTACCAAATCATCCTCTCTCTTGTAAAAGAGGAAATGAGCTTCAAGGACATTAAGCAGTTAGTCCACAAAACCATGAGACAAAAAGCTTGATCTGCTATTTCATGGTCTAGGTCAGTGTCCTACATATTAAAGCAGAGTGCTAAACTGAAATTATAGCTCCACAATTACTTCCTCCAAACTTAAGAGTTCACGCAGTCAATAGCTGACTTGAATTGTAACATTTAATTAAGAACCAGAGAAATCCAATTAGGTATAAAAAGATGTTTCCAAATATACACAATAATATGCCTTCTCTAGGATGCTGCACTGTCTCTCTAATTTTCAAATGAATTCCTCTGCCTAATATTTTTCTGTGGTTTGAATTTTAAAAGGGAGGGGTTGCTTTACAGGGAGCCAGAAACTCATCATTTCGAGTTTGCACATATTTACTGCCTGAGAACACAACTCTAATCCAAGGTAACTGGTGCAGAGTTGCATAGTCAATGGATCCATGGTTGTTTTCTGTCATTGGCCACCAGCCCTATAAAAGTTAGAATTTTTGACAAAAAACAAAATACCATGCAGTTTTGTCATGGTCAGATGGTTTTACTTTTCATGCTTAAAGCAAGAACTCCATCAGGCTTCCCCCCCCGCACCCCCCCGCCCCAGGAGAAGGCCTATTTTATTTGCTTGCATCAGTAGACCATTTGATTTTTGTTATAGTGCTCTCCCATTTTCATTACAAATAAAATCAAATTTTTGGTCTGATACATTTGAATCCCCAGGGCCTGAGAGGAAATATCCTTTTAAAGAATTTACAGATTGCTATAGTTATGAAGGCAGACCTCAAATTCTACCAATATATGGAAGAGCTCAAAGGTACAGGTAGAAGGACTGGAAATCCAACCAAGATACAATGAAGTGGGCCTGTGATTTTTTTCTTAAATGTTTTCCCTGAAAAACTGAGACAGAAAGCACTTGCCATGATTAAAAGAGTAAGGGGATTTTTATCATGACCAATTCCATTTGAGAGACTGGGAAGACTGGTCTCTATTTCAGAGATTTCTTACTTATTAGCAGTCTTTTCATGTTGCTGGTATGATAAAGCCACTGAAGCAAATGCAAATTTCCAGAAGGCATTATTTTAGAGATTGCATGTAAGTAACTACTCATCCAAAAATATTCAAGTTTCCTGATGCTAATATCTCCTAGCAAAGTGTCATTTCTCTTGGAACAGAAAGTGAAATATTTGTTTCTAGTAATGTAAGTGGTCTATTCAGTGAACTCTTGGTCCTTCTCCAATTCTGGAGGCTATTCTTCTTTCTCAAAATCAGCTAATGATTTGGACACAGCTCTTTAAAAGGGAAACAACAAAGCTTTGTTACCAATATAACCTTACATTTCAGAACCTGAACTGCTGTCCTATAGATATACTTATCCATATGCACACAAAGAAGCAATACCAAATTTAACACCTATTTCAATGACTTCCTGATCCCCAACCAAGGTTCTGTAGTTCATTTTCTTCTGAAGAGAGACCCTTTAGCCACTTCATTAATCAAAACCACTAATTATACTTTTATTACAATGTTTCAAAACAACAAATACATAATCATCTATATGACTCACTTTGACCTGCTTCCTACTTTTCATAGAATAAAAATGGGGGACCTCTAAAATGGGGGACCTCTAAAAATGTTATTTTCAACCTGAAATCACAACTCAGTGGAAGGACTTCCTAAGTGTCCTCTTTATGATATTAGCATACATTGAAGTTTCTTTTAAATTTTTTCAATGCAATGTGCCTGAAGGACCAAAAAGGGACTTTCCCTTGGTCTAAGATTCCCAGAACAGTTAAGCCCTTTGGCATTTCTACTAAACAAAAGCTAATTTTTGCTGTTTTGTCATCATGTGCTTGTTTTGCTCCTGTATTGTTGCTGGTTTCACTACTAAAAACCAGCCTTATGTATTCTTGAAGATTTCACAATATTTGTACTGTGTCATATTCCTCAAGTCCCTGACTGTTGGAACAAGATGCTTCCTATGGAAATCTCACTCCTAATCTAAATGCTCACTTTGGTACAAGAGTTGGTTTGTCATCTTGAAAAAATGTATGTAGCTTAGGCTTCATAGATGCTCTTGAGAGTGTATTCCTCTCCAAACAGGAAAAAGAAACTTGGGTATTTGGCAGTGCTTATGAGGACGCGGCTGGTGGCACTATTCTCTCCAAGCAACTATTGAATGGATGCCCCAGGATAAAATTAGGAGTGCAGTGCTTGGCGCTGTGAATCATATGAAACAAAATAACCAAAACCCTATGCTTCCAACCAATTTATAAATCCACAGATCCTTTGGAGGAGAGCAGTACCATTTACCTCCTGTTACTTCAATTTGGCAAAAGTAGCTCTCTCTTTGCTGGATTTTCTATTCTGTTGTATTGTATAGTAACAATAAATAGCTAGAATTATAATGGTACCTGTTTCTAAAGACCCTAATGGAATTTACGATTTTTTTCCTGTTTAAAAAAATCTTTTCTCCAATGTCATACATCTTCCACAGAGCACTGTGATTTTAAGTTTAGTCACGTGGAAACTTGTCACAAAAAGAAAAACTAGTGAAGTTTCTAATTAATCCTAATTATAACACCTAAAATTGATTGTTTTTTATATATCAGCACTTACATACATGATCATTAATCCCAAAGCTCTGCAAGGAGGCTATTAGCTGCTTATACTTCTTAGGGAATGGAGACTCAGAGAGAATAAGTAATTTGGCCAGTCATTCTATTCTCTAGTGGTAGAGACAGAACTCAAACCAAAGACCTTTTTACTCCAAAGTTCATAAATTTTCTATTACTACTTATAGCTCCACCCCACACCCCAATGTGGTAATAAATATTGCTTAACTATCTTTATAGATTAAAAAAAAAAAAGCCCTGTTGTACATAGCATTTGCTTGTTTCTCTGTTGTAAATACATCCCCCATGGTCAATTTCAAGCTACTGAAGAACATGGAGTCGGAAATAAATGTTAGTCAAATGGCTGTTGGGGTCTTTGTTGTTAAGTGACTCCAGCACAAACTGGATCACAAGTTAAACATTTTCCTTCCATATTTATGATGTAATTTTGTGTTTCTTTGCTGTAGAGCTTTCAACTCTGGTAACCAGGAATGCATTCCACTGATCCATTGAAATTAACACTTCCAGGAATACTACCGAATTATAGAGTTGTTTCTGCTTTATAAGAAAGGCAATCATATATATGAGAAGGCATACCAGAAAAGGAATGAGAACTGATATTCAGTTGAAGTTCCAAATCTGCCACTTGCAGACTGGAATAGGAAAGGTACTGGAAAACATTTATCTCTTCAAACCTTGGCTCTCTCATCATGCAAAGGTAAACAGTAATCCCTGTCTTGACTGCCTTCAAGGTGAGTAACATGAAAGATAAT
Source organism: Canis aureus (assembly GCF_053574225.1). NCBI lineage: Eukaryota > Metazoa > Chordata > Mammalia > Carnivora > Canidae > Canis > Canis aureus. Next base: position 32,286,129 of record NC_135620.1, read on the forward strand.
TCATCCTGAAATATTTTATAACTAATAACATGAAAAACAATATAGAATATATTCTATATATGGAATATAATTGATATTTATCATATTCTCTAGTCCTTTGGGTTAGTCTGTCACACATTCATATCCTTTTACATAACAATGATTTAGTTTCATCTACATAATATTGAGAGTATATCTCACATGATACGGACTCTGCAGACCTTAAGAATAAAATAGAAGTGACTACTTTTTTTTACTCCTCTAGTTTTTTTTTTTAACTCCTCTAGGCCAATACTTGCAACATAATGTAACTACAAGTGCTGTTAATGTACCTTCTAACATTGTGCCTATTAATTCCACCAGAATTGAACAAGCATTTTTATTACCAAATTGGAACAGAAACAGGGCATTAACAGTGGGAACACCATGAAATGACAAGAAGAATGAGCACAAAAACATGCTCTCCTCTTTTTTGCATTTTTATTTAACTTACATGCTGGTTTTGTTTTTGGCCCCTTAATATACACTAAGCATATCCATAAAGAAGAAGAGGTAGCTGAAATCAAAAGCATCTTGTGTATTTGCAATCTATCTTCACTCTCAGATTCAGATTATTTCCACTATATTAAGGAGTTTATTTATCAGTATAATCTTTGCTCATCAGAAACGTGTTGTGCGTATTTGTGTGTATGTGTGTAGGCTGCCAATTCCCATTTAGCCATTTAGATTTGGCAGCTTGATTTTGTTCTATCATTGCAAGTTTAGACCCCCTTCATCTCTTCACAAAATGGCTTTCGTTGTTCTGCTTTGCCCTGTGAACATTGTTCGACTTCTATCTATCTAACAAAGAATGGAGATAAGATATCTGTCCTGACTATAGCCAGGCTGGAGATGGTAACCCAATGGGAAGACCACCAGACTATTAGAAGGCAGCAAGATTGGTGAGGCTTGTCTTCAACAGAGTACAAACAAAAAGACTCACTTTGTGATACTCAATTGCAAGTCTAAGAATGTGAGCACCTGAAAAATGTCATGCTGTGAACATTAGCCCCTTGGTTTCTGACACTATATTATGCCAGCTTCCCTACTGGAATTTAATTTTCTCTTCCACACACCAATTCCAAGCTCTCTGACCATTTGTCAGTTATGAATAGTTCTAGTGGAGTTGCTCCCAGGATTTCTCTTAAGAATCATGTTTTCCATTTTTTCACAAATTCACATGCAGATATTCAGATTTATAGTATTCAAATGTAGCAAGTGAATAGGTGAGTAGGTGACTGGATTAGCACTCAATCTAATCATCCACTGAGACTCAGCCTTTGCAGTAAAAGAAGATCTTGATTTCCTAATTAAATTTCTTTTAAAAATAGTGGTATTTCCAATAGATAATGACTTTTGTTCTCTGTTTCAGAGAGAGAGAGAGGTAAACAAAAAGTGATAATCAAGAATCAGAAGCCATACTCCTTGATAGTATGACTCTGTTGAGAAATTAACAAGCTGAGATGTTTCAGTATCTTGTTGGTTTCAATTTTTTTTCTTATTTTGAAATAATAAATATCTACAAAACTATATGGTTTATAAAGGAAGAAATACTATGTAGTCAGTGTTCAGCATACTTATATTACAATTATCTAGCATATAATAGACACATAGTATATGGTGCACTAGGATACTGTATTAATTTGCTAGGGCTGCCATAACAAAATACCATGGACTTAGTGACTTAAATAGCAAAAGTTTATTTTCACTTAGGCCTGGAGATTAGAAGTTCAAGATGAAGGTATTGGCAGGTTTGGTTTCTCCTAAGGCCTCTCTCTTCAGCTTGTAGACAGTCACCTTCTCACAGTCTCTTTACATCATCTTTTCTCTGTGCACATGCAAACTAGTGTCTGTTCCTCTTCTAATAAGGACATCAGTCCTACCAAATTATGTCCCCACCCGTGTGACCTCATTTAACCTTAATTACTTCTTTAAAGGCCCTCTCTCCAATAATATCTACATTGGGTGTTAGGGTAAACCAGTGAATTTGGGGGGAAACACAATTCAGTTCTTTTAACAGGTACTTTCTCAAAATATGTCCCCTAGACATTTGATTATTGTTCATATTCAGATTTTCAGACTTGAATCAAGCCATTTTTAATTAAAATGGTTTGTGTGAAGCTTGAAAATAAGAAATATTAATAGCAATAAAATGTGGTGATTTTGCTCAATAAAAGTGGAAATATCTGTTATAGGAGTAATATATGGGCCAATTAGATCCAGAGAGCAGTTTATACATCAACTCTTCTGGTTCATGCACCTCTCACTCCACCTTTTCTTTCAACACTTCTCTCAATTGCATCATTTTTGTCCCTATACAGTTTTTCAAGTCCTTCTATCCCCTCACTACTGATTATGTTAATTATTTAAATTGCAACCTAAAGCAATAAAAAAGGTCAAAAAAGTATTATAATTTTTTCTAACCTTTATCTGTACTTCTTTCTCAGTAAAATTAATTAAAGATTGTAATTCCTTTGAATTGGATTCAGCATCTTTGAAGTAGTACAGACAAAATACAATACAATAATATACAGTGATGTTAAAGATTCTCAATTTTTACAAAAGAAATTCTACACAGAAAGTAACACTAAGAACAATTACACACATTGACAGTATTATCTTTGTCTCAAACTAAAGGAAAAATCAGTTATAGAGAACTTAGAATCACATAACTACAAACTTCTTTAATTACTTTTTAATTAATAGCTGAAGTAAGAAAAAATATATTTCTTTAGTATTTTTCAAATAAATTAGGAAAACAATCTCTACATCAAAGTTTCTTATTACAATTAATTTTTTTTTCCTATCTAGTAAACTCTTACTATGTGTGAGATTCTGTTTTGGCCATGTATGTAATATTGTAATTATTTTTAAAGCTAAACTACCAAGAAAGAATTATTATTACTCATATTTTGAAGGTTCAAAAAAACACATAGTCATGAATCTACAAAAACAAAACCTTCCTGGAAGAGAAGAAGGAGAAATCAAGGAATCAATCCCATTTACAATTGCACCAAAAACCATAGATAGCTAAGAATAAACCTAACCAAAGAAGTAGAAGACTTGAAAACTATTAATCACTGATAGAATACATTGAAGAAAACAGCAAAAAAATTGAAAAAAAAATTCCATCCTCATGGATTGGAAGAACGAATATTGTTCAAATATTTATACTACTCAATGCATTCTACACGGTTAATGCAATCTGCATCAAAATACCAGCAGCATTTTTTTCACAGAGCTAGCACAAACAATCCTAAAATTTGTGTGGCACCACAAAAGTCCCCGAGTAGCCAAAACAACCTTGAAAAAGAAAAGCAAAGCTGGAGGCATCACAATTCCAGACTTCAAGTTATGTTACAAAGCTGAGTGATCAAGACACTATGGTAATGGCACAAAAGCAAACACATAGATCAATGGAATAGAATAGAGAACCCAGAAATGAACCCCCAATTATATGGTCAACTAATCTTTGACAAAGCAGGAAAGAATATCCAGTGGAAAAAATACAGTTTCTTCAACAAAAAATGTTGGGAAAACTAGACAGCAACATGCAAAAGAATGAAACTGGACTGTCTTTACACCATACACAATAATAAATTCAAAATGGATAAACGACCTAAATGTGACACAGGAAACCATTAAAATCCTAGAGGAGAACACAGCTTGTAACCTCTTTGACATTAGTTGTAGTAACTTCTTACTAGATATGTCTCCTGAGTCAAGGAAAACAAAAATAAACTATTGGAACTTCATCAAAATAAAAAGCTTCTGCACAGTGAAGGAAACAATCAACAAAAGTAAAAGGCAACCTATAGTATGAGAGAGATATTTTACAAATGACATATCTGAAACAAAAATAAACTATTGGAACTTCATCAAAATAAAAAGCTTCTGCACAGTGAAGGAAACAATCAACAAAAGTAAAAGGCAACCTATGGTATGAGAGAGATATTTTACAAATGACATATCTGATAAAGTGTTAGTATCCAAATATACAAAGAACTTAAAAAATCTCAACATCCAAAAGAACAAATAATCCAATTAAATAATGAGCAGAAGATATGAATAGACCTTTTTCCAAAGAAGACATCCGAGTGGCTAACAGACATCACTTAGCATCAGGGAAATACAAATAAAAACTACAATGAGGTATCATCTCACATCTGTCAGAATGGCTATAATTAACAACTCAGAAAGCAACAGATGTTGACAAGGATGCAGAGAAAGGAAAAAGGGGAACTCTCTTACACTGTTGGTGGGAATGCAAACTGGTGCAGTGATTCTGGAAGACAGTATGGACGTTCCTCAAAAAGTTAAAAATAGAACTACCCTACAATCCAGTAATTGCAATATTTGGTATCTACCCAAGGATAAAAAATACTGACTTGAAGGGATACATATATACCCTGATGTTTATATTAGCATTGACAATAGCCAAGTTATGGAAAGAGCCTAAATATCCATCAACTGAATAAAGATGTGATATATATGTGAATATTAATAACCATAAAAATAATATTATTCACAATCTGCAATGGTGTGGTTGGAGCTAGAGTGTATTATGCTAAGTGAAATAAATCAGTCAGAGAAAGACAAATATCATATGATTTCACTCATACATGGAATCTAAAAAATAAAACAGTTGAACATAGAGGGGGCAGAAATAAGAGGCCAACCAGGAAACAGATTCTTAACCAAAAAGAACAAACTGACGGTTCCTGGAAATGGAGGTGGGCAGGGGTATGAATGAAATAAGTGATGGTTATTAAGCAGGGCACTTTTGATGAGCACTGGATGTTGTATGTAACTGATGAATCACTAAATTCTACACCTGAAATTAATATTACACTATATGTTAACTAACTGGAATTTAAATGAAAATTTGGAGGAAAAAAAAAAAAAAAACTCCTGGAACTGAGGAATGAGTAAGGAAGTCAGAAAATACATGGTTAATACGCAAAAATCAGCTGCCCTCTTATACATCAGCAATAAATAATTGGAGCTTCAATTATAAAAAAAAAAGTCACAACAGCACAAAAATAAAATACATACAAATTAAACAAAAGGTATACAGATATGTGGAAAATTACAAAGCTCTGATGAAATAAATCAAAGAGAATCTAGATAAATAGAGAGATGTGAGTCAGAAGACTTAATATTGCCAAGATAGCAATTGTTAACATAATCTATAGATTTAATGTAATTCTAATAAAAATCTTAGCAAGAAATAAGATCGTTGGGGCACCTGGGTGGCTCAATTTTTTGAGCATCTACCTTTGGCTCGGGTCATGTTCCCAGAGGCCCCGGATGGAGACTGCATTGGGCTTCCTGCTCAATGGGGGAGGGGGGTCTGCTTTCTCTCTCTCTTTTCCTGTCTTTCAAATAAATAAATAAAAATCTTAAAAAAGAAGAAGAAAGAAAGAAGACCTTAAAAAATCTTAGCAAGGTATTTTGTGTATATCAACAACTAGATTCTAAAATTTACACAAAAAGGCAAATGATAAATAACGGCCAATAAAATACTAAAGAAAATCAAAATTGGATGATTTACTCAATCCCTGATTTCAAGATGTACTGTAATACTATAATAATCAAGATAAAAAGGCATTCGTAAAACAAAACCACATTAGTGAGACGACAAAGCAGTAAAGGCACTTCAGTGGAAAATAAGAATGTATTCAACAAATGATTCTGGAACAGTTGGATGTATATGCAAAAAAAAAAAAATAGAAAGAGAGGGAGAGAGAGAGAAAGAGAGAGAGAGAGAGAAAAGAGAGAGAGAGAGAGAATCTAGATATAGACATAAGTTTCAGAAAATTAAGCCAAAAAGGATTGTAGGCCTAAATAGAAGTGCAAAACATCTAGCAGGAAACATAGGAAAAAAACTAATGTGGCTTTCAATTTGGTAATGAATATCTAGATATGAGACCAAAAGCAAGACCCATGAAAAACCAAAACCAACAATTTTGACTTTATTGAAACTAAATCATATCTGTGAAAGATGCTATTGAGAGAATTAAAAGATTTGCCACAGACCGGAAGAAAATGTTTATAAAAGACATCTCTGATTAAGGACTTATATCCAAAAAAAAAAAAAAAGTCTTAAAATTCAACAGTAAGAGGGGCACCTGGGTGGCTCAGTAGTCGAGTGTCTGCCTTTGGCTCAGGTTGTGATCCTGGGGTCCTGGGATCGAGTCCCACATCAGGCTTACTACCGGGAGTCTGCTTCTCCCTCTGCCTATGTCTCTGCCTCTCTCTCTGTGTCTCTCATAGTAAATAAATAAAATCTTTCAAGAAAAATTTAACAGTAAGAAAACAAAAAAGTCATTCAAAACACAAGCAAAGGTCTGAAAAGATAACTCACCAAGAAAGACAGATAGATGTTAACTAAGCATATGAAAATATTCTTGATATTTTCTATTAGGGAAATGCAAATTAAAACAACAATTTAGGTATCCTACATGCCTATCAAAATGACAAAAATCCAAAAAACTGACAATCATCAATTGTTAGTGAGGATGTGGAACAACAATTCTAACTCTACTTACAGCTGGTAGGAGTTTAAAATAATCCATCCACTTTGAAGATCATTTGGCAGTTTTTCACAAACTAAATGTTACCATAAAATATAGTTATCACATTCTTAGAACTGAATTAAAAGCATATTTGTATATATAACCTTCAAAAATATTTATAATAGTTTTATTCATAACTGCTCAAAACTGAAGCAACGAAGATATCCTTTATTTTTATTATTTTTTTTTAAGATTTTATTTATTTACTCATAGAGACAGAGAGAGAGAGGCAGAGACACAGGCAGAGGGAGAAGCAGGCTCCATGCAGGGAGCCCGACGTGGGACTCGATCCAGGGTCTCCAGGTTCACGCCCTGGGCTGCAGGCGGCACTAAACCGCTGAGCCACCGGGGCTGCCCACGAAGATATCCTTTAAAGCAAACTAGTACATCCATACAATAGAATACTTCTGCCATATAAAGGAATGAGATATCAAGCCATACGAAAACGCATGAATACATATTGTTAAGTGAAAGAAGACAGTATGTCAGATGACAGGAAAGCAACAGCGGAGGTAAACAGAATAGTGGTTATCAGGAGTTCCGCTGAGGGGGAGGTGGTTTGAGTGCAGCATATGGGATTTTAGGACAATGAAACTTTTCCTTATCCTACTGTAATGGTAGATACGACAATATGCAATTGTCAATATCCATATAGAATTTTACAACACAAAGGTGAAACTTAAAATTCCAAAATAAAAAAATTAAAATTTAGGAAGTTATGGAACACTAGGATAGAACCTACACTGTGACAAAAGAAGTTAGCTGCGTACAAATGTATGAAACAGCCTTGTTGGAGGGAGTGGGGGGCAGAGCTACTGACCTGAGTAACATGGAAATGAGGGTAGTCTTTAAGATTGAAGGCAAGAGGAACTGCACATAAACATTGTACCATAGCTGATAGTTAATTAACTGGATAGAGAATAGTAGGAGACAGATATCTGCCTGTTGGCGGGTGCGGAATTTATAGATAAGTAGGGGGCAAAAGGTTGAATAATTCATGTGGCAGTACATTAGAAATGGAAACATAAGTATAAACTCATGTTTAGCTTAATATAAATACAGATGAATACACATACAAATATTTAGCAACAAGCTCAGCATCTAAATCTTGGTTTCAAATACTATTTTCCAATAAAAGGAACCAAGGCTCATTGGAGAAGTTGCTGACTGTAATACCAAGTCTAGAAATATAAAAGATGATCCAAGAATATCTATTAGTACCAAAAAGGAAGAAAGTATTAAAAAAAAAACAAAATTCCACAATAATGGGTATGTGACAAATAGACACAAAATTCAAATGAAAGAATTCCCAGTGGCAAAGCTCATAAAATTTTAGCCACAAAACCAATATGCATGAGCCTGTGTGGAAATTAATAAATCATTAAAAATTTTAACCAACTAGATAAATAAGGGAAATGAAAAATTTCTCATCTAGAAAAATTCTAAATAATTTATTTAGATATTCCAGTGTCAAGCGAGAGAGCCAAACTTCCTACTTCTTAAGTGTAGATGATACATCTTTGCAAGTCCCACAGTATGGAGATAGGAAAAAATGAATAACTTCACAGTAGAAAAACTTGACAAGCATGATGTCATCAAGATGATCAGATTAACATCACCAGTTATAATTCATGTTGATGGTATGTACCCTCGGTATGATATGGTGAAAATGGCTCTTCATTTCTGTGATCTTTCTTCCCAAAACCATGACCCCAGTACAACCATGAGAAAAACATTAGACAAATATCAATTTTAAACAACATTTAACTAGTAATCCTTAAAACTGTAAAGGTCATCAAAATCAAAGTTTAAAGAACTATCACAACCAAGAAGATCTTAGACCATGGGAATGAAATGTGGTATCCTGGGGGAAACTGTGGGACTGAGAAAGGGCATGAAGGAAAAATTAAAGAAATCCAAGTAAATATGCACTTCAATTAAAAACAAAAAACCTTCAAGTCACAGAATATTTATGTGATTTGCTAAAAATCGCCGAGCTGGAAAGCATTGGCACTTGTTGCATTGGACACCATTTCCTGTGACTTTGCGTCCAGAGTTCTTTCCAGCATGAGAGAAAAGATCTCTTCAGTCTGCATTCCACAGCCTCAGATTTCCTCATAGACAAGTTGTCAACAGTCCAGGAACTAAAAGGTTTATTTTTGGCAAGAGCCAGATTTTTCATCCAGATACTTCCATTCCTTTTTGTGATGAGTTTATAGAGTAAGGTAGGAGTGAAACACTACATTGGGTTCACATGCTTTTAAAAAAATACATTAAAGATTTTTTAAAAATTAAAGATTTTTTGAAGATTTTTAAAAATATTTTTCAAGTGACTTATTTAAAATGTACATTAATGTATTTGTAATTTTAATAGTTAACAACTTTTAAAAACACATAGCTAGAACATGGAATAAAAGAGAACCTTCAATTATTCTCTTTTCTTTTTTATAATGATTTTATTTTTAAATTACATCTACTCCCAGTGTGGGGCTTGAACTCAAAATCCCAATATTAAGAGTCAGATGCTCCACCAACTGAGCCAGCCATTTATTCCAGACTATCTATTATTATTATTATTATTATTATTATTATTGTTATTGTTATTATTTGAGGAGGCTCCTGCCCAGAGTGGAGCCCAATGCAAGGCTTGAACTCATGACCCTGAGGTCAAGACCTGAGGTGAAATTGAGAGTTGGACCCTTAACTGAATGAGCCATTCAGGCTCCCTCCCATCAATTTTTTTTTTTTTTTGAGAGAGAGAGCACATGCACATGCACACATGTATGTGATCAGGGGGAGGGGCAAAGAGAAAGAGGGACAAGCAGACTCCACACTGAGTGCAGAGCCCGACTAGGGGCTGGATCCCATGACCCTGAGATCATGACATGAGCTGAAATCAAGAATAGGACACTAACCAATTGAGCCACCCATGTGCTCCCAATTATTCTTAATAAAGTGTAAAAAGTACATAAAATATTGTGATACCCTATAATCTTTTTTATAATCATCAAATAAGTATCTTACTGAGCTAAACGAATTATTCTAGTTGTCTCAGAATTTTTAAGTGCTTGTGTTTAGGAGGGTAGGTATTTCATTTTTTTTTTTTTAAAGATTTTATTTATTTATTCATGAAAGACAGACAGAGACACAAGCAGAGGGAGAAGCAGGCTCCATGCAGGGAGCCCAATGTGGGACTCGATCCCGGGACTCCAGGATCAGGCCCTGGGTCAAAGGCAGGCGCTAAACTGCTGAGCCACCCAGGGATCCCCTCATTTTTTTTTTTAAAGATTTTATTTATTTATTCATGAGAGACACAGAGAGAGAGAGATTGAGAGGCAGAGAGAGAAGGAGGCTCCATGCAGGGAGGCTGATGTGGGACTCCACCTTGGGTCTCCAGGATCACACCCTGGGCTGAAGGTGGCACTAAACCGCTGAGCCACCCAGGCTGCCCAGGAGGGTAGGTATTTCAAATGTCCACCACAATTGCAGGTATTCCAATGGCCTACTCAGTTCTGCCTGTGTTTGCTGGACTGTACTGTGGCATCAGAGAGTATCTGGCTTCTCTCACTAGTCTGCTTTTAACACCATTTGATACCATGGGCCACTTGGCTCCTTGCTCATTTCTGCAGGTTCCTATGGTAGCCTGATAATGTTTAAATTATGATACCCACAGCAATGCAAAACAACTTGCAGTTTTTCAGTCCAAGTCCAAAGCCAATGCCATCTCCATAAACAAACAAACAAGCACCTAAGGGTGTGATTAAATTCTAGACCCTCTTTATGTAACCTATCTACCTGGGGTGCTTTGGGCTCAGTTTGGATCTCTAGAACTTCTAAAACTGACAGAAGAATGGTATTTTTAAACTTCTTACAGCTATGGGATCTTTAGAGAATCTGATGAATGCCCTGGATGCCCTTTCCAGGAAAAAAAAAAAAAAAAAGGAAGGATTCATTGAGACACTACATTTTCATTTAATTTCATGATGTTTTCTCTGATCCACAGATACCATATTAAGGTCACCAGTTTTTGAGATTATTCAGAAATCTTTCTGTACCAGATCCGGTTAGAGAAGAGACTGAGCTCCTGTGAATTCCCTGCATATGATGTGCATTCAGCTTATATCTCTGAAGCTGAGTGGTGGAAGGGATTTGATAAGCCATGCTATAGCACACATGGTATATAAAGCACCAATCTGAAACTGTCTGAAATGTTAAATGGCTATATCCACCATTTAAGACCTGCAATGATGATGGAAATACTGTTTCCTTAAACAATTTATGGAATACTTTTATTTTCTCCAAGAGTTTTTGGGAAATTTTACATAATGAATCAATTTGTTTCACACCCATTCCTTTCCATAAATAGAGAGAGAGACAAAAATATGAATAAATTCCAAATCTGTAAATTCATTCTCTGAATATATACTAAATTGATTTTTTAAAAGATTTTATTTATTTATTCATAAGAGACAGAGAGAGAGAGAGAGAGGCAGAGACACAGGCAGAGGGAGAAGCAGGCTCTATGCAGGGAGCCCGATGTGGTACTCGATCCCGGGTCTCCAGGATCAAACCTTGGGCTGAAGGCAGCGCTAAACCGCTGGGCCACCCGGGCTCCCCTGTTAAACGGATTTAATGAAGTAATGAGCCAGTGGTGCAAATACTGATACGGAAATAACATTAAGACTTCTATTGGATTTCAGTACATATTGATTTTTATCAGGAGAAAAAAATACAGCAAAACAAGGTTTGGTTTTGTTTTGTTTTTAATACTCGCAATCACTTAACATTTATTTTTATGTAATTTTGTAATTTTTTAAAAGATTTTATTTGTTTATTCATGAGAGAAACACACAGAGAGAGGCAGAGGCGGAGAGAGAAGCAGGCTCCTCACAGGGAGCCCGATGTGGGACTTGATCTCGGGACTCCAGGATCACACCTTGAGCCAAAGGCAGATGCTCAACCACTGAGCCACCCATGCATCCCAACATTCATTTTTACTACTGAAAATGTATTTGTAAAAGAAGTGGGCCCCTCAAGTTACAAAATGATTATTAACTATAAACCAAAAAAAAAGGTAAATTATTTAAAATAAGGTTTTTCCTCATTTTTCAGATTTCTAGAATAAGAGTATTTTTAAAGGTTTTATTTTTAAGTAATCTCTACACTCATTGTGGGGCTGGAACTCACAACATTGATATAAAAGTTGCATGCTCTACGGACAGGGAAGTGCCCCAAGAATATTTAAAAAAAAAAGATTTAAAACAAATCTAAGGCCAAGACAAAAATAACTTACTAGAGATTTTGTATTTTGTTACATACTCATTCATTTATTTTCTACAGCATTTACCATCTTACATATATTTTCTCTTAATTATTGGGATTATGGGAGATTTTCATCAGTTTTGTTTGCTGATATTCACAAGTGCATAGACAGTGCTTGGTGCATAGAAGGCACTCGGTAAATATTTGCAGAATCAATAAATTATTGCTTTCATCTCTGCTTCACTTATTTGGGGGGTGGGTTGTGTTTGGCTGTGCTTAGGATAAAGATGTGATATTAGACATAATGATTCCAAGGTCTTTGTAAAAATTAAAGTTTTGATGTCTATACTAAACCTTAACTATATTTATTTAACAAAATGAGAGATGACCAAAGGCTCATTTCTAGGATCATCTATCTATGATATCATCTTTCATAAACTATATTTAGTTAATTTATTTTCTTCGGCATAAGTGCTTTAAAATCCTCACATTCAAGTTTTTCTTTCTGTGGAACAGGAAAATTATTTTCCCTGTCTACTCACTGGTGTCAGATTAACTGATAATCTTTGGGATCCCTGCGTGGCTCAGCGGTTTGGCGCATGACTTTGGTCCAGGGCGCTATCCTGGAGGCCCAGGATGGAGTCCCATGTCGGGCTCCCTGCATGGAGCCTGTTTCTCCCTCTGCCTGTGTCTCTGCCTCTCTCTATGTCTATCATGAATAAATAAATAAATAAATAAAATCTTAAAAAAAAAAGATTAACTGAAAATCTATTAGAGATTCCTGACAAAGGTTTCAATTCTGGCCTCAGTACTTCCATAATAGTTATCTGATCTGTCCCCTCTTCCCATTTCACTGCCAACATCTTCATCATCCTCATTATTTTTTATGTAAACTACTGTTAAGTGGCTATCTAGTTTTTTGAGGGCTTACTGTATGTCACGCATTTCTCGCCCCTCAGTCTCCCCCACCTCCAGTCTCACTGACAATATTTTCTCATACATTTGCTATAAGCTGGTCTTCTTGAACTACAGTACTTATCCTAACCCTCTTCTGCTCACAGACCATTTGGGGAGAAAGGATTAACAGCAGAGTATACCTTTTCTCTATGGGAAGTTGTTCTCAGATTTCAGCTTTGCTTCTTTGAAAATGTGTACAGAAGGAACTGTTATGAGACATCATTATTTATTAACACTGATTGGTGAATTACACTGGAACGGGGAAGACATATAGACCCTGAAGGTCGACATGCCCAAAAAAATAAAAAAAATTAAAAATTAAAAACCATATAAAATACCACCTTTGGGATGCCTTGGTAGCTCAGCGGTTGAGCATCTGCCTTTGGGTTAGGGCATAATCCCGAGATCAGGGATGGAGTCCTGTATCAGGCTCCTCCCAGGGAGCCTGCTTCTCCCTCTGCCTATGTCTCTGCCTTTGTCTGTGTCTCTCAGGACTAAATAAATAAAATCTTTAAAAAATTACAAACCCTGGCATCTTTGATGTTTCTTGTAAAAAGCAAGGCTCTTGAGTAGGTTGTCAGCCATTCTTATAGGCTGTCATGTATGAGACTTGCCTATACTGAGGTGGCTTACACCAACCCATAGGGTCTCAACCTTTAAAACTGAGCTGCCCCTTGTGGGTTGGGAGAGCAGTGCCTGGACCCTTATGAGAACTCTTGAGGAAAATTCACTTGATGAAACTATGCTGACATGTTCTCTTTCCCATTCCGTCCTCAAAGTTAAATAAACCTGTCACAGGTTATACTCAGTGGTGCCCTGTAAGTATGAAACCAAGATTGTTGCTGGATTTTTAGTATCCTAGATAGGCACTGCAATACAATGGTTTCTCTCACCACCTAGCCATATAGCCTGGCACACACTACATCCAACTGGACTTCAGCTTTCTTTTCTTTTCCCCTACAAAACCAATTTTGATGCCTATAGATGAAAGGCAAAATGCATCACAATCTGGGAATCACTATAGACTCCAAGCAAGATGTGAACAGAATCAAAATCTCATTCATTTTGTATCTCTTCCACCTTACACACAGTGCTTGACATATTGCTAGTTTCCAATTTTTATGGGAATGAATTATCCAGAGAAATGTCTGGGAATGGAGCAATTCAAAGGCCCCAAGAGACATTAGAAAATTCCTTAGTAAATGACTCCAGAAAAATAAAGAAAAAAAACCCCAGTAACATGAAGAATAAATCAAAATATAACCAAATATGTTATATGATAATTATATAAATTCATAGGATCTTACAATTAGAACTTTTTCACATAATCTTAACTAGCCTTCTACTTATTATTGGCATCATTAAAAATCACAATCAGATTAATTGGTCATCTAGTCTCTTCTTTACTTTTCAGATAGTGAATTAATCATTATTTAATTACTTCATGAAACAGCCTTTATACAGCTCTAATTTCTATAATTCTTTTCTAGTCACCTTAACAACATTTGTTCCCTAGGAATACATATCCATTATTTCTTATTTTTTTCTTCTTTAAAATAACGGTTTCCTCTTCCAGTCAATAATTCTTGAAATATTTTAGAGATGATTTTAGTATTTAACCCTATTCTCCTTCTAAGCACATTAAATATGAGATATTATTTCTAGACTCCTTGCCATCTGGCTTTTTTTTTCTGGGTTTCCTCTGATTGATCATTATCCTGCTTATGTCTCTTTCCAATCACCAATATGGGTGGGATTCTGTTGTTCTTGAAATTTAAATATATGCAGACAACTTTTAAATCTTTGTCCTTTGTACCTGGTATTACCCGTGCTTTACATCTTAAAATGTTCTCCTAAGAGACTACCTCATTTTACTGTTACCCTTCCCTCCAAGCCAATTCCAAATGCCAACTCTAGAAAGGAGGGAGAAATGGCACTGGAAAGCTTCTGAACTCTAGTTTCCAGCTTAAGGCTGTGTCTGACTATCAGATATAGATTGCTCTGATTTAGGTAGACATGCCATTGTAGCTATTCTGGTGGCTTTACTCTTCCAGATGGCAAATATACTCTTGGCCAACTACACAGGGATTGCACTAAAAGAAATGGTAATGCATGGTAATAGTCCTCTCAAATCCAAATGTTCATTGGCAGGAATGAAATCCTGAGGCTACCCTGGAGCTATTTTTTTTTTTTTTCAGAGCATCCAAGGCAGGAGGCACTCCAGAATTAAGACCCTTTGTTTTTCACATCACTCCTTTCCACCATGCCAAAGCATTGCCACATGTTTCAGTGCATACATCAAGGCTGGAGATTTGCATTTTAATTCTGGCCTTGCTGCTAATTATGTAATCTTGGATTAAATATAGTACCCTACACCAACCTCACTCTTGTTTGCTTCAATTCTCTATGAAACTTCAAGGTCCTGTCCAGCTGTAAATCTTTATGCCTAATCATCCTGGGAACTGGCCCTAATTAAGTTAAAGTTGGTCTCCCTCACTTTTTGGGATGTGTACTCAGCAAATGCAAAGTCATTTTGAAACCAACTGCTAAATGGGTATATTTGCACTGACTCTCAAAGGACAAAGAGTGCACACAGTGCATTTACTAGAAATAACTCTCAGGGAACATATGAATAAATTTTAGAGCATGCAAGGTAATTCTATCCTCAATTTTTTCTTCTGCTTGGTGTGCACAATCCCATTCTGACAGATGACACCACCAAATGTGTGGGCAGAACAAACAAGGAATTGTGTGACAGAAGAGAGCAGTACTTAGAAGACAGAAACCCCAACAGCGAAGGAGGAGAAAATGCCGCTGATGGTCTAAGAAAACCTAAATGCAAAGGAAGCAGCATACATTTAAATGATAAGTTAGGAAATCTTTCTGTAACTGCCTGACAGCATATCCTCTAAAGGAAACTAGTTACAAATCATCATCATTATAGCTGGTAGCAGAGAGTAGCAAAACAGTTCACAGTAAAGAAAAATCTGGCAGAAGCAGGAAAACCAAGAATAGAAATAGAAATAATGACAATTTTACCAGAGGACAAAATGCTGTATCTCCTTTATCAGACTAAACCTTAATGTTAACAGTGTGTATGTGAGTTGATGCAATAGGAAGATATTGGTATTCAAAACACTTGTCAGAGTCACATTTTAATCCAATCATGACACAGGGATAGATACAGAGAAATTAGGAGTGTGTTAGAAGAAACAGGAAGAATTGGGCTTGTAAAAGGTGACAAGCTTAAACTGCTTGAACTCCTAGCCCTTCTCTCATAGGAGCCTCGCATTTATCTGTCTGAAACCACTGAGGACACTCGCTTTACATACAAATAGAAGACCAGCCCTGATAATGGGCTGTGCCCTACTCGATATATAATGATAGATGAAATCTATTACCATACACATAATAGATAGTTTGAAAAAGTGATAACACGACTTCTTTGCTTTATAAGAGTCTTATTCCTTAACTAAGGTGGCAAAGAAAAAAGATAAAATTACCATTTTACGCTCTAGAGAATTATAAAACTATCATCTTGAAAATTAATTTCCTGGTGAGTTAGACATGCTGTTATTAGTGTGAATATTCTAAAAACATTACAAAAATAGTGGAACAAATGGATATACTAATAATTGAAAGAAATGATGACAATATATCAAGACTTTTTAAAACTAAGAACCATTATCTCGTATTTTAAAACATTAGTTATATCTTTCAAGTAAATTTCAATATTTCTTAAATTGGAACATCTAAATAACATGAACTATCCACTAAAATATTTCTGTTTCACCTTTTAAAGATATCTGCTATTCTTATTATCTAGTTACGGTAAGAGTATGAGGATAAATAAGCATGCTTCTCAGTATTCCTTTTAAGGAAATACTAATCCTTAAATGTCTAAAAAAAGTTTTAAATATTACAAGATTCTAATAGAGATCAATAAATAAATTATTCTCTAGGTTGGTATTGATGATTTTCCTTAAGGATTTAAATCAATTATAAAACAAAGGGAAATGGTAGTTGTACTATTTTTGTTAGAAGGGAATATCATTGGCTATGACTTGTGTTTGTAATTGCAAAACACTTTCCTATAGTTTTGCTTTTAAAAAGTTTTGTCTGGAGTTTCCAAATCAGCTAGCCATGAAAGCAGCTGAGTACTTTTTAATTAATCAAACCTCTCATCTGATCATTTAGGGTAAATAGAACCATCATAACCAGTGTTTTATAATAATGTGAAAAATTTAGACTTAGGTTACAAAGAGATTTAGAGAAAGGCTAAGAGTAACATTTAACCTTAACTGGGCCAAATATAAGGATTATACCTCCTTGAAATACCAACAATAAATCCATGTGGCTGATTTGGTTAGGCAGCTGCAAATATGTTGGCTTCCTACAAATGTCTTTATTATTATCCAAATTTCAAAACAGCATTCACCTAAGAAATTTTCACAAACCTATCTTCCTGAATTAATTATTTAATTAAGTTAGAATAATATCTATTTAGGATGCAAACATTGCATTTAATTGATCAATTGGTACAGGTTGGAAATGCTCATCATCTTCACACTTAGATGGATTGGCATGTTTGACCTGTGACTTGAGGACAGCACAAATTAGTCTGGATGCAAATCCTGTAATATGGACAAAGATCTTAGCAGAAGTTACTGCTTTCAAGTTGACAAGGTGCAGGCACCAATTATGTTGCAAAACGTGGGTATGATTTTTGTGGCTACAAGGACTTGGCAGCAAGTAATTCAATCAAGCAGAAACATACTGTCAGGTTTTCTAGCAAGTACAATGGTTTCCAAAAGAGAAGAAGAGAAGGAGAGAGAGAGGGAGAAAGTTACATAGAAATCTTATATGCACTTTGAGTTTCACCATTTGAGAGTACATAGGGACAAAAGTACTCCAAAGAGGATGCCTGAGCCCTGGCAGTGCTAGATGCTTAAAAGTACAGTTCACAAAACTGAGCTAACTGTTGGATATGTTTATTTAACCATGATAGGGTTTGTTAAAATAAAGTCTATACCAGGAAGCAGATCCCACCTTCCTACTCCAAATACACACATCACATTCTTTTGATTGTCAGTGGTAATATTTCAATATTTGGCCACATTAGTGATTATTTAAAATAAAACTAAATGATGACAGTCTTTAGGAAAAAATAACATACAAAGACACTGGATTTAGACCTTAAAAATTATTTTCACCTCCCAAATGTGTCTGTCTTTCTTTCTTTTTCTTTCTTTCTTTCTTTCTTTCTTTCTTTCTTTCTTTCTTTCTTTCTTTCTTTCAGATTTATTTATTTACTTTAGAGAGAGCACAAGGTGGGAGTGGAAAAAGCAGATTGTGCTGATCTGATCTCAGAGCCCAATGTGGGGCTGGACCTCAGGACCAGGTGATCACAACCAGACGGGAAGTCAAGGGTGGAAGCTTAACCAATGGAGCCATACAGGTGCTTCTAGGACTTTTCTTTCTTAATGAAATTTTGAACCTATATTTAAAAATTCCATCTGAAGTATGTTTTTCCCTCTTCTTTCTACCTCTTTAACTATATCATTCTGCACATTATAAATTCTTTGCTATCTTTAAATTCTTCCATGACCTCTTAGTCCTTGGAAATTGTTGTCTTCTGATTACTTACAATAACCTTCTGTCTAACCTGCCCAGATATGTCACCTTTTACTAATAATTCAACTTTTTATGGCAGATTAATTTTGGTTTCCAATTGGATTAGAAGTCCCTTACAGTCTGATGTCTCAATTGTTCAGGTAGTTTCTTAGCTGCCCTCAATGCATGCATGGATTGTCACATACACAGATTTTCAACTTGTGCTATTTGAAAAAGACACCATATGTTTTATAAGGCCTGTGTAAGGAGGAATAGGTGATGTTTCTGAACCACTTGCTTCTCAAAACCCGACCAAACTGCTTAGGAAGCTAATTCTTGTCAGGAAATAAATGTATATACAGGACACTAATAAAAACATAGAGTTTTAATGGGAACTTAAAATATAAATACAAATGAAAATTATTTAACACTGGCAGATGATGCTATTAAGATTTTACAAATGGATCAACACTAGAGTATAGTCACTAGACCTAAGGTATATTCATATGGACAACTGGGCTCAAGTTTATACTTGATCTCTTAATGGCCATGTGACTTTGGGTGAAACAAATTTCCTAAGTCTCTATTCTCCAATCTACAAGACACGGAGAATAAGAGGTGTATTATATATCTCCTAGGGTTTTAAGTACCAAGTGATATAATATATGTAAAAATACTTGTAAATCATAATACACTACTGTTCTCTTAGGTATTATGTTGTGATACTTAAGGAAAAAAATCAGTAATTAAATCAACAATGCCTTTTCTATGTCTAGATACTCTTTCTGAAGTATAGAACGTGTATTTTTCCTCTTTGTTTCTCCAGTGCCTAATGGAATGCCAGATGCTCTACTGGAAACTGTATAATTATACGTTTAATAAAATAACAATCTCAACCAAACTGTATCTCTGTTACACTGTGAGAGGACTTGAAAAAAAAATAGGAAAATCCAATGTAAATAGAACTATGTCAGGGTGAAATTTAAATACACAAATAAACCTATTTTTGTTTATCATATGTTCATCTATCATTAAATGAATGTTATAATTCACTACCTATTATTAGGTAGTTAATAGCCATGGCAATATTTACTGGTATTCTTAAAAATCAATACTAATCTCTTTGTAAGTATCACTAGCTAAATACAGTATTTGATTAGTTAGTTTGGGAGTCAACAAACATTTTCTATAAAGGGCTAGATAATAAATATTCCATGTTTCATAAGCCACACAGTCTCTCACTACTCAATTCTGCCCTGTCGTGTGAAAATAGTCATAGACGCTAACAAACAGGCGTGGCTGTGTTAGAATAAAACTTTATTTTCAAAATTCAGTGGTAAACCAAATTTGCTTCACGGGATCTAGTTTTGCTACCCCTTGTTTAGTTAAACACAACATAGTTAGAACATAATAGATAAAACTCACAGAAATTTTAGCATACATAGAAAATATCAGTAAGAGCTTTGGCTCTCTTAGATAAAAACATAGGATAATAGCATGAAGATGCACAGATTTAAACTGTAGTCACAATTTGGAATAGTCTGGAATAATTAATTTCAGTGCCTTTCAAAGTAAGAGTTGAATTCTCTGGGTGTGAGGTGAGGCAGGATGGTACATGACCATTTTATTAGATTAGTTATAAATTATAAGAATTTCTCTTTCATTAATTTGTGTATGCAATGTAATACTCCAAATATATTTGTATGGTCTTATGTGCATTGTATTTATGTAATTTACAAATTAATATATACTCATTTTGAGACCTAGAGCCAGTATTTTTCATTAGATGTGGCAAAAGATTAAATAAAATTTGAAGTCAACGGAACCTAGATAACCAATTAATTTCAAGTTTCTGACTAATATAAATGAGTAATAGGAAAATTACAAGAAACTTTAACATCATAGTGAACTTGGCCAATATAATTTTGAATGGTGAAATATACTTCATGTAAAAGATAATAGAATTTATTTATAAGTGCTGGGGATATTTTTAAGCTCTCTAAAATAGGAGTAGCTTTCAGGAGCCTAAGCCTGAGACTACAAGATCAAGTTCTGCATTGAAAGCCAGTGTTTCTGTTGGTCATTCAATTTTTTTCTTGCTGAGTAATGAAAGACTTCCTGCAGTGCAATATGTCACAAAAGACCCAAGCAGGAGTGGGGGAAATTTGCTGATCATGGCTAAAGCCCACAAAGCAAGGTACAGGGTGGAAAGCAGGAAAGATTAAGAATGAATAATGGTGCACGCATGCACGCATACCTCCTCTACCATCAACACACACACACACACACACACACATACACACACACACACACACACACACACACACACACACACACGGAGTCCTGCTGTTTACTCAGCAGCAACTCCCCACATGGGAAAGTATTATCATCTTACCCTCTAATTTTTAGGTAAATAAGTTCTGTCTTACTAGTTTCTTTAGAGGTCATCAGTACTGCTTTTGAATGTTCTGCAAGTGTATTTCAGAACCTGATGAACTGCCAACTTTTACTCTATGAAAGGTTCTGCTTCATGAAATCTAATATGAGATATGGCTAAATAGTCTGTAGCTCTCCCTCGTACCATTAACTCATCAGGTTACAACAAACACCATGTTTCTAGGATACAGGATTAAAACCAGCAAAATCCTAGCAGCATATTAAACAACCGGTTGTGGTCCTATTTGATGCCTATGTGATCAACTCAATGTACAGAAATCAGTTGTTAGGGTCTTTGACAAATAATTTAAAAATGTATCTTATTTCAAATGTATTAAGAACTGTTAAAGGGTTGATGATGTCGGCAGTGATTTGGAAACAAAAGCAAAAGAAACAATTAAATTTCCTTACAACTTACAGCCCACTGACAAGTCCTTGAAACAGGCAGAGTGACCTTCGCTGGGAACTCAGCTACTTCAATGCTGACATTTTGCTAAGGACAAAAGGCAATCTTAGCCTAAGCCCTCAGGATCCTGTAAGACTACTTTAAACATGTAGTAATTCCTTTGGGAGTTCCCTTTATCTTTACCCACCTCACCAGGATACAATTTAGGAAACATCCTCCAAGCATGTGGCCCACTGCATTCATCTTAAGGGTCTCCTGACTGAGGCTTTACTCAAAAATAATAACCTTTACCTAACAATAACTAGCCCCCTCAGGGTCCCAGAAACCATGTTTCCAAAACACTTGGAGGTTTGTTCTGTTCCTAACCCCTACCAACTCAAAAGTATATAATCTCTACCCCTCACAATCCCAATGCAACTCTTTCTGGCCCCTGGTCCTGTCCCCGTGCTTTTCACACAAAAGATGTCTCAAGAATTCCTTCTTGGCCATCAGCTCTGGACATGAACAACACTGGAAAACCACATCATTAGCACTTAATATGGGCTGGCAAGTGAATGAATTTCATAGAGATAAATGAGAGGTCTAACACTAAAAGGCCTAATTATATCATTTGTATAAAGAAATGCTGTAGACTTATTTGCAATTTTAGGTCTATGTGATGACTTCGTATAAAAGCAGTTACGACTTGACTCATCTACCATCAGTACTCACCGTCTAGGAATTTGTTTCTCATAGTATCTTAGAAGTTGTCAGCATTAGAGTGATCCAACCATCCTCTCCTTTTCTATCACTCTGATGACCACTGAAAGAAAGTCCATATTTTGGAGCCCAGTCCTTTAAGCAGTTTAAATTATTGTCTGCTTCAGTGATATGGAAGTGAATCCATCTCAGATCAGAAAGACAGGTGCTTGGCTCCACATCTCGGTCCTTTCCAAATTCTTCTGATGCTATGTGACCCTCATTTTAAGCAAATAAAGAGCTTCTTGCTGGTTGTGAGATTGAGGTTAAATTTATTGAGCATGTATGTCCCATGTCTACCTATTGAAAGAGTGCAGGATGACATGACTCAAAATATGCCACTTTGGCATAAAGATTATTTTAAGTTAAAAGTAATAAAAACCCAGCAGATGCATGAAAAACTCTGCCTCCCCCATAACTGCCTAAATTTACATTGGAAAGCAGAGCCTGCAACAGGAAGAGAGCTATTAACAGAGACTTCCTTTTACTAAAGGAAATGATCTGCATAAGAGAGCAAACTTCCTTTTCCCCCCAATATACCTGTTCACTTTCTTGCTCAAGAGTTTTCTGAGAACCCTTTGTACCCTCAGATCCCTCCCTACCTCTCCTTAATTTAGCTAAACTTGACGTTGCCTGCTAGTCTTTGGAAGTTCATGACTATGTGGATTCCCACTAAGTATATGTATTCAATTAGATTTTCTCCTGTTAATCTATCTTATGTCAATTTGATTCTAAGTCCCTCTAGAAGGACCATAGGAGAGGGAGCTTTTCTCCTGACACCATAGGCACTCTGTAGAAAGAATCAACTTCAGTCCTTCAAACAACTCTCTACTCTATTTTTTAAAAAGGTTATTATTATTTATTATTTATATATTATTATTTGAGAGAGTGAGCAAGCGAGAGAGCAGGAACAGAGGGAAGAGCAAAGGGAGAGGGAGAAACAGATGCCCCACAGAGCAGGGTGCCTGACATGGGGCTCCATACCAGGACCCGGGAATCATGACTTGAGCCAAAGGCACCGCTAGCTTGTTCTTTATTGTATCTTGTTTAGGATAAATAAAACAAAATATAAAAATACAATACAACTGTTCCTTTGAAAATGTGGTTTCATTCTAGGAGGTTGTCTGACTTTAAATCTAGAATCACTATTCACAATTTAAGTTGTCTTTCTAAGTTCATAGCAGCTCTCTAAACTGTGATTTTTGACCTCTAAAATGACTCAAACTTAACTGAGGTTTCAGCAGTATCCTTTGCTGACCAGTGAACTAATCTGCTGTGAACCTGTTTAAAATTGCTAGGAGAAATGTTTTTAATTATAAAGCAAACCAACCAGCAAAATATAAACAAAGCTTTTTTTAAAAAAAAGTGTAAAAAGTTATTTAAGAAACTAAAAAATAATATATGATATATATTATATGGGAAAGAAAGGCCGAGAAATTATTAAATTTCCTTACTATCTACATCCCATTGACAGGTCCTTGAGGCAGGCAGAGTGACATTCTTCAAGGGACTCAACTGCTTTGATGTTGGTATTTTGCTAAGGGCAAAAGGCAATCTTAGTCCAACCCCCAGGATCCTATAAGTCTACTTTAACATATAAAAATTCCTTTGGAAACTTCATTTATCCCTACCCCTTTAGATGGATGATGGCAATCATCCCCCAAGCATATGATCCACTGATATACACCGAAGGGTCTCATGACTCGGGTTGTATTACAGTAATAAATGATCTTTTCCAAATAATAGCTAGCCCCCCAAGATCCTGGAAACCTTGCTTCCAAAATTCCTTTGAGGCTTATGTTATCCCTAACCACCTCTGAACCTGAAAGTATATAATGGGCCACTCCTCATGACCTGGGTGCAGCTCTTTCTGCCCACAGATCCTGTCCCTGTGCTTTAATAAAATTGCCTTTTTGCACCAAAGAAATCTCAAGAATTCTTTCTTGGCCATTGGCCTTAAATTCTAACATCTTTTCTTACATCAATATACATAATAAAGAGTTAGCAAAAAGTCATACTTTTTTTTAAAACTAAACTTTGTATACACAGAAGTATATGTATTACAGTCATTTTATGTTTAAAGTTTTCTCCAAAATTGAAATGTTCATCTTCTCTGTGTCTCAAAGATAGCATTAGGATTAAATTTTAGTCTCTAAAATTCTGAATTTACATTAAAGTAATACCTGCAAGTATTATTACTAGATGCTTCAATTATGCTAAAAAGTTTTTTTTAGCATCTATTAAAGATGTGGGCAAACTTTGTTCTTCATGTTGATACTTTAGGGTTTAATTTATTCATTATATCACTATAAATATAGCCTCCCATCAAACCCAGGCAGAGAGTAGTTAGGGAAGGAAGGGACGAAAAGAAATCTAGTAACACTAAGAGACTAATATTATAATAACTGATCATCTGGAGTGCCAAGAGAACTTTCCAAAATATCTCTTCACAGAACACCCAGAGGAAATTAAGTTCTCATCTTGCTTTGTAGGTAGAAGTGAGTGATTCAATGTTTTATAACTGAATGTACTCATAGAAAATGACTGCTTAGCATAGCAACAATTATTATGAGATAAGCACTTGGAACCAGTGGAAAAACAAACAAGCATTTACTATGAAGGAAAATAGTAAGTATCATGGTAGATTTCCCTAAAATGTATAACTTCATGGAAAAGTTTATAAATTTGGGATTTCAGTATTATAAATTCTCAAGTAAATATAAAGTTTTCAGGCTATAAATGGAGTCTATCTCCTTTGAAAAGTATAAGTAGTTCCAAGGTAGATCAAATGTACTTCAATATACCATAGCACGTTTGCAACTCTAAACCCAATCCTTTAGGATGACTTTTTTTAAGGCAATATATGCCTTAATATGAATTCCAAAATATGGAATTCCAAAATATGATTTGTATATTAATCCATTTATTACTTTACTTATTTGGATTAGCTATGATTATATTTACAATACACATTGATAAATACCAAATATTTTATACATAGAAGAGAGATTTTATTTTTTCTCTTGAAATACTATGGCACACAAGTCTATAAAAAACTACTTGACATAGCTAATCATTGGCATAAACTTGAATCCTTTTACTTATACCATAATGTATAATAATGGTGAATAGGGATAGCAACAGAAAGGGTTAGGAAAATGGACTGATAAAAGATGATGAAGTTGATAAACTTTTTTTTTAATTGCTGAGATTTTATGATTTAGGTGAATAAATATACATACATCGAGCTAAAAAAAAAAGCAATATTGAAGAGTACAAGATAGGATATGGCATAGCATTCAATCCAATTGAGCCATTATTAGAGGAGTTGGCATTGGAAAGTTGGTAACTCAATCATTTCAATTATTTGGAATTCAGATTTTACCAGAGCTAAATTCTAACTTCCCCAGATATAGTAAATGAGTGACCTTGGATAAAGGAGATTGGTTCGGTGTACTTCCTTTTTCTGATTAGTCATATGGAAATTATAACTTGCACGCTTCTTGAGATGCATTCAGTAAAACTTGAATTCTCTTGCCTTGACTCTCTGCAATGTCTTCAGTGATGACTGCGTCCATACTTCCAATTCACATCCAATTACTTTATACTGTAACGGTCCACCTCCTCAACCGACTATGAGGAGCACAAGGCCGCAGTTTGATATATTCACTGCTATGTAAGTTATTAATATATCTAGGCAGTATATATATATTTACTGAGTACTCTTTGTGTGCCAGACATCAGTAATAAGTAGAATATCCAACAGCAGAACCGAGTTTTCTGATTTCTGGTCAGGGTTGATTTTGCCTCCTCACAGTGGCCTTTGAGAGATACAAAGGTTATTCTTTATTAAAATAACTTTAATTGGGGCCAAACCATTATAAGAAAAGAAAATTCATGAAAGCGTTTTAATCTGTGTCTCTTAGACATCTTATTATACTTGGACATTTGATAAAGGAGGCTAAATTCTTTCATATCTTTCAAACTTTGAAGGAAAATTAAAGGACCTCTTTTTCAGTCTACATATAAAGTGTGAAATAGGCTGGGGGAAACATCATTCAGTAAAGGCTAATATTTCAAGAGCAGAACCATCATAGTTTTCACTGTGTGAGCTATTAACCTTCTCCTTCAGAAATAAAATGCAATCTAAAAGATGTTGAAAAAAGATTTTTTTTTAAAGATTTCAAATTAAAAGTGATTGATGAAATATTCTGTTATTTAGATCTCTCTCTCTCTCTCTCTTTCCCTCTCTCTCTTTAAACATGACAAGGTATGCCAGCACATGCAGAGAGTGAAGGAATATAGCTACAAGTTAAAGAAATTATTCAGTTGTCTTAGTTGGGAATTCAAGGACAGTTCAAAACCATGCCTCTGACTAAAACTGAGTCAATGTACCTAATGGTGTAAAGATGCCAAGATCAGTATCTGTTACTTCACTCTTTAAAATCTGTTTTAATTTTACAGATATGGAGAAATTTAGGGTTTTTCTATAAAACTATGTTGAAATCTAAACTCAGTTGACATATAATTTAGACCTTATTCATTCTAGCAGAAGTTTTAGAACATTAGGAATTAACTAGAAGAGCATGTTCACTAAGTACCATAGTCTTTCAGGGCAAAATCTGCAAAGTAAATCTCTCAAATCTCTGGGGAAATGGAGCCATGAAAGAGGATATAAGAAACTTTATTTTGATTGTTTTTAGTCAGCTCTTTGCGTTTGCTATTAAAGAAAAACAACAACAACAACACAATACAGTTTCAGCATATGGAGAGTACCAAACTATTCACAGGTATCTCAAAGATTAAAGTATTCATGTGAATCAAAACCCATCCACCAAGAGCTAGACTATATCAAGTAAATGACAAAAAATTTAGAAAGCCAATTTAGTAAGTATTACATTTAATTGATTCTAAGATGCAAAGTTTTTTTTCACATATTAACAACTCTGAAATAAAGCATCATTTTTACAATCAATGGTACCTTTTTTTAAAGATTGATGATTGATTGATTTGAGAGAGAAAGAGGGACAACATGAATGGGGGGAGGGGTAGACGCAGAGAGAGAGAATCCACAGGCAGACTCCCCACTGAGTGTGGAGCCCAAATCCAGGGCTCAATCTCAGGACCCTGAAATCATGACTGAGATGAAACCAAAGTCACATGTTTAATCAACTTAGCCACCCAGGTGCCCCTCAGTGGTATCTTTTGACAGTATTTTTCTTTCTTAGTGGGATATCAAATATTGCTGCATCATACCATCACCATGTTTTTTCCTACACAATAATTTGTGTCTTATACAAATCTACACAAACGTAAAATAAATGAATATATTTCCTGTAAAACTAGCTATTCAGAGAAAAATGTTACCCATTTTCAATTTTAACATTAGTTAATGTTGTGGTACACTGCTTCTATAATCGTGTTTGGTTTATATAGAACAACAGACAGTAGATTTGATTTCCTAATGAGAAAAAACTCAATGAACAACAATAAAATTGCATAGACCATAAAAAGGTAAGCAAGAACTGACCTGGAATTCAGGATTTATAGGAGGTATTTAGGTACTTTTTTTTATTATGGCATACTTAAGAAATAATCTTTTAACTTCTCTCTTCCATAAAATAAAGTAATTATATTTGTCTCTCTGGCGAGACTAGGATGTCTCAATAGTAAAAGGAAAATTATTTGGATGAGTTTCGATGAGAAGAGTTAATTATTATAGGTACTATATCTAAAATGTATCTCTTATTGACCAATTCAGTATTGAAACATTCAGTACCAGAAATTGATTTTGAAATTGTTGGCAAACAGCATTATAAGTGAAGGTGAAAAGTAGAACTTGCAAATTCAATGGTGAACATTTCTTCCTAAAATAGAAACTTAAAATACTTGTTTATTTTGATTGATATCATAGTCTTATAGCCCAAATGTTTTCCAGTTCATTTAAAATAATTATAGTTTGGGATTGTCTAATATATGTCAATTAGAAGATAGATGCTTACCAAAATAATTATTTTTAGAGTAATTGATTTGTAGACGTCCTAGGAATAATCAGAAAGCAACGCCATTTATTATTAAGACTGCCACAGATTATGATCATATATCTATATTATCTATAAGAGAGAATACTTATCTCTCATTTTCCTGGAGAAGCAGGGAAAGGCATCCAACTTACTCAAAAGTAGTGTCATCATTAAGGAACAAGTTCAAAAGAAGTTGGTTAGCAGAGTCTATCCTTTTTATCATCACTGGAAATTATTAACTGATCCTTTAAAAGATCAATCCTAATGACCTGGCTTCAGAATAATATAATATAATGTTTGTATGGGCCTACATCTCCCAGGGTCTATAATGAGATGGTAAATTTTGGCCTTCACTTGATTCCTGACCACAGGGTCTAAGACCAAGGAAATACTATTAAAAGCACACCTAATCCATATTCTGCCACAGTTCCCTACAAAATAATAAAGATGACATAGAGCTTAAGGGAATAGCCATGTCTGCCACCCAACTATGCCTCATGTCAAACATTGACATAAAAAGCACTGACTTGCTGTATGTCAAGCAAAAAATCAGCTTATATATTGAATAAAATGTCCATTTGGATATAAAATTGCTTTTCTGTTTTCATTATTATTGGGTGAATTTTAGAAGTTGCACATGCAAGCTTTTGAATTTGGAAATAAGTGAGGACCTATACTTGACAGGGAATTGTAGACTGATCCATTAATTACAAAACCTACCCCAAACACTTCTCAGAAAGCATCATTGAAGTAATTTTCTGCTAAGCAAATATTACAAATAGAATAAGTCACACAATATTCTTTGTCAAATATATTTATAATTAGAGATTTAGAAAGCATTGCTAGGGACATGGGGTGGCTCAGCAGTTGAGCATCTGCCCTTGGCTCAGGGTGTGGGCCCAGAGTTCCAGGATCAAGTTCCACATCGGGCTTCCTGCGGGGAGCCTGCTTCTTCTTCTGCCTATGTCTCTGCCTCTCTCTCTCTCTTCCTGTGTCTTGCATGAATAAATAAATAAAATCTTAAAAAAAAAAAACCTTAAAAAAAGAAAGCATTGCTATTTGTGAAAAAGAGTCCTATAAAAAGTACAAATTTTAAAGATTATTTAAAATGTATTTCTTTAAATCTTCCAGACTTGTAGGATTGACTAACTTGTTTTATTTTATTTTTTTAAGATTTATGTATTACTAAAAAAAAAAAAAAAAGATTTATTTATTACTTTAGAGAGGGGGAAGGGAGGGAGAGAAAGAGAATCTCAAACAGACTCCCTGCTGAGCAGAGCTCAACATTGGGTTCAATCCCATGACCACAAGATCATGATCTGAGCTGAAAATCAAGAGAAAGACATTTAACCGATTAAGCCACTTACGCAGCCCTAGGAATGTCTGACTTGGTTTTAATATTTTATTCCTTCCGTCTTTGTATTTCTTATTTTTTCAGTTTTCCTTCTTTTCTTGTAAATATTCTTAGTAAATTTCAACCTCTATGGGACCTATTAAGATGATTTGAATATAAAATCACTCACAAAGCAGAGTCATTGGATGTTGAGTCAGAACAACAAAAGGTCCTTAACATAAATTGACAGATTTTCCCAATTCTTAGTATTGCTTTGAGACAAGGCATTGAAAACCAATCTCATGCCTTTTCTTTCTTAAGCAATCATTTATGTCTTAGACTAATTCATGTATGAAACCATAGCAAAAATAAAACCATAAAAAATGATATTTTATTTTTTTCTGAAATAGGACAAGATAATTGTCCAGAGAAACATATTATCTTATTTTCCATTTATGACATTAGTCACTGCTGTCACATGGAAACATACCATATCTATAATCATGTTTGGTTTATGTAAAACATGAGGCTGCAGAGCTTGACTTCTCAACAGGAAGTGCAGTAAGAAATTAAAATAATGGCTCTCATGGCAAAAGACTGCTGTGATGACAGTAAGCTAATTTTCCAGGCCTGAGAATTTCAAAAAATGTTTTGACAACCAACAGTGAAAAGCTTTCATCCTTATTTCACTCTTGCACTAAGTGCCAGGTTTTTATGCATTTGTAATCATGGACTTCTTCAAATGCAAGAATATTAGCATTTCTGATTTGTTTTCCATTATCACATAGAGGCTCCTTACACTTTAGAGTGTCCTATAGACTGTTTTAAGATTCATTATAATAGCAATAAACCTCAGAGCAGAGTATTGTAAGCCTTAAGGTGTCAGCATAGAAATTTGAGGAAAACAGAAAACTATGCAAAACCTACAAAGAGGAAAGAGATGTAGGTGAGGTATTCTGTCATTTTGCTGGTTCTAAACAAAACCATGTATGAAGTCTCGTACTGGCACTCCAAATAGTAGAGGAATGCTTTCACTTTAATGGATTTAACTTGATATATTCTCTTTTTTGATATATTCTCTTTTTTGCAATGCTCAATCTGCAAGGCACAGTAAAATAAGGTAAAAATGTGCAATACGTCACAGATGGAGCATAATAGAGTATTTCAGTATTTTATCCTACAGTCTGAAACTGTCTTTTAGGAATCATTAATTGTCCCGTATTTTACTTCAGAACCCATGAATGTGTATAACCCACATCATACCTGGATGTCACCTCTGGTGATACTTGCAATACAACAGTAGAAAAAATTACATCAGCCATGCCGATATGAATGCAGTCTTACTCTTTTCATTACTCATGACCCCCCACTGCAATTCGAGATAGAAAACTAACCAGTGTTTTTTTTTTTTTCTACTGTGAGAGTACATGAACATGACATCTGGATAAGAATGAAAATTGAGTTTATATGCATAGACTTTATTAATCTAATGCATAAAACATTAAAGTGTTAATCTGGACTATTTTAAAATCAAATTTACAGTAATTATGTGTTGGGTGGTAATTAACTATTAGTCAGCAGTTCCTGTGAGTTACTATAGAGGCGTTATTTTTATACAACCAAAATGTGTTCTCTCATATTAATTAATAAATGTACGTGGGTATGATAGTAGGTAAGAATTTTATTTTTAACGATTTATTTACTTTAAAGAGGAACCCAGAGAGAGAAACAGCATGGGGAGGGGAGGGCAGAGTGAAAGAGAGAGAGAATCTCAAGCAGACTCCCTGCTGAGTGCAGAGCCCAACTCAGGGCTCAATCCAGCTACCCTGAGAACATGCTGAAACCAAGAGTCAGATGCTTAATCAACTGAGCCAGCCAGGTGCCCTGATAAGAGATCGAGCTTTTTTAAATTTTATTTTAAGATTTCATTTATTTATTCATGAGAAACAGAGAGACAGAGAGACAGAGAGAGAGAGGCACAGACACAGACAGAGGGAGAAACCTGCTCCATGCAGGGAGCCTGATGTGGAACTTGATCCCAGGTCTCCAGGATCACGCCCTAGGCTGCAGGTGGCGCTTAAACCGCTGAGCCACCCAGGCTTCCCAAGAGATCGAGTTTTTAATACCATTGTCCTTATCTTCACAAACCTCTGACATTTGAACATATTAAAACACAAAAGTCATGCATCCTTCTTCTTACCCGGTAGTCAGTGATTTTCCTCCCAATAAGCCCGGTCTCTCAAGTTTGGGCTGCCATGCTTGAAGTCATTTTATCTATCCTGTCTTGTCTGCCTTCTGCACCTCCTCTCCCTTACATTTACCCCAAGGGGACCTTGAACTGCAATGGATGTTCAGTAAGCTTATAGCAATAGAATCGCAGATTGACCATTCTGATCACCTTGAGCAATGGAGTAATTATCACATAGGAAATAATGTCATCTCTCCTAGGCTACATTACTAGAACTGCATACTGGTCAAACATATAGGACAATAGGAAAAGTTATTAAAAAGTAGATTGATATATCAATCTAACAATTGGTTGTCATTTATCTGACAATTCACTTTCAGCTCTATTACTGAATGCAAAAAGCAAAGCATTCCCCATACATCACTCCTTTTCTCTAACTGACTGAAAACAGCTGTTGATGAATGGTACATCTTGTTCTATCTGGGCATGTGCTGTCACATCTCAGTAGCAACAGGTGGCAGTGTCTTCCTGTGTCACCCCCTTCTCAGCCTTGCAGGCGGAAGGAAAGGGTAGAACACAGTTTTGTTCAAGGAGAAAGACTGGTCACTTTAAGAAGCTTTCCTTCTTCAGCCAGTTTATATGTTGTAAATTTAAACCCTCAGAATGTCCAAGAACTGAGCTAATATCCCAACTTTATGGATGGAAAAACTGCACATTTAAAAAGTAAACAACTTATGCAAAGGCACGCAGGCAGTAAGCTGCAGCACTGGGATTTAAAATCTGAACTATGATTATATAGTTAAAGATCAGTGATTTTCCACTTCACTACTTCAGTACCCACTACAGTATCTTACTCATTTTTTTTTTCAGATTAAAAATGGAGTAAGCAAGTCAAATTCCATAGACAGCAAATACATGGAGCTAGAATAATGGGTGTACTCTGCTTTGATGTGATCATCTACTGGGATGTTTAAAACTGTGTTCAGATACTTAAACATGTAGTAGCAGTGACATAATTTCCTTAATAAATCCCTTTACTCTTGATTTCCTTAAATAGTTCATTGAGGCTAGTAGCTTTCATTATGATTTTAATATCAGGATTATATTTTGAAAGGCAGTATATGTATACTTGTTAAGAACATGAGATTCAAAATCAGACTTATTTCCTGGGTCCAAATTTCAGAGCAGCTATAAGTTCACAGTAATGTAAACTTCATTAAATTTCTCTGTGTCCCACTTTTCTCATCTGTAAAGTAGGAATAAAAATAATATCCTCCAGTATAATTGACAGAAATTAAATAACTTAATATATGTTAATCCCCCAATTTATAGTAAATACATTTTTTTTTTCTTTTGGGGAGAGAGAAAGAGAGTGTGTGTGGGTGGGAGAGAGAGGGGCAGAGGTTGGGAGAGAATATTAAGCAGGCTCCAGGCCCAGCATGGAGCTTGATGCAGAGCTCTATATCACAATTCTGAGATCATGACCTGAGCCAAAATCAAGAGTCAGATACTTAACTGACTGAGCCACCCAGGTGCCCCAGTAAATACTATTTCAATGTTTGCTATTATTATTTTTAAATTTTGTAATATTTGTGATTAGAAGGTGAAACTATTTGAGGTTTCTGGCCATGCTCTCTAGAAATAAATAATACTTTGGAGGATTTCTTTCATATCATTTGTAATGCCCACTTGACAAGTCTGCCCTAAGCAAATGAGGTAGTAACCACAAAGGCCAAATTATACCGACCTCACAGTCCTTAGAAATCTGTGGTTATCTTAGTATGCTGAGCCTTCTCTTTTTAGTACTAAAAGATAGTAGAGCTGGGAGAATTTGTCATGTAATGTCTAAAGATGCCAAGCTTACCAACTTCTGATTGTTAAAAGAAGGGTGAGTAGAATTATGATTAAAAAGAGAGGTTTGAAAGGTTCTTCACTAAAAGTAATCTACAAGACTAAACAAGCGATTGTGGGTAAATTAGTATAGTATATACTGTGCACTCCATAATCTACCGATGCACACGAGCATATTGAAGAGTCTGAGACTTCATCCAGGATATAAACATGTATAACTTTTTTTAAAGCCAGCTTTTTCAAATGTATGTGTGTTGTGTGTGGGTTTATGTGTATGCAAAACTTAACCAGTAATATTTATTAACTACTCTTCAGAAGGACACATTTTGGGAACTGTTCCCCAGTTTAGATTTAATTCTACCATTGGACAGATGGGTTTTCCTGACGAGTGAAGTAGAAAATGATAAACAACAACAAACTGAGACTTTGCTTAGTGCACAACATTTCACTAAGCACCTTTCATGTAATCATCTCACTAAATATTCATCACAATCCAAAGTTTAGGTACCATCATTATTCTCAATTCCTAGATGAGCAATTTGAGAAGAGAATATTAATAATCATCTTAAGGTCAGATGGCTAGTAAGAAGTAGGGTTTGAATCTAATGCAGTCTGGCTGTAAAGGATACACTATTAGACTCTTGTTTTTTCCCTAGGCAGGGAAGACAAGTGGTGTGATGGCCTGGACATTCAGGAATACATTCAAGAGAAGGATGATCTCAGAACTGGCTTCCTGCAAGAAGTCAGGAAGCATTAGACATGGAATCATAATGAGAACGTCATAGATTTTTGGAATTCTGAGATTCCTTTTGCTATTATTTGTAGTTTTAATACTACTGAGTAACAAATAAAAAAATTGAAAAAAAAATGTACAGGTTTAAGTAGTAGGACATAGAGAAGGAAAAAAAATGAATAAATATATAGTGAGTGCCTAAGTGCATTCTTAGGTGCTATACATCTGCTCATCACGGGCATGAATTATTTCTTGTTTTATCTCATAATCCTATAAAATAGGGATAATTTGTCTATCTTGTAGAAGAGGAAAATGAGGCTGAAAATTATTAGGTCAGTTGCCCAAGGGAAGGAAGAAACAGAGGTGGCTTTGAAATTCAGAGGGACTGATTGAGAAATTTCCCCTGTAACAGTCTGAGAAAGTGGAGTACATAGGAGACCCTGTTTGACTCATGAGTGAGAGGAACCTAAAGAAGGAAAGTAAGTGTTAGCAGCCTACAAAGGAAGTAAAAGTGGATTTCCTACTAGATTGGCTGAGTGTAAAGAACAGAGATGTGAAAAACATTATGTGAAGAAGTAGAAGAAAAAAGGCTCCCTTTCAGTGGATAAAATGCAAAAAAGGCACCCAAATATATAGAGATAAATTGCAGTATGACAGTCCTTTCCTCTAGCTGGTGTAGTATCATCCCAGGATCCACTGTCTGGCATAAGGAGCATACTTACTATCTCAGCTTTCCTCCTCTCCTAGATGCTTCTGAACAAGGCACAACCTGAAAAACCCGTAGGAAATATCCCTGGACATAGAGAGCCATACTTGATATTGACACGTGAACCCAAGGCTTTAACCATAGAAAAATCAGCTTCCATCACATATCTCCTCTTGTCTTTATATCATATCATATAGCTAGCTTCTTACTATGGATGCTTTACACAGCTGCTACTACTTTCTCCTATATGGCATATTTTAAGGTTGAGAGCAACCACAGGAAAATAAAAGCTTATCTTATATTGGAAAACTTATTGTGCAATGGAAAAATGACCTCAAGTGCACTCAGTAAAAGTTATATAAAATCATAAATCCTAGCCACAGCTGCAGTGTATTAGAGACTACACATTACATCCGTAAATAATTGCAAATCCATTCTGGGTATGATTTTAGGTGCTATAGGAGACAGTTTTGGAAACATATTTAAAGAAGCACTGCTGATGCCCTAACTGCAAGAAAGGCAGGTCACATATCACATAACCAACCATACACCTGCTACATTTCATAGATGTGCTAAAAAGAAGCACCTTTATAATTTGCATCTCAATGTTAATTATCTTATATTTAATATATTATATTTAATATACAATCTATTAAATTTATATGCATTCTGTTGAATAAATACAAGTACATATAATATTTTAGAGTTTTTTTAAATTAGTTGTTTCCTGTAGCTTAATTGCATGACAAGTTTGCTTTTTTATGTCTTATAAAATCTTCACTCAGACTTTGTCTCATTTTTACAATACTCATTATTTTCTGAAACTCATACTGGATCAAGCTATTTCATCTAAAATTTGCCAGAGATCCATCAATATATTCTGCTGCCTGGGGTATTAAATTTGATGAAACATTCCTTGTGAGTAGAAAACAAAAACAATTGTAAACAAAGATCAGAAATAGAAACTTTCAGATTACTGTTGGAAGCATGTCAGTATTAAAAGAACACTAAGTTTATTTAATAAATGATCCTTTGAACTAATCTCAATATTATTATAACACCTATTAAATCAGATACACAAAACAGGTCATAAGAGCTACCCTTACTTGATGGTTTAGTATCATAATTATTTATACTAAAAATGTTAATAAAATACTAATAAAATCCATAACTTAGGTACTTTTTATAAAAAAGTAGGCTCCATGGCCAGTTTGGAGCCTGATGCAGGGGCTTAAACTTACAACTCTGATAGAGATCTGAACTGAGATTAAGAGTCTGATGCTTAAGCAACAGAGCCACAAGGTGACCCAAATTATATATAATTTTATCCTCAATATTTCAGCTGTTCTCATAGATATTTTCTGTAAGATATACAGATGGTATTAATGGTAGTAGGATCCATCAATAGCTACCACTTCACTTTGACAAATGTCCCAGTTACTCCATAAGAATTTCAAAATGAGTATAAAGGAAAAATTTCTATTTTGTTTTTAAAAAGTTTTCAAAATTATACCTACAAAGTATCAGAGAGAAAATATAATACTTACATTCTAGTCAAATTCTTGTAAAAAATTCATAAAGTCATCAGTTTTTCCTGTAATTTACTCCAAACATTTCATATCCTTTTTAACAATAATTACAATTCATTTCTTCATGCATTCCTTCAATAGTCTTTCTTTTTCTTCTTCTTTTTTTTCTTTAATAGGCTCCATGGCCAACATGGAGCCCAACGTGGGGCTTGAACTCATGACCCTGAGAGCAAGACCTGACCTGAGATCAAGATTAGGTGCTTAACCAACTGAGCCACCCAGATGCCAACTTCAACAGTCTTTTTTAAACATCTACTTTGCATCAGATGTTGAGAAGAATAAGAGTAGGACCTGACTTTTTGAACCCAAGTAAAAGAAAATTAGAAGAGAAAAACTTTTACACTCCACTTTAAATGCTACTGCCTGGAAATGGCGCACATTATCACCTCCACTCACATTTTATTGGCCAAAACAAGTCTCATAGCCACAAATAGCTACAAGGGGGTAAGAGCTCAGAAGAAAAAGGAATCATGGTTCATTGTATAGTCTTAAGAAAAAAAAAAAGAGTACTTTTTTTGTAACCTCTGTCTTCTCTTAACTTTATTTGTGCACATTATTCCATAACATTAAATATAATTGTACATTGTTTCCAATATATTTTTGAATTTGAATTTATGAGTAGACCACAAATGTTCTAACAAGAATTTTCCTCTACTACTACTTCATACAGAAAATTAGTTTGGTTCCTATTTTTTAATAACATAATACAAAGCTCTAAGTTCTCCTTGAAGTGAAATTTTGATGTCAAGGATAATCCATACTTATTTTTATTTTTTTAAAGGTTTATTTTTTTTAAGTAATCTCTAAACCTAACAGGGGGCTGGAACTCATAACCCTGATATTGAGTCGCATGCTCTACTGACAGCCAGAGAGGCACCCCAAAAGATAATCCAAATTTAATTTTTTTTTCATTAAGACTGTTTGGTTTGCTTCCAGAAAGTTACCAATTTAATAATTTATTGACCAATGATGTCTGTTGTCTACCTAATATAAATGAGAAGCCAATCTATTAGGTTAGAAGTTGTGGATCATAGGTAGAATATGGCATTTTCACTGATTAGTGCATGGAGTGAGAACTATAGTAACACAAAGAAAAGAATCATTCATTGAGCTGTGAATGTCATTCAGAATGTTTAAAAAAAACAATGAATTTTATCTCAGCCTAACATAATAGGTGGAGTTTCAATAGGCATTTGGAATATGAGAGTATAATTCAAATGAGAAAAATAGCATCATCAAAAGGATGGTGGTAAGAAAGTTTAAGGTATATCTAGAAAAGTACTAGGCCATTTGGAGTAAAATGAATTTTTTTCTTTTTCAATATTTTTTTAAATTTTTATTATTAGGTAATTTCTACACCAAATATGGGGCTTAAACTTAAAACCCCATGATCAAGAGTCACATGCTGGACCAACTGAGCAGCTAGAAGCCCCTATTTTGTTTTGGTTATACATAATGAAAAATAAGCAGGACAAGGAGCTTTAGGCCAGAATATAGAGGAATTTGAATGTCAGCTATTAGATATTAAATGAATATGCAACAGAAACTTAAGACAATGACACGCAGAAAGAGAAAGGAGAATGGAAACCACAGAAAAGGCTTGCAGTTGATCTCATGGGGACAGAATTTCAGTAGTGAGGTTGACCAAGAAGGAAAAATTGCAAGAGCCATTGTGAGAGATAAGCTCTCAACTGACTCAATGTAGAGGTAAGGAAGAAATCAAAGATGATGCCAAAGGATGGAGCCTGAGCAATCAGAAAATATTCTGAAAATTAACTAAAATATATATTAGAGAAATGTGGCTTTTAGTGAAGAATATAAAAGTTTGCCTTTAGAACTTTAAGATTACTAAAAAAAAATTTAAAAAATAAAACTTTAAGATTAACGGGATAATGAAACTAAAATAGACTTGGCACATGGGGATGGAAAAGGAAATACTGGTACATATTCTGGATGTGAGACTTAATTTGTATAAGTGGATGATTCTCTCTAAGAAAAAAGAACAAAAAAAAGTATAATACTGTAACAAAGGAAGGTTGATAAAGGTCCACAATTGAGGAATGTGAAAAAAGAGAAGGCAACAAAAGTGAGAAACTGACAAACCAGAGTGTGAAATATATGTCATAAAGATTCTTCTGCATGAGTAGACAACCGGTTTGTTTTGGTTTTTATTTATTTTTATTTTTTTAAAAATTTTTTTGGAAACAACAAACTTTATAGGAAACTTAAAAAGGACCAGAGTGAGAATTAAGAAAAATAAACATATGCAATTGTATCTTTAAGAATTTTCATGGAACATTATGATTCATTAAATTATCTACATTCTCTAACAAAAATGAACTGATCTGAGAAAAAGCAGCATGAAAATATTCTACTGCAGTGTTGCCCAAAAGAACTTTCTGTGATGATGGAAATGTTCCATAATCTCTGTGCTGTCAAATACAGAATTTACTAGCCCCATGAATACTCACAATAGGGCTAATGCAACTGAGGAACTGAATTTTTAATATAGTTTAAATAGCCACATGTGGCTAGTGATTACCAATTGAACAGCAGAGTTCTAATGCCTCATGGGTCAAAATCAGTGGTTTCTTTGAGGGATTTCTCTAATGACTGCTGAGGGGTGTAGAGGGTTGGGGGTGGAAAGAGAGGAAAGCTCTTAACAGCTCTATTTAACTGCTTAAACAAGTTCTGAAACTCTCTACAGCTTTCAGAGGCAGGGGATGAGGAAAGGACTCTGGAAGACCTGAGTATGCCCTTGAACTCTTGGCCAATGCCAACGGAAGTAAAAGGCCTAGGATTTGGCTCACTCAGACGGAAAGAGGTCTATGGTGCCACTCACAGAATCTGAGGCTTGGGCCACCTGTGTGTGGAAATCTTGGCTGTGAGGCTGGCAGGGAGGTGAAGTGCTCATTTCTGGACAGGGTTGCCAGGGCTAGAAGAGGATTTAGAAGTGGAGGGAGGACCTGAGGGCCCTTTCTGGCCACCTGGAGGCTGGACAGCCCCTTTCTTTTTGGGGATTAATGTCTTGTTCTTGCTCTTGAATAGTCTGCTGGGATCCAGCTTGTTCACGAAGGAGTTGGTCTCTTCTGCAAGCAGGTTTGTGTTGTAGGTGATGGGTTTATACATTTTGAACCATTGCTTGGCTTGGGGGCTAATGCCATAGCTGGTGAAGGCACACTGCCACTGTGGCAGGCCCAGGTGGGTGATGAGCAGGCAATAGTAAGTGGAAAATGTACCTGTGAGAAAATGCCAGTATAATGCTCTGTCCAGGAACCAGATCTCAGTGTCTTGCGCTAATGCTGGTTTCCCTGTTTTGTAGACAAGGAAAACCTTCCCATTCCCATTGCAAGGATCCAGCTCAAATATCACACTGCGAGAATCAAAGTGAGGCTTCTCTGGCTGGTTCTCACTGGCTTCAAGTGTATCATCCTCCAGGTCTGCCAGAGTTGGTGCATTAGGGAGTGAGTACATGGAACACTGGTTGAGTTGAGTCAGTTTTGAGATGCTGTTAATTGCCATGCTGCCCAATGGAATGGTGTGCTCATCCAGCTTCACACTCCATGCCATGTGGAAGCCATTGGTCATCAGGTTAAAATTCTTCACATCCTCAGGTAGAATGCAGTTATTTTTTTGTTCCCATGAAGAAATCATATGACGTTCAGCAGGTGGTTTTTCTATGATAGTCGCCTCTGTCACACCTGGGGAAATATTCGAGGATGTGGTGATCCCCAGGGTCAGCTTCTCCAGGTGCAGCTTGCTGCAGCCCGGGGGGGCGGTGTCTCCTCCATGGCTCGCAGCCCGCTCCGCGCGGCGAGTACAGGTGCGGGGACCCGGCGGGAAAGCAGGGTGGGCGGGTGGGACAGCGCTAGCGCCCCAGAGGCTGGGACATCAAGTCTGGTTTTTATTTTTACATGGGCCACTCCTTGTTGTTATCATACATATGTTAGAAGGAGTACAACTTGCCATTACAATGACCGAGATGTATCGATTAACTCTGCTATTAAATTTGGGCAAGTTTATGTTCCTTTCTTAACTGATGTCCTCATCCATTCAACAAGAATGATTACACAAACTATATTTTATTTGTTTGAGGATACATACAATAATGTATGTAATAGTACCAGGCATCATTCTTAGTAAAATAAATCTTCAATAAACATAAGTTGAATACAGATTCATGTGTTTTTAACCAGTTTGACCATACAGTATCTGGGAGATGACATATACATAGTATGTGTTCAGGAAACATTTGTTTCAGGACTAGGAAAAGATAGACTTTGGAACTGGAAAGTAAACTGCAATATGATTAAACTCATTTTCCATCCTGGATGAATCCAAAAGGCATTTCCTCAATTCGCTAAAAGTATTTTCAACCTCCTTAGTTCATCCTACTCACAAAGGTTACTCTTTATATCTGGCACTATTAATAATTTCTTTAGTAAGAATAGTCATTGGTCTGATCACCAATGACTACTCTTAGCTATGGATGGTTCTCCTAACCCTGTGGCGAATTGTAGGATTATACATTTTGGCTCCCTTGTGATTGAGAAAGTGTATATGATTAGTTCATGACAGTACATTATAGAAAAAGTGACATTTGTGAATATTCAGTCAGTCTAGCTCTTTGGGTGAAACCAACCTGACATGGACATATACCATGAGCAAGAAATAAACCTTGTTGTATAAACCAATAAGAGTTTGGATTTTTTGAAAATGCAACATAACTTAGTCAATCTTGATTAGTATATTCAACTTATTTGTGGGAAAGTCCTTTCCAGATTTGCTAATTTTAAAATCTCAGCACCTCCAGTACCACTAGGATTATCATAACATTTGCATTTTTATGATTTAAAGATGAGCTAAGACACTACAGTAGACTGATGTATCAGAAACTAACTACTATAAAATATGTAAATAAAGGGAGACCATAAATATATTGTCATATTTTTTTATAAGTAGGCTCCATGCCCAGCGTGGAGCCTAACATGGGTCTCTAACATACAACCCTGAGATCAAAACTGAAGCCAAGATCAAGTGTTGGATGACCAACCAACTAAGCTATCTCGAGGCCCCTGTTACTATATTCATCAAGAAAATCAGCAAATCTGTTCCTTTAAGAAATTAGAGGGAGTTAAAAAGAGGTTTTCTATAAGCAACTTCTTTCCATTATTGCATTTTGATTTCTTGACTCTGGAAAGTTCTTACTAAGATAAAACTGTTGTGTTCTCATTGGATTGGAGAAAGAGGGCTGGTGAGAAGACTGATGCTCTTGTTTTATAATTAAGGGTACAGTTGGTGTTAAATTGGCTAGTTTAAAAAAATTGGCTAGTTAATAGATATTTTGGAGGAAAAATTAAATTTCCTAATGAAATTTGTCAAGTTTTTTTTTTTTTTTATGTAACTGGTAAAAAAAGTCATATGTTTTACTGTAAGTACCAAATCCTATTGCATTCAATAATCTATGAGGTATCTACTATTCTAAATGAATGTCTTCTGAAGAATTCTTGACCAAGATTGAAAAACATAAACCAGAGCAAAACAAATAATCTATTTTTACTTAAGGAACTTCAGTTCAGTCTTTCTACTAAAGTACTGACGACCTATTGCTATGATCATCATCCTTGATCCGCGTCCCATTTAAGTGGATGTGTTCACTGCTGTTCTTGGTACCTGATGAAGGGTTGAATGATGGGGTGCCTGATAGTATTTCCATGGCAAATGCTACTAGTAGTTGATAAAGCCAGGCCTCTAGGGGCCAATTTTCTAAAACTCATGGGGAAAAATAGGAGCTAGAAAATGAACTACCTGGTTATATATATTTTTTTCATTGTTTCAAGGAGACTATTTTCAAGAATGATTGTGACAGGAATAAAAAGACAAGGACAAGTAGCCCCAAACTGTCAAAATCCCAGCATTTTTGCAGCTGCTTTCCTGATATATGCCAATGACTTGTGCCAAAGAGGGGGGGAAAGAAAGGAAGAACAGTTTCTTTTCTCAAAGATGACGTCAATATATCTGAAGCACTGGCTAAGGATTAGTATAGATGGTATTATTGACAATTTGTCTTTAAGGACAGATTAAGTTTCCCCATTAAAGGGTGAGAACATCCTGTCACAAACCTACAAAGTACTTACCAACCTAATGTTGAAAGGAGGATATACCACTCTTTCACCTATAACATTAAGTCCAATTATTAAGTACCTAGGCTCTGTGCTATAGCTGCACCAAATTTGAAATTTTATTTCTCAAAATCACCCTGTGAAATTATTATTATTGCCATTCTGTAGGATGAGAAAAATATCTCAGAGAAGTTCAGTCCTTTGTTCAAAATTGCATGACAGTGAAGTAATATCACAGTCCTTTCTAATATAATGCAGTTGCTCTCCCTCTATCCATCAAACAAACAAATAACACTAACAACTGGTAGACAATCCAAGACAAAGAAAAGAATTTTAAAAGCAAGTGAGAGGAGAAAGTTAAAAAAAAAAAAAACACATGAGGAAGATTGCCTGCTTGAGATTTTTTTTTAAAGGAGATAGGAGAGATAAGTAATTTTGTTTCAATTTGCCATGTTAATCAAGGTGAATTAGAGACTATATCTTGCCAAAAGGAAGGCTATGAATGGGTTATTGGCCAGTTCAGGAAAAGATTGGCAATAATTGAGGTGGGAAAATAGCTTAATATGGAGATAATCCCTGGCTAATTTAAATAAAAAGGTGGTTAGAAAGTATCAATTACCTCCTCTTTTCAAATGTTAACTAGATTTTTATTATGAAACATAATTATTTAATGTCTCAAATAGTTGACTTTTAAGACAGCCAAAGCCTAACCAGGATCTTAGTGAAATCTTTTAAACAGACGTTCAGGAATGAGACTGCTATGGATTTTGTTTTTGACTTCTGAGGATTTTCAATTTGGGCATAACGTGTCATTCTGGCTTCAACATATGGGAAAGTTCTGGATTCTGGTGCCATTTAATTTCCATTTGGCCCCACTCACACTCCTTCAGTTCCTGTATCTCCTTTACCTTATATGCAAAATGAAGAGAACCTATGTTTTAAGGATTTTGTGAGGGTGAAATGAGATGATAAATGCCATGGTATTTTGTGCAAATGAAAATGGTGATTATAATCTGTCCACTTCCATTTTGGTTCCTTATACCAGTAGAAGGTTCAACTTTATTACTCTAGCTATTATACATTTTAGTGATTTTTCTTAGTTTTTGTCCTCCTTAATTAGTCCTTTCTCAACGGTAAGTTGCCAATTGAATGAGTAGCAGTTTGATAGTTTCTACCTTTCATCCTAAATTAATTGTACTAGAAAGATCAATTCATTCTGCTGATGAATTGATTCTAGGTTTTAGAATCAAAAAGACCTGTAGTTAAATCTCTATCTCTGCAAATTCCGAACTCTGTGATCATGGACCAGTCATTTAGGCCCTCTGAGTTCATTTCTTCATTTATAAAATGGGAGGATGAGAGTTCAGAAAGATCATGTATGTATAGGCAATGGTATACTCTGATTAGATGAAGTATATTTTCCTTTATCTCTCTCAGTTTTGTATTTCAGCTCTAAATCCAGAAGACAGGCTCTCTCCTACGTAATTTTGATATACAGGCCTGATTCATTATAGTGGTTTAAGGAAACTGAGTAAATAACAAGACAGATGGGATCATGAGCACACAGGTACTCCTGAAGGGGAAGAATATCCCAGATTTCTCCTTTTGTCGTAGTGCCACTGGTGTTTATGAAATTGACCAGCCACTTCCCTCTTCAGAATGACCAGCTGTGAGGGCTTAGCTTGCTTCATGTAGCCAGAAGCAGAATAGCCAGGATAACAAATCACAGCTGAGTTCCCAGGTTGATCTGGAGCATGTACTTGGCATAGCAGACTAAATTCTTATTATCTTATGCATGGAGTTAATATGAGCCTCATTAGTGACAGTTATTGCCAAAAACAATGGACATATTATTTTTATAGATTTATTCAATGATATCTGCTCAACCAACAATTATTTAACACTTTTGTGTTAAGCCCTATACTTGACACTGGGGACTTAAAAAAAAAAAAAAAGAGTAAATCAAGGTCACTGCTTTCCAGGAACATGAAATTTAGAAAGAAAGAGAAATAGATGCACCATTGACTATTTTACAGCCATGACAAATCCTAGATGCCTAACAGGGTATGATTAACCCTACCCACGTTGTGGAGGAGGCAGACTTCTCAGATAAAGTTAATTTTCTTGGATCCAAATTGTAAAAGTCACAGTAAGGGAACAGGGAAGCTAAAATTAAACAAAATGCGAATGGGCTGGGTTTCAATATTCTCATGAGTTGGAAGATGATTCAGTTACTAGGAAGAACCAGAAAAATGATCTTCAAATACTTCTTCCCTTGTCTCTTCCTGGATTCCCAAGGATAGCCCAGTGTGGATGCCCCTTAAAATAATTCCCCACTACTGTGTGACCAGGATAGAGCAGTTCTCTGGTATCTTAGAGCTAGTCTCCTTCTAAGCCACATGGCTTATTTTAA
Organism: Canis aureus; assembly: GCF_053574225.1. NCBI lineage: Eukaryota > Metazoa > Chordata > Mammalia > Carnivora > Canidae > Canis > Canis aureus. The sequence goes on from NC_135620.1 coordinate 32,331,095, forward strand.
AAGCTGGAAAGAAGGTGTAAGGGGTGTTTGCCAAAAGTGGCAATTGATCTGCCCAAACACTGGGAGGGCTGACTCTGCCCTTGCCAATAGTCATTTGGAGTTATAGAGACTCTTTCTGTGACACTCTCAAAGTTCTTTAGTCTCAACTCCCACTCTATTCAAACAATCTGCAGAAATTAAAGTCTTCTACAGTGCCTCAATATTAGAAATGTAATTCCTTAAAATATGTTTGCACATAAATGTCAGTACCATAGCTGTACACCAATACTTCTTTCTAAGACCTTGGAGGTCTAACTGGGATGAGTGCTACTGGTACAGGAAGCAGAATTAAATCAGATGGAAATGGTCATACCACATTAAAAGTCCTTACTTAAATTGAACCCTTGGAAAAATATTTTTGCAGATGAATTGATCCATCTACTCTTGGCAAAAGATCAGAAGTTGAATTTCTAATGGATTCCTTTGTGCCTTAGCTGCCTGAATGATTGAAAATAAAGATGCACTTGGGAGTTCAGCTTTGGGGAGGCTGTATGACACAGTGGTTAAGATCTCAGATTTGGGGTTAGGTTCCCTATTTTGCAAAGCCAGCGCCAGCCCTTACTGTGCCCTTGGGCTATTTACTTAAAAACCCTGGTCCTGAATTTCTTCATCTGTAGGATCAGGACTACAATAATATGAATATCACTTCAGTGATTGGATGAATTAATACATGGAAAACTCATAAAGCCTGATCTGTTGTAAGCATTCAAAAAGGTTAGCTATTATATTAGCTGCTTTAATTTATTGCCATACTCCTCTTTTCTAAAATGTTTTGTCTTGACCTGTACTGCATTCTCCATTTATCTCGACTTCTTTCTGAAATATGGAGAATATGTAACTCTTCTGGAAAAAGCTCCAGCTACAGAGACCATGACACCTGGGGTGGGAATCAGGATCCCTTACTCTGTGTGGCCTTAGCAAAAATACATAATCTGTCAGTTAAACTATCTCTAAAATATCTTTGCAGGGCTTTGATGTAAATAAAATCATTTATATCAAGTGTTGCTCAATACTTGACAATTCTTTCCACTGCCTCTTTGCATACCTCAGTTTTTGAAGGTTTCTTTCTTTTTTTTTTAGTCACAAGGTGGAGATGGTAACACCCACCTGGCCCAAAATAGAGCTAGAACAGCTGCAGTTGAAATTGGGGTGCAGGCTAGCAGGTGGCCCTGAGAAGTTCTTTCATGTCCAAAACTTTAACCACAGACTCTTGCCTACATAGGAGGGGAGGAGGAAGAGAGGAAAATGAATTTAGAGCATCGGGTTCTAAATTCCAAAACCTAATTTTACTCTCATGAAAGAGATATGGCAAAGAGACACTGCGGTGTTTAGAGAAGCACAAACAAAAAGTCAAGGGCCCAAGTATAAAGGGGTTTTGTAGGGAGGCTACATATTAGTAATATCAGGTAAATAGGAATTATTTTTAGGGTTTTTCATTAAAATTCATTCATTCTTCACAACAACTCTATGGAGTATACGGGATTATTGTCCTCATTTTACAAATGAGGAAACAGAATTTAAGTACCTTTGGCACATGTAGGCCACTTGTATCCATGCGTTCATCATCCCCACATTATGCTGCCTCTGCACAGATACAGATAATTTGTTCCAACTGTTTATCAATAACTCAAATACCAATCCCAAACTCCCAACAACCAACAGGTATATACACCAGAGACTTTTTATTAAAGATAATAGAAATGATGTTTTATATCCAATGACAATGATCACTTAGGGTGCTTTCTGAACATAAAAATTCCAGACACCTCCTCAGACATAAATAATCTCCAGAGAGAAATCTGGGAACAGCTGTAGTTGACAGTGGCTCCTGATGATTATTAATATTATAAAACTGTTTGGGAAATACCAAATGGGATGAAGAATGAAAAAGTCTTAAGGCAGTACTTCTCACACACTAATATGCAGACAAATAAACTGAAGATCATGCATACTAAGCTTCAGCCTTGGGCCTATGTTTCTGCATTTCTAACAAGCTTCTGGTTATGCTAGTACTGCTGGTGGACAGACCACATTTTGTGAAGCAAAGCATTAGGCAATGATTCAGCAGTCCGGGCTCTAGACTGTTAGCCATAACTTTGGCCTTTTAATAAACAAAATAATCACTTCGGTTGTTGGTACAAAATGCAAAATCATTGTATCCTCTCTTTAGATTCCAATTTGACAGGGTACAGGCACATTTCAAAAATATACTCCTTTTTTAACAAGAATCTCATGTGATTTGATTCTGATGCAGATAGTCCTAAATCCCACTCTCCACTGATAAACACTGCAAATGCGGCAGAAATCAAAGCACTCTAAAGGTGGAAAGAACAGCAGTGTGCCATTATAGAAGTCATTCAATCCCTTGGTTTTATCACCCATAACCTGGAGAGAATAATATGTGCCTTTATAGAGTTGTTAGGATAAAATGAGATAAGACATGAAAGCAAAGAACAGCTGAGCCACCCTATTCAAGGGGTCAACGGAAATAGGATATGGATCCAGTAAAGAACCACTTTCGGCCAAAGTGGCGGAAAAGCTTTCCTATATTTTCTTGATTCTTAGGCTATAAAGGCAATTCACAAAATCACTACATTCACTCTATCCACTTACTAGCTAGGCAGGGCCAATCCCCTGTCTGTTATTATAAAATGACAGTCTCTCTATCTCTCTGTATATATGCATTTCATACCTCCAAGTGAATATTTATCATCTAAAAAATATTTATCATCTATCTACCTATAGAGGTAAATATATTTGTATTTGTACACATATGCACGTATATGTTTGAATATGTAAAATATATCTGTAAATATGAAATATACATGTATGGATATATAGTTAAATTTTATAGATTCCTTGAGATTCTAAAGACACATGTAATGTAGCTAACCTTTAAAACAATGCTAATGTAGCTCCTACAATATGACATTTTAACAACACCTTTTTAATAATGCATGTTCTTAAATGTTAAGCTGATTCATATGTTATATTCCTAACTTTTAAATCTCAAATTCTACTTAGAATATCAATAGAATATGGAAAAATACAAAATTTTATTACAGAATTTTCTAAGGAATTATAGTGGTCTGCTATTGTGTCTTAACTTTGCTTGAAAGTTTATTACTTTTTATAAAGAGAGAGTATCTTTAGCTTCTTTCTCAGAACATGCTTTATTGGATTATCAAAAAAAGAAAAAAAGGAAAAGAAAAGAAAAGAGGAAGGAAGAAGGGAAGAAAGAAAGAGAAAGAAAGAGACAAACAAACCTTCAAAGTACTGTCTTTCATAGCCTATGGCAAGGACAAAGCTTAGGCTGATACCTATTTCAGAAGCAGCAAAAATATGTCAATTATAAAGAAAGCTACAAAAAAAAATAAAGAAAGCTACATACTATATTCCATTTGGTGTATCCAGATGATTTAAAATGGGGATTGGGCACAAGCAAACAATGCAAGTATGAAAATCACAATCAATTGAATATACTTAATGCCATACCTTTAACACAGAGTTGATTTACGAACTTGCATGGGTGTCATGTATATTTATTGAATTGTCATAAAGTATAAGAGGTAGTGCATTTTAATACATTTTGAAAGAGTGAAACATTTTAATGAAGTCTATAAAATTATGCTGCTTATAGGTAATCAAGTGACTAAAACGACTTTTGGACTATTAGTTACATGATGAAATTTCCAAAACAGTTCCCTTTGTTCCTTCACGATTTGGCCACGACATTGAAAATAGATGCAAAACTTTCTTTGTTTTAAGGTCCAGAATTACATTTACTTTCAACTTTGATGTGTTTCAAGACCTACATGAGAGTAAGGCTTTTAAAATTAAATGATATTTGTTAAAATTTTATGAGCTTTTTCTTTTCAACCTAAGGAGAGAGATTCAGTGTAAATTTGTGTAGGTGTATTTCCTTTTGAAAAGGAAGCTATTTTAGGCTTGGGTTATAGCTGAAATAATGTAACACAAATAAGGTTATTGGCGATATTTAAGTTGGGTTACTTTTTCTATCTAGGTTTCTTTTAAACATAGGAGTACAAATGGATATCATAAATTGGGAAATAAAATGTGTGTGTGTGTGTATCTCCCAAACAAACATCTATATCTGTATCATATCTCCCCCCAAAAATGCTCCTGGGGAAAAATAACATCCAAAAGGGAGTACAGTCTCACTTTCTCCATATTTGTATCTATAACTGTATCAGACTTAACATGAAAAAATATAGATTAAAATGTAATTTCTTTTTCTCTTCCCTACATCTTGTGATACACAGATAATTAGCATTTCTGCTTCTATTCTTGATTTTATTACAACATATATACAAGCCATTGATTATTAATTTGGATAGAATTCAGAGAGTAATTTCATCGATTATGAATATAGACAACAAGCCAAGGTAGTCTTAACAGTATTCTCATTTTGGTCAACAAAACAATTTACAGATGTTTTCATATCACTTTTAATTTGCCACAGATATCTTGAAATATCAACCACATCCATCACTGTTTCAAAATTACAGTATTTAGTATACACACTGCTAGATTTTTAATGAATCACATATTTTACTCTATCACAAATTTATGATATGGTTTACTTTGTATTATCTATACATTTAGTGTTATTAACATTAAAACATTTTTCTAATAGTGCACATTGGAAATGGACTTCAAATAAAAATTAATCCAATTAGAAACATCTAAAATGAATCCATGGCACAAAAATGATCAAAAACAGTTGTTTTGAGCATGAGTCAGGTCATGTCACTGCTCTCTAGAAAACTCTCCAATGGCTATGCATCTCACTGAGTGAAGTTCTTGTGGTCCCTTGATTTCTATTGCCATTAGCTCTGGCCTTGTCGTTTTTGTTTTTGTTTTTGTTTTTTTTTCCCTCAAGTATATAAAAAATACCCCCAACTGAGAGCTTTTCCATTGATTGTTTCCTCTAACTAGATTTACTTTCCGTTAGATATAATCATGTTATACTTACTTACCTCCTTCTAAACTTCGTTCAAATGTCACCTCATTCAAATCTGTGCTAATTTTTTAAAATTTATAATCACATCCCTTCATACGATCCTATTTTCCTTACTCTGCTAATGACAGTACATAATTTACTATTTATTTTCTATCTACCCTCCCCTAGAATATAAGCTTCATTGAACCAGGAATTTGTGAGTATGTGTGTATGTGCATGTTTTCTGTTTTGTTCACCACAGTATCATAATGTATTTGAAGGTGCTCAATAAAAACTTGTGAAATGAAATAACAATATGTAAAAAGAAATGATACTTTAAATAAGACTGGGAAACAGAGTAAATTGCCTCTACAAGAGTAGATTAGCCCATTTTTATATTTGCTAAATGTAGAACCAGAGAAATTAGACAGAAAGTTGATGCTACATCTTTATCATACTGGTTAACTAAGTGTGTCTATGGAAGATATACTAGTTTCCAGGAGCTACTGCAACAAATACCACAAATCTAGTTGCTAAAACAACAGTCTATTCTTTCACAGTTCTAGAGGCTAGAAGTCCCAGATGGAGATGTTGGCAGGGCTACAGTCCCTCTGAAGGCTCCAGGGGAGAATTATTCCTGTCTTTTCCAGCATCTAGTGGTTCCTGGAGTTCCTTGGTTGGTAACAGTAGAACTCCCGTCTGCCACCCTGTTCACATGGCCTTCTCACCTGTGTGATTGAGTCCTCCTTTTCTTTCTCTTACAAAGACATCACTCATATGGTATCTGTCTTTCTCTGACTGACATATTCACTTAGCATACAATTTCACTCATATGTGGAATTTAAGAAACAAAACAAATGAACATGGTGGGTAAAAGAGGGGCAAACCAAGAAACAGACTCTTAACTATAGAGAACTGATGGTTATCAGAGGGGAGGAAATGGGTGGGGGATGGGGGAAATAGGTGATGAGGTTTAAGGAGGGCACTTGTGATGAGCCTTGGATACTATATGGAAATGTTGAATCAATAAATTCTACACTTGAAACTAATATTACACAGTATATTAACTAACTAGAGTTTAAATAAAAACTTTTAAAAAATAGAGACACCAGGTCATTGGATTTAGGGCCCACTCTGAATCCAGGATGAATTCATTAGGGATCTTCAATTTAATTATGTCTGAAAAGACCTTATTTCCAAATGAGGTCACACTCACAAGTACTAAGGATTTGGACTTGGACAAATCTTTTTGAAAGACACAATTCACTATAATAATGATGGACAATAAATGATCCAGAAATTTCTACCTAAACAAATTAGATGTTTTCATTTACCATGTTCTCAGAAGACATTTATGCCTTCTTAATATTTTTTCTAGAATTCCATGCCTCATTCTGGAAGATCTTCTAATTAATTTTGAAGGGAAGAAAAGGGGTTTATTATTACTAAAAGTTCTTTTAAAAATTTAAATGGGAGAAATAGTAGCCTGTGAAGTAGAACTCTAAAACATAGTTTAAGTGACTAAATGTAAATTGATTTTTAGCATCTAAGCTCAAAGTAAACTAACTACAGACTGAGAACTCTAATTTGATACTTTTCCCACTAGGAAAAAAGTTATAAGAAATATCTGATAAATGAATGCCTCTTTCTTTCCATAGGGGCCATAGGTCAATTGTGGCTAGTATGATGGAGATCAGACTGCAACACAGGTCACCTACCTGTGAGATTCATGATTATGGAAGAAATAAATTAGAGGTTAAGTGCTGAATGACTAGAAGAAACTGATAACATTTATTGACTACCTTCTACTTGCCAAAAGAAATAATATGTGTTTCATATACTGCATTTAGATCCATAAGTAACTACTTACAAGGGCTGTTTTTTTTTGTGTTAAATGTGTACCTAATATGATTGACCATCACTATTACCAAAAATGATACATATAAATTTCTAGCTTTTGATTCAAAATGTCACATGTGCAAGAAGAAAAAGAGAGAGAGATGGTAGGAAAAAAGACTTGAAAATGTTACTTGGCTATAATAAGCTCAAAAGGAGCTAAATATGTATTAAAATTAATAAATGTATTCTTGCCTTGAATTCCTGGAAATATATGCCTTGGTCAATGGTGGTTCAGCACTACATTTTAGTTCAGATCACAAGGAGGATTTGGCATTAGGTTCTAGGCACAGTACTTTGAGGATAACCTTTACAAAGTATAGGATAACCACATAGGTAAAGAATCTGGGAAATATGTATTATTAAAAACAGATAAAGGAAGAAGGGATATTTAACTTGAAAGAGATACTCAGAATAGAAACAGCATTTTTATTCAAAAATTTGAACTATGGTCAGGTGGGAAGTTGTAAAATGACATAAAACCAAACCAAACAGACAAGCAAACTAGAAAATGAAAGTGACAACAGACAAGATTAGAGCGCCTTGTAAAAACAGCTGCTAAATATGGGAACTATTAAACAGTGAAATGGACTGTCTGGTCAGACACTGAATTTCCATAATAGCAATCACTACTGTTCATTGAAGTGCTTGGTACCAAGCTAACTGCATGTCTCCACTATCGCAATCAATCTCAACAACAATCCTATGAGGCAGACATTATTGTCTCCATTTCTTGGAAGAGGAAATATAAGTGATTTGTCCATGGTTGAACAACTAGAGATTCTAAACTTATTATTTCAGCCATATTTACAGTCTTGGCCTTCTATGATACACTAGATTGAGTACATCTGTTATAAGTCTTTTAAAAAAGATGCTGTGCATCCAGGTGTAGTATATATGATTTCTAAGGTTAATACATGAAAGGATATTTAGAATAGTCCTGGTAGTAAGAATAGCTAAAATGTACTGAGTATGTAAAAGGATAAATTTTAGAAGAGAGTATAATCATATAATCATAATTCTCATACAGACATAAAATGAACATGTGCCCAAGATTTTATTTAACTCATCAATTAATGAGGGAACCAGTAAGATATTACAACTGGTTCTAAGGATAATTAAAACTTAGACACACACAAACACACTAAGTAGCAAAAAAAAATTTTTTACAAATAATTCAAAATTATGTATATTCCACAGGGAAGGAGGGAAGTCAGTCATATTTTGTTAGAACAAACTCTATTTTCATGTATATGGAAAATAATCATGCACATTGTTACCAGTTACCTACAATGTACAGAGTGGTAAAATAGCTCCAAGATAATGAGAGGTACAGAGACCCACAAGAATCAGACAATCTAAGAGGACATGCTCAGAAAACACCCAGTTTTCCATTGAAGGCACCCAAGTAGTCCCATTTCAAAGTATTTCACAATGTTTTGTTCAAGTGTTCATTATCACGATTGTACAAGTCACATATATTAGAAGTAGCAAAGAAGCGACAGAAATGTAAGTCTGCTTAGCATGAAAGACAATGACACTGCAAGAAATCACACAGGCTCCCCAGGGATATGTGTATGTTGCATAGGAAAGCAAGAGGAAACTGATAATTAGTGAATATCTACCACATTCAGTGCTAAGCATTTTACACTTTATAACAATAACAACAAATAATTATTAAGTGCTTTCAATATGGCAGGCTTTGTGCTAATTGATTTATGTGCATTAATATGTATAATTTTCCTACTAGTCATAATAACAACAGTATCAGAAAAAAAAGCAATAGTAGTGCCTCAGTTTAGTTGAATGGTTATGAAAGCCAAGTACTTATCCTAAGTACTTCATTTATTTATTTATTTATTTATTTATTTATTTATTTATTTATTTAATGAGAGAGAGAGAGAGAGTCAGAGGAAGAAAGAGAATCTTCAGCAGGCTCCACACCCAGCATGGAGCCTGACATGGGCCTCAATCTCACAACCCTGAGATCATGGCCTGAGCCAAAAGAGTTGGACACTTACCCAACTGAGTCACTCAGGCGCCCCAGTATTAACTGTTATTAAACTTAAAAACTGCAGCTATGATTTATATTATCCCCACTTTATTGATGAAGAAATTGAGGAATAAGGAGGTTGATTAATTAGCCAAAATCACACAGCTAACAATATTACAATGTAGGTCTTTGAATACAGCGCTTGTGGTTAAAATTATTATACTACTAAACTGTCATGGATTACATGTCAATGCATTTTGAAGTGTACCTATTAGAATACAAAATTGTTTCTTTAAGATATTCCTAGACCTCATAAAGACAAATATTAAGCATGCTGGGTTTTCAAAAATATTCTTATAGTTTTTTTATTTTTTAAAGATTTTATTTATTTATTCATTAGAGGCAGAGACATAGGCAGAGGGAGAAGCAGGTTCCTGTGGGGAGCCTGACTCAGAACTCAATCCCAAGATCTTGGGATCACGATCTGAGCCAAAGGTAGATGCTCAAACACTGAGCCACCCAGGTGCCCCAGTTCCTGTAGTTTTAAATAACCCTCAATGTTTACATGTATTTCACAAATAGTTTGCTTAAAAATATACTTAAATATAATCCATAACCAAATTTGAAATTTCTTCTTTAAGAAATTCATTCGAAGAGCCAATGATTAAACTCTAAGTGGACAGTTTTCTCTGGATCACTTATGTTAAAGAGAGTTTTCAGACCAAATATTCAACCTGACTCTCCTGCCACTTCCCTCTTGGCCTCTTCCAAAGTAAGTTCCTACAGGTTCTAAGATAAAAGAAAAAAAAATGAATAGATCTCAGAGATAGAAGATAGAGGCAAACTACATTATCAGCAGTATACATTTATTCGCATTTGATAAAATATATTGGTTATATTTTATTGCTATGTAGGGTTGTAGAATTGTGCTATGATTTGTAGCATAATAGATCATTTTAATAGGTCAATATATTTTAAAAGATGCCTTTCATATTTGCAATATTCTTGATTAATTTCATTAATTTTTTAGCTTGCCCAGTAGTATATATAAAGATTTTGATTATCAATGGTAATTCAAGCCAGCTCCCACCTTAATGATTAAATATGTCAAATTCATAGAGACTGTGTTTCAAATTACCTTTGTTTAGCCATGTAATTGGAAGGAAGTAGTGGTGTGGATAATCCTAAATACTGAATGATTCTAAAATCATTTAGAGTTGGCTTTGGGATATTATCAATTTGGAAGCAGATTTATTTTCTAATTGTACTTTGCTCAGGCTAAACTTAAAATAGGCAAATATTATTCAATAAGAAGGTGGCACAGCCCAAAGTGCTGTGGTTGGTCAGGGCACTCTGGACTGGATTGCTGATTGTAGTGCTAACAACAACAACAAATAACAGTAACATAACATCAACAACAAAACGGGCTTAAGGAAGAATCTTAGAGACAATTCATGTATACCCATTTTGTGATATCAGTTAGAGTTAGCTCTAAGTTTATCATTAATTCTTGCCATTACTCGATTATAGTACTTTTGGACCATATCAAGTGAGCCAATCAAAATAATATATCTAATAAAATTATTTCATTTCAAATAAATCTAGTAATTATCAGATATCAAAGTGTGACCAGGGAAAGTATGGATTTATTTAAGTTTGGCTGAGGACAATGGGATGCCTGAGAAAGCCTGGAAGGTTATGAAGAACAACCAAAAGTATCCTTTTGGTGGGTATCATGCTCACATGGAAAGTATGTTTGTTTAATGAACATCAGAGTATCAATTAAGACCTGGCTAAAAAAGTGGACCCTTTGGGTTGAATTAGATTCTGGTGAGGATCTGCAGTTCTCTAGATCATCCTTACCATTTCTGAATCCAAACCATAGCTACAGTTTGCAAGTAGAGAGTGAGATAGTTAGGTGTTTTCCCTATGAAAACAGGTCAGAGAAATAGCCTTAGGCTTCACTCACCACATTCAAGACCTAAATCACACTGACACTCCCTCATCACCCACCTACCCATCATCTGGCAGATGGCTGTCCTCAGGGACTATAGAGCAGTTGACAAGTGGAACTTGGTGAAGAGAATTTTTCTTGCCGGAAGCAGCCTGCAAACAGCAGCTTATGGTATCAGACCAGCTCACTCAGTAACAAATATGCTTGCTACAGGTAGACATTTGCTGATGTGGTTGTCCTTGTATTACCTGAGTCCTAGGAGCAGAACCAAATGCACATACCTTGTCTAGGCAAAGTGTAGAAAAAGCTGGACATTTAAGACAACAGCAGAGGCATATCCTATAGGACATTACTGAGAAAAGTAGAAGTTCCCCAGATCAAAGAGATGCTGAGAAAGCATACACAGTAAATTGTAGCTCTGCTAGTGCTCCTTCCTGTACTTTAAATTTGTCCTGTGGGTATGTCCACCTTTAGACTAAATAGACTCAATTATAAAATTTACCTAGTGATTAACAGGTAGTGTGCTGATGTGTGTTTGTGAGGTAAAGTATTTCAAAGTTTCTAGGGTGTCATATTTGTTCTTTTGTGTTTTGCCCTGCAATCATCTCTATTAAGTCTCAAATGCTAAGAAAAGATAGCATTTTATTTTATTGGCCTTTCCTTTTGATACAGGAAAACTCGTGAAGGGTTGTCTTGGAAGCTGACCCTATATGGAGTCTCCAAAACTTCACTCCCAATTATTCTCTGTGACTTCCATCCCTGTCACTCATGCACTATCTTGTTATATGGCCACTGTCAAAAGCGACTTTTGAAAAAGAATCTACCACCAACTCATTTTTAAGAAGACGAGGGCAAAACGAGGGCAGATCAAGAAAAGGACATCATTATTCAAGAGAACAGGATGGAGAAAAATGACTGCATGTCACTGTAAATTGGAATAGTGAATGTGTTATCCTTCAAAAACTGATATTTATGGTATTAGTTTCTGCATTATTGCCTGTGTTGTGTTTTAATTACAGTATTGTTTAAATAGTTGGGTGAACTTGCTGAAAATTGCCTAATGTATATATGATGTTGCATCTGTAGCACCAAGGCCATACCAGGTACCTGGTGAAAGTTTGTGAATTTGAATGATATCCAAGTTACTAGAAAATACATCTTCTTAATAACTTGCCAGCCAACATTGGTGTGGAGTTATCTAATTTCAAAGGTGAGGTGGAGGGACACCTGGGTGGCTCAGTGATTGAGCGTCTGCCTTTGGCTCAGGTCAGGATCCTGGGGTCCTGGGATTGAGTCTTGCATCAGGCTTCCTGTGGGGAGCCTGCTTCTCCCTCTGCCTATGCCTCTGCCTCTCTCTCTGTGTCTCTCATGAATAAATAAATAATCTTAAAAAAATCTCTTTAAATGTGAGGTGGAAATCCTAGGATGAAGATCTGTGTTATGTAACTAGCATAAATTCAGATGTACCCAGCCTGCTTTTGGAGGGCTGATCAAACTTACTTGAAACTATTTACTTGTTTGAAGAACCAGGGAGACTCTTTGATGGAAGAGAGAGTTGAATTGTAAAACTTGGTCAAGAAACAAGAATTGATTGCTAAAAGGAAGAGTTTAATTTGAAGACCACCCTTGGGTAGGCTTCTTGTTCAACCTCTGTAACTTGTTCTTTTAGTCTTAAAGTGGGGGAACTCTAAAAAACTATCAAAGTAAAACAGAACCAGAGCACAGAATTCAGCCATGATTTGTTGTATCCTTTGTTATACTTAAACATAATTTTTAATATAATGCATAATACAAGTTAGGAGAAGTTACTCTTTTAATGCATACTTCTATAATAAAAATAGTACATATATTTTTGGTAAAGAGAATTATTTTATTATATAATTTTACCAAAACATTAATATTGTGTGCTACCAAATATTGTTTCTGAAAGCAAAGTACACTACATAGCTAAACATAGCAGATTTTGGAAGAATGCAGTATTGCACACATGCACACATTCACCTCATATTTTTTTCCTTTGGCACAGATTGGCCACATATACTAAATTGGTGCTTCTTGTGCAGTTTTCTGAAATTTTGGACATTTATTCATTGATTCTTTAATTTTGAGGTCTTAGTCCTTCCTAAGAATTATTTTTTTAAAAAAATCAAACTATGTATATCCTAAAAAAAACAAAAACAAAAACAAAAAACAAAAAACTACGTACATCCTTCCTTTGCTTTTTAGAAAAGCTATTTTTTTTTTTTTTTTTTTTTTTTTTAGAAAAGCTATTTTTTACACACTATAATTTTGGTTTACTAGGAACTTTGCATGCCTTTTAAAGTATGGTACTATTTTTGCTAAAATTACTATTGTTTTTGTTAATACTGTAATATGAAAGTTTTTTTGAGTGCTCTCTCTTAACCATATTTTTCAATAAATCTTGCTATTTGAACACTTTTTTTCAGAGCACAACATTTTTCTGGAATTTATGTTTGGCGTGATAGTACAAATAAATATATTTGTGGGAATATTAAGAAAAAGAGTAACAATCTAAAGGAAAGAAAAGAAAAGACACATCAAAGCAGCAGCCAAGTAATCATTGCAGAGAGTGAAAGTGATTGTGTATTATCTTCAGTACTGTATTTAGGGTCCCATTTGATGCATATACTGAAGATTTTCCAAGGCAGAATTGATTTGAAGGATACTAGGGTTCCTGAGGTTCCATAAGTGGAATCTGACAAAGGTAATATAATCAATTACCTTTGTTAGGACAAAGGTAACAGTGTTAGGACACTGTTATAATATTGCCATATTCCTTAGCTATTCTCTTAATGAACATTATTGCCATATATATATATGTATATATATGATGTATATATATGATGTATATATATAGTACTATAATATATATATACATCATATATATCATATCCATATATATGTATATATCATATGTCATACATATGGTGTACATATACTATATATATCATATATATATATATATAGATCATTATAATCACTGTGTCATTAAAATCATTGTGAGGAGAAATTTGTGTGATCAAAAGAAAACAAGTTAATTATTTTTTAATCCCTAGCAAAACTATCAGTTAGCAATATGAAAATCTTATGTGGGTAAAGATATAAATATAAATATGGATACTGATATAAAAATAGATGCTAGCATGAAAATTATTGAAACTTATGATAAAGTACTTTGAGTAAAAACAATAAAAATGCACAAATAATGTTACTATAATTGCAATTGGTAAGTTATGCTATTACTTTTGTACCTATAAAACATAATTTGTGAAGACTGAATTTTTAAATTAGGTTTTTATAATAATATAGAGAAGTCATATTTTCTTTAGCCTTAGGTATGCATTCAAAAGTGGGGTCCATATATCAATCTGATAATCCAATAATTAAACTGGGAAGCAAAAGGAAAGTATATATTCATGGTGTTGTAAAGGTTTAGGAAAATTGAATGCAATTTCCTTACCTATTTCTCTATTTGTCTTACCAAGATATGTTATTCACATATTATGTCTGTTACAATTTGACAATAATATTTGATATCTCCTATCTTCAGATTCATTCTTAATTTTTTATACCTAACAGTCTTTCCCTCATTTTCCCAGGTTGATCATTGATAAATTTCATTCCTTAAGTGATATAGCTTTATGTAGCTTAGCTTTCCTCATCACTTCAAACTTTACAATCAATTTATTACCAATTTTGGTAGATGGTTGAATTCATAAATATGGTCATTTATGGTCAGTAACTGATAAGGTTGTTTTATTATACCAGCCAAATTAGACTGTACAAACAATGTGATTGACGGTGAACATCTGTTTTCTTTCTGGGATTCTAGAATTTTGATAGTTGTGGGTAGGTCGAGATTGCCTATGTAATCACACACCCCCCACCCCACCAGCCCCCAAATTCCTTAAACTCTAAGTCTCACATGGATTTTCTTGGGAAGGAACACTGTATGTGTGTTGTATTTCATGTCTGGAGGACAGCATACTTGATGTGACATCCTTTCGGAGAGCATAGGAAGGATGCACATGGATCTCTCTAGAAGCAATCTGATATATCTTGCTTCCTCACTCACTAAGCTATGTATTCTTACTGTGTTCCTGCAATAATTATCAGTCATGAGTACAGCTATCTGCTGAGTCCTGTGAATCCTCTTAGCAAAGCACTGAACTTTGGATGGTAGTAGAACAGCTGACACAAATGGTGTCACAAGACTTCTGTCTTGAACACAATTCTCATGTCTGTAATGGCCCCCAGGACATTTCTTCTTAGTGCTCTTAATAATGTGGCAAAAGATAATTACCATTTCTTTAAACACAAACATGTCACAATTCTGTAAATGGTATTAAAGTTCTTTAGTTGCCTAGATTCAAGATATTAGTGTGATCTTTGAGAGCAAGGAAGATCTGTAATAGAGAAAAGAGGTTTCAAAATCAAGAAGATTCCCACACCAGCTTTATTCTCAAATCCCAGTGTATTAGCTTAATGAACTTGAGCAAATAGGACACAGCTCGACATGGAGTCAAAATTAATATATTGTAATCATTTATTAATTAAAAATATTATTCATGTTATTCTTATTCCCTCTTACAGTCACCATCATACTATCATTCAAACATTGTACTGTACCATTTACATTAGTAGAGTCATTAACTTCCCCTTTCTCACTGGTACCACCCCAATCTGGCCTCATTTCCTTATTGCTACTCTAGTGTAGAAATCTATTTAGGTCTCCTCTTCTGCTATGTCTAACCTGTTTTTCTAGATTAATCTCTGAAGTAGAAGTTTTCAAATTCAGCTCCAGGGAGGCCTACAATTCCCAGTAACTGTCACAGAAATGAGAGGGACAGGAATGTGGAGAGCCATAGATCTCACATTGGACAACAGCCAGAGATACTCCACTTTCTATCTAGTTTATATACTGTGCTTCTGTTTGACATTGTGTTTGGAGAAAGACCTTGGAGGCTACAATAAGTCTGTAAAAGCAGCAGTGTTAACTGTCTCCAGGATCGAGTCTGATCATTTTTAAACTCCAGATTCTCCTCTTTCTGGTCCCAGCTTTCCGTCTGGTATTCTCCTCCACTTGTCTTCCATATGAGCCTTTTGCCTCAGACAAAATGATTTGTTCACTGAGCTCTATTATAGGCTGAATTGTGTCTCCTCAAAATTCATATGCTGTGGTCCTTACCCTTAATATGTCAGAAAGTGTCCTTATTTGGAAATAGGATGGTTGCAGGTGTAACTAGTTAATAGTAGACCTTACTGGGATAATAAGTAAGCCTGTAATCCATTACGATTGGTGTTTGGTTATTGGTATGCATAAAAGGGAGAAATTTGGACACAGACATGCACACACAGAGAGAATGCCATATGAAGATAAAGGCAGAATCAGAATGACATAACAGAAGCCAAGAAATGCCAAAAATTCCAGCGAACCACCAGAAAGCAGGAAAGAAGTGTGAGACAAATTGTTCCCCCCACAGCCCGAAGAAGGAACTAATTTGCTAACACCTTGATCTCAGACTTCTAAACACCTGAACTGAACTGAGACAATAAATTTCTGTTAAGCTACCTAGTATGTGGCACTTCATTATGGCAGTCATAGCAAACAAATAGTCTTTGAACATATTAAGTACATTTTCCTTTGTGTCTTTATTCTTCCTGCAATGCCTTCTTTACATTCCTTCCTCCTTTAATAACTAGTCCAAGTTTTGCAGACTTCCCAAACAGTTTTTCAGCTGCCTTAGCCCTTGGCAAACTTTAGTTTTTTGGAAACAGTTAGTACTCAGTTCACTTAGAAAATATCATATGCTGACTTATTGATTACTTGAAAACAAAAGCCACACTCTTATTTAATGTTTTATATATAAACATAAAGCTAAATTGGAATGTCTCTGTGGCCACTATCATCGACACAGGACTGTAGTAGTTCAAAGTGTATAAATTGGGGGATCCCTGGGTGACTCAGTAGTTTGGCACCTGCCTTGGGCCCAGGGCATGATCCTGGAGTCCGGGGATTGAGTCCCACATCGGGCTTCCTGTATGGAGCCTGCTTCTCCTTCTGCCTGTGTCTCTCTCTCTCTCTCTCTCTCTCTCTCTGTGTACTCATGAATAGATAAATAAAATCTTAAAAGAAATAATAAAGTATAAATTGACTTTGGAGACACACACAGATAAGGGATACATGAAAATAAAATAATAGCTAGTATCAAGAAGGGTAGCAAAAATACTTTCTAATATGTAAATAATCTATTTCAACTTTCCATATAAATTCAGACAAGGAGTGACTAAACCTTTCTCCTTTTTGTTTGCACACGAATTTAAAAGCCTACAACTTTGGTGATATTCATCTTGCTTTGTTTATAGATTACTTTTGTTGTACTAGCACCTAATTATGATTGACAGATTTCACAAAGTCCATCCATACTAACAGAAGGCACAGATTATTCAAGAGTACTTTAAGAATCCTTTCTTTAATCATTAAAATGTGGTTAGTGTCCTTCTTAAGGTCTCCAATGACTTATTTTCCAAATCCAATATTCTACTTCCATTGCTGTTTCTACTGATATCTATAAAACAACCAATAGAGTTGACGATTCTCTACACTTCAAATTATTGTCTCTTTGACTTTTGTTTTCTTGTTTCATTATTAGTTTTTGTCTTACTTACCTAATCCTTTTACTTGTGTTCTGTGAGTTTCTCCTCCATTGTCTGCTCTCTCACCCATTCTTAAGGATTCAATTACCAAAAGAATGCCAACATCCAAGTTTGCATCTCTGGTCCAAAGTTGCCCCAGAAATACATTTCAAACAATTTCCTGGGCTATGCAGAAGTTGGTGCATCATACTAGTCTTTTTTTATTCCCACTTTTTTTTCTTTAAGAGAGAGAGAAGTTGGGGAGAGGAGTAGAGCAATAGGAAGAGAGTCTTAAGCATGGAGCCCAAAGTGGAGTTCCATCTCACAACCCTGAGATCATGACCTGAATCAAAATAAAGACCTGGGTGCTTAATCCACAGAGCCACCAGGTGCCCCAGTACATCATCTTGTCTTATTAGTACATCATATTGTCTTAGCAATAGTCTTTTCAGCAGCAAAATTACCTATTATGTATGTGTGATACCACTTGTGCACAACCCCTCCAACTCTAGTATCCTGTTTTGAATCAGCTAAATTGACTAGATTTTTGATACTATTAATAATAATTATCAGTAATCATTTCTTACTAGGTCAGAAGGCCATAATCATAGGAAAAACATAATTCAATCAAACATTATTTGATAATAAAAATCATGATTTTGGCTAGCCATGTTTAGTTGAAGTAACCACAAAATTTTAGAAGAATATCTACCATCCTTTTTCAGTATGATTTTTGTGCTGTATTCAGTTACAAATAATATTGCTAAAAGATAGTTTAAACTTGGCACATTTATGTGCATTTTGATTTAGTGTTGGATTTTGATATGGACATTTCTAGATTTCTAATATTTTCAATGGTTCTCCATTTCTCTTATATAAACTTTTATCTTCTTAGAGTAGGACTTATAGCCTTATACAAACTGACTCAAATCTTCTTTTTCAGCTCTTTCTTTTCTATTGCCCCATACAACTTATATTCCAATTAGCCAGCTACTCAAAAAACCACTGAAATATTTGAGATTCCTACCTCAGTGTTAGAGTTATTATCAAAGATGTTTCTTCCATATGAAATAGCGTCCTTCCTTTCAGTTTGTACCATCAAAAATCATGCCTATCCTTAGCACAAAGCCCATTTCTTTATTAATATTTCCCCATTTCTTTATTAATCTTTCCCTGTCAGCATAGATCAGGTTTACCTTCTCTTTATAGCAAAGATAACAGCATGTTTTGTCTATAGTTCATCTGAAATATATGTTTCCTACTTAACTGTGGGTTTCTTAAGTCAGGTATCACAGTTTACCTGGCATGTCTAAACATGATGCACAACACAGAGGGCAGCCCCGGTAGCGCAGTGGTTTAGCGCTGCCTGCGGCCTAGGGTGTGATCCTGGAGACTGAGGATCGAGTCCTGCGGCAGACTCCTTGTGTGGAGCCTGCTTTTCCTTCTGTCTCTCTCTGTCTCTATGAATAAATAAATAAAATCTTTAAAAACACACACACACACATAGGCATCACTTACATGTTTGCAGAACTGTGCTGTAGTGACGGCAAAGATGTGTTTTTTGTGTGGACATGGTCACTTGCAAAACACAAAATAGGAGAAAATATTAACTGATTGCCAATAAAAACCCATTCAGTAAATCTGGTCCGAGTTGACAGAAATAGTACAAGTAACAATACAACTAAACAATAAAAGGTATTATACTGAAGACAAAACTGTATGAGAAAATAAAAATAAACTGGAACTACAGAGAGCATATATATCAACTTTCTGGAGCCAAATCAGACTTTATGGTAGGGAGAGGAGAGCTGGAAATGGAAATTGAAGCAGTCTGAGAAACAAGACTTCCAGACCTTTCTTTATAAAGAATTGTACAAAGTAGGTCAGCACTTCTTAGAAAAGTGCAGACTGAGAGCAGAGAACATTCAGAAAAGAAAGGAAAGAATAGATCCCTTAAAGCTCTATAAGTGAGCATCAAATTCAAGAGAAGGAAGTGCGTGATGATAGTAATGTCAAACAGCACAAAAGAAGAACAAGAAGAACTGCATTTTTTGGAGGCTGGGCTACAAGGGAGCTCATAGCAGACTTTCTGCACAGTTTAAGAGGGAAAGAGGGAAGGGAAAGAAGGCAAATCTCAAGAAAAAACAATTCCTGTGTTTTCATTTTGGTCATCTGGTATTAGTATCTAACAGTGTTTAAAGCATCAAAGTTCTGAGGTAAAAGATGACCCAGCTCACCTCCCAGTTCTGTCCCTTAAGAGCTCAGTGGCCTAGCATGACTTAACTTATGTATCAGATTCATTCCTTCTCTGGAGAAAAGGAACAATAGTATCGTTTTTAAAAGACAAAATAAGAACGTTTAAACATTTAACATAAAGCCTATATTGTTAAGTGCTCAATAAATATTAGCTATTATTTTCAAACTTTAAAATATTCTATATTTTAGGGGCACATGGTGGCTCAGTCGATTAAGCATCCAACTCTTGATTTAGGCTCAGGTCATGATCTCAGGGTTGTGAGATCGAGCCCCCTGTGGAGCTCTGCACTGGGTGTAGAGCATGCTTAAGATTCTCTAGCTCCTTCTCCTCTGACCCTCCCTCACCCCCACACATGTGCTCACTTTATCTCTCTCTCTCAAAAAAATATATGTTTTAGAGATCTTGGAAGGCATTCTTGCTTCCCAATTCAGGACTGACTCTGACATACTTAAATGCCAATATATATTAACCACTCCTATTCTTGTATAACTAATGAAGAAGGATGCGTTTATGTTTATGTAGGGGTATATAAGGTGGGGAATATTCTAGAAGAGCACAAAAAAGTGGGGATGTGTGGAAGATCTACCACCTCACAATTTTGCTAAAGCTGGCTTAAGTATGTGGATCTGATCACAACCTTTTCATTCACATCTTGTGGAAGGTACTTACTTGCATAATTCATGTAACATGGAAATACAGGTAATTATAATCTATAATCTAAAAGTAAAAAATCTATAATCTAAAAGTAAAAAATACGCTGGAACAATAGAGACCATGTTTAAAAGTAAGAGATGGAAAGGGAAAGATTCTGTTTTATGCTGGGCTGACATCTCATCTACACACTACTGTGTTGTGTATTTAAAGTGACTACAGTGATAAAAGACTGTACAAAATAGAGTAAAAAATATATTGAGGCAACATTCATCACTGAAAACATTTATGTTGGTGGTCAGCAGTTAAAACTGGGAATGCTCATTCCTAAGACATTTGGTAATTTAGTGCTTATTTTATATATTATTGAAACCAACTTTTTTAGAGTACTGAAAATAAAAAGAAAAATTCTGTAGGTGGAAGAATGGACATTCCATGAAACTTTTCAGAAATTATGGATCCTTGCAACAAAGCTTTTTATAGCTACTCCATTCTAATATATCATTGACTTATGACAGTTAAGAGTTTTCCTAGCTTTCATCATTTTTTTAATGCTGACTCAGTATGCTTTAGTTGTTGAACAGGATGTAATAAACACCTTTACAAAGTATACATACTTAAGTATATACTACTGTCTTGGAAATAATTATTTGTTTTAATTTAGCACTCCTTTCCTGCCATATACAAGCACTATGATAAATATGGGAATGAAAGAGTCAAATAAACTGAGATGAAGTCAAACTCCTTTTATAGCTGGAATACCTCTTAAAAAGAAAGCTACCTGTGGTGAGTCTACATAGAGTAGAAAGCAAGCCCTTAGCTGGTTTGTAACACACATAGCTACGTTATGCTCAAATGAAGTGGAGCAATTTGCCGGTTAATTTTGAGAGAGAGAGAGAGTGTGTGTGTGAGGGGGGGGGGGCGGGGTGGAGGGGGATGGGAGTGAGTCAGAAATAGGGTAAGTAGAAGCCCACACCATGACAGGTGATTTGTAGCAGATCATGCTTCTTCTGCCTCTTGTAACTTTGAGAGGAGGTAAGTACATTTAACATAATCTGTACATATGAGCCATGTCTGTGGGGTACAGAGGCCAGACTGTGGCAAGCAACCTTCAATATGGTCCCCAGTGATGTCTTCCTACTGGTTTCATGTTCTTATGAAAATTCAAATTTTCATAACATGAAGAATTTCATGTTCTTATGAAAGCCCCTCTCACATTGGTCTACATGACCAACAGAGTACAGCAGAAGTAATAATATATCATTTACAAGATTAGGTAGTAAAAGGCTATGGCTTCTGTCTTTTACATTCTGTGTGTGTGTGTGTGTGTGTTTCTTTCTCTTTCTCTGTCTTTGTCTCTCTCTCATTAATTACTCTAGAGGCTAGAGGCAGCCAGCTGCCGTGGCCTAAGGACACTTAAGCAGCCCAGAGAGCAGTCCATGTGGTAAAGAATTTGAAGTCTCTAGCACACAGCCAGTGCTGGTAAAGTTGACAAAGTAGAACATGCATGTTCAGGAATATTTGGGTAGGAGAGAGGTGGATCACTAAAGGGGTGAAGGTGTATATTCAGATGACACAGGGGAACTGAAACAGCTCTCAAAGGTTTTAGAGAGGTGATGTAAATGGGAAGAAACTCATTGGGCGATTACAGAAAGTGCAATGAACTTGGAGTCTCTAGACTCCTATAGCGGAAAACTGGAATTGTGCCCAATGTTTACTCTGAGGATCAGAGTGTCCCTAGCTCACATCTCATTTCAGACATCTCATAATGACTATAACACAAGAATAAAATATAAATGTATATAAATGTGCACCTAAAATAAGTAATTAATATGCAAGTGCATAAATAATATAGATCACTTAACATGAACCAATGTAAAAAGTATATTACAGAATGACTAATATGAGCATATTGTATGAAAAATAACTCATAAGCCTACCATAATTAAAATTATATGTCAAGTAGAAAAACAAGTAATACATTCATCATAATAAATAGTAACAAAGTTAATATATACTTACTTTTAAATTTTTATACAGAGAATGTTTAAATCTCAGAAATGAGTCTGATAAATGTTAAACTAATCTTTAGTTGATAAACATGTTATATAGAAAGATTAGCATTTGTATAATCACTGTACTAAGTTCTTGTAATGTGATTTTGTTGGTAAAATGTGTCAAATTTTATTACATTCTCCTGTACATCCTAGAAAAGTATAAAAGAGAGATATTGTACAGAGTGTGGCAGTATCTAAAAGTGTTACACTGTTAAATTCTAAGACTTTAAGACATTAGGACATTATTTATTCTATGCCTTCCCTATGTAACTCATGTATATTCTTTACAAAGTTTCCAACGTTTTCATAAATTCTTTTTTTAATAAACTTTTTTAAAGGATCTCTGCAATATTAAAGCCAATTATTAGGTTAGTGTGGTCATTTTAAATTATATTCACAATTTCTTATTACTTTTCCTTTTAAAAGGTGAAGACTAATGTGTTTATGAATGTACACTGAATTTAGTCTCTTCATTCTAATTTACATAATGTAGCAGGAGTGTTACTATATGACTTGTATATATAAACATACATCCGTACACACTGGATCTCTGTTGCACCACTTACTCTGGGGGAAACCAGCTGCCATGTCATGAGCAGATAGAGCAGATAAAAAAAAAAAAAAAAGGGTGTGGAGATATGTGAGGAGGAACTAAAGACTCCCCTCAACAACTAGCACCAACTTCCCAGTCTTGTGAACAGAACTCCTTGGAATAGAATCTTACACTTTCCAAAAAGCCTGCAGTTGATATCTGACTGCAAACTCATTAGAGACTCTCAGCCATAACCACCCACTTAAGCCATGCCTGAATCTTGGTCCAGAGAAACTGTGAAGAGTCTGTTTATTGTTGTTTTAAGTCACTACATTTGGGTATTTATTTATTTATTTATTTATTTATTTATTTATTTATGAGAGACACAGAGAGAGAGAGAGAGAGAGAGAGAATGGCAGAGGCAGAGGGAGAAGCAGGCTCCATGCAGGGAGCCCGATGTGGGACTCCATCCTGGGTCTCCAGGATCAGGCCCTGGACTGAAGGCAGCGCTAAACCACTGAGCCACCCAGGCCACCCATTTGGGTCTTTTTTATAAGCTATTGTCATCTAATATAATCATCTCATTATTTTATATTCCATCTTCAGTAAGCAGTATTAGAGAGCACAGATCACCTTTTATGTAGGACAAAAACTACAATTTAAAATCCACACAGTCAGTATTGCCACATTAGTCTTGTTTGTAATGATGTGTACATTAATTTTTGAATCTCTGTGATGCGGCATTTTTGAGTATTTGTTGCCGATCAGTATATATAAGTGTTAACACTTAATTCCAGATTAAGAAAGTTTATTGGAAATCCAGTTCTCTGTTGAAATCTAACAATAGAATATCTCTACCTGGAATGTAACACTTGACACTTGCTTAAAATATTTACTTACGAACTTTGAAAAAAATCACTTTGATTATAAAATTATGTCCTTTTTTGTGGTATAGTCTTCTGTTTATCAAAATAACAAAAACAGTAAACTACTGTTAGCTTACTAGAAATAGGAAATTCAATTTTATCTGAGAATTAATTTATTAAATTCATAATGCAAATTAACTTATATACTTAGTGGTACAATAAAATTCATTTTTGAATTAAAAGTTTAGCATTTATTGTTTATGATGAGGCAAGCACTACTTTAAGTGCTTTAATTTATTATTGCTGCAATTTTATCAATTGGGAAAACAAGGCAAGGAGAGGTGAAATCACTTGCAAAAAATCACATATTTAGTAAGTGGTAAACTGGGATTGAACCCAGGCAGTCCTAGGCATCCTAATGTCCCAACCTGGAATCCAGTTTCCCCACTTACCTATAATGAAGCATCTGCAATGAAAGTGCATAAAAATGGCACATATATCCACAGATTCAATAATTAACATTTGTCCCATTAAAGGCAAGACTTCACTATTGATTGTGGACATTCTAAATTGTTCACACTTTTAAATACAAATTAGTATTGAGCAAGCTGTAGTATAATTTTTCACAATTCAAAAATCTCCTCAACATAAAAAAAAAAAAAATCTCCTCAAGACAATATACCCAGTTCTATCAGGACAGAGAGTTCTAAAATGTCAAACCAACATTCCCTACAAGCCACTTGGAACTCTAGGAAATAAAACAACAAAGTCACCAAACACATCATTTTAATGCGTACAACTCTGGGGTTGCTGTTACATTAAACAAAGGATAATGGCAGGCTCCAGGCTGTAACTGAAAAGAGAGAGAGAGAGAGAGAGAAAGAGAGAGAGAGAGAGAGAGAATCAAGAAAGAAAGAAATGTTAAGTGAAGGCAAAGAATTGGTAACAATAAGGTGGACTTAGGTGCTGATCAAATCTGAGCTGCTTTCATTCTTACTTTTTCTATTTCAGTACTCAGGAACTTTCTGCATTCCCCCTGCTATTAGGCGGGATGAATATAAAAGGCAACCCACATTGTCTAAAAATAGACCTTAGTCTCTTTGACAAAGCACTCCATCCGACCGCTCTCTGCTGCCACACTCTCATTAAACCAATGGAGGTGTCAGCGTAATCTATTTTGTTTCTACTGGAGAGCACAGGGCTTCTTCAATATTTTGACCTATCTTCACTGGAGAGGAAGAATTTGATTTGAAAAAGACATGGGCCTGACTTCATTAGGTATTAATGAATCAGCTAAGGACGTATCTATACAGCATAAGAGCAGCTTGTCAGTATTTCTATTATCAATCTCTTTCTCTAAATGATTATAATATGCTCATAAAGAATTCACTTCAGGATAAACTTTGGCATGTGGTGTACCTTTGGGACAATCATAGTTTCTTTTGCTCTTTTGTTAGCAAAATAAATAAATGAAAAATCCATGTCTTAAACTACAACACTGCTAAACTTATCTAACAAAATATAAATAAGATTAGCCAGTCCATCTCTGGGAGAATAGAAAAACAGAAATACCCTTTTTTATAAAGGTAATATATAATAATAAACACACCCATTTTAACAATATTTACTTTTCTTTGCTATATACATTCCATCTGTCTACAGAGTTTACACTGTGACAAGGAATACTTCTTAAGTACTGTTATATTTGGACAACGTTAGTGATTAACATTTTAGCCTTCTGAGAAATTCCTTAAGGACCATGTCAATTTCTTCATGAAACCTATTAAATTTTCAGATAAATTAAATGTGTACACATCTACATATATATTTATAAAATAATATGAATTGCTTTTTTCTGCTATATACAAGATAAAATATGATCATGGTAGAAAAATCTGTAAAATAGATATAAACAGGGCAGCCTGGGTGGCTCAGCGGTTTAGCACCATCTTCAGCCCAGGGTGTGATCCTGGAGACCCAGAATCAAGTCCCATGTCAGGCTCCCTGCATGGAGCCAGCTTCTCCCTCTCTCTGTGTCTCTGCCTCTCTCTCTCTTTCTCTCTCTGTCTCTCATGAATAAATAAATAAAAATCTTAAAAAAATAGATTTAAACATATTGACAAAGTAAAATTTATTCAAAATCCCATCCAGATATAATTATTATAATATTTTGATTATATTCCTCAGCTATATAATTATGTAAGTATGTTAATATATGGAAACATATGTAATTGATATTCTAAACTTTAAGTATCAAACCTATTGTTTTTGTTTTAATATGTTAGCAAAAATGTATCCAGAGATTTTATTTTTGTTCTGTGAAACATATGCCATTTTATTTTCTCCTTATATCCTCTTTTCTTACTTTCTTCTCAGTCTAAAGCTGAAATGTTAATTAATGATTTAGTCCATATTTCTACATATACAGCCATCTATACACACATACAGATATACAGACATCTACCCATCTATCTATCCATTTATCCATCCATTCATCTATTCAGTGAATAGTTTAATGATACTGTCTACTGCAAAAACAAAATCACAGTCTTATGTGGTAGGCATAAAATGTTTAATAAGACTAATAAAATGTATGTCCTCATTTAACTTAGTTTGTGGAGGTGAGAAAACTAATAAAGAAATGAAATATAAGAAATAAATTGAGATAATGATATTTACTCTGAAAGTGACTATTTCTGGACAAGTTTGATAGTATGACCTTGAGAAGTCAAGTCTTTCCAGGAGTTAACTGTCATAGATAAATTTTGTGCTCCCAGAAAATTATCTGGAAAGCTAGGTTTTTGAGGGGTGAAAGGCAAAGAACTTTCCAATACTTTTTAGCTTGGGCTGTCTAGACCTAGACCTATATGGCCCTGATCAGTTGGATAAAGAAAAGTCAGAAAGAGAAATCAAGCATTAAAAATCCTTCTTCCAGTTTTGTTGCATTGTGAGCAGAAGAGAGACTTAGCCTGAGTAAAAATTTGAAATCTGAAAGCCCTAGTCACTCATTTGAAAGCCTGTCCTCATCTTGGAGCAATATCTTGAGAGTGCAAGAAATCTTTGCGAGTATAAAGCACGTTTAGGAAAGTCTTAGAGCATCAAGGACATGAAGTTGCTGCAGCTGGCAGATCCATTTGATGAGCAGATACCTGGGGTCCCAAGATGCAGGTGGTGACTCTGAGTCTGAAAACGAATGAATGTCACCAGAGCCAAGTGAATATACGACCCAGTGTCAAAATGAGCCTGTAAACATCATCACAGTTGCAAATACTGATGCAAACTAGACCTACTTACAGCAGACACCAGGAAGGATCCCAAGGATTTCAGGTAGAGGTGAACCCTTTTCTATCCGTTTGCCATATTGTCCAAGCAGTGGGAGGTACACTATGTACTCACATGCTATCTCAAAGAGGAACACGAGAGGAATAGAAAATCTAACAAATAAACTTTAATTCTAAGAGACTAAGTTACATAATTAAAAGATCCAGTTAATAAAATAAGAAAGTTTTTAAAAAAAAAAATTTTTTTTAATTTATGATAGTCATACAGAGAGAGAGAGAGAGAGAGAGAGAGAGAGGCAGAGACATAGGCAGAGGGAGAAGCAGGCTCCATGCACCGGGAGCCTGACGTGGGATTCGATCTTGGGTCTCTAGGATCGCGCCCTGGGCCAAAGGCAGGCGCCAAACCACTGCGCCACCCAGGGATCCCAATAAGAAAGTTTTTATTCCATTAGCCTAACTTCAATTTTTCTCAGCCATAAGAAAGGTCTAGGATGAAAATGAGTTATAGAGATTTAAAAGCTACATTTACTTTGTATATTTGAGTATAGTAACTCCTGAGCCCATTATAAATACTAAAATGTGTGGTCAAAGGATTAGACTCACTTTTGTTTTCCAGAGATATCTGAAATCAAGAGACAGACAATGGTTCCTAGAACCAAAGTTATTCTGTACCACCCTCATCACCTTTCTTCATTTTCAACTATGAAGAGAAAGGAATGTGCATGAATATGAGACAACTGTGCAATGTGGAAAACAAGTCAAAGAAACAGATGGTGTCAGGGCACCTGGGTGGCTCAGTGGTTGAGCATCTGCCTATGGTTCAGGGCATGATCCTGGGCTCCTGGGATCCAGTCCTGCATTGGGTTCCTTGTAGGGAGGCTGCTTCTCCCTCTATGTCCCTGCCTCTATGTTTCTCTCATGAATAAATAAATAAAATCTTAAAAAAAAGAAAAGAAACAGATGGTGTTGCTTGTATTCCTCCTCCTGTTCTCCTGTTTCCAGTAGCTTGCAGGCAAAGAATGTCATCTTCATGGGCTGTTTCTGTCTGTTCTTGATCTAATCTGTTTTTCTTACTTATGAGAAATGAATGTATCCACTCATTTGTTCAACACATAGTTTTTAAAGCACATAATGTGTATCTGGTGTGATGCCCAGTATTGGGGACACAGAAGCACAGTTCCTCCCTTCAAGGAGATTACAGTCTAGAAAATGAGTGAAGTGATGGAAATAAAAAGAACTTTATCTCTTTGATTTGATTAGACAGCTTTCTGACTTTATAAAAAAATGCCATCACGATGTTCTATATGCCACTTCTTGAAAAGGTTGAAGGAAAAAAAATAACAGGGTATTGATTTTTAAATGGAGAGAGGAAAATATTCTTAAAAATGGTAATTACAAATTATTTATTTATTGAACTATTCTTCATCAAAAACTGTGTTGTGAAACATCCGTTAGATGAGCAGTCTCACCCATGGCTGAACACTACCTAGAATTACCTTTTAACAGTTCTGATGAACAGGCCCACCCAGGTCAATTCAATCACAACCTCTGGGGTAGGAACCATCATCAGAATATTTTAAGTCCTCCCCTGTATTTCCAATAGGCGGCAAAGTTTGAGCACTAAAACATTAGTCCCATGTTAAAATATGCATTCCTTATTAAATACAGGCTTCTAAAAATGAAGACTATGTTTGGCTCTTCTATATATCACTGATGCTAAATAGTAACAGAGATTGTGGTATGTGAGGACAGAAATGTGGTTTCACAATAAATTAATGAGATTTTAGTGTGCTTCCTGAAGCTGGCTCAGAAAAGCATTTCATTCATAGTAAAAAGGAATGAGAATATGTGATTCACATTCAAATAAATCAGTAATATCCCCATCTTATGACCATGTAGCAAGTACAAGTACAGAGCAATGTTCATATTATTATTTAGAAACACCAAAATGAAATTATATATTAATATATTACCACGAAGCTATATATTCTACAGCAGTCAAATTGCAACACAATTCTCACTTGTCACTTTTTCTTCTAATCTTTTTTTATTAAAATATAACATCAATGATTCAAGATAGTAAACTTCACCAATGAGTATATAAATTGTCAGAGGGAACCTGGATCAGCTTTACTCAACAGAAGTATTCAAATACAAATATTTATTGCTTGGTGTATATGGTTTTAAAAGGTTATCAGCCTTTAAAATAATAGCAGACTCTAGTTCCCAGCTTTTTCTAGACTGGTCTGTGTTTTTCCATGACAATAATTGGCTGTCAATTAATAGCACAGTATCTTGAGGCAAGGAAATGTCCTCCAGTTCACTTGTCCTTTACCTGATGTGCACCACCTATATAACCTTTTTGGTCTTGATGATTGTTTGAATTCAAGGCTTTTGATATATTGATATAGGCTCAGGTCCTGGGACTAACCTGAAAAGGATGATAGTTCCAGTTCATTATTTACTATCTGCATAATTGTGGACAATTTAAATGAAATCACATGTGTAAGTGTTCTGATACAAGATCTTGTCCATTGTTCTTATAGTTAAAACTTCTTGAAAAAATTCATCTTATAAATTCTGAAACTTCGCACTAAAGTTTAGAAATATAGCATTTAGAAATAAAGAAATTCAGAATATTTATGTTCAAAGATATTCTCAAATAATGACTTACTGAAGAACTAAAAAAGTAATATAAATGTTTACCAGTAAGATATGGTTAAATAAACCCTGGTACATGAACATAATGGAATACATGGTGTTCATTAGAAAACATGGTTTGGGTTCCCTCAGCATGCTGACTGTGGGTGGTGGGATAATTTGTTTAAAAGAAAAGTCAGTAAACACATTCACAAAGTCCAATAAATACTTTATTGTATCTGTAAATTCTCTTACAAGTTTTAAATTTGCTTCTGAACACAGAAATGATCATTTTAAAAGCTTAATCTTGCTGTCACCCATCCATCAATACTACATTATCTGAGGTGGGTTGTGGGTGTTAAATTAATCAATTAATCAAACTTGGCTGCAAAAATGTAATATTTGTATAAATGTGCATATTTTCTACTCTTTTTGTTTAAATTTTTTCTATTTCTTTCTTTTTAACACTTTATTTATTTTTTTTTTAATTTTTTTAATTTATTTATGATAGTCACACACACACACACACACAGAGAGGCAGAGACATAGGCAGAGGGAGAAGCAGGCTCCATGCACTGGGAGCCCGACGTGGGATTCGATCCCGGGTCTCCAGGATCGCGCCCTGGGCCAAAGGCAGGCGCTAAACCGCTGCGCCACCCAGGGATCCCAACACTTTATTTTTTTAAGATTTTATTTATTTATTTGACAGAGAGAGAGAGAGAGCAGAAGCAGGGAAAACAGCTGGCATAGGGAGAGGGAGAAGCAGGCCCCCTTGAGGGGAGCCCAATGTAGGGCTTTATTCCAGGACCCAAGGATCATGACCTGAGCTGAAGGCAGACACTTAACCAAATGAGCTACCCAGGTGCTCCTATTTATTTAGTTATTTTTAAACTAAGGGTTAATTTACATAAAGTTCCCTATTTTTAGTGTGAAGTTCTACAAGTTCTGAAAATTCATAAGAGCCTGTGTAACAACCACCACAATCAAGATATAAACTGTACCAATATACTCAAAATTTGCCTCTGAAGCTTTTTTGAGGTTAATCTCTCACCTCACCGCTAGGCCCAGGCAACCAGTGATCTGTTTCCTGCACTATAGCTTTACCTCTTATAGAATCTTAAAATATATGGCCTTCTTTCACGTAGTAAAATGGATGTGAAATCCATCTCTGCTGTTGTATCAGTACTTTGTTGTATTCCATTCTATGGATATGCCATGGCTTATTTATCCACTCACCAGCTGAGGGATGTTTGGGTTGTTTCCAATTCGGGTTAATTATGATTAAAGCTGTTTATAAACATCTGCATACATATTTTTGTGAATATGTTCTTATTTCATTTGGAAAAATACTTAGAACTGAGATTCCTAGATTGTATGGTAAGGCATATCCAACTTTGCAATAAATTGCCAAACTATTTTCCAAGACAATTATAAAATGATTGCATTTCTGCTAGCCAAGTATGAAAGTTTTTTAGCAACATTTTAGTGATACAAATTTTTTTAAAGATTAGTCATTCTAATACTATGTGTACCTATCTCATTATGATTTTTTTAAAGATTTTATTTATTTACTCATGAGAGACACATACACAGAGAAAGAGAGAGAGGCAGAGGAGAAGCAGGCTCCATGCAGGGAGCCTGATATGGAACTCGATCCAGGGACTCCAGGATCCCGCCCTGGACTGAAAGCAGGTGCCAAACCGCTGAGCCACCCAGGGATCCCCCTCATTATTATTTTAATATACATTTGCTTAATGACCAATTATTTTGAGCTTTTTTTATGTGTTCATATATCATTTGTATAACTTTAATATCTGTTCAAATATTTTGCCCATTTAATTAGATCCTTTGTTTTTATTACATTTATTACATTTTGAGAGGTTTTCGTATATTTTGGTTACAAATTATCAGATAAGCGATTTGTTCCAAATATTTTCTCGTTTCATTCTTTCATTCTCTTAACAGTATCTTTGAAATACCAAATGTTTTTTATTTTGATGAAGTTCAACTTATCTTTTTTAAAATTTTATTTTATGGGTAATGTTTTCGGTGGCATACAAAAAAAATATTAGCTTAATTCGAGGACATTAAGATTTTTTTCCTTATCTTTTCTCCAAAGGCTTTATAATTTTAAGCTTTATATTTAGATCTATGATTGATTTTGGATTGATTTCTGCATGTTATGAGGTGTGAAGTGTGTGTGTGTGTTCTATTTTTTGACATATACATATTCAACTGTTTGGTATCATTAGTTGAAAAAAAAACTTTATAGAATTACTTTCTCACCTTTGTCAAAATTAATCGACCATGTAACTATGGGTCTACTTCTAGATGGCCCATTTTGTTCAATTGTTCTTACACATATCCTTTTGCTAATACCACACTGCCTTGATTTATGTTGCAGTATAGTAAGTCTTGGAGACAGGTGGTGTAATTCCTCCAACTTTTACTGTTTTTGTCCCCATATTGCTAAGATTATTTTGAATATTTGCATTTCTATTTAAATTTCAGAACTCATTTGCTGATTTTTATTTTAAAAAGCTGCTAAATGGCAGCCCGGGTGGCTCAGTGGTTTGGCGCAGCCTTCAGCCCAGGGTGTGATCCTGGAGACCTGGGATCGAATCCCACGTCAGGCTCCCTGCATGGAGTCTGCTTCTCTCTCTGCCTGTGTCTCTGCCTCTCTCTCTCTCTCTGTGTCTCTCATGAATAAATAAATAAAATCTTAAAAAAAAATAAAATAAAAAAATAAAAAGCTGCTAAAATAATCATTAGAATTATGTTGAATTTATAAAACAATTAATTTAGAGAGAAATGATATCTCAATTATATTGGTTATTTCAAACCATGAACATAACATATTTCTCCATTTATTTAGGTGTATTTTGATTTCAAGATAAGATTTTAGCATCTTGATCTTGAGAATATTTTTTTAGATTTATACTCAAGGATTTAATGTATTTTAGTGTGTTTTAATCACTAATGTAAGTGGTATAACTTAAAATTTTTAATTTCCCCCAATTAACTGCTAGTGTATAGAAATAATTTTTGTATAATGATCTTGTATCCTGTGATATTCCTAAGCTCAATTATGAGATCTAATAGCCATTTTTGGTATAGTTTTGGGGAATGTTCTAAATAGAGAATCATGTCATCTTTAAATAGAAATAATCTTTTTTCTCATTTTTCCAATTTGTTTTCTTTTTATTTATTTTCTTACCTAATTCCAGTCTAGGACTTCAGTTATAATGGTGAAAAATACTGGCAACAAAGATCTTTTATTTATGTATTTATTTTTAAATTTCTTGTAAAGAGAAAGAGAACACATCCAAGTATGGAGAAGGGGCAGAGAGAGAAGGACAGAGGGAATCTCAGGCAGGCTTCATGCTCGGCATGGAGCACAACTTGGGGCTTGATCCCATGACCCTGAGATCATGACTTGAGCCAAAATCAAGACTCATATGCTTAACCAACTGAGCCACTCAGGCACTCCTAAAAAAGTATCTTTTCAAAACAATTTACTATTTAAGTATAGTAGTTGGCCTACAATGTTATATTAGTTTCAGGTGTACAAAATAAGGATTTGAAATTCTATAAATTACTCAATGGTCACCATGGTAAGTGTCACTGTCAGCATATCCTTTTGCTAATACCACACTGCCTTGATTTATGTTGCAGTATAGTATATCTTGGAGACAGGTGATGTAATTCCTCCAACTTTTACTGTTTTTGCCCACAAATTGTTAAGGTTATTTTGGAATATTTGCATTTCTATATAAATACACATATCCTTTTGCTAATACCATACTGCCTTGATTTATGCTTTGATTCCAATGTTAGGTTGAAAGTATACAATCTTTGACCATTAATTCTGATGATAACTGTAGGTTGTTGTAGATGACTTTTATCAGTTTTAGGAAGTTCTCTCTTTTTAGATGCTAAGAGTTTTTATCAGAACTAGATACTCAATTTTGTCAAACATTTTTCTCTGTTCTTACTGAGATGATTATATGGATTTCTGGTTTGTTTGTTGATACAATAATTTATAATGATTGATTTAACCAGCCTTGCCTTTTTGAGATAGACACCACTTGGTCAAAAAGTATTGTACTACTTATGCACTTTTGGGTTTGCTTTGCTAAAAATATATTTATCATTATCATTATTATTTTTATTATTATGCATTTATGTTGATTAGGCATATTGGGCAATAATTTTCTTGAAGTTTCTTTTTCTGGCTTTGCTTTAAGGGTAAAGTTCATATCATAGCATGAATCAAAAGAGTTAGTGAAGAATTGGTACTATTTCTTCCCTTGAATGTTTGGTTGAATTAGTCAGTGAAGCTGTTTGTGCCCAAAGTTTTCTTTAGTAGCTCTGGGATACTCAGGTTATCAGTTTATTCTTAAATGAGCTTTGTGTACCTTTTACATTTCAAAAAAACGAAACAATTCAAATAATCATGGAATTTATTAGCTTAAAGTACTCATAATACCGCTTAGTATCTGTAGGATCTGTATAATGCTCTTCATTCCTGATAGTGATAATTGAATTTTATATATTTTACTAATTTATTTTTAAATTTATTATTTTTTCATTAATTTTTCCTGATCAATCTAGCTAAAAATTGTGCATTTTATTGATTTTTTCCTTGCTTTGATTTTCATTCTTCCATTCATTCTTCATCCATCAAACCATTCTAAAAACATTTATTCAGTACTCTCTATAGTTTGAACACTTTGACAGATATTCTTGATACAACACAAAAAGCCATAATATATGGGCTAGTAGTAGAAAAATCCAGTGAGAGAAAAAGATGAATGTACATATAATTGATCACAAAGTGCTATCTTTTTTGTCCAACATTGAGTTTAAACAAGAATTTATGTGCCTAGAACGAGAGTTAGATGAGATATATCATTAAACACCCTCATGAATAAAGATAGAAAGGAGGAAGAAGGCAAGGGTTATCAGCATTAATTGCATACCTTACTCTAAAAAGTTGGGTAATGACACTGAACTGGAATTGCTACTTCCTTAATCGCTGTACATATTTCATTTTCTATTAAGAACATAGAGCAATTTAGTAAAGGCATATATTCAGTAAAGGCAATGGCAAATTCATAGTGTCTTCTTTGTCCACAAATAAAATTTGGAATGGTAGTCAATTTTTATATGGTTTGTCTCTTTGTTTTATGTTTAATTACAATAATATTTATATAAAGTAATGTGGGTCCTATTCTAAAAATAATTCATTTTTTTAAAGCCCCAATTCAACACATCATAATTCAAGGTCCAAACTTGGGCAGTGAAATAATTTTGATATTACTGAATAACTGTATTAAAGAATACTTCACAGTTATCCAAAATACATCCTAAATACTTAATATAAAATCCATATTTATCAGTAGATTGATTTTTCAAATTTTGCATAAATTGTATAATAAGCATTCACTATTATCTATCTACTTATGCAAATAAGCATGAATCAAATTACTAATTTCTCTTGGTTTACCAATCAAGGAATAACTCACTGGAAAAAAAATATGTTCTGTTTCACTGCTTATTAATTTGCTTTCCTGCAGCTCCAAAATTTGTGAATGCTTTGGCAGTCTTTGTGTGAGTTTCATAAATCTCCAATTTTTACGTTGATTGATATGACTAAAGAGACCATTCCACAGCTAGGTTATTAGATCCATTACTGCTTATATTGTAAGATCTAGCATTACCACTTCAAATTCTAATGTAAGCTCTCTTGAGCTCATTTTCTTTGTGTGCTAAAAACCCTACTTTGAATCCTTTTTTATCCATATGTCACTCTTATATGCATTGTCCTTTGAACTTTACCCCATCCATTTTTAAGAAGATATCATTCCACCCACACATTTTTTCCACCTTCTATACAGTCTGGCTCCTTTATTTTCTACTTATAAAAACCTCTTTCCCTACTGAACTATTTCCAGAAACTGGGCAGTTTCTATCTTTTGTATTTATAATAATCATGAGAAAAACCAAACAAAAATTATAATGGAGGAGGAGAAAAGAAACAAAAGCCAAATTATTTGAATATGTAATATAGTCAGCTAACTAACTATCATTTAAAATTTTTATAACACTCTTGAAATATGTATTTGTCTCAATTTAAAATAGCTATTGAGGCTCAGATGATAAAATTGTTTCCCAACAATTACCTAATGAATACCTAAAAGAATCTCTGAAGAGAATATCATAATAATAATCATATAATTAATCTCCCTATTGAAGCTACATAATGGACAAAATTTGCTAAAATCACATATTCGATAAGTGAGATTGTTGTTATTCATACCAAGGAGGTTGGCCCTGAAACCCGTGGCCTTAATTTCCCTTTAATACTACATATTTTTACTTTATTAAGCTAGGCTATATGTGTGTATATATATATATGTATACATATACGTATACACATACATATATACTTATAAACACACACATACATACACACATACATATATATATGTATATATAAATTGGGTGTTTAAATTTGTTAGTTTCATATTTTTTCTTTTCTTAACTAGCCATTATTCTGAGGAAAAAATATAAGCAAGATGTATCACTAAACTTTTCTTGACCAGATTGACACCAAAGTGATTATACAATACAAATATATATCAATATTTATCTATCTGGACAGATACAGAGAGAGAGAGAGAGAGAGAGAGAGAGAGAGAGGCAGAATATGAATGAATAAATTTTTTTAAAAGATTTTATTTGTTTAAAGAAATAGAAAGAGAACACATGAGCAAGGGGGAGGAGCAAAGGGAGAGTGACAGACTCCTCTTTGAACAGGGACCCCAATGTAGTGGTCTATCCCAGGATCTAACAGGATCTGAGATAAAGGTAGATACTTAACTGACTGAGTCACCCAGGTGCCCCATAAAATAAAAAATTTAATTTTGATTATTTTTGCTTCTAAAAATTTATCTATATTATATTGAATATTAAATTCTGACCTTTCCAATTAAAAATAATTAAAATGTCATTCCTCTCTAATTTACCTATGAATTTTTAAATTTATCACCCATGCCAATTTTTACTATCGCTATCCTCTTCTGAGACCTTAAATTTATGCTTCATTTAGACTTGATTTTTTTAGACTTGATTTTAAGTATAATATCCCAACTAGTCTGACATGTTACTTAGAAAATATTATGCCATTTTTTGAGATAAATGTAAATGAGAGACACCCTCTAAATATGATAGAATTTAAACATATTTGCATTTAAATGTAGTCCTCTGTTAATATATTCATTTTTATAAAGTGGGTTTCTAAGCTGACTAGAATAAATATGTCTCAATGACAATTCCATTAAAGTTGCTGTTATTTTTATACACTGAAACATATTTTTTCATTTCATATTCCATTTCCAAATTCAAGATATATACATTATTTTTCATCTGTAGAGCTAAAGACAGATTGAAAATCAACTTAGTAAATGATGGGCATGTTAGAACAACAATTTTTACTTGAGCTGACCAAGGTCAACGTCTCAAAACACAATATATTCTTGAACAATATTCTTCAAGTTATCCTTCTTCAAAAATACATCTAAAACCAAGTATGTCTGGAGAATGTTATTTGGGTGGAAGCTATGCCAAAATATCCAAGTCATCAGCATGTTCAACCATATGATAGAGAAAACCTATTGACATTCTTCTTTGAAGGGTTATTGACAGTATTACCATTCGTGCAACTGGAATGGGCCTTTTCAAAAATTCCATACCTGCTTGTAGATACTTTGAATAATATTTACCCAAAATAAATATATACATATATCAAAACTATCATATATGACAATGACTACTTTTAACAGATGCACACCAGTGCAGGATTCAAAAAGTTGGCTTGGACTAAGTTAGAGGATGGAACAATGTAATCATTCTCCTTTCAGGTGGGAAATACAGTTTAAAAGTAATCATTAACAGATATCTGGAGTTCAGTGAATAAAAATGACTGGATTTTCAATGAAACCATTCACTAATCAAAAGGCTTCCAACAAACAAAGGTTCAGGACTAGATGTCTTCACAGGAGAATTGTACCAAACATTTATTATTTTTTGTGCCAAATATTTAAGGAAGCATTAAAAACTATTCTTCCCAAACTATTCCAAAAAATATAAAAGAAAGGATATCTTCCAAATCCATTCTATGAGGCCAACATTATCCTGATATCAAAACCAGATGAAAAATAAAACTACAGGCCAATATCTCTGATCATAGATGTAAAATTTTTCAACAAAATATTATCAAATCAAATCCAACAATACATTAAAATAGTCATTCATGGGTACCTGGGTGGCTCAGTTGGTTAAACATCTGACTCTTGATTTTGGCTGGGGTCATGATCTTGGGGTCATGGCATCAAGCTCTGTGTTGAGCCCCATGGTGGGCTCCATACGCAGTGCACAGACTTTTCTCCCTCTACTCCTCCCCTACTTGTGCATTCTCTCTCTTTCTCTCTCTCTGGTGGATAAATAAAATATCAAAAAAAAAAAAATCATTCACCACAATCAAGTGGGACTTATTCCAGAGAAGCAAGGGGGTTTCAATATTCACAAATTCAGTGTGATGCACCACTTTAATGAGAGAAAATATAAAAACCAAATAATCATCTCAATAGATGCAGAAAAAACATTTGACAAAGTACATCATCCATTCATGATAAAAGTCCTCAACAAAGTAGGTTTAGAGGGAACATACCTCACATAACAAATGCCATATATAAAAAACCCAGTCAACTGTATACTCAATGGGGAAAAACTGAGAGCTTTTCCTCTAACATCAGGAACAAGACAAAGATATCCATTTTCACCACTTTCATTCAACATAGTACTGGAAGTCCTAGTCACAGTAATCACACAAGATAAAGAAAGAAAAGACATTCAAATTGTTAAAGAAGAAGTAAAACTTTCACTATTTGCAGATGACATAATACTACAAATGAAATTCCTTAAGGACTTCACCAAAAATATTAAACCTAATAAATGAATAAAGATACAGGATACAAAATTAATATATGGAAAGCTGTTGCATTTCTACATACTAATAATAAAATAGCAGAAAGAGAAATAAAGAAAACAATCCCATTTGCAATTGTGCCTAAAAGAATAAAATACTTAGGAATAATCTTGACCTAAAGGGTGAAAGATCTCTACTCTGTAAACTATAAAACACTGATGAAAGAAGTTAAGAATGACACAAATACAAATATATTCCATGCTCATGGATTGGAAGAACCAAAATTGTTAAAATGTCCATACTACCCAAAGCAATCTACAGATTCAATACAATCTCTATCAAAATACTGAAAATCTTTTTTTCACAGAACTAGAGCAAATATTCCTAGACTTATATGTAAGGATAAAGGACCCTGAATAGCCAAAGTAATCTTGAAAAATATTGACAAAACAGGAAATAACATAATTCCAGCTTCCATGATACACTACAAAGCCATAGTAATCAAAACAGTATTGTACTGCACAAAAATAGACACATTGGTCAATAGAACAGAATAGGCAGTCCAGAAATAAACTCATGTTTATATGGTCAATTAATCTATGACAAAGGAGATAAGAATATACAATGGAGGAAAAGATAGTCTCTTGAATAAATGGTGTTGGGAAAACTGGACAGTAACATGCAAAAGAATGAAAGTGAACCACTTTCTTTACATCACACACAAAAATAAACCTAGAATAAATCTGTTTTGTATAGAAATATTTCTCTAGATATGTCTCCTCAGGCAAGTGAAACAAAAGCAAAATTAAACTATTGGGACTACCCAAAATAAAAATCTTTTGCAAAGAAAACAAAACCATTATCAAAACAAAAAGTCAATCTTCTGAATGGGAAAATATTTGCAAATGATATATCCAATAAGGGGTTAATATCTAAAATATATAAAGACCTTATACAATTC
The DNA here is from genome assembly GCF_053574225.1 of Canis aureus. Taxonomy (NCBI): domain Eukaryota; kingdom Metazoa; phylum Chordata; class Mammalia; order Carnivora; family Canidae; genus Canis; species Canis aureus. The sequence goes on from NC_135620.1 coordinate 32,370,834, forward strand.
AACACCAAAACTCCCCCAAATAGTTGAATTTAAAAATCAGCAGAGAGCATGAATAGATTTTGTTTTCCAAAGAAGACATGCATATGGCTAATAGATCCATGAAAAGATGCACAATATCACTAATCATTAGGGAAATGCAAATCAAAACCACAATGAGATATCATTTTACATCTGTCAGAATGACTAAAATAAAAAATATAATAAACAGCAAGTGGGTGTGGGGATGCATAAAACAGATAAAGGGGATTCAGAGTCCACTTGTCTTGATGAGTGCTGAGAAATGCATAGAATTGTTGAATCATTTTAATGTACATTAGAAACAAATGTAACACTCTATGTTAATTTTACTTCAATAAAGAAAGTTTATTTTATTTTAAAGATTTTATTCATTCACTCATGACAGACAGAGAGAGAGAGAGGCAGAGACACAGGCAGAGGCGAGAAGCAGAGGGAGAAGCAGGCTCCATGCAGGGAGCCCGACGCGGGACTCGATCCCGGGTCTCCAGGATCACACCCCAGGCTGAAGGCGGCGCTAAACCGCTGAGCCACCAGGGCCACCCAATAAAGAAAGTTTAAATGGTTGTATTATTATTTATGAGATTTGAGGAATTATAAACTACAGATCAGAAAATAGTTACATTCACATCTTTCTGTTTTCATTTCTACGAAATCTACAAATATATTTTAGTAGTTAAATGGCTCAAAGAGGCCCATGAAACTGAATGATCGCCAATTTATTGAACCAATCGATTAGCTTGACCGTACATTTGTAAGGTTCCTCAAACAAGCTCAGTCATTGCTTCTAGTCTTCAGATTTCCAGATTGATTGTCTCCCATTGTACTAAGTTTGCATCAATTGATCATATTCAATGTCCTTCCATTGAATCCATGAGGATTATGTTGGAGAAGAAAGAATACTTAATAACATATATCTGAATTATTAATGTGGACAACTGCTTCTACTGTTTAACTTGAACTGGACCAAACTGACTAGGGATAAGAAAATAAGGAACAAAATCCCATTATCTTTGAAGGTCTGAATTACATGTGCTGCTAGAAGCCATACCAAAGACAACCAATCTGAAAGGAATCTTAGGGTCTGGTATCTACAGAAATAGAAACTCGGTTCAAGAATCTCAATGGAAAAGCCCACAGTCCTGACCTATGGAGGCTTTATTTACACTGCTCAAAAGATAATCATCTTGTGACTAGGCTCTTAGGTCGTGCATTTGCTTGAAAGTAGCATTGGGTTAATCACTTCATACTTAAAAATTCTGTTTTATTTGCCAAGAGTTATTTTCAAGATTTTGAAATCAATTATTGTCCTTAGTGAGGGCTTGATGTCAGGCATCTTAATAATCACAAAACTACAACTAAAAATCACTAAAATGTAGTATCTTGTAAGATTTCTGTGCTAAACAGAATCAAATACTGGGAAAATAATTAACAAACTGTCAATTATAGGAAAATACTCTGTGTGGAAAGTAATTAGATGGCTTTATTTTATATTATCTCCAATTCTTATATATTAAGTGTAGAATGTAAAATGTTTTATTTGCAAGTCGTAAAATATTAATTTTTAAAAAAGAGAGCTTTCAAATTAACAATATATCATCCTCAAATTTGTGTCACAGTAGTAAAGGCTTAGAATAGTTAAATGTGCTAAAGAAATAGAAAATAAATTCAAATGCTTGTTACAGATACAGATTTTTTGTAAGGTTTGAAACACAAATATTTTCTCTAAAATAAAATTAGAACATCCTAAATAAGTATCCTTATTTAAAGATAACATCATGCTTATAAATTTGTAGAAATCTGAAAATTTTTAAGGATAACCTCTGTAATATATATATGTCATTCAAGTATATTTATATTTATACAGAGAGAAAATGTCTGAGTTTTTCATTTTAATTATTAAAGATATTTGGTAGTTAAGCCACTTAAAAGGTAAAAAGCAGACAAATAACACAGAAAAATGTGTTTGTAAAGCTTGCATCTCTCAAGAACATATCAGTCTGCATATTAACTGAACAAAACAATTGCTCTTTTTTTGATGCCAGTGCTTCTTTCTTTGTTTGTTTACTTAAAACAATCATTTTTGTAGATGTTCTAAAAAGGAGCTTCGGTGTCTAGTTCATTAATAGTTTTATTAATTCAGCTAGTCATCAGGTGCAATTCATCAACTGCACAACCCTTTGTGTTCTATTTTTGCTAAATGCTTCTTCTCTGGAATTTAAATTATGAAGAAAAAGTGGCTGACTAATCTGTATTTCTCAATTTATTCATGTTCAATGGAAAGCTATTCATCAGCGTAAACTCTGCTGTGAGTTCAAATCAAATTTAAGCCACCTGGGAGTAAACAAAACTGCTCTTCTTCTCTAGCACTTACAAAAAGATAAAAAAAACACATTTTCAAAGAACTCAAGATACTAATATGTTTCATCACAAAATAGAATAAGAGACTGTAAGGCATCAGACATTCCTACTCTATCAGATGCTTTGTCCATGCACTACTTGTTTCTGAAATAGTTTTTCTGTGGTTTTATTTTCATCATATAACATTGATTTCTTTTTCACCTTGCAGGGATAAAATAATCAGTTATGCTTAGTAACGCCCAGAATATGCATAAAATCTACAAGACTATTATCATAGCCCTTTTATTTGAAAACATTTGATATATAAATGGAAATAGTGATTAAAACAAGTTATTCACTCTCAGAATTCTTATTAAGCATTAAAATTTACCAGTCCTATAAATCTGAAATATAGTATTTACCTGCCTGGTTTTACAGATGTTTAGTCTTGTAGAATTCGACATTTTTTCATAATAAACGTATGGCTAGCAGTGAGGTAGGATGGAGGCTGATGCAAATTTTTTTTTAATTTATTTTTTATTGGTGTTCAATTTACTAACATACAGAATAACCCCCAGTGCCCGTCACCCATTCACTCCCACCCCCCGCCCTCCTCCCCTTCTACCACCCCTAGTTCGTTTCCCAGAGTTAGCAAGAGACAGTCCTTTAGAGATTATGCATGGTAATAATGGAACAAAACTTCATCTATTTTTGAGTTTCAGGGCAATATAAGTTACATTTGGAGCTGAAGATTTTGGGGGCCCTGCATACTTGCATAAATAAATTATGGTTAAAAAACAAAGAAGCATATTGCAATGATAAAGTGTGCATTCCCTCTTATTATTGATTCTTCTTGAGGACTCAATGATATTTTGATTCAGCTTAAAAAACCCATACATCTATTACATATCACAGGATTACCTCATTTGTTAAACAAGACTGAAAATACAAACATTTTCTCTATAGAAAAGTAATGAATGGATACTTGAGCTATTGCATTACAGTGCTGCCCACAGACAACAGTAATGCATTGGCAGAGTTATCACCTTCATTTAAAAGGTAGAATCTGAAAATTTTGATTATTTTATGGCAATTACCTTTTGTTTCTTCACATGGTGGGTCAAAATATTAATTAAGAATTATTATTACTAGTAATTGAAGTAAGGGAATCATAAAGATAAAAGACTTGAAGCAAGGATGAAATGTTCTGTAATGCTGAAAGCAGCAAATCTTTTACCTCAACTGGAGTCACAGGTTGACTATGTGCTCATTTGTGAAGGAAAAGAATTTCAAGGATACAGAAAAACATATTCAAGAATGTATAACAATGTTAGAAACATACTACAGGAGATTTTGTCTACAAGGTTGGATCTAGAAAAGATTTTTTGTTATCTGTTTAGCTATTAGGGAATGGGATTTCCATTGTGAATTGTAATTTTTAGGGAAGTAGTATGCATACAGCATGGGATATCCCATAGTTAAAAGTGGATGTACTGAGTTTCTAAATGATTCATTTATGAACATTCTGTTTCATCCTTCTTCTCAGCCTATCTCTAGAACCTCTGAGGCTACTACTTTTGTGTTAGGGAAAGATAAATCCAAACTCACCTTCTCCCAGTGTAGCTGTAAGAATTGTTGCTGTGTAACGGATGCAGAGACCAAAATGTGTGTGGGGCCACGACCCTGCAAGGAGTCTGCAGAAGGCACATTGTGACTTGAGCATCAGTCTCAACTTGATAAGCAGGCTCCATGGTACCTCACTGGTGATTATCTCTAGAAGTAATTGTCGGAGGTAATGGAAAAAATTCCATTTTTTCCCTTGAAACTATATTTTTAAAAATATGTAAAATATCTTGAAGTTTAAGAAATATTTATGTTTATATGAGATGTTATCTTTTAAAATATGTTTGCAAAATATATGAAAATAAGTCTTGTATCTGTTGAATTTAAAGTCTTACATAATAATGTAGTAAAAGATGTATTTTATAGTTATATTTTTATTCAGTCATTTAATCTACACTGAGCTATTTACTGAATCATGAAGTTGACTTATTGGATCATGGAAATTAAAAGATTTTTTATTACTAATTTGTTGTTTTGAGAAAATCCAATGTTCATTATAATAGGTAGTACTGTTTAAAATGTCTATATAATGACCTACACTATTATCTGGAGCCAGAATGATGTTTTCACAGCTGCTCTATGCCTGGAGTCAGCCATGTCCTTTATGATACCTTGCCTCTGCATGGGCTCTTATTCCTAACATTTGCCTTTTAAAATCTCTATAGAGATCTAACAGAAAAATCACAAGAACAGCATCTTTTGTGTTTCTCTTTCTCTGGAAATACCAAAGCAGCAGTGTATCTTCCCATATTTAAAAAAGAAAGAAAAATGTTTTAATCTTTCGTTTTCTAATATAAAGTTTTTAGTCAAAAGGGTATTTATTAAAAGAAAATAGATCTGTCACTAATTCAATGACTAACTACATAAGTTTAAAACTTACTTTTTCTATGGTGTCAGACAAAAGTAAAACAAACTGGAATTTTCAACTCTTTTTCAGGAAAAAAAAAATATAGATACATCCTACAAGCCTAGCAATTAAACCTAAAAAAGCTTCCCTTATCTAGACTTAAGGGAAAGTACATATGGAAGTAGAGTTGAGCAACTATAGTTTCATTCTTGGTTTATTTCCTTCTAAATTTTACTATTTCTAATAGACTGGAAGAAGCCAAATAACCTGTCAGAGGTTTTATTGCAGAAGAACAATGGTGACTTCTGGGAAAAAATCTATAAAAAAAAAAAGAGGGGAACAGGTCTGGTTCAAATATACAGATAGTTTTCCAAATGGAGGGAGGATTCTAAAATTGCAGTTATTTGCAGTTGACCCCCATATTCTCACTGCCATCAATGCATTCATATCTGAATCCTAATAGAGAAAAACCTATGAATACAAATGAAAGAGCAGGAACATTTATTATAATGGCAGATGAGTGAGGTGGTTGTGCCTCCCACACATTACAATTATGAACTGGATAAAGAATGTTAAATCAACTCAACTATTTAAGGATACTTTAAAATGTCCTAAACAAAGAGAATATGGAGGAAATCCTAATCTATATTGTAGCTTTCAGGCCTGGGGCACTGTCCAACCTCCATGGCTATAGCTGTAGGAAATATCAGAACAAAAGTCTACAGCCTTGCCAGGAAAAGGTGCCATAGAGGATTTCAGACTAGAAATTTCCAAAATGTATTATTTATAATGCCCAACATTCAGCCCCATATTAGTAGACCTGCAAAGAAAATAAAAAAGTACGACCCACACTCAAGATACACAATGGAAATGGTTCCAAGTATATAGATAGTGGATTAGGCTGCCAAAGACTTCAGATCAACTAAAATAAATATATTCAAATAAGTAAAAAAATATGTCAAAGGATTAGAGAAAATGTTATCAATATGATACTCTTGTATCACAAAATGCAAGGAAGATATTTTTCAAACTTGATGTTCTAATGTGACATAGAACTCAGATGAAATTTTCACATATTGATAATTCTAAAGAAAGATAATGAAACCTCGGAGCATCAAATGTGCTCATGCATTTATCTTATGCAGGCAGAAAAAGTTACAAGTCCTTGTTGCAGTCTTAATGATGGCTCCCAGAATCTGATCCTCAGCTGCTATTGCAAGGGTCACTGAGAATATATATAATTTGTTCCTTTGACACAACCCTCTTTTGTTAAAGTGGTTACTGAAAGCAAGTGGTGATATGCCTTCAAATGGGCATATTTTATTGTGAAAACTATTGAGATACTTTGACAGCCTCTCACCTACAACTCAATTATCTTCTGAGAGGATTAAAATTAGGTTTTGGAAATTGTGGAAATTAGGATTTTTTAACAACATAGCTAGAGTCACACATTTATTATTCCAAATACAAGCACTACTACTTTAAGTCCCTTAAAGTTATTTTTAAGTTTCCTTTTTAAAAAAAATCAACAGTGCATCATCACACTAATAGAAATTACAGATATGAAAATATTTATAACAATAATTTTAAAAATACTAAGATTGGACACTAATTCAAGAACATCTCCCCACACCCTATATAATTACCATCAAGTTCGCTTTTTAGATTTCACTCTAGTACCATTATATCTTAGTACCTGCTACACAGTAAGCGATTCACAAATATTCCTTGGATAAATACAAGGTCAAATGCCATAAAGAGCAGTGATGTATAAAGTCTTTCATTATAAAAGTGAATAACTCCATAGGGAGTTTTAACTATACCTAAGAAATATACTGTCCTGCTTCTTAAATGTGCGATTTAACCATCAAGATGTTTTTCCAATCTAGGAACACCAGATAATGGAAAGGGCAGGAGGAGTCTTTTTTTTTAGATGTGAGAAGACATGGTGTTATATTTTTTTTGGACAATATTTCAAGGGACAAATAATATCACTCTGGCCTTACACAAATTTATTTCAAGTTGCAAAGATTGAATGGTAAATTATTTCAATAGTGGAGTGATAAGAAAGTGGCAAGTTTCATCTTGCCCACCAAATACATATATGGTGTTCCTCTTAAGGAGTCAAAGCCTATAAAGGTGGAAGTAATAAAAAAAATTACTTGGTTCTACTGTCTACTGGCAGATTTTTTTATTATGAGTAGTGATACAAATTATCATTGATATTGTTACAGTGTCAACACTTAAAATCTAACTTCAAGGGTAAGTCAAAAATCTCTATATTACCACTTAGTTCACTGAGATGCTCTAAGAATAAAAAATGTTTCAATTCAATGACTGTTGAAATTAAGATATCACTTTTATATTATTAACAATGTAAGTTTATAAATGTACAAATAAGCAGTTGAAACCTTACCTATTTGATTATTTGAAAGTAACCTTGTTATTTGAATCATTTGTGATACCATTGATAATTCTGAGTTGATCATGCCTCTGGGGGACTTGCCATTCTAGTTCTGGTTACTTTTGATGAGATTGGTTAGCCTATTCATAGCTGACTCTCTCCTGTAGAGTCTTCAGTTTAATACTGAACTGAGTTGGGGGACAGGAATTAAAAAACGGGTATGGCAGATGTTAGGGCCTTTTCCAAGAAAGTATATATTATAAAGATGCAACTGCAGTCTATCATCCTGTGGTTAACTCCAGTGATAGGCCGTGGTGACAGCTGGGTCAATCAACATTTAATGTTGAGTTCTAGTGAATATGTAAAAAGAAATAAACTAAAATTTAAACAGGATCAAAGACAAACCATATCAGCTAGCAAGGACCTAGTGAGAAGATATTGGTGCATATTTATAAATAAAAATGTTCATTTAAATGAAATGGGGGGGGGAGGATCAAGTTTCTACTGTCACATAAATATTGCTAGAATCTCCTTTTTCCTTTATAAATGTGAAACCATTCATTGATAAGTATTTATTATCTGACAAGTAATTTACATTACAGAATGGAGTATGGCCATTTTTCCATCTATGCTTGGAATATAACATCAGAGTATGATTCCAGATGGCAGTTTTATATTAACATTTTATTATGATTAGATCCATTTGTGTTGGGGGAATTTAATATGACATGTGGGATCTTGCTCTTTAGCATATTCTGGTATTTTTTTAAATCTTATTAGCAATAGGACCTTTGAGATTCTTAGAAAATAAATTAGAAAAATTAAAATATTACAAAAAATTAAAGTTACAAAACGCTTGTAAAGCAGGCAAGATTATTATTATTATTATTATTATTATTATTATTATTATTAACTAGGAACAAGGAACTGAGCTAAGGAAAGTTTAAATGACTTGCCTCGTCTCACTCATAGGTAGTAAGATACAGAATCAGACATCCCACACAAGTTATCATATACTTTTAAGATCTTATCAAAACTAGTCATTCATTTCCAAATTTGCACCATTTTTTTCATGCTTTCGACCCTGAGATCAAGACCTGAGCTGAGATCAAGTGTCAGGCACTCAACCAATAGAGCCATCAGGCGCCCCCACACATTCTTAAATGAACAAATATTGTCATTTATGTTTCTGTGTTATCTTATCTTAACATTCCTAAATAAAAAAATGGCCATAAATTTTCCCCATGGCTTTTTTTCACACGTAAAAAAGGATACACAGACAACAATAAAGACTCACAGACCGCTTGTGTCACGTAGCTTTCTCTCCGCATCCTTTAGGTAAATTCCTCGCTAGTGCCTCACACTCTCACAGAGCACTAGATTGAAAGGTGAGTCTCAGGATAATTACAAATAATAACATGTCCTGCACTCTGTGGTCTCACGTGAGCAGTTAAACCGTGACTGTTCAATTTAAGATCGTCAATGTTCAGCTTGGTCCTTATAATAGTGTTGATAGCACTTACTGTACTCAATTTTGGGGAAAATTCTTTCCAAACAGTAATAAAAATAACTGCCAGCCATATGTGTATGCATACAAAATTAAATACTCTATTTAGAACTATATGCCTTAGCAGTAATTTGCTTTTGTTTGACATCATTTGCTAAATTAAGACAGTTTTTCTAACGTGTCAGAGGTCAGTTAAAAAATTTGACTTGCCAAAAATTTTGAACTTCTGGCTATAATATATTAGCAAAAGATAATTTTTTCCCTCTGGCTTTCTTTTCAAACACTTGGAGTTTAAAGAATTAAATGAATTATTTTATGATTTTTAATTATATTTATTTCCAAAATGAAGTGTAAGCAAATATTCATAAGTACACATACACAGATATCCATGATAATTTTAAATAATGTTGACACAAAGATCAAAGCCAGAAATAAAATAAGCAATACAATAGTATAGGTACCTCTAAACTTTCATATTAAATTTACTTTACTCTTTGTTTTGATTCAGGAATTAAATAATGTAATAGCTTTTCTAAAATATAGGAATGCTTAGCGATCATCTGTAAAATTATTTAGATCAGCAAAAATGAATGTAACTAATTACTTGGGAAAATATCGACCTTAAGATCATTTACCTTTACTACTACTGAATATGATTCTTAAAACAACCAGTCAGTGGTGAGGATTAGACTCCTTTAAGTTAGTGAAAGGGGATAACTTTTTTTTTTTTTTTGAAAATAAATCCTTGATTTTTGTCTCTCACTTTAAGAGACCTAATGACCACGTGATCAAAGAAGCTGGATCATTCCAACAATTATCAAAATGTCTATGCCTTACTGCTACTACTTATAAGCTATGTTAAGCTGATATGGTCACCTAACCTCACCAAAACTTCAGTCGTTTTCTCTGTAGAACTATGTGCAACTATTATCAGAAGGAAAATGAAAGATGTATAAATCATGTTGAAAAAAGCATCTGGCCTACCCAATCAATGGTAGCTTTTATCACATAAGCCCATAACACAGCATAGAACAAAGCAACAATTTATCTAAATTTAAAAACCTGAGAAAGAATGAATTATATAACCTATTGTGAAATAGTTACATTAAGTAAAATATAACAATTTAGAATACCAAATCATTTTCTGTAATAGGTATCTCATTGTAGATAATGATGACTTAATATTTTTTTAAAAAAAAACAGCTTATTGAGATTGACTTATAAAAGCTGTGCACATTTAATACATACAATTTGATGAGTTTGGAAATAAACAGCTCTTTTAAAACAAATACCACAATATGTGCTATAAACATGTCCATCACCTCCAAAAGTTTCTTCCCACCCTCTTTTTTTTATAACAATGATAATTCATGATAAGAACATAGTATGAGATCTATCATGTTAGCTAATTTTTAAGTATATGAAACAGTGTTACTAACTATAGGCAGTACAGTAGGCTTTTTTAACATCATTTTCTTCTCTTTGAATGTAGTGAAACACTTTACAATACCTTACCCAGGTCATAGGATCATTATGACAGTAATTTCACACTAGGGTACAAATCTTATACATTTTATTTTAATTTATTATTGATTTAATTCAAATGTTTGCAAAACCTTCTTTTAAAATAATCAGGGAAATTAGTTAAAGCATGGGACAAAGTTTGATGATATATGGCCTTGATATAAAGTGGTTGTCATAAATAATAATGAATAATGCTAATATTTATTATAAATAATGTTATACTAGGCACATTAACACAACTTCATCTGGAATTAGAAAAAAAAAAAGAACTAAAGATAACATTTAAAGAGATATCAGCTTGGATAATGTAAAACATAAAGAGGGGTTATTTTTCATAGAGTTTTGCAACGTGTTTTTATTCTTTTGACTGCAAAATGAGTAACAATATACATTAAACTAAACCGCAAATGGTTTTTTATTGTTCCAACTATTCCTTCAAAATGCGTGTATTGCAAACAATATTTGCCAGGGACATTTTCTTTTATTTGTTGGAAAATGGCCATAAAAGCAAAATTTTTTCCTTTGAGGAGCATGAATTGTATTACTTTATTTTTTTAAAGAATTTATTTATTTATTCATGAGAGACACAGAGAGAGAGAGGCAGAGACACAGGCAGAGGGAGAAGCAGGCTCCATGCAGGGAGCCCGACGTGGAACTCGATCCCGGGTCTCCAGGATTAGGCTCTGGGCTAAAGGCAGCACTGAACCGCTGAGTCATCAGGTTGCCCTCTTTAGTTATTTTTATATAATTTTTCCAGTATGAGATTAAAAGATTTTTAAGGAGTTTTTTTTTCTATTGATAATTTGGTGAACATTTAAATCATATTTTAAGAATGTAACAGCCTAGGTGTTTAAGAAGCTGAAAAGTCTAGGCAGATAAACTTAAAAACTCAAATCACTCAGATTACCCATAAATTAATTGTTCAGAGCCAAGAGAAGAAAAAAGGCAACATTCTGACCTATATATGAAAAATAAAATCAATTCTCAGACCTGTAAATAAACCAAAGGAGAATCTATGAAGGCAGAGAAAGATCCCAAATCTCAAGATACTGTGACAGTTACATAATAAAAGTAATTGGAAAAGGTTATCTTGAGCAAAGGTTTTTTGCAGGCACATAAATCATACAAATAATTATCTCTGTGTGGTGACAGGGCCTAGGAAGCCAGCTACTTTAGGAGTAGCCTCCAGAGATCCTCAACCATTTATGAGCCACACCATCATCTCTTCAAAAGACAAACTCCAGTTGAGAAAACCATTTAAGTGCTGTATTCAAAAAAAGAAATAAGCTGTGAATAGAAAAGCTAATATAATGCACTATTGATATGAAATAAATATTTAATGTCTAGTTTTTATCAAAAACTGCTTGAGATCACTTTTTTCTTATTTATTCACTGAAGCACATTCTTATAAAGACAAATAGGCAAGCACAGCATGTTTATTGGATGGGAGCCTTTTCTACAGATTTTTATTATTTGTTTCCTATTTATACTCATTCATATAACTTATCCATATATGGAATGCCTGGGTGGCTCAGCAGTTTAGCAATCTGCCTTCAGCAGAGGGTGTGATCCTGGAGTCCTGGAATCAAGTGCCACCCACTTTGGGCTCCCTGCATGGAGTCTGCTTCTCCCTCTGCCTATGTCTCTGCCTCTCTCTCTCTCTCTCTGTGTCTCTCATGAATAAATGACTAAAAAATCTTAAAAAAAAAAAACACAACTTATCCATATAGTGACCACTATGCTAGCTGTTTGGAATGCAGTAAGATCGAGTCCCTACCTTCACACATCTTATGCTCTAAAAGGGGACAGAGAACAATAAATGGAAAGATAAAACAGGTTCACACTGTGAAGAATAATATAAAGGGGGCAAGATACTTGGTTTCATCATGGAGTGCTTTTTGCTTTTAAACTCGGATTTGAAGGATGAACAAGAAATCACTAGGGGAGGAGAGTGAGGAGTGAAGTGTTCAAGGAAGAGAATATAAATATAAAAATCCAGGGAAGAAAGATAGAAAATGATAAATTAAGGAAGCCTAATAAATCTGAACTGGCAAAGGCAAGAGAGCAATGAGAGGAAGGAAAGGCAGGAAATGCAGTGGCTATATAACAGGTGGCATTGCATGCTGGTATAGTAAGTTTGTGTTTCAGTACAAGGAAGGGCTATTAAATGGTTTTACAAAGGAAAGTGGTAAGAGGAGCCTTGTCAAATAGAAAGCTCTCACTGGTGGCTGTGTGGGAAACAGATGGAAAAACAGACAAGACAGCAAGATCAAAGGGGAAAAGAGGGATGAGTTAGGAGGCTCTCCTCCATTTCAGGTAAAGTATGATGGTGTCCTAAATTAGGCTAATGTCAATGGGAATGGAAATCCGTTAGTGAACTAGACACCTATTTCCATGGCTGAATTAAGAGGCCTGATAATTGTTAACTGTTTAAAAATTATAGTACGACCTTGCTGAGCATGTTTTTTTCCCTTACATTAGCTCTTCCTGTTCTACTGAGGATTAAATTTAAATGCTGTCTCAACTATAAATTTCAAGCCTGGAGATCTCTTTGTGAACATTTTGAAAAGAGTTATCATCTGCTATCAGTCTCTTTCATGCTTACAAGGATTATTCTCTCTCTTATATCAAGGTACCAGGTATGGCAAATTACAAACTAAAACGGGAAAGGGCCAGTGCAAGAGGGAAAGTATGACCTGAAGTGGAGGGCAGCTTTTTAATTTCTAATTTCTAGTGATTTTTTTTTCTTTCCTCTCTCAGTGGATCATTTCTCATCCTGTAGCCATAATGGGGCTCTCCAGCCCCTAATGTTCCCTTGTTGTACTTCCCTTGTTTCTTTCCTGATCCTCTTAGTGAGCAATTATAGCAAAAACTGTCAGGCTTCCATATGATGGCCTGCATGGAGATACTGTGTTTTCAACGTGTAAGAAACATTTGTCTTGGGGATCCCTGGGTGGCTCAGCGGTTTGGCGCCTGCCTTTGGCCCAGGGCACAATCCTGGAGACGCGGGGTCGAATCCCACGTCGGGCTCCCGGTGCATGGAGCCTGCTTCTCTCTGCCTCTCTCTCTCTCTCTCTCTCTCTCTCTCTCTGTGAGACTATCATAAATAAATAAAAATTAAAAAAAAAAAAGAAACATTTGTCTTGGAGTAAGGGTGGGGCGTAAAGAAGGATTATGTTAACAAAGGAAGGCTAGAGTACTCCAAGTTCCCACACTCACTTGGAAGAAAGAAAACCACGGGCTTAGATTTTGTCCCTCTCCCCACTTCCCATCAACATACTAGTAGGTAAGGCATCTGATTTTCGTAAGGGAATAAATGATAGAATCACAGGAAAGAAATATGAAGTGTCTGAGGAGTATGAGCATTTTGGTTAAATAAAAAATAGAAAAGAAAGGAAAAATAGACACTAGAAGATCCAAAATTGGCAGGACATAATGAACATTTTTAACGGCACAATAAATGCCTTCAGAAAGATAAAAGAGGAAACTGGATATGAAAAATGCAATTGATAAAATACAGATTTCAAGAGATGGATATGATAGTAGAATATACTTAGTATAAAAACAAACCATTACATTGGAAGATCAAATTGTGGACCTCAGAGTGAAATCAAAAGACAGGAATAATGAATGAAGAGGTAAGATATTTCAGGATTTCTCAACATTGACACTACACTTGGACTGGATAATTATTGTTAAGGTTGTTGTCAGGAGCTTTCTTGTGCATGACAGGATGCTTAGCCACATCCCAGTATCTACCCACTAAGATGCCAGCTGTACTCAAATCTGCAATAATAAAAAATCTTCATATATTTCCAAGTGTCCCCTGGAAGGCAAAATAACCCAATAAAGAACTGCTTAGATACATGAATAAGAGAAGTACACACGTAAATAAATGCATCTTATGAGTTTCAAAAAGAGAAATAAATAAAGGTGAGAAAATACAGAATTAGGGAATAAAATTTTTCTAGAATTAAAGAAATGTATGAAAATGATGGAAATCATCCATGGATTATCAAACAATAAAAGAAAATTTTAAAAAAGAATCCATCCTTGGGTTAATTATGGTTAAATTTTTAAATATCTTACCAAATGTTAAATTACAATAACTTTCTTTTTTTAAATTATAATAACTTTTGACAAGTAAAAGGAGATCATTTTTAAGTGGCAAGAATTAGCCATCATCTATATAAACAATAACAATGGACACTAAAAAACAGTAAAAGATTTCCAGTGTTGATGGAAAAGAACTTTGAGTTGGAAGTGTTATTTTTAGCTGAAAAATAACTGAATTTGAAGAAATACACAGCAGAGATCCTTTTGACATGACTTAGAGGATATTGCTAGCCTGAAGCAATAAATCTTAGAGATAGCAATGAGATGGGAAATAGGTGAGTAAAAGTGCTAGTAAGTTTGCTATTGTCCAAATGAACAAGACTAACATTAAAGTATATCCCTAAAATCAAGAATGAAGATCTCAATATACCAACATGGTACATGTATATTGCATGGGGAAAGGACAATTTTAGGGAAGAGGGTTTGAACAGAGGGATAAGAAGGTATGAAGATTCTTTCTTTGTTTGGGATATGATAATAATAACACATTTATCGTGGCATTGCTGCATGTGAGACACTTTTCAAAATGCTTTACTTGTATTAATGTATTCAATCTTCACTAAAATAAAATGAAATAGTTCCTCTTATTATTCTTTGCTTAAAAATGAGAAACCTGAAGAAGCCAAGAGAGGTTGATTAATGCACCCAAAGTTACAGGGTTAGGATTCAACCAAGTTAGTCTGAGCAGCCTACACCCTTCAGCAGTAAACAGAGAGATGCCTAGAAGATATTATTATTAATTCAATTTAGAAAATGATTGGAAAAAATAAGCACACATTCTGGTTCAAGCCAGCAAAATTAAATTTGACAGTTTAGGGTTTCTATTTTAAAGTAAAATGGTAAAAAGAAAAGAAAAAGCATGGTAAATACAGAAAATATAGAATATCAGAAACAACATATGCAGTAATTCAAATAAATATTAATAGACTAAATTCACTAATTAGAAGATAAAGACTCCCCAATGAACTCTAAAAGCCGTATCATGATTTATCAACACATTGTCTATATTATGCACATTTAGGTTAAAAAGGAATATAGAATATTTGAAAATAAAAACAAATATCTTAATCAAATGGAATATAATTGATATACATTTTATTTCAGGTAAAGAGAAAATTAAGGCAAAAGACAGACCTAAGACACAAGGGTAGATATATCTATTAGTAAAAGAAAAAAATAGCTCAAGAAGAAAAAAAAGCCAAAATTCTTAAAGTAATTGTAATTTTTAGGAAGTTCACATGATCTAGAACACTCTCTCCCTTTCCTTTCTGACTTCTTTTCCTACACTCTTTCCCCTTAGTTTGCTTGAGACACACTAGCTCAAATAAATGTGAAAATCTAGATTAAATGGAAACATTTCCGGCTGGGTGATTTTACTGATAAATACCAACAAACTCTTAAAATAACACATCAAATTGTGCTGGAAGTTTAAAAGAGAGAAAAAAAACAGTCATTTTTAAAATGACAATATAAAATTAACACCAAAACTAAACAAAGAGAGAAAAAAAGCATACACCAGTTTCATTTATTAACTGAGATACTGAAATTCTAAATGAAAGAAGGCCTCACTGAATACAGCAATGTCTTTTAAAAATCACATAACAGTGATGTATGCTTTAACTAAACCTTGAGTTATCCTTAAATACAGATATTTGGATTTACGAGCCAAAGGATACAAATCACATGATTATTTCATTTTTGTAAAAAAGAAAGGATTCTATTAAGTTGAAATATATTCATGATTTAAAAGGAAAATTAGAAAATTGGGTTAGAATTAAATTTCCATAACTTGGTAAAGGTTACTACTAAAAAGTTAAATAAATATTACATTTAGTGGATAAGCCTTGACATAGTCTTTTTAAGATCAACAACATAAGGATTGCCTCTATTCTCAGTATTGTTTAGCACAGAACTGGAGATCCTAGATAATGCAGTATAAGTCAAGGGGGAAAAAAGTCCCATATAATTTGGGAACTAAGAGTTAAATAGTAACATTTTTTAACATTTATTAATTTATAGGATTATTTATATAAGTAATTCAAGATATCCACTTAATAGTTATAGGAGGACATCCACCTAAATCAAGGAGGTTGCTTACTATCTTATCATTCTTTGTATGAGGAATTAACAACCAAAAAACTTAAAGTACCATTTATAATACCAGTTAAACTACAGCAAATCTTTTTTAGGATGTTAGCCTAATAAAGAATATTAATTGCATACATTGAAGTTTAAAACTTCATTAAACAGCATTAAAATGCTCAACGAATATAGAAATATTCTGTGTTCATATATGAAATGATTTAGCAATGTAAGCATCTCCGTTCTCCTTAAATTCACTTATAAATTTAACATATTCTAATCTAAAGCCTTAGGAAGATTCACAAGCATTATCAATTAAAATTAAATAAAAAGATCTTATATAAAAGTCATGAAATAAAAGAGCAAAACAGGGAAAACTAATCTTGCCAGATACTAAATCCATATTTAAAGCCCCAGTAATTAAGATAGCATTGTACTCTTGTGTTTACTGTCAAATAGACTGGAGTAGCATAATTGATGGCCTATAAACATACAATCTATGTACAAAAAAGATGAACTTTTAATAAATAGTCTCATTACATGGTAAAAGAAAATCCCAATCTCAGGCCATATATAAAAACTAACTTCAAAAGAATAAAATATCAAAATGTAATAGAAAACGTACAATGATAAAAGAAAATAAGATGATATTGAAACTCTTTGGTAGGAAAGCTTTCTTAAATATACAGAAGAAAAAATATATTTACTGCATTAAAATTATTTACTTCTGGGCAGCCTGGGTGGCTCAGCCCAGGGCCTGATCCTGGGGACCTGAGATCGAGTTCTGCGTCGGGCTCCCTGCATGGAGGCTGCTTCTCCCTCTGCCTTTGTCTCTGTCTCTCTCTCTGTCTCTGTCTCTCTCTCTGTCTCTATGAATAAACAAAATCTTTAAAAAATAAAATAAAATTATTGATTCCTTAATCAAAAGGTATCAGAAAAATTTAAATGGAGATATTAAAGATACGGGAGAATGTATTTGGAATATCTAAAATTAAAGGGCATTGGTAATTCTCAAATCCTCTGGAAAACAAGAGAAATCTAATAGAAACTATGATAAATTAGCAATGACAATATGACAACAGATGCCAAAACCTTACTATCTATCAGAAATGCCTCCAAATATTTTATATCTCTTTATATACTTAATAATATTAATAGAAAATTCACAGAAAAAGGAAACCAAAGTGACAAATATGTATTTTGAAGAGATATTCAAACACATCCGAAAGTCTATAAATGCAAATTCAAACTATCGATTTCTACTCTATACACATCAGTTTGGCCAAAACTGTAAAGTAGAAAAATATTAAATTCTGGGTATGGATTTAGTGAGGACTCATGCAGTGTAAACGGAACTGTAAATTGGTACAGCCATCCTAGACAATCTGGAAATACTTTGGAAAAGTATGTATGTAAATTAGCCAGCAACTCCATTCCTGGGGCTAGTATGCTGTGAAATACAAAGAGAGCACCTAGAGAATACAACATAAGTGGTTAAAAACACAGATTCTCAACCAAACTTCTTGGGTTCATATACTGTATTTTCCATATATTAGACTTTGAGCTTGGTTAAGTTTCTTAATATATTGATGTCTTAATCTCTTGATGTTCATTCTCAAAAACTGAAAAATGCAAATAATAATGGTGATGATAAAATAAAAATAACAATAATGTTTCCCTGTTAGGATTGTTATGGGTTTTAACTATGACAACTTAGGTTAGATCCTAGTACACAGTAAGTTCTCTTTATTTATTGTGACCATTGCTTTATTTTTAAAACAATATACATTTTATCATCCCTGAATAGGAGAAGATATACCAAATATATTAAAGTGGGTACCTATGAGCACTGTGGAGAATAAGGGAAGAATAAGGAATAAGGGAAGGGGGAAAATACTAAGGAATAAGAGAAGGGGGAAAATACACAAAGAACAAGAATTATCTTGCATGGACAGATGATGACAATGGTTCATGAACTTGGATTATCAATTCATTTTATAATCCTTTGTGCACCTGAAGTATTTAAGTGAAAAATAAAAAAGAAAAAATAATTGCTTATCTCTGAATAATCAAAATGGTTAGTAACCTTGAAAACTCTTAATGTTTTAAAAATATATCCTTCTATGTAGTGTTTAAGATAAAATTACTAAATCAGCATTAAGAATTATTTTAAAAAGAGAGAGCTAGTACAGGAAAAATTGTCGTTGCAGCTTTTTAGTTTTTAGTTTATTCATTTGTTTCTATGCCTTTCCTCAAGGACTCAGAGCTAGCCAGTTTCTAGGACTGGTATGAAAAGATAAAAGGAAAAGAGGAGAGATGAAAAATGAGAGTAAGCAGACAAAGAGAAGGTACATGAAACATTCGTAAAGTTACTTTTTTTCTTTTTAGGAAAAAAGATGTCAGAGAAAAAGCTCCAAGAAAACCAAGGTCTTGTTTCACTATAAATAAACTAGTAAGCAAACAATGAAATGCATGATCATATTAAAAAGTGGCTAAATTGTAAACAGCAAAGGGGCGATAACTATTATAATTGTGCTACTGCTGAGGGTTTCATAAAGAAACATAATTATTTTTCACTCACATGAAAAATTTCTGAATATCTTCGAATATTTTTCATTCACACTTTAAACGATTTAACGCCTCTGGTCATGTGTACGTTACTTTCAAACCTCTCTTAGAAATGAAGATATTAGTATTTAAGGAATTACTCATAAGGGAGTATAAGAATGATTCCAAAACCTTTTAATAAAGAGATGATTCACTGGTTTCAATGAAAAAGACCTTAGAATCTACTAACATAGACAAGAACTCCAAGAAAATAATTAAGATGCATTTGCATGTGAATCCCCAGCCCCTAGTCAGTGCACAGAATATAGCGTGCATTTGGTAAATGTTTGCTAAACCTTGATAGTAACTCGGTACATAAATAAAAGGAATTGGATTATATGGTAGAATCATGCCCATACCTTTCCCTCAGTTTCTCTCCCCATTCTCCTTGCTGCTTTCACTTTTGTTCTTCTGGTTTATAAAATGACTAATGTATAGGGGCAAGGCCAAGAATTTCTCTTCAGTCGGTCAAAGTGATAAGTGGGAGGTATTCTGAGGATCAAATTAAAGAATGCAGAGACCCATGGCATGCTACTTGACATAAAATAGATACTTTGCAATTTGAGGTACCTCTTTTCTTTCTTCTTTACGTATCACACCTGCAGGGCAGAAAATCTTAAAATGCACATAATAAAGGTCTATGGCCACAGAACTCATTGTACAATTGGTTGACTCATTCAAGATTGCATATAAAAGCAGAGAGCATATTTCCCAAGACAAGGAGATAGACTTTATAAAAATAGATTGAAAGTGGTAAAAATTCTTTTCACTTTTTAGATTTCTGCTAGTTCTTTTGTTACACTATTACCAGAACAACATTAAAGATGTCATTACTGATAAACTTCACATAATTTTAACATGTTTTCTATGTGAGATTTTACTTGTTTTTGAACTCTGGTTTACTACAATTTGCTATGTTTAATAAAAAAATTATATATAGGAAGGGATGCCTGGGTGGCTTAGTTGAGTAGAATGACTCTGGATCTTGGCTTGAGTCTTGACCTTATAGTTGTGTGATTAAAAAAAAATGCACAGGATGGTTTTCAACTGTCAGGATATACTTCAGACAAAAAGAAAGAAAAAAAGCCAATGAACATGTGAAGCAATAATTTTGACGATATTTTCCAGTTGGGAATAATGCATAATCTTCCATTACAACGGGAAATTTACTTTCTGTTTTGAGAAGTCTTATGACTCCTTCTGAAGGAAAAGGAAGAGAGAAAGAAAATTAGCATTCACATCTTCCCTCCTTTGTAGTCAGCTGTATGCTAGGCATTTCATAGATTACAATTAATTACCTCAGTTAATCCTCATTGAAATTTTATGGAATGGTTGCTATTTGAGTTTTACAAACACCTTAGGGCCATATGATAACTTGCCTAAGGTTATATGGCTAATATGTTTAAGACAACAGTTAGAACACAGGCTAATTTTACTAAAACTCATGCTTTTAAAACGGCAGTTATCAATTTTTCATATCTTCATTGCAGATTGTAATTAATGTTTTAAGAGGAATTCACTATATAATTGGAAGTTTTCTTTCCTTGTTGTTGCCCTTGTGGACTCTACATATGTGGATTATGATTGATTGATTCCTGAGAGACACAGAATGAGAGAGGGAGAGAGGCAGAGACATAGGCAGAGAGAGAGGCAGGCTCCATGCAGTGAGCCCGACGTGGGACTGGATCTCCGGACTCCAGAATCACGCCCTGGGCCAAAGGCAGGCGATTATCCACTGAGCCACCCAGGCTTCCCTATGGGTCATGATTTAACTCACTTCCTGTGAAGTGTGATAACAATCTATCAGAATATGATGCGAGAGTAGATAATAAAATCTGCTATATCTGTTCCCTAGGGGAAGGGCAAGTGTTAATAAAATGGTGTCAGCACAAAAGGTGAGAATTTCCAAAAGAATTTCTCCCAGATACTTTTATGTGTTAACATTCGAACACCACTGCCCCAAACTAATGGCTCAGATTTTTGAGGTAGCAATAACCAAACACACACAGTGATAGGAGACAGTTGTGGTGCAAGTAAAGAATAGCCTTTGTTAGCCATAGGAATATGGGAATGAGGGATGCAAATCTAAACCAACTTTTCAGTACAATCTAGACTATCAGAAAAGTTCAGCATAACTATATTCAGCCCAATAGTCAATTATTCTCCTGCAGTTGACCTGTAAGCAAGGTAGCATTGGGATTCTCTGCATAATTTGAGACTTCGAAGATATATGATCAATTTTTTTGCTTTTAATTTATTGGTCTATAGATTAAACATTTTGCAAACTTGTTTACTTGGGTCCAATTTTCTCATTTGATCTCAGTTCTTAACTGACTAAAAGAAAAAGTAAGCAAAAAGCATTTTATCACATTAATGCAACACTGGCAATTTGATTTAACAATATGATAGATGAAAGGATGAGGTTATTATATCATATTCCATTTATCATCTTTTACAAATCCTCACCTAAACAAAATTTACACTGAACCATTTCCAGTGAGGTTTCTAAAATGACTAGCCTTGCCAAGATAGGTTTTTGGTTCATAAATAACATTGGTAGAAAAAAATAAAATCACTAAATGCAATAAATACGCAGAATCGGGAATCACTGAAGTGTGGAACATTAAATACACTACTCAAAATGGCATCCTCAAGTGTGCAAATCATTTATCTGTATGACAGTACCCAGCCTATTGTCACAAGACACAGACAATTAACTTTTCAGATTATTTTAATATCTAGGGAAGACTATTGTTCAAGAAAATTCTAAGCTACTGGTTATCCATGTTAAATAACTGCATAATTAGAAAACCCACTGATTTCTTGCTGTATTTAAGAATCTCCACCACTAATGTTCCAAGCAGCAATGACAGTCCTAATATCCCCATCCCATACCAGGAAATACAAGATATTCTGCTTTTTAGTGACCAATACAAGTAGCATGCTGATATGTTTGAATCAGTTTATAAAACTTTCCTCTTGTTAGTAATCCATAAATGTTCGTTTAAAAATTGTTCTTAATTTGATTTTCTGATTTTTAATCTTTCAAGGTAGAAAAATGGTGTATTTTTCTACATCTTGATCTCTTTGATAGCATGCAGCCTAGTACCATGTCTGAGATAGCAAATATATATACATATATGTGTGTATGTATATATGTAATATATGTGATATATTTATACTATAAATAGTGCATATATATATGCATATATATACACACATGCATGCATACATATATATATATATAGTCTTATATATACTTATAGGTATATATATACTTATTTATTGAATGGATGAGTCAGTTCTATCACCCTTCTTTCTTTCTTTCTTTTTTTATCACCCTTCTTTCAATCCAGCATTATACACAGCTTTTGGCTTCTATGTAGTTTATCAAGGATTCAGATTTCACTAATATCACTTAATTCTTTGTTACTATATAAATATCTCTAGGATCTTGATTTTGTATTCTATTGGGAGCTTCTAATACACCATCAATTAGACATTTGCACAAAAACAAAAAAGTAAATTGAGAGTCTTGGGCTTGATCCGTCAGATCCCCTCCAGTGTTAACCTGTAGTGAGCATCAAATTCTGTATGGCCATTAACATTAGATTTCCAAAAGATCCAGCAAAGGAAGCTGTTACATTCCCTCCAATACTAAAGTTCCTCTGCTTGGTGTGCTTTGTGGGCAATGGGCAATGGAGTAGAGCCAGGGATAGAAGAAGTCCTCTACTTTAGAAAGATGTTCCTCCATTTTCATCGGCCATTCTTCCAGATTTCTGTAGATGACCCTGGGGTTTTATCATTTCTCACTTATAGCATAAGTTTCCCAACTTATCTTTCCTGGCTCCCTTATTTGTGCTTTATAATGTGGTGAGGATTGTCTTCTTAAAATGTTGCATAATTTTGGTCTTCTTTTTTAAAAACTAAATAAAGCCTTTGTTTTTTTTCAGGAAGACAGTTTTAAACTTCTTACTTTGACCTTGAGAGATCTCTATAATAGAGCTCCAGTGTTTCTTCTTAGCATCACTTCAACACTCTATTTCTTATCTTCTATATCCATGTTATCCAACATTATTTACCATTATTTGGGAATCTCATGGAATTTTCTGCTAAAATTCAGTTATGCAGTTTTTCACTCCAGGAAAGCTATTCACCCTTCTCTTCTTAATTCTCCCTATATCCATTCATTTTATAAATATCTATTAAGTCAAATATCTTAGATAACATGATTGGAATTGTAGTCAGTTGACAAATTAGAAATTTTAATTAAAGTAGAACTCATAAAATCATGATATTAGCATAAGTTAAACATTTTATTTCAAATCCTATACATGTACATTCACTTCAGAATCTTTTGTTTTAAGGCCAAGACTTCTTTTTGAATGAGGCTTTTGAGTTGTCTTTGCATAAAAATCACCCATAATTTGTCTTTCTAAGAGTTCCAGTTTAAAGAGGAGTGATAAATTACTTGTAAAGTAATCTAAATGTAGAATCATTCAAAATTTTGGTTATTTTCCTCCAACCCCTTATATTTATCGTGCTAACACCTAACTTATAGCATCTTTAAAATACTTTACCTTTTTAAAAATTTCCAAATAATTCAACAGTTGTCTTACAAATAACTAGTTATTTCATACAAATGTTTCCATTTAATTTAATATTCATAAAAATAATATATTTCCACAAGCAAAACTCTAATTTAGAAATTTGAGATTAATACAGCTAATTTTGGAAAGCATTTATCTCTACAGGTACACTGCTCTTGGTATTGCAGGTTATACTTATTCAAAGAATTAAGATAGTTCATCAGAAGTAAGCATCAGATTGATTACTTTTTAATATTACCATGTCAGGAAATTGTGACAGGCATTATAAATACAACAACTGTATTGCTTATCTATTGCCACGAAACAACTTAAAAACTTAGTTTCATCAAGCAGAATAATTATATTTATTCATTTTGTTGTTAAGCAATTTAAAATGGTCCTGCCTGGGGTCATTTATTATTATTTATTTATTTTTAAGTAATATTTTTTATAAATTTAAGTTTTATTGGTGTTCAATTTGCCAACATATAGAATAATACCCAGTGCTCATCCCATCAAGTGCCCCCCTCAGTGCCCGTCACCCAGTCACCCCCACCCCCCGCCCACCTCCCCTTCCACCACCCCTAGTTCGTTTCCCAGAGTTAGGTGTCTCTCATGTTCTGTCTCCCTCCCTGATATTTCCCACTCATTTTTCTTCTTTCCCCTTTATTCCCTTTCAATATTTTTTATATTCCCCAAATGAATGAGACCATATAATGTTTGTCCTTCTCTGATTGACTTATTTCACTCAGCATAATACCCTCTAGTTCCATCCATGTCGAAGCAAATGGTGGGTATTTTTCATTTCTAATGGCTGAGTAATATTCCATTGTATACATAAACCACATCTTCTTTATCCATTCATCTTTCGATGGACACCGAGGCTCCTTCCACACTTTGGCTGTTGTGGACGTTGCTGCTATAAACATTAGGGTGCAGGTGTCCCGGCATTTCACTGCATCTGTATCTTTGGGGTAAATCCCCAACAATTGCTGGGTCAGAGGGCAGATCTATTTTTAACTCTTTGAGGAACCTCCACACAGCTTCCCAGAGTGGCTGCACCAGTTCACATTCCCACCAACAGTGCAAGAGAGTTCCCCTTTCTCCACATCCTCTCCAACATTTGTTGTTTCCTGCCTTGTTAATTTTCCCCATTCTCACTGGTGTGAGGTGGTATCTCATTGTGATTTTGATTTGTATTTCCCTGATGGCAAGTGATGCTGAGCATTTTCTCATGTGTGTGTTGGCCATGTCTATGTCTTCCTCTGTGAGATTTCTCTTCATGTCTGTTGCCCCTTTCATGATTGGATTGTTTGTTTCTTTGCTGTTGAGTTTAATAAGTTCTTTATAGATCTTGGAAACTAACCCTTTATCTGATACGTCATTTGCAAATATCTTCTCTCATTCTGTAGGTTGTCTTTTAGTTTTGTTGACTGTTTCTTTTGCTGTGGAAAAGCTTCTGATCTTGATTAAGTCCCAATAGTTCATTTTTTGCTTTTGTTTCTCTTGCCTTCATTGATGTATCTTGCAAGAAGTTACTGGGGCCTAGTTCAAAAAGGGTGTTGCCTGTGTTCTCCTCTAGGATTTTGATGGCTGGGGTCATTTAGACTGCTGCAATTATCTGGTACTAGACAGTAGCTGGTTGGTCTCAGATGATCTCATTCATACATATGTAGAGTTTGCACTAGTATGTCTGTCTTCATGAGTCTTTAATTCTCAAGGAAGCTAGTCTAGGCTTCTTAACATGGGGGTCTTAGGATAGAAAGAGTTGAGATTGGATGTTGTAACATCTTTTAAGATTTACGGTAGAATTTTATAAGTTAAACCAAGTCGTAAGTCCAGTCTAGATTCAATGGGGTAGAGAAATAGATTTCACATCATGAAACAAGGTGGTATAATTCCCAAAGATAGGTGGTTTCTTGCTAAAGATAGGCTTTATGAAAAGTATCAAGTAATGATCACTCTTAGATTGGTAAATTGGCTTATGTTTTTGTTTTTGAATAGGCAGATATGTACTCTAAAAAGAATATAATATTTTAGGAATGTCTCATTGAATGAATACAGGTCATGTTATTGCTTGTGAGGTTACTGTGCAAACAACCTGTATCAGTTTCTTATGGCTGCTGTAACAAACTTCCACAACCTGGTGGCTTAGTACAACAGAAATTTATTCTTCATTTCTGTATAGTAGCAAATCAGTGTCAACAGTAGTCAAACTGTTGGCTAGATCATGATTTAGAAAAAATTAAAATTAAAGAGGTTTGTTGTATAAGCAATATTACTCATAAAATGATATAAAGTCTTCTAGGCATAGACCAACAACTTGATCGTTTCAATAGGAAGAAGCTAATACTGCTTAGGGCAAAATATTTTCTATATTATTCAAATGATATGTGCTCTCAATTTAGGTAAGATTTACATAAGACAAACTGAGACATTGAGCTTGGTATTCTTTTTTTTCATCACCAACTTCCAAATCCTAACCTTGCCCTGAGATCATGACCACATGTTTGAGAAGGAATAGCTAGGCTACAATGAGATAATTACTTTCTAAGAATCCCAACAAAGAAGCCTGAAAGCAATGTTAATGAAGATTTCAGAGTCATAAGAGCAAAATCATATGATGGGGATCTGTAAGTCTACACTTAGGAGTTCAGGAATGATGGGAGCCTAAACCATCTTAAACAGAGAGACATCTACCTTAATTCTCAAGAGCTGCATGGAATTGGACCCCCAAAGCATCATAAAATCCCTTTTCTAGTATTCAAATGCTTTCCTTTTTCTTATATAAACTCCAAAATCATCTTATTACAGTATAGGTCAGTTTTATTTCTTTTTTGTTTCTTTTTTTTTAAGGTTGTATTTATTTATTCATGAGAGACACAGAGAAAGAGGCAGAGACACAAGCCAGGGAGCCTGATGCAGAACTCAATCTCAGGATCCTGGGATCCTGGCCTGAGCTGAAGGCAGATGCTCAACCACTAAGCCACCTCGGTGCCCTGGTCAGTTTTGTTCCTTAATTAGAAAGTACATTTAAGCAAAAATAGCTTTGACTATTTTCAGAGATACTCTTTCATCCCCTACCTTCTTCTCTGCTGACTTCCATTATTAAATAATCATCGTTCTTTAGAGACTCTAGTTTTTGTTTATTAGTTTTTCTTCTTTTTTAAAAACTTGAATTACTTTACATGGTGCTTTTAAAAAAAATTACTTCAGTTTCTGACTTTGAAAATTTATTCTGGGGAAAAATTCTACTCAGACACCTCACCTAGGTCATATTTAAAATCTAAGGACTATGTATGTATTAGGCTGGGAAGAATATCAGTACTTATATACTTGGTGATTACCTTGGAGGTAAGGGCAGAAAATTAAATAAAGTAGTATCATGGGAACATATTAATTATCATAAGGCAAAAAAGTATAAAGCAGAAAAATATACTGACACATTTAAGTACTGGCAGTATTTCATGAAAGTATATGGAATCAGGGGTTGTTACCAGCTTTAAAATGTCAAGAAACTATGTTTATGAATA
Source organism: Canis aureus (assembly GCF_053574225.1). Lineage (NCBI taxonomy): Eukaryota > Metazoa > Chordata > Mammalia > Carnivora > Canidae > Canis > Canis aureus. Next base: position 32,398,021 of record NC_135620.1, read on the forward strand.
CATTAAAACGAGTCCATTCAGGAGTCCAATAAACTTGACAGAATTTCTTTTTAAAATTATATTTCTAGTTCTTCTTGTACCAGAGTTTCTTATTTGGGAAAATATGCAAGGTATCTGGAGAAAATTTTAGAAAAATAATTTATGGAATTTTTTTATATTAAGGAAAGAAACATGTTTCTATTACTCTAAAATTATCAATAGTTTGGTAGTATTATGGGCAAAAGAAGAAAGAAAGATAAATTTAAAAAATTAAGATGTCATAAAATTGAATGCTTACTCAGCATTACAGACCTGTTCCATTTTAATCATTAAAATAATTAATTATGGCTGTGTTCAAATTTAGAAGAAAGGAAAATAGCTGAAAATTCTATTTACCTATAGTTATTTTTGTTTCTTTCCCCAAAATACATCTAAAACAAGATGGCCACACACTATCAGTATTCAAAGCAAGAGTTTTGCCAAAATACAATTTTGGAAGTATAAAAGCAATCCCCAGCATAATATCTTTAGACTTTTATTGTCATTCTTACCTCTTCCCCCAGTGCTTCTCTATTTATCCTCTTCATTTTGGATTATCTGTTATAAAAACTTATCCTAGTTAACTATGATTCTTTTTTCAACTAACACCTTCTTTAATGAAGTTAGAAGTGTTTTCAAATGTATGTGTGGAAGCATAAGGAAAGTGCCATATATTTAACTCAGTGTAACAAAAATGTGTAGGATGCATCTTGCAACTAGTATCTTCTTTTTATTAGTTTCAGGAATAGAATTTAGTGTGTCATCAGTTGCAATTAACACTCTGTGCTCATTACATCAGTGCCCTCTTTAAATCCCCTTCACCCAGTTACTCCTTTCCCCCATCCCTGCCACCTCCTCTCCAGTAACTCTGTTTCTTCAGGTTTAGTATCTCTTATGGTTTGTTTCCCTCTCAATTTTCATCTTATTTTTCCATCCCTTCCCCTATGGTCATGTTTTGTTTCTTAAATTCCACATATGAGTGAAATCATATAGTATTTGTCTTTGACTTATTTTGCTTAGCATAATGCCCTCTAGTTCCATCCACATCATTGTAAATAGCAAGATTTCATTCTTTTTGATGGCTGAGTAATATTCCATTGAATATATATACATCCTCTTCTTTATCCATTCATCTGTTGATGGATATCTGGGTTCTTTCCATAACTTGGCTATTGTGGACACTGCTCCTCAAACACTGGGGTGTTTGGATCACTAGGTTTATATCCTTTGGGTAAATACCAAATATTGTAATTGCTGGGTTGTAGGATAGCTCTATTTTTAACTTTTTATGGAATCTCCATACCGTTTCCCAGAGTAGCTGCACCAGCTTGTATTCCACCAACAGTGTAAGAGGGATCTCCCTTCTCCACATCCTGGCCAACCTCTGTTGTTTCCAGAGTTAATTTTAGCCATTCTATCAGTGTGAGGTGGTATCTCATTGTGGTTTTGATTTGTATTTCCCTGATGCAGAGTTATATTGAACATTTTTTTCATGTCTGTTGGCCTAATATCAATAAACATATACAATAAAATTCAAGTCAGAAATGAAATGGAAAAAAAAAAAAGAAATGAAATGGGACAAACTACTTTTGCATACAATAACATGGATGAATCACCAAAGTATTATTGTAAATGATAGTAGCCAGACACAAAAGGCTACCTATTATATGCTTTTTATGACATTGTTGAAAATCAAACCAGTGATAGAAATCAGATAAGTAGTTACCAAAGGCTGGCTATGAAGCAGAGGGATTAACTAAAGAAAAGCAAGAGGCGAACTCTGTGGGAAGATAAAAATTTTTCTACCTTTATTGTAGTTTGTCTATGATTCTATGCATTCACCAAATATGACTAAAATATATAGAAAAAAGTATGAATTTTACTGATGTAAATAATATTTCAATAATCATGATTTATACCAAATATATAAGCTATACAAGTTATTGTGTAGCTTTAGCTGAGGATCACAATTTGCCTCTGAGTTTTGTAAAGCCAATGTAGAGATTAAAATATTACCAGTTACAAGGTCTTCAATGTCTTTGAATATAGTCTGAAGAATAATAATCAGAGCAAGGACATAATGAGGTGGGGGTAAAGCACTATCTTTTTAATACAGCATATTCATCATAGGTCAGTGATTTTGCAACTAAATAAATGTTTCACAATGCCAGGTGTGAGTTACAAGCTTGAAGTACAACATTTAGGCAGGAGAAATTAGTGCCTCATTGATATCAAGAGTCAGAAAGTTTATGCTTAGATGTATTCAGAACTCTAGATATATATCATTTAAGCACTCAAGAAAATTTATATTAACTGAGTTATTCAAGGGTTATTTAGAATTCTTATTGCCAGCTAGGTCTTGTCAATGTGAATTTTGTCAGATACCACTTTGTAATTTCATTCTAGTTTCTATATGAATACATTAAAAAGAGTCCATTCAGAACAGAAATTCTTGACAGAATTTCTTTTTAAAATTATATTTTAAAATTGTTTTCACAAAAGATCAAACATTATTTACCACTTTGTAATTTCATTCTAGTTTCTATATGAATACATTAAAAAGAGTCCATTCAGGAGTCCAATAAACTTGACAGAATTTCTTTTTAAAATTATATTTTAAAATTGTTTTCACAAAAGATCACACATTATTTAGTTCCTCTGTAGAGTAATTTAGCACATTTAGTAAAAAATAAGTGAAGAATCCACATTTCAGAATCACATCATTTTGTTCAGGATTCTAGAAAGAATTCTTTAAACGAGCTCCCTCATTTCCTACTGAGAACCTTGGAAAAAGCACTTAAACCCTTGTGTGTCTCAATTTCATCATATGAAAATGGAGTTAATAAAAGCAAATCCCTCAGACAGAACATGAGAGACTCCTAACTCTGGGAAATGAACTAGGGGTGGTGGAAGGGGAGGTGGGCGGGGGTTGGGGGTGACTGGGTAACGGGCACTGACGGGGGCACTTGATGGGATGAGCACTGGGTGTTATTCTGTATGTTGGCAAATTGAAAACCAATAAAAAATAAATTTATTTTAAAAAGAAGAGAAAAAAAGAGTAAATCCCTCATAAAGTTCTATTTTGATGGTTAAAATTGTCAATATATGTAAAGTGTTTACAGCATGCTGGCAAAAAGTTAAGCACTATAACTGTTATTTGCTGCTACTATTGCTCTTAAATCCATTCTTAGAGGACTTCAACATTCCTCAAAAGACAAAATTTCTAGTACCTCTCTTTGTAGATTCCAGGTACCCTTTTAATGTCTTATTATTTCCTAGTAGAAAAGACATAAATGTTAATCCGTGGCAAAAAGTAGTATTAAACCTATACTGTATGCAGAGAAAGTGCCTTAAAGGAAAAATTCATATTAAATAAATAGGAAAAACTCAATCTAACAATCTGAATATTTTGTGGTAGGCATGTAGGCACATTATGATTAAAATGTAAGAAAAAAACCACACATACAGGAACAAATAAAACTTGTGGTAGGTTGCTAGAGAGCTAAGAGTGTGAAGTTGAATGGTTGACACTCTCTCCTCACCCTACTTTTATCTCTAGGCTGTAGCTCAATGTTTTTATTTTCAATGCATTCCATTTAGGATAGCTTATTTTTAGTTTTGATAAAACAAGATCTGGGGATCCCTGGGTGGCTCAGCGATTTAGTGCCTGCCTTCGGCCCAGGGTATGATCCTGGAGTCCCGGGACTGAATCCCACATTGGGCTCCTTGCATGGAGCCTGCTTCTCCCTCTGCCTGTGTCTCTGCTTCTCTCTCTCTCTGTGTCTCTCATGAATAAATAAATAAAATCTTTAAACAAACAAACAAACAAACAAACAAACATGGGATCTAATGACAAATCTAGCCATTAAGAAAACTGGGTGGGAATTAAACCAAGTTTAAGCAGCCATGTAAGCTGAAGATATGAATGGATTCTCACAGGACACATTCATGCCTCACTTCTTATAAGGAAATTAATCTCTGTAAGAAATAAGGGATATGTTATGGCTTTGTTGTTACACTGAGAAAATCAGCCCATTAAAAGGGTCAATAGTCTTCCTATTAGAAGACACAATTAGACACAGAGAGATACAGGGATATAAGAATGGATTCCACCAGTGGATAGCTTCATTTTCGGGAAAGTTTCGGGAGGAGGAGACGCCTGAATGCTTACAAGGGAGATCAAGTGGTAAACTGAAACCTGTAGTTAATGGTAAAGAACTTTTCATCAGAAGCCTAGTGGGCCATAGTAGGAATGGGTTTATAAAGAAGGCACAGAGAACATAGAGAAACAATAACCAGAGAGAAGACCGAGATTAACAAAGAACAAAAAATAGCATCCAGAGAAGCTTAAGGTATCTCAGAATGTCAATCAAATATCACTTAACATTTCTATAAAATATAAGACCTGTTTCCTAAACTCCAAAAAATAAATGGAATCGTTTATTCCATACTTATAGATAATTTACTCTTTTAAAGTTGTTTCCTTGATCTCTATATTTTTTAAATTATCTAATTGAATAGAAGAAATTATCTTGCTTTTAATGACTATGTTATGTAAAAATTATCACTCTCGTATTGATACATATTATTTTTCTGAAAAATGAAAATATTTGAAGGAATTAACTTCCCGCAGATCAAATCAATAAGACAAACTAATGATAGCAGAAGGCAATCCCAGGAATATATTACTGTAGAGTTGACAGAAAGAATAGGTACAGTATGGTGATTTCAAGCACAATAATGCTGATTGATCAGATTATATGCTGTGCACAAAAGGAATAGTGGTCAGGGATGAATGCTTGTGCCTGAAAGGCAGAGAGTCAGGTGGCACCTTATGGCTGATGGCCAAGTATGAGCAGTTCTAACAAACGAAGTACAGTAATAGAAGCTGAAAGTTGTAATGATTGCCTGAAGAGGTGGGTCAGAAAAGATTCACAGGACATTTGATGCTTAAAGGCATTAGCATTATGGACATAATTGAAAAAAACGAGAAGCGAGATCCATTACAGGACTGTTAGAGGCAAGGACAAAGGAAACATTGAAAGGATAAAATGAAATTTCATTTTCGCTGATGGTGCTTAATCAAAACTTTGAAAGCAGATAAACAACTGGAGAGGTTTACTTAACAATACATCCATTCTCCAGTACATTAATATGCCTCTTCAGTTCTCGAAGGTAGAAAAATGGATGTTGAAATGGCAAAAGTAAATTATATGAATTCATTATGTCGAATGAATGACAATTTCTTTTCTCCTATGACAGTATGTCTCTTCCTAAGATCAGTTTGGATGTTATAATTGCAAATGTAAAATGCAGTGTGGCATATATGTACAATTGATTCTTATTTATATGATTGTAAAAAAAAGATGCATGTTAAAGAAGCATAAGGATTACTATTCACAATTGTCCCTTTAATATTGATTGGCTCAAATTTAGCTAAATAAAGTTCACAGAGTTGAGACAACAATTCATTATGCTGAAATAAGATACCTACACAACCTATCCTTTTTCCCAATCTTTCCAGCTGCTCTTCCTCCTTTATTCCTCCTCCTCCTCCTTCTTTAGCTATTTATTTATTATTTATTTATTTATTTATTTATTTATTTATTTATTTATTTAATGAGAGACACAGAAAGAGAGAGGCAGAGACATAGGCAGAGGGAGAAGAAGGTTCCACGTAGGGAGCCCAATGTGGGATTTGAATCTGGGACTCCAGGATCATGCCCTGAACCCAAAGCAGGCACTCAACCACTGAGCCACCCAGGTGTACCCTCTTTAGCCTTTTAAAATACCCTTTCATTTTATAGCAGAATTCAGGTTCTGGAAATTCTTTTTTATTTTTTAAGATTGTATTCATTTATTTGAAAGAGAGAGAGAAAGAGGCGTGGGTATAGGCAGAGGATAGGGAGAGAGAGAAACAGAATACTTGCTGATCTGGAGTCTGATGCAGGGCTCAATCCTAGGACTCTGAGATTGTGACCTAAGCCAAAGTCAGATGCTTAACCAACTGAGCCACCCAGGCACCTCTGGAAATTATTTTAAAATATTTATTTATTTGAGAGTTTGTGTATGAGTGGGGTGGGGGCAGAGGGAGAAAGAGAGAGAATTCCAAGACGATTCCACATGAAGGGTGGAGCCTGACATGGGGCTCGATCTCATGACCATGAGATCATGATCTAATCAGAAATCAAGAGTCGGAGGCTCAAGTGACTGAAATACCCAGGCACTTCCAGGTTCTGAAACTTCTTAAAAATCAATCTACTGCTCTCAATATGCTCTATTTGAATGAGTTCTTATTTGCCTTATATTATATAGCTCCTTTTGTATTTGTTAAAACAAATATATGGCCTCAAGAACTCCATTTCTTACCATAAACTCTTTGTGTATAATTAGTTGTTTCTAGCATATATGTATCACTTGTAAATCAAATTTTTCCTATTCCCACCCTTACAATGAATCTACACATAGTGATAGCATAAGCTTATACATAATCAATATTGACAGATGGATGTTTATGGAAGGTCTGACATATTGCTGTGATACTACCCACCTCTGTTCTTTCATCTATTGGGAAAGCTTTAGACTTCAGCCACTATTATTTTATTTTCTAATCAAGAACATAATGCAGGGAATGAAAACAATGAGAACCCACTACATACCAGGCAGTAGGTAGGGGCTCCTCATAGGCCATCACTGGATTCTCACAACCACTTCAGAAGTTAAATGTGTTATTTTACTCATTTTTCTGATGTGGAAAATATAATATTTATTACTATACATGGAGATTAAGTAGTTTTGCTTTAGTCTTGAAGCCAATAAAGAACATTACTGAAATTCAATTTCTGGGCAGTATGTTTCCTGACAGATTTTTAAAAAAATTTATTTATTTATTCATGAGAGACAGGCAGAGACATAGGTAGAGGAGAAGCAGGCTCCTACGGGTAGCCTGATGCAGGACTCAATCCCAGAATGCCAGGATCATGACCTGAGCCAAACACAGATGCTCAACCACTGAACCATCCAGGTGCCCCTCTGACAGATTTTGACCAAATGATAAGCACTCAGATGAGAGAAACTAAGACAGTGAGAGAAGAAGATGTGTTTTTGAATAAAGAAATGATTTTTAGACTGAGAAGGAGAAGGTGCATGAGGAAAATCACAACTTTTTTTCAAATCTTCAGTCCTTTTATATGCAAAGGAATTTAGTGAAATATATGACACTGCTGAGGACAAGACCACAGTCTCTGCAGGTAGAGTTTACAAACAGAACTTTGGCTCATTATAAAAAGAATGTTCCCAAAATTGAGTCATAGAATTCTCAACTTCCTTAGAAAGTAGAAGCTTTCCTATGACTGAGGCTTCAAACAGTGGCTGCTGACCATATGCCAGTCATGTTACTGAACAGATTCCAGCTTTTGGTAGGACCTGAATCTGGGTGAGCTGTAAGGTCCCCTTTCTACTGCAAGTGGTACAATTTAAACATAAGGCTGGCTTTAGAAATGATGCTAAATAAAATGAAGAGACAATTTAGAGTTTTTAAAAGGTAGTTTTCATGATGATTTATATTTCTTTTTACAATATGTATACTTCTTCAAATTATCCTTTAATTGCCTGACTCAAATTGTTATTCTGAGAGTTAAATGGGCTATATTGAGGGGTCCTTCAACTTCGATAGCACCTGGCTGCCTTGCAAGACCAGGGCTGCCCCTTGCAAGAATTCATATGGATATATACATACCAGTGAATAGTTAATATGTGTTAATTCTATTTTAATATATGTCACATTTTAATCTTTTACAGGCAATCTAATCTAAAAGAGAAATTGTTTTCATCTCTATGAAATCTAATCATTTATCTCTTATATATGTATGTATGTATAGATATATTATTTCATGATATTTTAGATGACAACTTTTAATTTGCTTAGTACACCAGAGTGGAGGAATATTGTTGATTCAAACCCGAGTGAGTTTCTGAGAAATCTAGTTCCTATTTACCACCTTCCATTTTCTATATGTGGATTGTGAGATTTTGGAGAGAAGAGTCTATGTACTGTTAGTTTTTGCCTGACAGCTTGGTAAAAAGTACTCAATAAATCACAGATGAATAAATTGAAAGCTGCTTAAAATTAATTAGCTTTCTTAGGGTTCAAAGGAAATAAAGCTAACATCAGATTAGATTTGTAGATATTACAGATATTTTATACTATGGCTGTGAGCTCTGGGTATGCAGCAAAACACTTGGGGGAGTTTTTGATAAATTATCAATGATGAAAAGACCACACCCATATTCTGAAACAGAAGCTCCAATGTCGAGGTTAAGGACTCTGTATTTTAAAATGCTTTTTCAGATATTCTTACAAATCTTGTGATTTGAGAAACACCTTTTTTAAGTAGGTTTTATTATATTTATTTTAATTCCAGTATATACAGTGTTTTATTAGTTTCAGGTGGACAATATAGTGATTCAACAATTATATACATTACTCAGTGCTCATCATGATAAATGTACTCTTTAATCTCCATCACCTATTTCAGATCTGAGAATCACTTTTACTGATAGGCATTTATTCAAAGACAAGGAGCTGGCATATCTATGGATACAGGATTCTATTACTTCTTCTAGTACGTTAAGAACTACATATCCCTAATTGGGAAAGCATTCTGCAGCTCACTATCGACAATTCTCTTTGGCATATGCACATAACTAAAATGGGAAAAATTGTCTTTATGTATGTCTGTGACAGTACAGAGTCATTCCATAATACAAATGTCTCAGTCTAGTCTGGTAATACATATAATTAAAATAGATGAGTTCAACTTAAGTTATTAGATCACACTGCTATTTTGCTAACTCATAAATTATAAAGCATGGAGAAAACAAATTTATAGGGGCTAAGTTGAAGGTAATTCTATCATTTCTACCCTTGCCTCACTTGTACATAGAATGTGATGGCAAAAATCTGCAGACCCAAATGCATTCTCTTCCCTCCCCAACCCCCAATAAAATAGTGAAAAAAGTAAAATAGGTTCTAGATGAAGGGGAGAGAATTTCCAATTTGCAAGCTTGTGCTATTACTACTGATTCTTTGGCTTTCTAGGTCTTTTCCCAGTAATATCCCCATTCTTTGCTTTTGCAGACTTGACCCTTATGAGATCTTAATGTTCTTCCCACTTTTCTGAATGCTCCTTCTCTTCCAGTATGTACAACAGCTACATAGAGCTTCCATCCTCTACATGAACACCTCTTTGGATGTGCTGCTTGTCCCATTGTATATGTTCTGTTAAACCAATTCTTGGTCAATTCAGTGTCAGAGTATGCCTATCCCACCACAATACTTTAAAATACTAGAAAAAAGTCAGATACCTGCAAACTGAGTTATATCATTCCTATACAAAAAAGGATTTCACTCATTGCTGTGTTTTTAGTACCTCAATTGGAGTGCATCTAGTTGACTAGCATTAACTATTTGCTGAAGGAGCAGATAAACTGAGATAATAGTTTTGGTATAATAAATACAGAGAACATAGCATTTGTTCTGATTCATAAGTTCAGATTCAATTTTTTTCTAGCCAGGTAATGTGCATGACTATGACAAAGGCAAGATTGATGATAACTGTAAAAAGATGACTGCTCTAGATTGTCTTACTGGTGGAAGAATTGGTTGCAAAAATTTTCTGCAACCTAAGAAGAACAGAGGGTATATGTAGCAAAAGTAATATTTAATACATTAATTTTATCAGAAATCTATTGTGATATTTTAAGTAAATCTCTAAATGTCAAATAAAATACTTTCTCTCTGCAAAGCAGTGAATGCATACAGTTATAAGACAAGACCCCAGGACTTGTCTCCAAAATTATGGTACTAATGCTAAAATCTGTGAAGCACTGTCTTTAAGATAGTTCCTTTACTGGATGATTTTTTTTTTTAATGTATTTATGTATTTCAGACAGTGTGAGAGCAGGGAGAGGGAGAGAGAAACAAGCAGACTCCCTGCTGAGCGGGGAGCCCCACACAAGGCTCTACTACAGGATCCTGAGATCATGACCTGAATGAGGAGTCAAAGTCTCAACTGACTAAACCACCTAGGCACCCCTGGATAATGTTTTTAGTAATGAATGGTTAGGTGAAAATTATTACTTTAAACTTCACAATTTTTTTCAACAACTTTGCTAAGCTTTGCATTATTTTCAAGAAGCTTTGTACTTGCTTTACATAGCCCATTACCCATATGTCATATTTATTTATTTATGTTTTAATTAATTCATTTATTTATATTTGTTTTGTACATATAGCTACAAATTTTATCAAGTTAATAAAATTTTTAATATTAATTTTGCTTGTCTATGGCCTAGGGATTATCTTTAAAGTTTTTATTTTTTTTTAAAAAGTTTTTTCTAACACTGCAAAATATAAATAAGAACTCTAAGGTTAAGTAGTATAATGAACATTGAGAATTTATGGAGGTCAGACATTTTAAAATAACACAATTGCCAAACATATGATATTTTGTGGTCACATTTGTGCTTTATTTTTAAAACTGAAGAAAAACTCATGTTTCAGTACAAATTATGATTATAGAGTCATCGGTATTTCATATGAAACCACACATATCTAGAATTTTTAAACACACAATTTTAAAATTATCTGAAATGACATGCAATTATATAATTTAAAAATAGGGTTAATTGTATTATTCATGTTTGTTCCATCTTTCATGTGCTCAATGGATGTCAACTGAGTTACACATGCCTTTCCTATCCTAGGCACTGACTGGGAAAACAAAGATGAATCAGATTCTGGCATGCTCACAGTGAACTTCTAATCTAGTAGGGAAACCATGTATAAAAATTAGTACTTCTACTAATAGGTATTTGTGGTTTCTTTCTTTTTTTTTTTTTTTTTTTCTTTGGTTTTTTTTAGAGAGAGAATCAGAGTTGGGAGGAGGGGCAGAGAGAGAAGGAGGGAGAAAGAGAATCTTAAGCAGGTTTCATGCTCAGAGCAGAGCCCGATGGCAGGCTCGATCTCACAACCCTGAGATCATGACCTGAGCCCAAGTCAAGAGTCCAAGGCTCAACAGACTGAGCTACCCAGATGCCCCCCACTAATAGCTTTATAAGAAAAAAAAGTGTTATTGACTCAAAGACACCAGAGTGTGCATCACAGAAGTTATGGAGCTTTACTTGTGTCTTAAAAAAAAGTAGGAGTTTGGAAGCAGACAGGTGAGCAGCATTCTCAGAAGAAGAAACAGCATATGTGAAGTCAAACAGAAATGGAAAGCCACAGCATGTTTGGGAAACTAGAAAGGGGTTGGCTTTTCTGAGGTTCAAGTTTCACGGAAATCAACTAGTAGAAAAGAACACAGGAGATATTAGGAAATGCCAGATTACAAGGGTTGGATTCACACCCCATACCAAGGAATATGTGCCTTTTTTTTTTTTTTTTTCTGAAGGCACTGGGTAATCACCTGGAGCTCTCAAGCAAAGCCACCTCACAATGGACTTAACTTTTAGAAAACCACACTATGTGTAACACATACAGCAGATTAGAGGGAAGCAGGACCAGAACCAGGTTTGTGACTATGGTAATAGTCCTCATGAGGATGAACAGAGTAGTAAGAAAATAATGAAGATGATATGTTTTTGAAGTTAAAATTAATAGAACTAGGAAAACCATTGGATCTACCTATGGAGGCTGAGAAAATTAAGGCCATTCCACTTTAAGTTCAGCCTTAGCACAAGTACAGCCATCCCAGGCCCCTGTGAATAAGAGCTGAAATTTACATTACTTCAGTTACAGGAAGAAAACAGCTTACAGCTTAATGTCCTAGAAAGCCCCATAGCCAAGGGCAGGAAGCCCCTATTAGAATGAGAACAGAGCTCAATGCCCTTGAAAGCTCCCCATCGGAATGTAAACAAAAGTTGAGAAATTCCTCCACCACTTCTGGAAGTCCCCTCGACCAGCCCTTAAAACTAAGTTGAAACCCACCTCGGGGTCCAAGTCCCTGCTCTGCTGTGTAGGGTATACTTGGACCCAAGCTCGAGCTCGTAAATAAACCCTTGGGTGTTTGCATTGGTGTTGGCTCCTTGGTGTCTTCTCGGATTCGCAATCTTGGGCACAACATACCACGTATAGGAGGAACAGCTCTAAATTTTCTTGTTCCAGGCCATGGAGAATTATAAATTAATTAATTAAAGCAGAGACAAGGAGCAAATTGTTAAGGCAAAGGTAGCCTGAGTTTTAAGCACACAGGTTGAAGAATATGTGCAATATTCAAATAGTATTATCTCCTAGGTAGTTTGGTGTATTTGGATCTTGATCACAGAAGAGAGCTACTTGGATGCACAAACTTACAAGTTATTAAGTTATATATAGATTTTGAATAAGGTAGTAGAGATACAACAAATCAGTAAGATTGATGGTAATACAGACTAGAAACTCAAGAAACACCCACAAGTACAGACTGGGACATGCCATTATATTTAAGAATGTAAAATGTGATCAGATTTCCTACAATTTCACTTGTAATTAAATAGTCATGGTATTCTAATGAAAATATTAGCACAGTTTAAAGCACTACTTGACATATATATTCATAGTAGTTTTAAAATACCATCTTAACAAATTTAGTTCTTGACAGAGAACCACCAATTGGTCATTTATACCTTGTTCTCTTTTGCTCTGTAATAATTAATAATCTATGCTTAATGTCTGACAATCACTTGAATCCACTGTAGAATGTGGATACAAATTTAAAAATATTCCTTGGAATAGGAAACATTAACAAAAAGGAGTTTGGCACTTTTAAAAAAAAATATTTTATTTATTTATTTGAGAGAGAGATAGAGATCAAGAAAGAGAGCACAAGCAGGGATGAGTCAAGCGGAGAGGGAGAAGCAGGTCCCCGCTGAGGAGGGAGATCAAAGTAGGGTGGATCCCAGAACCCTGAGATCATGACCTGAGCCCAAGGCAGATGCTTAAACAACTGAACCACTCAGACCCTGCATAGAATTTGCAACTTCTTGTGTGGAGGCAAAAAAATAAAAAAAATAAAAAAAATAAAATTAAACAAAACAAAAAAAGGTTTAAAAAAAAGAAAAAAAATAATAATTTACCTATGTTGCTACAGCCATAACCACAGTATATCAATCTCCACACATTTGGAATTGTTTCCTTGGAGAAGCTTTGTATTATTAACATTTTCCCCACTGGACCTGCATATACACAACGTGAATAGAGAATCAGAAGCTGTCAATCATTACCTTAAATATAGCTCCAGGCTGTAAAGTCCTTGGGTCCCAGGAGTAACAACCACAAAAACCTATTTAATGGGGGCTTTTGTTGTTAACATCTTCTCTGGGAAACAATTGTGTTATCTTGCAATTTATCACAAGCTATTTTTTGATTCACTGCATCTGGTAGTGTAATAAAAAACTAAAACCACTTGAACAGGAAAAAAATTATGAAGAACTAAAATACAACCCAATTCACTGTTGTTTTATCCACAAGTTATTTCATCTTTTAACTTCTAGAACTACAAATCTCTTTGGCATTGTCTCTTTCCCCATATTAGTTTAACAAACATGCCCTGAATTTTTGTCAACATAAACTGTTTGAGAAGGAATAAAAAAGAGATAATGTTCCTTTATTACCAGAAATAAGTAGAGAATCAAAAATACAAAATTAAGCCACTATCTTGAGTAAATGTAAAAACTAAGCAGATGCTTATTAATTAAATGTGGGCAGGTGATGACAAGACACCATGGCACATTGCACCAGCTGCAAAGAATGTAGACAGCTTTTATCCTACCAGACCATTTATTTATTATGCAACAGACACCTCAAGCACTAGAAAAGGTGTCAAAACAAAATAATATGAAAAGCTAGGATTTCAGTTTTTCAAACTTAGAACACTACTTGGTCTTACCTGTTTTTCTAAGGCATAATCTGTTTCATGTTTAAAAGTTTTGTGGATGCTCCAGTTCATGATATTTTTCTTCTACTAGAAACTGTATGACTAAAATAGTCTTTATAAAGTTCCATTACATACAATATGCCAAAAAGAGAGACAGGGTTGCTTTAAGTATGGCATCTGCTTTCACAAAGAGTCCATAATAAGATCAGGTATTCAGAAGAAAATAAAAGATCTAGACAGAAAAGTCAATGAAAACACAGATCCACTGATCAGCTGTCTATACCCAATTTATATTAAAATAAATTTTTGAAAGTAAAAAACAAAAATTTACAAGGCTTCTTGTGAGACAATTTGATGTCCAATCCATTCCATTCTCAATTTCTAATTCTCAAATTAGTGGCAATCAGATTTTTTTTTTTTTTTTTTATTTAGGAAATTTGGTAATGGGCCATTAGGGTAGTCTAATCAGTTCAGTCCTGTTTTCCCCCCTCATGCCCCTGCACTCTTGCATAAAATTGGATTCAATAATATTGATTGACAACAGATCCTCAGTTTTTTAGTTATTTTTTAAAGTTGTTTTAACTTTTCTGTTTGACTTTATTTTTCTGTACTAGTGACTTTATTTGGATTTTAGTACAGAGCTGTTGATCTCTTTCATTATTTTACTTAAGTAAAGATAATGCTGAAACAAAATAAGTCTTTTGAAACCAAGGAACAATAACAGAAAATGCAGAAATGCAAATATAAACTAAACGAGGAAAATGTTTTACACATTTCCATATTTCCAAAATAGGATCTACAAATTTATTCATTCCAAATTAGAAAACATTAAAGGTAAAAAATATTGAGATAAGTCTGGCACTTTTGTTGTGAATAGGGCAAATAAGTAGTTTCCTTGGAAAGCAATGAACAATCTGTATCAAGAACCAACCTACCATCCAAATCCTTGGTCTAGTAAAACTGGTACTAAAAGAAAAAAACTATAAAAAGTGAAAAAAAGTTTATCTATGCAAAAATTATAGTAAAAAATAAGGAATAATACTAATTTCTAAAAATTCAAATAAATTTCGAGTAGATTACCAATTCAGATAACTTTATGTCAGCCATTAAAATAGAATTGTGGAAACTATGGAGTACCCTTTATAACTTATGTTATTGGTGATTTATCCATTGCCATTTAAGAGAGTAAAACCCACTGGTGAATCCTATCTATATGAGTTGCTACACAGTGGATGGGGAAAAAAAGTTGAAGAGCTCAGATGAAAATGAGAAGAGACAAAGTGCCTCAAACATATTTTCATATCATCTCTATTATATATTCAAAATAAATGGGAACAAGTTACTGATTATCCATAAATTCATAATTAAGGTAGTATCTTTTAGATACCATATTAACCAGTTATAATACAATATTAACACCTTCCAGCTCTTGGGGAATGGGAAAATGAAAAGGAAGTTTTCATCCTTTCCTACTGTTTATGTGACCTCAATGGGTCTACTCATATAATAATAAGGTGATAGTTAGAGAATCTCAATCCTATTATGTTATATACATAACATATATAACTATAACTGTAACTATAACATCACTCTGAGCTGAGTACTTGAATTGTTGTTGTGATATTTTTTCCCCAAATTTACAAGTTCAGAGCTACTGCTAAACAAAGTAGACAATTCCACAAAACTGACCTATATAGCCATAATAAACAAAAATGACAAGAAGTGTAAACATAACAAAATTTAATGGCACAATTTATTTGAAAGACACAGAATACAATTGTGTAGTTACTATGTGAATACAATTATCTCTCCATTTAATATATTTAAGGAAAAGGGGAGAACGGTGAAAATGAAAAATGGAAACAGCTGAATGCCCTGGGGTGAGCAATTTCTGTATTTCCTTTATTTCCTTTATTTTTATTGTAATACCTTCTGTGGAAGAAATAGAAGTTCATAGCGACAGAAATAACAGCCTTTGATTAAGTGCCTGAAGAGCACTTCAAAGGCAAAAACCAAAAGTTCCCAAACAAAGAAAAACAATGCATCTTCAAGGGCAAATGCAGTCGAGGACAAATCTATAATGATGAAAAATTTCATGCATGACTTATACTAAACTCCCATTTCCAAGATGATTTTTTAAATTCAATGCATGTAGCTGGTCATGTATAGCAAACCAGGGACCTGCAGTTCTTGAACAGATGATTCTGGTTGAAGCAGTGATGCATCCTATAGGCAGGAGTCAATAAATACGCTGAAAGGAAAAACTCCATCAGATCTTCTGTTGCTCCCTCTCTGCCAATAGAGATGATGCAGAACACCTCAGATCAATGCACTGAAGATGCAGCAGGCCACCTTGGCATGTACTATTACATTTTAGAATGAAATTTGAGAATTACATGCTGTTGGGCAAGGCTAAGTATCATTTAGGGACCAGTAGAATGAACTTTCCTATTCTATCTAACAGTATGCAATTTGTACCTGATACTATTCTCTCAGTGATAACTTCAAAGTTTTTGACAGCTCTGACTCTCACTTAATATGGCCATGAGCCATTGATCAAGTAGACTTCATAGATTACTATGAAAGTAACTTGTTTGGGTAGGCAAAAGCAACCGTAGGTTGAAGAAGGGAGGCCATGAAAGAATGGAACACATGGAAATTGACATTGGAGTATCTCAATTTATTAGCTGGTAGCAGTTGAGAATAACCATATGGGCAAAGATCTTATACAAGACATAAAGGATGAAGAAAGTTTTTTAGATCAATAAAAGCAAAACATGTATGGTTCCATATAATCAGGTTAGTGTGAAGACAATACTAAAGATAAAATTTAAACTGATTCTGTTATTTACATTTTGATGGAGTGCTTGTTTCCGCCAGGAGAGTTTTACTACTTATCATAATAAAAATAACTTCCAGAATGCCTGGGTGGCTCAGTGGTTGAGCGTCTACCTTTGGCTCAGGGTGTGGTCCTGAAGTGTGGGATCAGAGCCCCACATTGGGCTCCCTGCAGGGAGCCTGCTTCTCCCTCTGCCTGTGTCTCTGCCTCTCTCTCTGTGTATATCTGTGTCATGAATAAATACATAAAATCTTAGGGAAAAAAAGGAATAATTTTCTTTAGTTTAAACACTTCAACTACGTAATCAAAAACAATAATTAAGTATACTATTATTCAACATTGCATGGAAAAAAGGTACTTGTAATCCCTGAAGCATTCTCTGGATTTCTACTGTAATTCTTTCCCTATAATCCAGGTCACTATTGATATCCTCTGTACAAAGCATTTTATAATCTTGTTCTTGTCAAGAGGCAGACAGTGTTTTCACGGCCAAACCTGCCAGAGTCCTATAAGACTTCACCCATAGGATCAACAAGCCTACTTTCGTAACCTACACTTCCTTTCCCACATGGCTTGAGTGATTGCATGTCTGAGAATATTAAGAAATGCCAGCAGCTGTGTATGACAGAGCTATTTATCTCAGACAGCTCTCTTAGGAATGCAATGAAGTTATTACTAAAATGTTGCACAAAGTGTAAGTTCAACCACCATTTTATAATATTTATCTTTTATATTGTTATCTGGCTTTAAAAAGTCTATTAAGTGCATAACAAAGAAAGACATGTTAAAACTACACATTTTTAAGTCATAATATACTTTTGGTACCTAAGAAACGAAAAATCTTTATATCATGAAAGATGTTACTGTATATGTGTTTAACAAAACAGATTTATTTTAATTGGATTTCTGTATTGTATTCACTAGATGGCACTATCAAAGTATTTCTAAATCTATAAGCTTCTCAACAATATGTTCTGGTATTAAAAAAAAGCATTTAGGTTTCTATATACTTCAAAAAATATGTGACACTAAATTTGTCTCTGTAAGGAGACTTTAAAAATGTCATTAAAGTAACCAAGATGTCCCAAATTAGCTTCTGGGACTGCAAATCCTGAGACTGAGTACAGTATTTTTTAAAGAGCTACTATTTCTCCTTTCAATTGTTATTTAATTTTTCCTCATTAGCCTTTAAAGACAACTTTTTAAAAAGATTTTATTTATTTATTCATGAGACACACACACACACACACAGAAAGAGATACAGGCAGAGGAAGAAGCAGACTCCATGCAGGGAGCCTGATGTAGAACTTGATCCTGGGACTCCAGGCTCATGCCCTGGGCCAAAGGCACGTGCTAAACTGCTGAGCCACCACGGATCCCCTAAGGACAACTTTATAAGGCATTTCAAATACACCTTCCATGGATAAAGCTATATGTGTACAGCCTCCTGTCCAATTAACAACACCATCAGAGAAGGCAGACTCAAAATGCATTGCTGATGCTGGCAGGTCCTTTTGTCACTGTTTAGGTAGTTCTGTGACAGGTGGGTGGAAAGAGACAGGCTTAAGGAGTCACAAGTGATGCTGTAGACAATCTTTCATATATGTTTGAGACTTCAGTCAATTATTTTGTGATAAAACAAAATTTAGTATATATTGACTTCAAACTTAGTCTCCACTACTAACGAAAATTGAGCAGTACTTAAAACCTCTCAACTTAATTTCTCGATGTTGAAATGTGAATAATAACCACTTTAGGAGCTGGTATGATGGTCAGATGAGATTTTTATATAGAAAAACATACATCATGTAAATGACCCAAATCGATACTATAAAAATAAACTGAAACTATATGTATTTTTTCTAAGAGAATCAACCGAAGGTGATTTGATGGATGTTGGAACTAGAGACGTCAAGATGAGGATTGAGAACTAAATGAGTCAAAACAACATAACAAAATAAG
Source organism: Canis aureus (assembly GCF_053574225.1). Lineage (NCBI taxonomy): Eukaryota > Metazoa > Chordata > Mammalia > Carnivora > Canidae > Canis > Canis aureus. The sequence continues at coordinate 32,416,756 of NC_135620.1, forward strand.
TAAGGTTATAAAAAACTACTCTGGGAATGCTGAGAATATAGGGGTTTTCATGGCCCAGGAGAATCAGGGACGGCTTGAGAGAGGAAGTAATCCTTGAATACAAATAATGTGTGTTCTTTCAGGGCTTGGCTTTCAAGAAGCCTCTGCATCCCCTGCATGTTCTCTTTCCTTGTCTGCAAGGTAGATGCAGAGGATCTTGAAGTCTCACAGGATGGCAGACAGACTCAAGAGCAGAGGATTTGGGGTCATGTACCTGAGGAGAGCCATCTGGTAAAAAGATTGTTAAGAGATCAAGATATGATCTTTCATTATGTTAAGCCACTAAAACATTGGAATTTATTTGCTAAATCAGTTTGCATCTCTCTAACAAACCCTATTTAATGCTGATCTTATTTATTTCATTTGAGAATAGCATAAGTTTCTTTTCTCCATATATAGACTTTACATATTTACCCAACTAAGTTTTGCTTTGGAATCATGGGTCTTGAAGCACAACAGATGTCATAACACCTTGCTTTTGACAAAAGACCAGTAATACTCTGCTGCTTTAATTTCTCCTTTCATATACCTAAGCATTCCTTAAATTTTCCCTTTTCATTTAATTTTTATCATTCATTTAATTTTTATCATTTTGGAATACTTATTGAAATTGTACAAGTTTCAAAGCATATCTTCACTCCCTGTCATGGTGTTTACATTTGCAGCATATTTCTGGGAAAAAAATTCTGTGTCTGCCCTCTTTCTCTATATCAATTGCACAATTAAATACTACTAGCTGTAAAAGAAGTACAACTTCATCAAATCCATTGATAGGACTTGCATAAGTGTAAAAGGAGCACATTTTACAAGTGTATCTTTATGTTTTCAATTTTAAGAAGTTCATTAGCATATTTCATTTTGATTTGTCTTAACTTATGTCATCTTTAAGTTGTAAATTATATTGCTAAGGCTAGAAACATATAAAAAGTTTCATCTGCATATATCAATGACCTCCTCTACCTCTTTCATTTACTATTAATTCTTACTGGAAAATTTGCTTCCATTTAGGGAAATTGGTGGTAGGCATGGCTTTCATATTGGTCACCTGACAGAAGGTCTGCCTATATGAAAACCTTCAGTCCTGCTGCAACAAAGCAGCTTTCATGAAGAATCACAAATGTGATAGAGCTGCTGAAATGCAGCATTTCTGCACCAAGACTTCCTTCATCATCTTTTTCTCATTAGTCTCTGATCATATATAGTGAAGACATTAGACAGAATGTTTTAGTGCTGAGACAGGTCTAGTGTGGATGTTGGTACATTGAACATGCAAGATCCTTGACCAGATACCTTTCTTTAAGAAGATTTCCATCCATCTTGGTCAGTTAATCCCAAGAAAGTCTCTAGAAGTTTAAGATTTGGGTGACTTTGGGGAAATGGGCAAGTGCCAGATGAGATATTTTGGATAGACAAATGGAACTTTACTGTTGCAGCATGTGGGTAGAAGCTGATTCCATACTCTAATTTTAAAATATGTCCTACCATTTCCCCAAATGTTTTCTTGCCAAGCACAATAATTTTTTCCTTCCTCAAAATTCCAATGTAGACAGTGTATCTATCATCAACGAAAATTACTTTCTAAAAGAACCCCCTATGCATGAAATGAAACTTTCATATTTTTTTAAATATTTAATTTATTTATTAATGAGAGACACAGAGAGAGAGGCAGAGACCCAGGCAGAGGGAGAGGCAGGCTACTCGCAGGGAGCCCAATGTGGGACTAGATCTCGGGTCTAGTCATGTGTCAATAGTACTGACAATGAGAAACTTCTCTAAAGAAATGTGAAAGCATAAGTAATATAAATTGCATTAAAATATTATCTGTCTTGATTACTGAGTTTGTTAATTTGTTTTTAGAGAGAAAGAGAGCCAGAGAGCATGTGTGTGTGTGTTGGGGGGGGGGGGGGCGGCAGATGGAGAAGGAGAAAGAGAGAATCTTAAGTAGGCTCCATGCTCAGTGGAGCCCAATGTGGGGTTCTAGGCAGGGCTTGATGTGGGGACTCAATTTTATGACCCTGAGATCAAAACCTGAGCCTAAATTAAGAATCTGAAGCTTAACCACCTGAGCCACCCAAGTGTCCCCTTGATTATTAAGTTTTTTGGTGCCTCCTTAAATTTTGGGCTTGAAGCAAGGCCCACATTTGCTTCATGATTGTGCCAGCCTTGTGGAATGGTTCAAGTAGAAGGAAGGGTTTATAAAGTTTCAAAAACATTGATATTCTAATTAATTTTATTTTTTAAGTTTTTTTTTTAATTCCAGTTAGTTAATGTACAGTGTTATCTTAGTTTTAGATGTACAATATAGTAGTTCAACAATTCATTACAACACTTGGTGCTCATCACAAGTTCCCTCCTTAATCCCCATCACCTATTTCACCCATCCCTCTAACCCCCAAAAATCTAATTTCTGAAGCAGAGCCACAGTTATGGGGGGTTTGTTTTATTACATTTCCTTGAACTATATATATAGTTCATATACAGTCTTTTCTATGCATAATTAAAATTAAAGCAAACTTAAAAAGAAAAATTATAGTTAAATCATATGCTATAAATATAGATCTTTATTATTTTTATGTAAATTATTAGAAATCTGCTATTTATTATGGATATGTTGACTGGTCTAAACTATTATTTAACATACCAACTATACATTTATTTGGATCAATATTAAAAGAAAACTAACATAAAGGCATATAATGATGCTTCTCCTTTAAATCCACAACTCTTATAAATGTTTATAAAATTTATTCAAATACTCAACTTCTGCACACAATTGAGCTTCCCTGAATTTTTTGATGAAGTTAGAAGTATAAGGGATAAATTTACTTCTGCTGTGATTCATTAATTACTGATAATGCTCCAAAGCAGTGATTTAACATGCAAATGTAAAATTTCTCTCTCTTCCTCTATTTCATTATCAAAATTTTCCAACTACCTTGTTCATTAGAAAGATGGAAGTCTTTCATTCATTCAATGTCTGACTTCCATGGGGATGTTCACTCCAGCAATAGCTGTATATTCTCCCAGCTAGGTAAAAAATGAAAATCAAGGACACATCCATTATATGGTTATTTCTTCTTTACTGGTAATGGCCATTCAGTTGTAACCCAAAGTTGAAAAATAACTAGTACAACATAGTCTAGTCTTTTTTCCTTCTCATTTACTTGACTATCTTGTTCCTTATTTCTAATAAGTGCTCACATGGCATTGAAAGAGTTTTCATTACTGAAACTGGCTTTCCACCAGATTTTTCCTTGCTTTATCCCTAATGTCATTACAAATTGTATTCGCTTTTGAAAAAACTTTAAAGGAGCTGAATTTAAGCTATACACTGTTATTTGCATATATGTATTGGCACTGTATTTTACAATGTGCTCTTCCAAGCCAACATAGAAGTGCTTACGCATATGTGCACACATGTGCACACATGTGCACACACAAGCACACACACACACACACACTTCACAAAGGTAAACTTCTGAGAGCTGAAAGCAAATTCGAAACTCAACCTAACATTGACCTCCAAAATTCAAAGCATGTTAGTGAGTGTTGTATGAGTGTCCTGAAGCTGAGGACCTGGGACACAGATGCACATAGAAAGCAAGTATATTTCTGGTAAGCCTTTTTCCAGCATAGTACATGTTGCAAATTGATCACAACACTCTTTTCACTTAGCCATGAAAATGAATTACAACACTTTTCAAAAACAGCACAGCAGGAGGTCACACCAATTCATCTGAGTTGGTGCCTAATTGCCTTCTGTGACCAATTAGAAAAATGGTGACTTCATTGAAACAAGTATTCTAAATCACCCTGTCAGGTCAACTCTAATTTTCATAGTAGTCAGAAGATAAAAGACCAACCAAATGTATATCTTAATTTATTATATGTCCTGGCCAGTGGCACCTGGCAACACAGTTTCCACTTAGGAAGAGGATGTATGGGAAATACTGATGCCAGAAAAATCTTCACTAAGACAGTGAAGCAGTTTAAAGAACTTCCAGGATGCTCCATTGGTCCTTCGAACTCATTTCATTTCATCTTTTTAGCAGAAATGGTTCCTTAGCAGTAGTCAAATGGTTTGAAAAGCCAGCTCTTTCTATGGACACTCATGTTTATAAGGTTTATTACACGATATTTAATGTCAAGATATACAAACTCTGTAGGTTTCTTGTTTGATTACTTGTATTTTTGTTAATGTAACATAAATTTAGTGACAGAGGTGTTGCAGTTATGAAGGAACTTCTAACCATAGCCAGGAACTTCATAACATACACACACATGCATACACACATGCATATGCACATACATACATACATGCACACACATATACATATATTTATTTATGCACACATTTTTCTTTTTTGAGCAAGGGAGAGCACACAGGGAGAGTGAGAGGGAGAAGCAGACCCTCCACTGAACAGAGAACCTGACGTGGGCTTCGATTTCAGGACCTGAAATCCTAACCAGAGCTGAAGGCAGACATTTAACCAACTGAGCCACCCAGGTGCCCCACACAATATTCATATATACACTATATATACACACATTATTAAACATACACATTATATATATGTATATATATATGTAAAAAATTCCCATTAGATAAGAAGAAAAACACCTAATGATTCTGAAAGTAGCCTTTGCATACTTCTGGACACTCTTCGTACATATAGAGCCTTTGTAAAAGTTGATTCTTAAAAATACTAACAATGTAACAGACAAGGAAGCCAACAATCAATCAAACAAACAAACAAACAAAAAACAGATAATAAGCTATTTTATCTACTATTCTCTCAATTTTCACAACACAAGAAGTTTGGAAGAAATAATTTGGTTACCTTCATTTTTGAAATTTTGGTTGTACAATAAAATTTCTGAAATTATTATGTGTCTTGGGGAAAGAGTTTAATTTTTCACTTTTAAATGTATAGCTTCTATTTTTTTTTAAATTAGCTAGTGAATTTGACAGGCCTTATTCAATATAAATGCTATGTTCCAAGGATGTTAGGAAACAAGGTCAATTATTTGCCTTTCACTTTCAGAGGTAGAGTCTATACAACCTTGAATTGAAGTAAATCACTAAAAACACATAAGCATATTTAGTCTGAATCTGTTCACAAAATAATTAGAGAACTTAATCTATATGCATACAAGAATGTCAGTAATGATGTTTACATGTTTACCAAAGCACTGGTTATTTACGAATAGGGCTTCTGGATGATTTATAATGTATTTCTTGTCTTTCCTGTGTTGCTCGAGTTGTTTATAATTGTCATATATTCATTATGAAAATAATGTTATTATTATGAAGCTAAGTAAAATAAAACGTGTTAACAGACAAGTCTTGAAGTTAAACAACATAGTAAGAATTTGACACATTTAACTATATATGGAGAACATTAAAAATGAAACAAAAAAATCACTGCTGCATTTTATTTTCCCACTAACCTGAATAACAAACTAGGGCACCACTGAAAGAGTAAAGCACAAATTAAAAGTTGCATTAGGAGCTGAACCACTGAATCAAAAATGTTTCTAATAATTATATATCGGGCAGGCTGGATGGCTCAGCAGTTTAGCACTGCCTTCAGCCCAGGGCCTGATCCTGGAGACCCGGGATCGAGTCGCAAGTTTGGCTCACTGCATGGAGCCTGCTTCTCCCTCTGCCTGTGTCTCTGCCTCTCTCTCTCTCTCTGTGTGTCTCTTATGAATAAATAAATAAAATCTTAAAAAATAATATATTAGTAGTGGTGAAGGGAGTTCAATAGGCATCTTCATTTATCTCTCAGATGAGAAAATAAATGAACTGAGGTGTGAGAAAACTTGATATATGCCATACAAGTGAATTCTCCAATAAATAAAAGTATCAATATGGTGTAAAGATTTATAGTTAAGGTAATGTGAGAAGAAAAGTTATTTCAAATAGGCTACCCCCCAATGTTGCAGCATATTTTCTAAGCATTAGTGTTATTAATTCATTTATATAAGGATTATCCTATGCCTGATCTTGGAGCCATGTTCCTAGACCTAAGTCTGTCTGAAAACTCCTCCAGCCATAGATTTGAGAGCTAATGTGTACTTAGGCTGAAATCACTGGCATTAATTGGTTTATCACCTTCTAATTTCTGTATCAGCAAAGGAATATAATTCAAATTCTAAGAGGAATGAGAGGCCTATCTGTCTAGAAGTATGTCTTCATGGAAAAAGTTGGGAAAGGTGTCAACCATTTGTATAGCAAGCTTTTGGCAAAGGTTTGCCTAAAGTGATTCTGGATTTCTTGTTAATCAGATGAAGTTGTTTTCTTAATTATTTAAAAAATATTTTTAAAATACCAGTATTCATTTGTTTCATATATAAAAGTAACAAGTGATTCTGAATCATTGTATAGTAGCAATTTAATGTCCTTATTAAATTGTTTAGAGAACAACTTTTGCTAATTAAAATTTTTAAAAATTACACTTCACTTCCCTTAGTTTCCTCTTTTGTGACTAATACTTACTAACCACAGAGGAGTTACAATATGGTGAACAAAAGCAGAATACACTTTCATTAAAAAGAAATTGAGTATTTTCATGTAGCAAAAAGGCAATATCTTAATACACAATCTGAAAATATATATGCCCTAAGAGATAAGTAGGCAGTACTACTTAGTAATTTACACAGAAAGACCACATTTTCATTCGACAGTTGATTGAATCTGCAAAGCAAATGATTCAAATATACATTATTATAAATATCATAGTGGTGGATAGGATTAATAGTATCTCAGAAGTCCTCCTTGTTAAATCACGAGTAGCTTTATAAGATATAAACTCTTAACCACTATTCTGTTCTCCTATTCCCTGCCTTTTACCATGCCACCTGCCCACAAAACTGAATTTCTCACCATGGCTGGAAGAAAGCACTTAGCGTTGTGTAATGCTTTTCTTATATGTATCTCTTACAACTAACTTTAAGTATTTTGACAGAAGGCACTGTGTTTATTACTGTGAATCCTGAATTTCCATATGAAGGAGGTCGCATGGTAAGCATTGAGTCAATGCTTTTAGAATAACCAAAAATATGAATAAATGAATGAATGAACAGAAGAACCATTTAATAAATCAAGTACATATGGTTCATTTCTAAGACTCAGAGGCTAGAAACTCTGCCAGTGACTTCTTGGTAGCCAAGTACAGATCCATCATTCAAAAGACATCCTTAATCAATAGCAAGGCAACCATTGGTAGTGGCTTAATATTTCAGTATAGAATAGGCCCATGGCAGAACCTTATAGAGCTTAAAGACTACATCTGAATAGTCTGGAGGTTCATTTTTCCATTCTCTCAGCTATGCCACTATTCCAGATCAGATAAGATGTCTTCTGCTTAAAACCTCAGCATTTAAAATAAGATTCCAACAGCAAATGCAAAAACTGTGACACTTTTATTACCCTGGAATTTGAAACACAAATCGATCTATTCTCTAAAACCACAATTTTGGGGGAAAAAGACCTTCTAAATGATACAAAAGGATATTTTTAAAAAGAATTCTAAAAAAAGTCTAAAAATGAGAATATACAAAAGCAGTACTTTTCAATTTTAATGGAAGAGAAAAAATGCACAATACATAAATTAATGTCTAAACATTTATGAAAGTTAAGTTAGGATTACATTTTTGAAGGAATGCCAACCTTATCTCTGAATTATTCATATTCTATTTTTTTCCTCTGGACATACCACTTAGCATTAAATATCTTTATTTTAAATAAGATGATTTGATTTAATCCACTCAACTTTGGAGCATTCATGAACTAATTAATGCTGTTTGATTTTTCATGTCTTAGGTTTCTTCTCCTCTTCCATTTAGATACCACAGTTTAGACACTATAAACTCATTATAACTTCACTCAACACTATATTGGTTATAATTAATTTTACAATATTAGTTTTGGGCCTTCTGGCACCATTTTTATTTTTCTTAAGCTTTGATGGAACTATATGGTGAAATCATGCACTGAAATAGGAAGGCTTTGGATAACTAGAGATTATACCTATTCATACATTCCTGGTCTCCACTAGGGACTCACAGAAACAAAAATGTGGCCTTTTTCAATAAAATTATTAGATGATTACTACTGAAAACATAATGAAAATTGAAAACAAGGCAAAATCTTTTAAGAATATGAATTCAATACACTACATTTGTAGAAAAAAACCCCTTCAGGTTATTTATGAAGTATTATAGATGATCCACATAATTATAATAAACATAACATATGGAACAGAAAGTTTCTCAATGTTTTTTAATGAATTATCAGTAAAAATGTGTGAAGATAAGCTGCAGGGTATTTCATCTTTATTTGTTCTACATTTCTTCTTTAATGTCTAGATAGAAAAACTTTTTTATATACTAGAATGATTATTTTTCATATCATTTATAGTAAAATATTTTAGTTGACCAGAGTATGAACAATTAACATTTTTGTTGTAATTTGAACAGATAATCTACTAACTTTCATGTACTCTCCATACTTAGAATTAGAAATTCTAGGCTGCTAGTGTCTGGCATCTAAAACATCACATGAATGAATATCTATGCCAAAAGGCATGACACTCACTGCCCACATTGTCTAGTTATCCTTTGCCATAATCTCTATTTTCTTACCATCTCTGGTCTTTATTTTCCTTCTTACACTTAGAAGTTACTTACATTTGGCAATCTTGCTCTAAATCCTGCAGATTTTACTTTTCCTATTTTTTGAAAGAAAGCACACAATTCTGAAGCTGAGAGAAACTTTAAAGATCTTGCAATCTATGTAATTTAAAGTCAATGGCCAAATTGTATACTATCAATAATGCTTATAAAAACATTTAGAAATAAACCATTTAGAATTATATAATACATTTCTCACCATTTACTGTAAAATCTTATTCTGTTTGTATTCTGTAATTTTATTTTATTTTTTTAAAGATTTTATTTATTTATTCATGAGAGACACAGAGAGAGAGAGGCAGAGACACAGGGGGAGGGAGAAGTAGGCTTCTGGCAAGGAGCCTGATGTGGCACTTAATCCCTGATCCCGGCATCATGCCCTAAGTCAAAGGCAGACGCTCAACCACTGAGCCACTCAGGCGTACCTGTATTCTATATTTTTCAAAAAAAATTGTAGAAAGTAGAAATAGACCATAGTTGAGAGAAAAAAGTTTATACCCACTGAACATTTGATGGGAATGTGATTTTACATAACCTACATGTATCCCTATTGACTTGTACTCATTTTAAATAGTATCTACATGTATTTATTTATTTATTTATTTATCTATTTATTTATTTAATATTCTATTTATTTATTCATGAGAGATACAGCGAGAGAGAGACATAGGCAGAGAGAGAAGTAGGCTCCATGCAGGGAGCCCGATGTGAGACTCAATCCCGGGACTCTAGGATCACACCTAGGCCGAAGGCAGTGCTCAACTGCTGAGCCACCCAGGCATCCCAACAGTATCTACATTTAACGAAAAAAGGACTTCTCTAACAGTAACAATCATTAATTTAAATAATAACTTTAGGATATTTTCATTTATAGAAGAATGAATTTGATGCTTGGCACATTGATTCAATAACATGTGTGAGCCTATGCAATCATAGAGTCCAAGCTCACCAGGAAAAGAAGTTGGCAAAATGTTTCCCTGTCAGCGTCTTCCTGTGTGGAACATAAACATGCAAGACTCTGAATATTCTTTTCCTTTGTTATTCTCTGCTCTTGTTGGTGTGCAGAGATAAACCACAGACTTTTTGGAGCCTAAAAGGGAGGTCAGATGCACACTGACACACACACATTTAAACAGAATCCCGGGGATCCCTGGGTGGCTCAGCAGTTTAGCGCCTGTCTTCAGCCCAGGGCGTGATCCTGGAGACCCGAGATCGAGTTCCACATCGGGCTCCCTGCATGGAGCCTGCTTCTCCCTCTGCCTGCATCTCTGCCCCCATCCCCCTCTGTGTCTCTCATGAATAAATAAATAACATCTTAAAAATAAATAAATAAATAGAAACACTTGAGAGATTCAGTCTTACCTTCTCTTATTATTGGCTCCTACTAGTTCAATTGTCCTATGTTCCTATGTTTATATTTGATACTAACTAGATCTTGTCAAAATAAAATTAATTAATGGGGAAACTCCCAAAGATGATCACCTGACCCAAAAGTTATAGTAGACAACTCACCTCACATTCTGCTTGTTTTATATATGAACTAATTTTTAAAAAATGCATGACATAACATCATAATGCATAGCGTTTATTGAAACTTCATTGAAAGTCCAATATGTGTATTTTTTTAGTGCTCCTGGTTTTCATTTCCAGTGAATATAAAAGTGAAGATGTTGACCATAGTTTTTAAGGTTCCCTACAGTTCTTAAGTAGTGATATAAAATTTATTATTCATCTACTATTCCTTAGACTCTGTGCCCATAGGTATATGTTTATTTTTATGAATACATTAAGAGTAATACTGCAAACAATTTCTTTATGTTTAAGTTAAGGAATTGTTCCCTTCTGGCAACTATAAATAGATGTATTTTTAAGAAGCATTAAGTACAACTATAGTCCTTTAAAGTGATTTTTTTCCTAATACTTATAAAGCAGTATATAGCAACTAAGTTATTAGATGAGTGTTCATGGCTACTATACAGTTATTTTTCTGTCTTACTTTCCACCTGGTATATTAACATAATATAAGTAATTTTGAAAGCCAATGTTAAGCAGTAAGACCATAAATGCTCTATATTATCTTGATTTATAAATATCTTTTCATAATTATTAAACTTGGAAAATCTTATAATAAGCACAGAGAGGCTAACAACGTTCTCCAACAGACTATACTTACTATTTATAGCAGAAACATAAAATTATGAGGAAAAAACATACCTGCTAAACTTTCAGGTTACAGAAGTGTAAATTACCCATTATCACAGTACATAAAAATGCAGCCTGCAAAATTGTCTACTTTCCAGTAATTACTGGAATTGAATGTTTTGAGAGCTAAATAGAAGAGAAAATATTTGTATAAAATTATTTTTAACTAAGACTTTTCTCTCTCATTTGTGACAACTTTTCTGCTATGAAAAGTTCATATATTACACAGGGATACTTTTATAGAAAGGTATTTGCTACACTTACTTCATTGTACCCTTAATTATGAAAATATAGTAATACTAAATGCGTGTAAAACAAAACATGAATACAAATTTCACACTGTAAAACAAAAGAAATCAAATGGCATTTTTGGTCAATTTTACCTAAGTTTCTAAGTATTCTTAATAGTATTCTCTATCTTTGTTAACTGTCTTTATTTTGAGCTTCATTAAAGCTGTACATGCCAGGTTAATGTAGTGAAATGATAGCAGTGGACACTTGAAAACATTTTACAGTTTAGAATATATTTTTCCAATTCATTATGATATGTCATCCTTACCAAAACTATATTAACATCTTGATTTATTTTGTAGCAAGTAACCCAAAGCAGAGAAACCATAAATCATTTGCCTAAAGGGCTGATCGAGGCAAAGCCAGATACATGTTTTTAAAAAAAGGTGAAATGCCTTTTCTAGTTCTTAATAGGTACATTTCTAGAATATACTATTGTATATTCTATACAATATACTAGAATATACTATTGTATATTGTATACTATACACTACTATTTTTAGTTGGTAATTTGGAGCTTTGAAATTACAATAAAGTAGTTTAGAAAATAATACAAATAAACAGAAGACACTGAGTTCTGTTAGATTTCCATTTATCAAAGCTTAGGAAAATCTGAAGAAAAGTGAAAATGTGTTATTTGTGTATGTTTGTGTTCAGGGCAGTGCCAGAGTGGTAGATGACTGGGTAACTGGGGTGGTGCAGAAAGGAAGTTGTACTCAGAGTTGTCTGTCAGGCCAGGGAGAAAGAAAGAAAACCTGAGAATGAATAGTGAAAAAAAAGGGAAAAGGCTAATTTTTTTCAGCTTTCTCATTCCCTTTTTTTCCCTCCTCTATTCAATGATTTTTTTTTGTTTTTCTTACCAGTCCTCATGCATTTTTCAAATGTGGCATTGGGTCTAAGAAGAGATTCTTAGTCTAATTCTCCTTTTTTGAATTTCATTTTCCTTATTTCTCATTCCCCTTGTTCTTTATAGGTTTATTTCCTGGCACTAGGCTAATATTAGACAGAAAATTATAACCACCTGGTATTCTTAAATTATAAGTCTTGGTTATTATAGTGACTCACTCACTTCAAAATATTACAACAAACAATAAAAAATCTAGATAATATAAGTAAAAGCAAATTGTAATTTATTTGTAAATTTGTAAATTTATTTTCCTCTTGCAAATCCTGGAAGGAGCTATAAGGAAAAAATAAACAACTTAATATATACACACTAGTTCCAGTAAATACATACTAATTTAGATTTTCCAGTGGCTTTGTGTAGAGAGAAACTTCTTACTGCAGAATCTATTAGCATATGGTTAATAATATTGGGTTGATTTGAATGTTATTATAGGGTAAATCATATCTTCTGAAGCAGAGCTACAATAAATGGCAAAATCCTCATTTAATGGTAAGTCTGTAAAGTTGCTTTCAGCTGTCTCTTGAGAATAATAATCCAAATCAAATTATTAAGAAGTATTATCTCAAAACTCATTCCATTTGTTGAATGCTTTCATTATACCAAGCACTCTCTGCATTGTCCTGTTGACTATGAGGTTGATATTACAAGTAAATGGATTTTCAAAAAAAGAGTTTTCACATGTACAGTTATATGGATTATGAGAGTTAGAGGACAGATTAGATTCATACCTATGTCTGATTAATTCAGAACTGACCATTATCAATTTATAAATAGAAGGCTGTCAAATTTTAAAATTCTATAAAGCGGCATTAGTTTAGATTATCATATGTTTTTCTTTATTTGACACTCAACAAAATATCAAAATTATGTCATTCCTTTCCATTTGTGGTATTTTAAAATCTAAAGCCATTTAACCATTTCTTTCATACGATTTTTGTTGATTATCTATCTATCTATCTATCTATTTATTTATATTTATTTTAGAGAGCTAGAAAGAGAGCATGAGTAGGAGAGGGAGAGCGCATCTCAAGCAGACTCCATGGTGAGTACAAAGCCAATGTGGTGCTCTATCTCACCATCCTGAGATCAGGACCTCAGCCTAACCAAGAGTTGGAAGTTTAACTCACTGGGCCAGCCAGGCACCCCCTGATGGTGTCTTTTTAGAGGAAATAATGTAACTCTATTTTATAACATGAATCTGTAGCACGAAAATTTTAGTTTCAAATTTGTATTTTTATTTTCAAAACAGATAAATTGAGTCTTACATAATTGAAATTTAATAGTGTATAGTGAATAGACATTTTAAAATCTTCCTTTGCAAAAAAAAGAACTATATTTCTGTTTTATAGTTGCCATAATTATAAAATTTAAGTACACTGAAACAAAACAAGGCATTTTATTCAGTTCTGAGGTGCTGACCATTGTAATTTGTCTCCTAGGTTTAATGTATATAGCCTTCCTAATCATGATAAAGAAGGTGATATTAATTAAGAATCCACTTCTAGTGACTATCTTAGAGATAGTACTAATGAATAGTGAGCTCATGTTCTTGGTTTAAGAGCATGAGGGTGCTATATGGGTGAAGAATTGGCACTGCTTTTGATGGCAAGAGAATGAAGCATGAGAAAATTGGATATCTATATGGGCAGAGACTGATTTGGTAGGGGTGGGAATGGTACCTAAAACTCCAAAGTTTACTTTTTATTATGTCTAATTGGCCATATATTTTACCACCCTCCAATTAATTGAAGGTGTTTTACAGTATATTCCTCATAGTTCATATATTAGAAGTAGATGTAAAGGAGTAAGAATAGGAAATAGATATAAGGAATATAGAGTTTTGAAGGACTAATGAAAAATAAATACACTTAGCCAACCTATCAAAACTTTATTCTATCAGTAATAGGCAGTGATAATATCTAATATTCATATTTTATATGTTATCAAGTTCAATATCAGCTACCATAAGAAGTTTACAGGAAAATTTATAAAATGCAAGCTAATATTTTAATTTGTCAAAGTAATTTTACATCATACTTGAAGAGATATTTTCATGTGGAAATCATTTATCTATACTTTGTTTATTATTATCATTATCTGTCGTCTAATGTGCTTCAAAAGAATTGAGATTAAATGTTTAGAAGGACTCCACAGAAAAATGGTATGGTGAATAGAGAGTTGTAGCTCCTACAAAACTACTGAAATAATGAAAGGTCAAAAATAATGTTGAGTTAAAAACATATTGTACAGAATTACACAAATACACAAATGAATGGTCAAATTACCTCAGAGGATAATGATAGAAATAATTTAAAACAGCTTTATGACCTCTTTTATATTCATGTACAATTATTTCATTTTTATAATTAAAAATTATTATTTTCCCCCCATAATTTTAAATTTCCCATGCAATCTTGCAGTGGTAAAGCTATTCCAGGTTTGACTCAGAGATCAGTTGCCTAATTTACTTTGTCTTACCACCTCTCTCTGCTTTTGGAGTAAGGAACTCCTCCTTAATGCTGCGTGGGAGACTAGTCCATATCTTTAATCCAGTATTAGCATCCAACATGATTTTCCTTTATCCTTTCTTGTTCTCCTAGCTATCAACAGCCTCAGGAAAAAGATGAATCTAGTGTTTTTATTTACTTGCCTGTTTACACAACATTTGTGATTATTAGTATGTCTGCAAGATGGAAGACACCAATTCAACAAAGAGTAAAGGAATAGATGATTGAGAATATGGGCATTTCTTTTCTGCCTGAGGTCAGGGTTAATACTTGCCTTCCCTGGCCCTCCACTGGTGTAGACTGACAAGATATTTCCTTACACATTATCAAATCTTCATAGTTTAGAAATAATGCAAACCCTTCTTGGCCATTCAGAGGAATCTAGAAATTGTTCATGTTGCTATGACTCATTAAAGGCTAAAGGGAAAATTCTTGTTTGTAATACAGGTGATCATTTGCTGTATTTTTAGACTTACTCTGATTGAATAAGATTCTGGGTTTCTCAAAATCTACTAAATCTAAATCTAAAACTAAAAAAAAAAAAAAAAAAAAAAAAAGGAGGGGGGGAAATAACCCAAATTCTAAGTACCTTGCTTTCAAATGAAATCTTAGAACATGACTCATTCTCAAGGAAGAGAAGAGATCTGAACATCTATGGAAATTACTCTTCAAGTAATGGGCCTGTGTCCAATATTAAACCTCAAGGAAGGTTTCCTTTTAACGTTTGAATATTTTGTTTACCATTTTGTTTTCTTAAGGCAATGAGGGAAGTCACATTCAGGATTGAGAAGGTGTATTGCTATATCCACAGGGTATTTTTGTATTTGAACACTCAACATTAGTCAGCCTTTAGATTTAATATTGATTGTAACCTGGATAATAATGAGCATTAGTCTATAATGTGTCATAGAACTTTAACAGCTATAGTTAACTCTAACCATGAAGCTAAGCATGTTATGTAGGAAGTTACTTTACAAATATAAGAAAAGTGATTTTAGTTACTCCTAGAGTACAGTAAGTATTTATCATCAGCTTCCAACTCTTCATAATTTTTATAAAACTAAAATTCTTCATAAATCCTATGATCAATTCTGCATTTATTTTTGAAAAAAAGGGGGAAATTAAAAAAAACTAAAAACTAAAATGAAGAGGATATATTTTTATATACACATATATACACACACACATTTTCTCTATGTAAATGACAGAATTTTGCATATGATATATATTTACACATGCATTTTATATTACATAGAACTAGAAATTCTCTATATATTATGTATTCATATATAACACATATAAATAAATATATATCACCATGTGTAACACACATGCACATATGTTTATAATAAATGTTATTGTATTTACTATAAACACACTCACATGCATATGCATGTGTATATATACATGCACATATTATATAAACATCACTTTATTTTCAAATATATATTCTCAAATTATAATGCTCAGTTAAGTTTACATGATAATATTTTCAGACTATAATTATAAAATAATGACTACTATAGGGATGTGAACACACTAACAGAGGCATTGCTTCTTACATAATTCTTCAATAGTTGACATTTCACAAAGACTAAGAACTAGGTTTGATATTTTGTGGATACCTGACATCAGTACCAACTGATTTTAAGCAATGACTGTGATATCAGAAAGAGAAAAGATAATTGTTAATTATACTCACAAGTTTTAATATTCTCTAATTAATTTACCAGTGTACATTTTGGGTTTCCCCATGGCTGGTAACCCATTTTGTATCTGAACAGTCCATGTCAATTTCCCCGTTATGCTCTCCATACTAGTATCTTTTATTTACACACTAAGGCATTACTCAAAGACTTGACAGATAGTACTTATGTGGTGAGTATACTTCAGTGTGTTCAGTTATAGACACAAGCCCTTGGTGGCCTTCACTGTCCACTAAGGGCTAACATCTTCAATGTTACCTACACTTACCGTGCTGGACTTTGTAATGGTTATATGGGGGTCTTTGTGTGTCATGGTTTGAACTGTATCCTCTAAAATTCCTATATTTGAATCCTAACTCCCAGTATCTTAGGATGCAGCCTTATCATAAATAGAGTTGCTGAAGATGTAGTTGTTGAAGAGACCACTAAGTAAAGATAAAGGCAAAGATCAGGGTGAGCCATCAAAGCCAAGTAATGTGGTCTCTTGGTATATGTGCCTGTGTCTAAATTTCTTAAGACACCATTCATACTGAATTGGGGCCTCAGTCAACCTCTACGTGACCTCAACTAATTACATCTTCAACAACTCTACCTACGACCCAGCAATTGCACTACTGGGTATTTACCCCAAAGATACAGATGCAGTGAAATGCCGGGATACCTGCACCCCAATGTTTATAGCAGCAATGTCCACAATAGCCAAACTGTGGCAGGAGCCTCTATGTCCATCAACAGATGAATGGATAAAGAAGATGTGGTCTATACATACAATGAAATATTACTCAGCCATTAGAAAGGACAAATACCCACTATTTGCTTCAAAATGGATGAAACTGGAGGGTATTATGCTGAGTGAAGTAAACCGATCAGAGAAGGACAATCATTATATGGTTTCACTCATAAGAAATAGTGAAAGGGATTATAGGGGAAAGGAGGGAAAATGAGTGGTAAAAATTAGAGAGGGTGACAAAACATGAGAGACCCATAATTCTGGGAAATGAACAAGGGTTGCAGAAGGGGAGGCAGGCGGGGGGATGGGGTGACTGGGTGATAGGCACTGAGGAGGGCAATTGACGGGATGGGCACTGGGTGTTATACTGTACGTTGGCAAATCGAACTTCAATTAAAATATATATTTTTTAAAAAAGCCAAGTAATGTCAAAGATTCTAGCAAGCTGCCAAAGGGTAGGAGGGAAAAACCTAAAAGATTATCCCTCCCAACCCTCAGGAAGAAGCAACTCCACCAACACCTTGCTCTCTCTTTGGACTTCTAGCTTCCAGGACTGTGGGACAATGAATCTCTGTTATTTAAGATACTCAGTTTTTATCTTAAATAGTAAGATGGTGCTTTGTTATGGCAGCCTTAGCAGGCTAATATGATGTGTAACCTTGAGAACTCCTTCCTGACACTAACATGGTTCTACTCATAGAAAGCTTCATGAAGTATTGGGATCTGAGAGATGTATTTGTAGTTCTCTGGGCCTTGAGCTTTAAACCTCTTTTCCTTCTTTCTAATATGTCCTTAACACTGAGTGAAGTCCAATTATTTTCAGTTTTTAAATTCGAAATATTTTCGTTGTTGTTCTTTACAGATTCATCCTAGTTGTTTTTTTTTTAAATCTATTGTACTGTTTTAAAGTTAAACATAGTATATAAAACCATTTTCAATATGTATATCCAAATATAACAGAAGCTTGTAGTTTTCTATCATTTGTTACTTATTTGGATCAGTTGTAGAAAGGTACTGTTGAGCCCAGAATGACTCTAGTATTTAAAGCTTATTTTACATACTGATGCTAATAAGTCTAGGTTATCATACATCTTGAGAGGTAATCAGATCTTATCTGCCTAAGGTTCTCTTGTTTGTTCGTTTATTTATTTATTTTTATTTTGGGATGCTTATGAAGTTTGGGGCTGCTGGTCAGAGACTGAGACAGAGAACACTGCCTGAGATAGAGAAGTTTCACAAGCTAAATCTGGCAAGTTCTAGTTCTTACTGAAAGTGAAATAAAAAACATAAGTATCAGTTGATTCTAACCTGGATTTTGGATTTCCTAAAACAAGTGTGATTTAGAAATGAATAGTTTTATGCAAGGAGAAAAAGGAAAAATAAATTAAGATTGAGATAAGAAAGGATAAACATGAGAAAGAAAAAAGCAAGACTGGTGAGAGCCTATGAGGGGAGGAAGTCTCAGAAAAGAAAGAAAAAAAATGGAAAGGTTCATTGGAAAGGATAACTAGAGGTTGAGTAAGGGGTAGAAAAATAAAAAAAAAAAAGAATTAAATTACCTAAAAAATAAAAAACAACAAACCTAAGCCAAGTATTAAAGGGCATCCTGTTATCATACTGATTGCAAATCTCAGATAATTGTTATATACTCTGCTGAATGAGATAATGAGTTCTTGGAGAGTAGAACTGGAGTGTCTATGTGCAGGTGTGTGTATGTGTGTAAATGGGTGCACACACAGTTGTGTATGTTTATGCTTGCATGTATGTGCCTATGTGTTTCCCTCTCTGTATCCTCAGCATTTCGGCAAATCACTTGACAAACAGTAAGTGCTTAATAAATGCTTGTTTAATGAGTGACTTTTGGTTAGCCATTCATAGTTACTTAATTTGTTCTGATTTTCAAATCATAAGAAGGAATATTCTAAATGAGAAAACTGGAGCATCCACTAATCCAGAAATAATCCTCTGCTCTAGAGCATTAGTAGAAAGAGAATATGACAGTGGAGGCTAGATGAAATCAAATCTCTTTCTAGATGTGTCCCACTTCCCTTTTAGTTTCTTAGAAACAGAGCTCCTGGGACACCGAAGAAAAGTCTGGCACTTGAGTAAAGGAGCAGTACAACAAAGCATCACTTTTACTAATAGGTTTTTCTCATATTCAGGCCCTGAAGGATTGCAAAGTATGCTTCCAGCAGATGGCGGCGTTTTGCATACATAATAAAGATATTCACATCTCCAGAGTTTTGTAATTACCTTAGAATTAAGGAGAAGGAAAAAAGAAAAAAAAAAAAAGAGGAGTAAAATCCTTCTGCTTCCTCTCCTTTTTAGTTCCATTATCATAATCTGTATCCCATTTCAATTTTCATTATTCTCAGAAGAGTACAACAGACCGATAGGCAATGAGTAGTCTGTATTGGAGAGACAATTTAATTGCTCTGCTAAAAAAGAAATTCAGCTCACACAAAACAGGGCCAACCTTTTCCATTTGATCTTACAGCTCAAATGTCAAATGTGCCATACATTTTATGTGATTCGAAAGAGTATAAATGGAAACAAAGATTTTAGACATTCCATTCTGCCTCACTACAATTTTATTCATTAAAAAAAATTTCCTCAGTGGCATTTAACAAACTTAAAACATAACAATCCTCAGGAATATGTCAAGGTCTCAACAGACTACTCCAGTGTATGTGGAGCTGGTTGACTGTTTTTAGTTGAATCCATTGAAGGTGTTGTGTATTAAATTGCTGGAAGCCTTTCAGAATCCTGGCTTAGAGAGTACATGGAAAATAAATAGAGTGGCTACTGTCAGTGCCTTCATTTGCATACTAATGCTGAAAATTCTGTCAGTTTCATAGAAATGATAGTGATTGAGGTCTAAGAATGAAAGTGAGTGGTTTGGATGAACACAGGGGTCACCAGAATTTTCTCTGCTTGCATGCCAATATTTCAAATGATTTTCTCTGCAGCATAAGCTGGGTCCTTCACTGTTTTGTGTCCTCTGAGGCAGTATTATGAATGTCTGTACAGGGCTAAAGAAGAGGATGTTTTGAATTCTCATCCAACAATTTTGTTCAGAGACAATAATTATCTGCCAAAATTTCAAAGCCCGACAGCTTGAGATCTCTGTCTCTTTTCCTTTTGGTTTCATTCCTTTAAAAAATCAAATTAAAAAATATGAACATTTTTGTTCAAGAAAGCCAAGTTATGAGCAATAGTTTACCAAGAAATGGACAGATTTTTTTCATTATATTTTACTTGCCAAAAAGGATTTTGCTACCCATAAAATCTACAGTTCAGCAGAGAGATATTATTAGTTCTGTCATGAATGTGAAAGAACACTGGGAAACCTTAAGATAATTTTTCAGATGATGTCATGCTCAGTCTGGGGATTGGTATGGTAGAAAATCTAAAACATGGTCTATTTAAAAATACTTGGACATTAAATAGGAGCATAATTTGAACCAATACCTCAGACACAAAATGGTTGGCTCTAGGAAGAGGTCTCAGAAAAACCAAAATGATGCCTATATGTATTCTTTTAATGTCCCTTTATTCTTAATGGCCATCTAGAACATAAGCACCATGAAGGCAATGCTCTGCTGTAGCCACAGCACCTAGAATAGTGTCTGGCATATAGTGAGAGTTTAATAAAGAGTTATTGGATAAAGGAATGGATTAATTACTAAAACCTCATTTGGAAAGAGATTCAGTTTTATGAACACATGGTATTAATGGGCATCAAATAGGCAATTCCCCTATGTTTTTATTTAGCTACAACCATTCTCCATTCTCCAAGCCTCTGTTTCATTTTGTCAACTGCCTATAGACCTGTTAGTCCCTGTAACAAAGCTGCATTAGCATGTCCCCAAATAAACTCATCATTTCTCCTTTTGGGAACATTGCCCTCCTATAGTTAATATAAATAAATATCTTTCTTCATTATTTTTCAATACTGTGAATATTTTTAGACTTTTAAAAAATATTTCATTTTTTTATTTTGAGAGAGACAGTGTGCACGAGCAGGGGGAGGGGAAGAGGGAGAGAGAGAGAGAAAAAAAGTCTCAAGCAGACTCTGCTCTGAGCATAGACACTGACATGAGGCTGGATGTCACAACACTGAGATCTTGACCTGAGCCGAAATACAGAGTCAGATGCTCAATGGACAGCTACCCAGATGCCCCTTCGCTTTAACTTTTGGGGTTATAATACCCAATAATTCTGTTATGCTGTCTCCCCTTGCCCTGGCCCTGACTCTGTTCCTTCTCTTGTTCAGGGTCTAATTTCTACTTCTTTAGACCAGAATTATATACAATTCTTAATTGATCAACTTTCCTCAAACTTCTTTCTCTTCCAATCCATCCTATATAAGAAAAATAGATGTGTGTTTATACATTCAATTGCCTCATTTACTTTCCTTCTTTAAACTCTAGTAGTCTACAAATTTCTAACTGGATTCCTTATTATGTTATCTAAGGCCTCAAAACAAGTTTTGAGGCATATCTCCAACTATTCTAGGCACATACTTTGATTTCCAATGAGGCTCATTCTTTGATACTCTATGAACACAATGTGCTAGGTTTTCTTCCCTCCATTCCTTTGCTTATGTGCTCTCCTTTTCCTGAACACCCTTCTCTACTTTGTTATGCTTCTTAAACTGTAATGAACTGCTTAAGCTCAGTGGCCTTCATCCAAATGTCCACTTCAACATAAAGCATCTCAGAAGGTCAGGATCAGAGGTTTCTCTTCCCTTTGTTGCATAGTGTGTGTGTGTATATATATATATATATATATACACTATGCAGTGTAGCTCTGTGATATATTTAATAGGGGAAGTATATGTATGCTTCTCCTATTAAATATACCACATATTGCTTCACATTATAGAGTTATGCATTATATTTCATAACTGCTATTAAACTAAGTTCTTGAAGATACAGATAATGTATTCAACTTTACAGCCTCCTCCATATAGACTTGCTCTTAGTAGGGACTTAATTATCAAATTACTAAATCAGTCTAACCATTTATCTTACAAAGAATAAAACTCAGTGTTTATACCAGACATTAAAATATTCAATTAAAATATCCATTTGAATACTGTTATCTTATATTTAAAGGTTAATGATTAATACCAGTGAATACAGAAGGTGTCTTGCTGCTTAAAATTTTTATATTACTAAGGCTAAACTTGATGGAAGTGAATTTAACACTTTCTCTGTGCAAAGAATAGATACTGGTTAATATCACATGGTTTTGGGATGCCTGGGTGGCTCAGCGATTAAACATCTGCCTTCGGCTCAGTGTGTGATCCTGGAGTCCTGGGATCGAGTCCCACATCCGGCTCCCTGTATGGAGCCGGCTTCTCCCTCTGCCTGTGTCTCTGCCTCTCTATGTCTCTCATGAGTGAATAAATAAACTCTTTAAAAAATATATCACATGGTTTTGTCAGTACCATCATTAAAATGCAGTAAAAATAATGAAGATGGTGATATGATGTCTTCAGAATAAAAGTGTTCTAGAGCCTCAAATTATAATTATTAGAGAATTATGAAACAACCACTTTAATACTTACAACCATTTTAGATTGTTATCAAGATAATATTGTTAGTTACTATAGACCGGTAGTTCTCAAACTTTACCACACAGGAGAATCATTTGCCTTGGAAGGTTGTTAACACAGAGATTACTTGGCCCCATCCCAAGGTGATAAGGAAGGGCTAAAGTGGAGTCCCAAAATTTGGAATTTTAGCAAATTTCCAGTTGATGTTGATGCTGCAGGAATTTCCCTTCGAGAAGCACTGAGAGACAGTGAACAAAAATAATGATCCACATGGTCATAATTCTATGTTAAGGTTGTTGAAGTGGACCAGACCTGTGCATCTCATGGACAAATACCACTGCAATGTCTCACCTAGCACCTCTTTATTGTGAGGTACATTCAAATTCCACCTCCATCAAATATTTGAAATCTAGAGGTCAGTGTGTAACAAAATAGTAAAACTATTATAGCATAATGATCTTTTGTATCTTGCTAATCATTGTATCCCAGTGTAGCTCTTAGATACAGAAGGTTCTCGATATTTAAAAATACAAGTGGATATAATGCAGAATTATTTTATAATAATCATAACAGATAGAAACTGGATGGAATAATGCACCATTATCATAGAAGGCTGAAGGAATGGAATTGCCTTGAGGAAAAAGACTGCATATGAAGTTGAAATTTTTTCGTGTTAGAAATCTTTGCTGAATCTCTGCTATGGGATATGTCTTGCTAGTAAAGTACCAAATGTTAACTTCTAACTGTGTTGGGTAACATCTGGCTATGCATATCTTTGTTAGAGACAATATATGTTTCTATTGAGAAAAGGTATTAACTCTAAAATATATGAAGATCCCTCTTAATCTTAGAATAATCATCTTACACAACCATTTTTAAAAAGGACATATAAAGAACACATGCAGGAAACACATATTATGGGAATACTCAGATAGCTTTTGCTGGTCCTTAAACCAGCCAAAATCTAACCTTTGATATTTTTTTTTCTTGACATATATATTTCTCCCACTTTCCACATTATATCTAACATGTAATCTTATTTTTAGCTCATTGATCTGGAGAATCCAATTCTTATAAAGGAAGGACTTGTTTATATTTACAGCTAAGATTAGGTTATGGCATCATCAAACTAATTAAAATTTAACAACAAAAAAATTAAACAAAGAACAATTAACATTTTACACAATGATTTAAGAAATTTAAGGGAAGACAGATAAACTGCTGGAAATGCACCACTGAATTGCAATCCTAAAATTGTTGTTCAGTAATAGTCCTTCTGAATTTTTTGATAAGTATTTTTAAATGCTCTTAACTTTGAATAAATAAATGACCAAAATTTTCTATCTTACTTCTTGGATCAAGTTGCAGTTCAGTGGAGAAGTTACTAATTGTTTATGTCAGCAATAAAAAGAATCAAACTGAAATAGATTTCAATTATCATAACAGATTTCTAAATACAGTTTGGGAGATTAAGAAACTCACTACTGAAAGTCTGAAATTTTCATTATATAGGACTTTTGATATGTTTTTCTAATTTTTAAAAACAAGATTATAATATAGCTAGATCATTAAAAAGACCTTAAGGCAACATATATTATTATCAGTGTGAAAATAGATATAAATACATATTTACAGAAACATTTAGAATTGATCATTATTCAATATTTTAAAATAATCTTTCATATTGAGACTATCAGTGATTTTAATTTTCTATCTCTTACCCTTTCCCTCTTATATTTGCTATGATTGTTTTAAAAATGAACATATATCACTTTATTTGTAAGAAGCTTAAATATTGCAAGTATTAATTGGAGATTATTAGTGAAGGATTATACTTTAGTGGATTGCATTTTTCTTCGACAAAGCCTCTGCACTTGCATGACCTTAGTTTGACAGTGCAATGTAAAAGATCATGTTCAACTCAGTGTGAAATAATTTAGGTGAGTGAAAATGTATTAGGACTAACTATATACAATCATCAATGTGTTCCATTTCCTAGCAAAAATTCCCTGTGTTGTACACCAGAGAGATTTAGTGCATTAAAGAGTACAGCTTGCAACTCATGTCAAAGTGGGCAGAACTAGGAGGGTTATGGTATCCTATTTGACCATTAACCAGCACATGTGGAAAAATCTAAAATTAGGAGATACTTGGTGATATCACTTAAGCCTATTTCTGGACTCTTGCAGGAAAACAAATGCAGGCACAAAAAAGAACTGCCAAATGAGTCAAACACCAGCTGGTCTGGTAGTCAACACTCATGAGCTGTTAAGAGTTTCGTAACATGTGTTACATGTGAGAAAAATCAATTGTCATTAAACTCTCTTATCCACAGGTTACTTCACTTTATAGACTCCATAAGAGCAAATGTATCCCAACAATATATGCATGCTTAAGTAATTAATGAGCTCAATTGCTCTTGAAATTTTAATATTAAAATGCCCCATAATAAGGGTACTTAATAGATAAGTAAATTGATCCTTATGTTGGTACACTGTCATATACTTTTGATATTATTCTAGTGCATTCCAGACACTCAGAGTCTGTGTTTGTTCTCAAACCATAGTGGCTCCAGTAACTAGCCTACCTGAAAATAGAAAAGGAGAGTTTGATTCAACATGAGTTCTCACTAAATTATGATAGCTTCCTTACCCTTCCTTAGTATTACCTTACTAATACTGCCCTAAAAGTCATTTTTTAAAAAGATGTTATTTTATTTATTTATTTATTTATTTATTTATTTATTTATTGCTCATTTATTTATTTGAGGGAGAGAGAGAACGAGCACAAGTAGGGAGAGGGGCAAAGAGAGAGGGGAGGGAAAGAATCTCTCAAGCAAATTCCCTGCTGAGGGTAGAGCCAGACATAGCCTAGGACCCTGAGATCACTCCTTGAACTCTTGTGAGCAAGAGTCCCATGCTCAAGTGACTGAGCCATTCAGGCACCCCTGAAAGTCAGTTTTGTAACAGAGCAAGATTTCATTCCACAGCCCATTTTGTGCCCTAACCTTTGTCTATTTGGAAGATACATCTATTTAGAGATACATCTGTAATCCACAAAAAAATTCCAGGAAGTTAAGACATTGCGAAGGCCATTTGAGAGACTGAACTGGCTCAAGTTTGGTGCAGATGTAATGAAACAAACGGGCCTGACTTTACTCTAGATTTTGATCTATCTTTTGGGCTTGCTAAGTCATTCAGATCAGGGGAAGATTATGGCCTAATAAAATGTTTAGGAGAGGTTCCTATCTTCACAGTTAGGCTTAAATGCATAGCTTCTGACAGGAAGGCTTGGAAAAAATCATTTACTTTTCTCCACCAATGCCATATTATCCCAAGGGCTTTGTTCAACAGATGGACATAATTTGCATACTTGACTACCACAGTTTTCATAATTGCATTTCCCAGCATATTCTATTATATTTGCAGCCTATTAGGTTTCCCTTAGAACTTCACTTTGAAAAATATACACAACATATATTAGTGACTATATTTCCTACATGGTAGACCCGCCTGCAAAATCTAGCACTTGGAAACTTCAGGCATTTAGGATACATTGAAAATCTATTACCACATGTAAGATCAACTATAACATCTCTCAAACTTATTTAATGCCTCTATTTTATAAGCCTACAGGTTTTAGTTAAAAACAATTTATAATATAGTTTTATTTTAGGATATGGCACAATTCAGTAACTATGTACAATATTTTAATATTTAAATTTAATTTTGTTTCAAATCTGTCTTCAACTTCTAACAAATTCCTAGACCATTCAGTCATTAAAACCTTATAAAAAGATCCAGAGAGCCAATGAAAGTCCTATTACCATGAGGGGAGAAAGTGATGCAACAGAGCACCACCGTTGTAATTTCAGTTTGCCTGTGGGACCAGACATCTAACTACAAAATACTTCTCAGGAGATTTAAAAAATCTTATCTTAAAAGGGGCATTTCTGAAGAGTTTATGAGAGCTCACTGTATTTAAAAAAAGATTGATTTTAAAAATATATTTTAAAATGTGCATTTACAACATTGTTGTCTATCAGTTATAGGGAAGGAATCAAGTACTTTGAGCTATTTTAAAAATCTGGGTGTCTAATTCTAAAATAGAAATATCTGGTCCTGGATGTAATATTGTTATTACTTCACATGAGACACAGTTTTTTTTTTTTTTTGAGACACAGTTGTTTTAATGTTAAATATCAAATGCATGTACTTTTCTTTAAATTTATTAAAATTCATCAGGATCCTCAAAGAGGCTAATGCACCTATCTATAATCATAGAATTAAAGATTTATTTATTTATTTATTTATTTATTTATTTATTTGACAAAGAGGCAGAGAGAGACAGGGAGCACAAACAGGAAGAACAGCAGAGGGAAAGGGAGAAGCAGGCTCCTTGCTGAGCAGGGAGCCGGACACGGGGCTTGGTTCTCTGACCCTGGGATCATGACCTGAGCCACCTAGGTGCCCTAATCATGGGATTAATATGTAGATACAAAATGAAATCTAATCTAAAAATACTGTATAACAATATACAGCAAACTATATTACATCTAGAAATACACTTCTTAAAACTCAATTTGTTAATTGTGAGCTTTGAAGAAATGATCAAAATTGGATAATTCAGTAATGTAGGTTCAAATGTCCTTTTAATTTAAACTTTATTTTTTTTTAAAGATTTTATTTTTATTTATTCATAGAGATGCAGAGAGAGAGAGGGGGGCAGAGACACAGGCAGAGGAAGAAGCAGGCTCCACACAGCCTGACGCGGGACTCAATCCAGGGTCTCCAGGATCACACCCTTGGCTGCAGGCGGCGCTAAACCGCTGCACCACCAGGGCTGCCCTAATTTAAACTTTATTCCAGTGAATATCAACAAAAGCAGTGTCTCCTTCGAGACAGAATTTTGACAACCTGGATGACCATGTGTTTGTCAGAATGATTTAGGGCAAATTGGAATTTCAGTAAGGAGAGCTAGGAAAGTCCTGCAATTTTCAGGATAGTCTGCACAACAAAGAAAGCTACCACACTCTATTGTTTGGAATCTCCATTATCAAGAGGAAGAAAATAATATAGTTACCTGAGCCTAACCTTTAACACCCTTTGGAATTTAGACATAGAATGTTTTTGAGCACTTTATGTATATGCTGAATTTATAACAAAGTAATCTCTGCCTAAATCAAGCAAAGATTAAGCATAGAAAAGCTTTCTTTTTAACCAAATTTTTTTCCATTAGGCATAATCATGTTACCTACAGGGAAATACTACTCAGGATGTTTGAGTTACACTGTAACTAATCTGAATTTGTAGCTGGATATTAAAGATAATCTGTAAATAGGCACAGACATCTGATTATTTCATTAGCTTTTCATAGTAGTAACCACGTGTAATAAAACAAAATAAATGTAATTGTTTCATTATCAATTACTTCCTCTTTATGTCTCCTTTACATTATCATTGCACCATTCTATTCATGTAGTTATGTTTCATTTCAGATAATGAAAGAGTAATCACAAAATGCATGCCAAAAATAAAATGCATCAGGTATAATAGGATTGAGTATAGCTGTTATAGCAGAATAGTCATAATGGTTTGAATATCTTATTATGTATTAGCATTGCTGAGAGTTTAGTGGTGTGAGTCCATAGGAAATAGGATGACTTCTGAGTTCAGAGAATGCTTACAATGTTAAAATGTTACACAAATAAGAATTTCAGGGCAGGAATGTGAGAACAAATGTGTAAAGCCCAGAAAAGGAGAATACAAGCTGGCACTGAAGAGTACATTATAAAATATTACCTATAGTGTTAAACAGGTAAGAGAGAAACTTCTTTACATCGCAAGAAAAGAAAATTACAGATCTCCATTCTTAATGAACACAGATGTAAAATTGGTAAAATGATTTTAGTAATTCCATAGCAATCTGTAAAACCAAAAAGAAAATACAACATATCCTAGTGGGTTTATGTTAAGAATTTAAAGTAGGTTTAGCATGCAAAAATCTACTACTATAATTCACCATATTAATAGACAAAAAAGAAAAAAATATGATTATCTCAAAAGATGCATTAAAGCATATTTAACAGAAATCCCAAAGTCATTCATAATAAAAACTCTCAACAAAATATAAACAGAGAGAAACTTCCTCAACATCATTAAAAAAAACCTAGGAAAAATTTTAGTTAACAGTGTTGCTTAATGAAGAAAGACTAAATGCTTACACTGTGAGATTAGGAACAAGGAAAGGATGTCTGCTCTCATTATCTCTATTGACTACTGTACTGGGGTTCCCGCCAAAGCAATAAGACAAGAGAAAGTAAAAGGTATAGAGATAGAAGAGGAAGATATAAAATCAACTTTGTGTGCAGACAATACAATCACTTGTCACTTAAAGAATTTGCAAGAAAGTTAGATCTAATAAGGAGTTAGGAATATTTCTCAATAATAGAACAATATACAAAAATTAACTTTATTTCTATATATTAGCAATGAGGACTAAAATTGCAAAATAATGTAATTAAAAAAAGAATCAAAAAATGAAATGCCCAGAGATAACTTTACTAAGAGATGCACAAATTGTAGTGTCTCATACAATGAACTGCTGCTCAACAATAAAAAGCAATAGACTATTTATACATAAACATAGGTAAATCTCAAAATAATGAGTGAAAGAAGATATAAAAATACAGCACATTCTGCATGATACTCTTCATACAAAATTCTAGAAAATGCAAATACTATATAGTGATAAAAGGCAGATCAGTGTTTGCCTGAGGTTGAGAGGAAGGGAATAAAGGCAAAAAACAAAACTTATGGTGGTGATGTGTATATTCATTATCTTAATGTGGATATGGTAAATATATAAATATGTATGTTAACATTTATCCAACTGTATGCTTTAAATAGGGGCATTCTTTGCATGTCAAATATGCTACAATAAAACTGTAAAACTCATTATGTATGAAGGTAAATTGACAGAAGTCAGGTATTTATCATAACTAATGGTGAATGAAACCATGGCTATATTTCTCTTTGGCAAATTGAAATACCTTGTCAGAAGTTTATTTAAACAGCAAGGCTGTTTTTATGTCTGCATTAAAGTATGAGGCTAAAGAAGCCAATGTAAGGGAAAAGAGGCTCTGGACTTAGAACTATAATCTATGAAGGAGAAAATCTGAAAATATGAAACAGAATAAAAAGAATATAATCAATTTAGAATATATATATATATAGTATATATATAGTATCTACATATATATAGTATCTACATATATATATAGTATCTACATATATATATGATATATATATATCATATATATATATATAGTTCTACCATTAGCTTTGAAATTGCTTTTTTTTCCCCAGAATCCTATGATCCTATGTCTGGTTGTGGTGAAATTAGGACAAGAAACAGACTCATTTTTAGTCCTCTAACCTCTTTTCAATAATAGAAGTGCTGTTTTTCATTTGTTTTATTTATTTAAACTTCCATATAGAATTTCATTTCAGCAAATAATGGTAGGCTAAAATATTGAAGCTATCTGACTCTATTAGGTCTAATAAGGCACAAGACTAGAGCAGTACCAAGACTCGTTTTTGATAGATTTATGTATAGTCAATCAGTCCTCATAGCAGATTAGGCTACTGTGATTTAGATGGATCAAAACATTAGACCAGTATTCATTTATTTGAGCAACATACATTTATATGAGTCCCTACTATGTGCCAGGCACTCTGTTTCATTGAGGAAAATAGAAATGAACGCAGCTTTACTTCAGTGTTGAAGACAGGAATTGAATCCAAAATCATTTTTGTGATGCTGATTATAACATACTGCTTCTTTAGTATCATATAAAATCAATTGGTTTGAGGATTTACTTGATTTAAAAGAATATTTAGTTCTGGGACTTAGATAGGATCAATGGACATTTTTCTCTCTAGTGGTTGAGGAAACAGTACAATTTACCTCTAATTAAGTGAGCTGATGGCTATAAATTTTATACCCTTGATTGAGACTTGCCATAACAGAACGTTTCTCTAGCAGAAAATAGGCAGAATATACAAAATGTCACCATGTCTGTGCTGGAGAAAAGAGAGGGGGTGGAGAAGAGAGGGAGATGGGGTGGTGGGGGAGAGAGAAATGGATATGCTTCAAAAATGGAAAGTTTAAAAGTTGATACAAATTTCTGCCTCTAACCTAGGGCTTCCATTTTCACAGCCCGAGGCAATTTAGTCTCTCCTGTCCCTTTACACTTTATAAACGATTTAGCCTTATACCTTTCAAAAATCCAAGCGTATGTATTCACTCTTGGAGAGGGAGTTATTCAAAGAAAGTCTTCTTTAATGTCATGCTTATTTCTTCTTGAGGTCACTGGTTTGAGGATAATAGTTTCCTTTGATTATGAAAACTGAATGGTTTCCACATTTACAGTCTGCCTTGGATAAGCATTTGGCCACAGCTGAAAAGGCTGTGTTTCTGAGCAGGTTTAATTTTCTTCTCATGTTAAATGTTAATGTTTTTTTATGTTTATTACTTTGTTTACTTTGTGTATTACAAAAATTCCTCCTGGCTAAGGAGATTTGATCATAAGGTATATTTTACTCGTGAGATCTGATATCCCTAATACTGCAGACCTGTGTTTACTGTTTTAATATGAGTCCTCATTAATGTCCTCCCACCTATACAATTGCAATGGCTCCAGTTAACTGGTATCTAACCAATATTCGGCTTTCTTTTCAGTAAGATCTACCCTTCACACTGTTACCACAGTTTCTTTCAGAAATCCCATAAAATACAACAGCAACAAAAAGATATACATCTTTTCCCCATCAATGACCATGCATAGTAGTAGTAACAACAATAACTACAAATTCCTGGCATATAAAATTCCAACTCTGGCTCCAACCTCTAAATTTAGCCTCCTATTTCATATATAGGAGTCATATGTACCAGTCATCCAGTCTTTGAATTTATAATCCCAATCCTAAAGACTTTGTACATGTATGCCTGTCCTTATGTCCTGTCAATTTATTGATTTTTTTTTCCTATTTGGATTCAGGCCCTTGCACCAAATTGATAAATTTAAAGTTATAAAACTTTAGATTTGCACCAAGGTTCTATCACTTACTGTGTAACATTGGGTATGTTAAGCTTTCTACAGTTTACTTATCTAAGTTGGAATAATAATGATGCTATGTAAGAGTTTTGGGAGGGATAAATGAATTAATGTAAAGTGCATGGCATAAGACTGACATAGAGAGCCCTCGCTGATCATTATACTCTCTCACTGTTGTAACCTACTGATATCACACTCATTCTTTAAGCCTCAGATCAGAAGTAATCTCTCTGTGAATCACTACTTAGTTCTTAGAGGATTAGTCACTCTATTCCTGCATTCTTTAAGTACATTCTTTAAGCTACATCTTTACTCCTTTCAATGTGCTGTAATATTTGTTTCAAGGCATCCTCATTAAACCGCAATCTCCCTCCAAGCAGAGATACTGATTAATGCAGTTCTACACCCCTTGCGCCCATCACCATGTCCTGTACATGATAGATGGTTAATAAATGTCTATTAGATACAGGATTCTGTATGCAACTTTTCAAATATAGTGAAGTGCATGCCATAAGAACACAGCAGAGCAAGTTTCAATGACATTAAAGAGATAGAGGCACAGAGATATGAGCTTATGGTCAAAGTGGATTTGTTTCATACCAAAGCTACTTATTACATTGAACAGGAATAAAAGGGCAGTCCGGGTGGCTCAGTGGTTTAGCGTTGCCTTCAGCCCGGGGCGTGATCCTGGAGACCCAGAATCGAGTTCCCGGTCAGGTTCCCTGCATGGGACCTGCTTCTCCCTCTGCCTGTGTCTCCGCACTCCCCCCCCGCCCCCACCTCTGTTCTCATGAATAAATAAATAAACTCTTTAAAAAAAGGAATAAAAGTCCCTCTTATTATTCTGGGTATGAACAGGGAATCATCTCATCAAAAGACAAAATTATAAATTAGTTTCAAATTAATTCAAATTGTAGAGCCCCCATTGAAAATGTAATGTACTCTGTGAAAAAGGCTGTCTGAAGTACTGAAATTCAAACAATGTTTAAAACAGGGAGAAAACTATGTCTGCTGCCTTTTTAATTAACCAATGATTTTAGAATGATTGCATCTCTTATCAGGGCTCTACTTTCATAATCACTCTTTTTCTCACTGATTCTACTATATTTACTTGTCTAAGCTTAGGCATAGTTGTTTGTACTCCAGACACATGCTTTAAGTCTGCATGACAGTTCATCACACAATTTGTTTTAATTATCAGTATACTGGGAACTCTTCTCATCCTCCTGTTTCTTAGTAATTAATAATAAGAATGAAGCTATTAATGAAAGCATATAATAACATTAACACAATGTACTTTACTGCCCAAACAGAAATGTTATTTAAGGTTTGGCATTTTCCACTTCTCTGACAAACATGCTACTCTAAACATAGTGAAAAATAAAATGCAATTTTACCATACCCCAGTAGAGAAAAACATAGATTTCAATATACTCTGGATCAATTTTCCTCCTAGGACACATTAGTCATGTTTTTTAGAATGCTGTGTACAGCAAATATATCATTAAAGATAATGAATATATATTTAACTCCACAATGACCAGAGGTTATTATGTAAAGCCAAATGATACATATTTAACATGATAGTAAAAATAATAATTTGAAATCTTTAAACATATCATGTTACCTATGATTTCCTAAGCATAATTATACTAGCATTTTCCATAAAATGATTGCTTACAAAGAAATCTATTCAATTAATATTCATTGATAGTCTCAAATGTATAAGATGTGTTAGGTGACCCCACAGACACTACACTTTAAATATTGGTGCACTGTCCCTTTTCCTCATTATAAAGTACAGATATAGATAGAAAAAGGAGTGATTTGTTTTTTAATGGTATGTGGTTAGTACAAGTTTGTTAGATGTATGAATGAATGAATGAATAAATGAATGAATGAATGAAAAAATAAATGACTAAACCATGGAATAAGAAATAGTCCTTCTGAAGGCATTTCATCTGTCATGTGTGAGGGCTTGGGGAAGGAGATTGATCACGTAGATGATTCTGCCTCTTATATAAGTAGTCCAACGGTAAGTAAGCTCAAATAAGAAAAAGAAAGTACCAGTTAGGGAATAAAAAAAAAAAGCCTTTAAAAATGGGAGATGGCATATGAGATATTTTGAAGACTTAAATGTGGAATGATATTAGAAGCCAATTCAGTCATACAATACTTTCTATCAAAAAGCAAGCATTGAACATTGCAGAAATATAAACCACATTAGGAAATATATATTCCTATTTTTTTTAAATTACTGTTGGTCTCCTGAACATCTTTCTCTCTGTTCTTGTCTTTCAACCCCTCTAACCATTGTATGGCTACAATAGTGGTTTAAACAATAACCTAAGGTTGAAACACAATTATGCAAATTACTCAATACATATGCTTTGGAATTTTACTTAACATGTCTAAACATGAATCTCCCTATCCAGAAAATAGACGATTAATGCTTAACTCTGATTGTTTAAAAGATTATTTGCAAAGTACATGAACAATATCAGACAGAAAGTAAAACCTCAAGAAAGTAGTTACTTGTTTCCTCCCCCCTCCTACCTTCCCACGCCGCACCCCCACCACGTCCTCCTTTATCATCCTCATTTCACAATCTTTCTAATCTAATTAGTTATTTATCTGAACTCTGCAGGAGTTATAGCTATTTAAAACATAGATCCTTAGGTGTATAGTGAGCACAATATAAATACTCATTAACTGTATTGGTATTCTATAGAGACACAAAACTGTTCGAAGAGGAAAAATTTTCCTTTTCATGCCTAAAATGCAACTGAAACTTTACTAAAAAATTAAACTTTTCAATCTTTGATTAAAAGGTGTTATATAAATTAAAAGTAGTTTCATTAGCCATTGTCCTTATT
Source organism: Canis aureus (assembly GCF_053574225.1). Taxonomy (NCBI): domain Eukaryota; kingdom Metazoa; phylum Chordata; class Mammalia; order Carnivora; family Canidae; genus Canis; species Canis aureus. The sequence goes on from NC_135620.1 coordinate 32,451,392, forward strand.
AGTGAAAAATCTATATACCTAGAGGGACAGTGGCATCTCAAATTTCCATGCCTAAATGATATATTCTGAGTTAGATTTCATAATGTTGCAACTTGAATGTAATCAGAAATGATTAAGATCCATGCTTCAAAAAATTGAAAGGTAAGCTATGAATATTTTCCTCCTAGATAAATTAAAATAATAAGATCTCTATTAAAACTCTGTTAATTCTCTGAAAAGTTAATCCCAAGACAAGAGATTGGACATAAAATCTATTTCTACATAGTAACTTATAAACAATGTTTTAGTGGAGTTTTTACTTTCATAATTTACATATGCATTACCATATACTCTGAACATTTTATGAGACAACATTTTATAGATTCAGCATTATTCCCAGTTATAGTTGCTGTCACATTTGTGTCATTTCCACAGATATTTCCCCCTAAAAGACCTAACATTATTTGCGCATTTAATGTTGGTTTATGTGGTTATAGAATTTTGTTTTTAAACTCACACATCTCACTATTTTTCACATTTATTTGCATTCTCTCTTGGTTGCTTCCCTAGAATCCAGAGGAGAGAGAGGAAGGTTATGTTCCAGATGGTAAAGGAAGTAATATAGCCAAGAGATAAAATGAGCAATGGGAAGTCATAATACTGAGTAGGGGTAACAAGCAAAGGTTCAATACTATTACAAGGAAGCAATAAGGGGACTGAGGTTCTGAGTCAGTATTTTCTGGAGTAGTCCAAGGTAATTTTTAAACCACAATTTCCATATTAAGAATATACATAAAGAAGGATGCCTGGGCGGCTCAGCTGTTGAGTGTCTGCCTTTGGCTCAGGGCGTGATCCTGGTCTGGGGATCAAGTCCCACATCGGGGTCCTGCAGGGAGCCTGCTTTTCCCTCTGCCATGTCTCTGGCTCTCTTTCTGTGTCTCTCATGAATATATAAAATCTTAAAAAAAAAGAATATACATAAAGAATTAAGCTTTTACACGACTGTAGTTTCTTACTCTAAGTTAGAATATTTGGGCAAACAAAATACTATTGAATAAAATCTTGGAAAAGAAACTTAGGGAATGGAAGAAAATGAGGTACTTAATAAAATAAGAAATGCTACTTTCCCAATGTGGAGCATGTTAATCATTAGTTCTACATAACTTCAAAGAGGATTTACAGAAAAAAAGTGAAAGATTCTCATAACATATCAATTTGGAAAGCATAGCAAAATCAAGATTTCTTTACAACAGAACACCTGGGAACCCTTAATAAGATGACAGGCATTCTAAATCTCCACCATTGGGTATCTTAAGAGACCTGAATTCTTTGGCACATGGTATCAGACATGGCTTCATGAAACTAAGGGCATGTTCTTTCATATAGGGAGATTGTTTTAGAGAGTGTGGGTTAGTTCAGAAATCTTGTGTCACACACTGGGGTTAAGAAGTTGAACAAACATGAACCCTGTCCATAAGAAGAAGTGTGTGATCTTCTTTAGTAATACTGATACTTTATTTCCCCTTGAACACAGTTGTGCAGACTACATGGGGAATTAGAACTCCTAAGGGGGTATTACTACTGCATGGTAGCTTAGAAACCCGTTTCCTTGAATCATGTGATGCATTCCTACTGCTTTGTGCTCCTTCTTTTTCAAGTCAAGGTATTACTTCTGTAAATATTATAACTCTGAAGTCAGCAAATTCAACCTGTGTTTTAAAATCTTCACCACAGAGGAGTGGTTACAATTATTTCAAGACCTCTTTGCTTTCATCTCCCCTGCTATGCTTGCACTGAGAGCAACAAGAGGAAACTTAATAGCTGTTAGCCATGGAAGAAAAGATCAAGTGACCATTCCTCTTGTGAAAGTAAACAATTCTGATCTTCACAACAACAAAAGCATTATTTTACTTGAATTTTTCTGTGACTAACAGTTATGGTAGCTCTCAGTGTCTCTTGTTTCAAGATCTGCAGGATCTAGGAGAGTTTAAAGTTTGGTAGTAAATTCTATTAACAGTCAAGAGTAGATTTTGAAATGTCCTTTCCATATTGTTGGTTTGATACCATTAGTGAGAGCAAACTATCTAGTAATCACTCTGTCAAGAGAAAAGAATGGCCTCTTGAAAATTGGACATTTGACTAATTAAATAAAGTAGGCAGAGGAACATACTTGAAATCTAATTCATGATCCAGATTTAGAAATCAATATTTTATTTTTAAATCTCATCGTATTTTCCTAACATGTTTTCTCATGTGTTTCTATTACGACAAGTTCTAATAGTAAGGATTTTGCTTTCTGCAATTAGACTATTTGAAATGGTGCTACTACCAATGCAGTTGTCTTGCATTTTAGGGACTGGTAATGAATATCATATTTAGCTGCCTACAAATTCAAGTACATTTACGTGTCAGCATCAGTTTATAGATAACACTGCCACAATAAGATATGGAAATTGGCTGCTACTTTCAAAAAGAATGCTTAAATATTTCCCTCTAACAATAATTAGAAACAAGGCTTAAATTTGCCAAAAGAAAAAAATGTTGATTTTTGATTACTGATGTGCATTTTCAAAATTATGGTTACATGCAAATCTTTCATAGATCTGTCTACAAAGAATATTGTTGGGGGAAAATAACTCAGCTTTTATCCTAGTTATTGCACTTGTCAAACTTTATTTGAATTAAAGTACTTAGTATATTATTTCAGAGTCATAATAATACAGCACAAAGGGAACATTCATTGTTTTAAAGCATTTACATCAAGAGAAAAGATATAAAAATTCTGATAAAAGACACTATAAAAAATGAAAAAGTAAGTAATTTCCTTCAAGATTCAGGCTTTGAATAATAAAATATATGTCATGTATGTTCTCTAACCCTTCATTCATTTATATAACCAAATTTCAAATTAACCTCAATAATTTTATAAGACATCTGAACAGTTGCTACAGTTTTGGGTTCTTGCCAAGATAAGATGTACTGCAACCAAATTCTGTAATGTCAAAAGGCCTAGAAAGTCTTTATAAGGTTTAAATTAGCATCAGATCAAAATTAGAGTCTTAAATGGGGCTTGGTTATTTTTAAGCTTTCCCAAAATGTTAGCAAGAGACAATTAAGAGTTAATCCTCTTTAAACTTAATCTCAGACCTAAAATCCTTTAATCAATCAACAAACACTTATTGAACATACAACATTCTAATTACACAAGAAAAAACAAATAAGTAAAAGGAAAAAAATAGAAATTTTTCATTTTAAGTCACTCAGTGTCTGTCAAAGAACTGTAACCTATATGCTGTATGTCCCTAAGCATATGCCCCAAGAATTAAGAGGGTCAAAGAAGAAACCATTTATATATGTGTGTGTGTGTATCCATATACATATGTATGTATATGTAATTGTATATGAGTATATATTAAATACTTTGCATAATAAGCAAATATATATTTAAAAGTAGAAAAAAGTCTATACATTTTGAGTCCATATCTCTACTGGAACAATATCAGATTATAAAATAATATACTACAATTTAGTGGTTAAAAATAAAATAATCTCATTTGTTAGAAATTTAAATGTTTATATTATTATTTAAAATATCTACCAATACCAATGTAATTCAATTAGTGTGGCTAATAGGAGGTCTTGAATAGGATGGAGCTTAGCACCATCCATATATCTATATCAAATGACTTGAAATAAAAAGAAAAAATTGTTTATAAAAAAGAAATGTAAATAAATAAAACATGAAATAATATGTTTGAACCTTTTATTTTAGGGGATAATTATGTGACCAGCACTGTGTTGGGCACTTTTTTATGCATGTTATAAATCAACCTTGATGATCACCCTAAAACCTATTATCTCTATTCACATTTTTAGACATAAATCTCTAAGGTTCACAGATGTAAAGCATGTAAATCAAGCTCATATGGTTAAACAGTAGAACCTCTAAATTAAGATAATAAACTTTTCCCAATCTATTTATTTTTGTTGTCTAGTGAGAGGCAGTATAGGATAGAGATTAGGAGCCTAGTATCCCTATTTTCAGCTCAAGCTATGTGACATTGAATAAATTAGGTTTGTTTTTTAATCTTTAAAAATGGGGGAAAACAATAGTATTTACATGAAATACATGGATTTGGTGAGATCTGAATGATAATGTGTATATCATGTAGAACATCACAGAGTTCATGGTAAGTATACAATAAAATTCATCTAATATTATTAGGGATTCATTTCGTGATCCTTAGGGATCACTGTGGCAAATTGTATTTTTCTTAAAATGACAATAATAATCCATTTGTTCATCTCATAATGTGACCTCACCTTTTTCTAATAAGACATAGAGTCTATGTTTTCTTCCCTTGGAACTGGGTGAAACTTTGTGACAGTCAAAACCAACAGAACTGAAGGAAATGAAGTTATGTGACTTCCAAAGTTAGGTCATAAAGGTAGTAGAGTATCTGCCTATCACTATGTCACTGTATCACTCTGTCTCTGTCTCTTTGTCTCGCTGTGCTTATTGTTAGAGTCCAATCGCCTGCTGAGAGTAAGTACCAGCTATATGTATGTACAGGTGATGTGTAGACATTCCAGCCAAAAATTCCAGCTATATCCCCAATCAACAGCCATCATCTGCCAGACAAGTGAGTGAAAAAGTCTTTGAAGTAATACCAGTTTCTGCTAAGATCTGACTCAATTTCCATGAGATAAGAGCAAGAACCACCAAGCCTAGGCCCATCACCTCCATAATGATGAGATATATGAATGAGGAACACAAATGAGCAGATACCACTGTTTGGTGGGGTGATTTATAGCAAATAGCTAATCAGTCCACTCACCAAGTTCCCTTTTCAATTTTTTTTTTCTGTTAAAAATAGGTGGATTAAATATGTTCTGAATTTGATTTTTTAAAAATTCTAGTTACATAGTTGAAGCATGTGTTTTTTTCTAAATGACTAGATCTTACAGAGATTCACAGAGTTAACAAAAATTTACATTTTTATGCTACCCAAAAAGAAAGGGATGATCTAAAAAAAAGAAAAGAAAGGGATGATCTGTCACTATTCTGAGCAAGTCTGGCATAATATGATGAACAAAAGAGCACATGCATATCTTAAGTGACTTCTTCCAAAGGTCCAGAAAAGAAGAACATTTCCATCATCAATCACCACAGTACTGGGAATTTAGGACCCTTCCTCTTATGGCACTAACTGGAGGGAGTTCTTTTTTTTTTTTTAATTTTTTTTTTTATTTATTTATGATAGTCACAGAGAGAGAGAGAGAGGCAGAGACACAGGCAGAGGGAGAAGCAGGCTCCATGCACCGGGAGCCCGACGTGGGATTCGATCCCGGGTCTCCAGGATCGCGCCCTGGGCCAAAGGCAGGCGCCAAACCGCTGCGCCACCCAGGGATCCCGAGGGAGTTCTGATAGTTAATAAAGAAGACAAGGCATGCAGTAAGCAAAGTGCTAAGACACATTGAGGATAACCATTCACTCAGAGTGTCAACAACTCAGGAAAATGTAATCAACTTTTTTTAACACAGAAGTAAAAACCGATCCTTCTCTTCGGATTTACACATAGTACAGGTGTCTGAATTCAAACTGCTAACTAATAATTCAGTTGCATTACCCAGCTTTATGTATAAAGGCTAGAGGCTTTAACTCTTTCCAGAACAATCTGTCAGACAAAAATCTCTCAAAGAGTGGCATTTGTTTGGGTAGTATCAGGCCCCATAAGAGCACTTCTATAAAGAGAGATGCTTATTGCATTAAGTACATTAAGGAGAGGGGGGTATTCCTTGAGTATAGAGCTATTCTTATATTTTAAAAGACAAACTGTAATTTTCACAGGAAATTAAATGGCCTGGACTTTCTCTCACTTTGAGAAACTGTTCTTCCAGAAAAGAAATCTGCGATAAAATTTTATAAAGCAGAATATCACCAACTTGGCGTTTTAAAAAGAGAAATGGCAAAGGAAAGAAAATAAAACTTTAAATAAGATAAATTAACTCTAATTATATAGCTATAGAAATGTAATTATGTTCATTGAAGATAATAAAATGTTTCCATCAGAGCTTAAAGTTAAAGAAAGCATCTTGTCTCAGCAAATTAAAAAAAAAAGGCTCTAACTAATCATTATACTGTCCAGTGACAAGACCAGCACAGTCATATATTCCCTACCCCATTCTAAACTGCTATTTATATTACATCATTTATAAATGCATATTTTTTGTAAACTGGTTAAGTATTTGTGAGTTCATATAATAGTAAAAATAAGTAACAACATAAAATCAGTTGTTTAAAATTCAAAAGTAATAACTGTAAGGCTTTGATTTACCAAAATGTGCTTAATAGTGTTCTGAATCTTTCCCTTGGTGATAAACAATATGAATTACATAATGGCATATATTTGTTTAATATTTGGGCCAACTTTTTATTCAGGGACAAATGTTCCAGTTTGTCAAATAGCCAACGCTTTATCTATTTTTTACTGTTACCAGGCTGATGGCCATCTCTGTGTGTGTATGTGTGTTTTAACATCTTCACTAGATGGCAAATGAATAAAGTATAAAAACAATTTAGCCCCAAAAGCATTCTGTTTCAAGAAAGTTTGTACTCACTAACAATTAGGACAACTTAGGACTTTCAGTTATCTTTTTGGTCCTCATTCTGCAAATAGACCAAAAGGTTCCCAGAAAAATGGGGACTCTTGACTGCCAGATATAGAAAGAATGAGATTAGATTACTTTGAACATATACTTTGACACTATTTTCTCTCCTGCCCTGTGGTCATAAGGAATCATATATAGACAGAATTTCTGTAAACTATGGTCCACATGTGTTTACTATGCTATGGAAATACGTTTCCTCCTCATGCACCTCTCTGCTAGAATTTCTGAAAAACCCAAGAGGAGATCTCACCTGGACCAGTCATTGGTACTCAAGCTCCTAATCACCTTGAGCGGTCAATGGATGAACATGTGACTCAACCCAGGAAAACTTGAATTCTCCCCTGGGAATTTGAAAACTTAGGATAAAAGTAACTGGCTAACTGATTAAAGTCAAATTAAAAGGACGCCTGGGTGTCTTGGTGTTTGTCTGCCTCGGCTCAGAGCAGACACCGGGTCTGGGATCAAGTCCCACATCAGGCTCCTTGGAGGGAGCCTCTGCCTATGTCTCTGCCTCTCTCTCTGTGTCTCTCATGAATACATTAATAAAACCTTTAAAAATAAAGTTAAATTAAAATGTTAAGATGCTAACAGTCACACACACCATGGTATTAAAAAAAGAACATTTTCGGGATCCCTGGGTGGCGCAGCGGTTTAGCGCCTGCCTTTGGCCCGGGGCGTGATCCTGGAGACCCGGAATCAAATCCCGCGTCGGGCTCCTGGCGCATGGAGCCTGCTTCTCCCTCTGCCTGTGTCTCTGCTTCTCTCTCTCTCTGTGACTATCATAAATAAATAAAAATTTAAAAAAAGAACATTTTCTGTAGTAGAAAATAATAAAAGAGACGTGTAGAAAGGGAAAGATATGTGTTGTGTATGTGTGTGTGTGTGTAGGTGTGTGTGTTGGGGTGTGGGTTTGTGTGTAAGAAAGCAAAGGAATAGAGGTAAGGAAAGAAGAAGAGAGGGAGGAGCAAATGGAGAAGAAGAAGTAAAGGAAGAGAATGAAAGAGAGGGAGAGAGAGAGAGAAGCGAGGCCAGAAGGAAGAACACAGATTTCAATTTCCCTTAATAGCAGCCATGCTTCAACCAATTCTATTCTTGTCCTTTACAGAGTTTGAATAGGGGAACCTATCTTTTTTTCTCTTTTTAAAAAATTTATTCATGAGAGACACACAGAGAGAGGCAGAGACACAGGCAGAAGGAAAAGCAGGCTCCCTATGGGGAGCCCCATGTGGGACTTGATCCCAGGACCTCAGATCATGACCTGAGCCGAACCAGACACTCAACTACTGAGCCACCCAGGTGCCCCACTCTCTTGTTGCTGAAACTAGTTGTAGTTGGATGGGGGCATAACAGAAGGACTAAGTGGAATACACATATTAATTGAGGGGTCTGATCCAAAACTCAGGTTCCAATGAGTTTCTGCTTAGGCAACACTTAGTTTCCTGTGCATGGTCATGGTGGCTGAGGGGTCCTGACGGCAAGAAATGCAGCATTAGTGTGGTTTCTCCAGGCTGAACCATTGGAAAGTACGAAGGTAGGATATCAACATGTGGAAGAGCTTACAAACATAAGGTAACTCACTATACAGACCTCAAACAGCACTGACCACTGTTAATGTATTTAGATCATCATGAAATGATGTAATTTATGTAAGCAGCCTAGGTATTTTTATGCACACATTTTCACTTAGCAATGCCTATAAAATCAGCAATAAAGTAAGCAATAATTTTATGCATGATATTGGCAAGCCAACAAACAATCATCTGGATACTTACTTCATAATATTTACCTGCGCCTAAATCATTTTTTATACTAAATTTGTATAAAGTATACAAATAGGCAATTGAGTGTGATTTCAGTTTTGTAAGATGTTGACTTTCTTCTCTCTCTCTTGTGGCCCCTCTTTCTCTCTCACACTCACACATGCATACATTTAGGAATAATAATTTGTGGTTAAAACTCAACGAGTGAGGAAAACAACTGAATAAACCACAGTTTTCATGTTTTAGGCTTAATTTATTGTATGATGGAAAAGGAATTATTGCAAATAGAAAAGTGAGAAACAACTTTAAAACAGTTGACCAGTTTGTTCTTTTAGGTTTTTGAAAGTATTTGTTTTTTTATGGGGAGGAATACATAGTGGGGCTGTCATTCTTTGCCCCCTCACCAGCGTGTGGTAATCAGTTGACTGTGGACTTCAAAATATCCTGGAGTCCAGGGATGCTGCCTTGTTTATACAAGGCCTCAAAGACCTCCATTCCACTCTTGACTTCCTAGCTTACACAACACCTCCAAGTGGGAAATTCTGCTGTTTCCCTCCTTGAGGATGAGCCCCATTCACTTCTTGAGCCAATCCAAATGGAATCTGTGTCAGAAGTTCAACATACCACGTGGTGATCATTTTTATTTCAATCAATTAATTAACAGCATTTTCCTATAACTTGCCTTTAAACTGTCATAATTTTAGCTGAATTAATAAAAAGTGGGGCTCTACTTTACTTTCCCCAAACAAACTCCCCTGTTCAGTTGATTATAAAATCACCCAAAACTCAGATTTACAGCCTGGGTCCTGACCTTCTGCTTGGTTGTTATGAGTTCCTTTTACCGGATCCTCAGGTCTAATTTATCTCAAGGCCAGATGTCATAATATGACAAATACAGAGACATATTTATACTAAAAAAATCTGTTTATCTAAAATTCAAATTTTACCAGGTGCCTTCCATTTGTTAATTCTGGCAATGGGTAGTTGGGTCCAGAGTATGAACCAGTACCAAATAAAGAGAATCCCTTCGTGGTATTAAAACCTTATCCAGCCCAAGAAAACACTTTGGTATAATGTCAGATCCCACAATATTGTCATAATTGAGTCTCTCTTTCACTAGCAAATATCTCTGATGATTTGTAGAATTTTCTCTACTCAAGATCTCATTTTTTAAATTTTTTAAAATTTTTATTTATTTATGATAGTCACAGAGAGAGAAAGAGAGAGAGGCAGAGACATAGGCAGAGGGAGAAGCAGGCTCCATGCACCAGGAGGCCGATGTGGGACTCAATCCCGGGTCTCCAGGATCGTGCCCTGGGCCAAAGGCAGGCACCAAACCACTGCGCCACCCAGGGATCCCAAGATCTCATTTTTTTTTTCAATAGCACAGAATCTCAGGTAATTTCAAAGGTAATGCCTACATTCTCCCTCAAAGTCCTAGCACTCCTAAATATAAACCCAGGTTTTATCATGCAAGCTAAATCTTTGGATTCCTAGCTCCCATGTTATCCAGAGTGAGCTCTTGAAGAATGCCACAGACTGGCATCTTGTATTAGTATGTCTGCAAATGTCACTACACGGTGATACCCCACACTTTCTGGTAGAAAGTGAGCATAGTCTAAGTTCCTCCAGATTTTCATAACAGAAGAGAAGCATTTGAGTTTCTATTACAATAATTAACAAAATGGAGGTTGTACTTGCAGTTGAAAATTGCCTTTAAGAGCAGTATTATCTTGCACATGATTACAAGTCTATAGTAATAGCTTTGTTTGTCCCTTGCCAGCAGTTTAGGAAAGAAACTAAAATTTTAAGTGTGATTTCCTTACTGCTCTTTTTAATTCTTACATATTCAGGGGTACTTAGGGCATACTTACGGTGATTTTTCTAAATAAGACAAAATCTTGGTTATTAAATGAAGCTAACTTTTAAAGACCAGTTCAAATAATTCAAAGCTATTGTCAGGGGGAAAAAAACCCTAGGGGATCTTAGAAACTAGGTATGTGCTTGCAAATTAGTTCACATGATACAGACTTTCTAACACAAACAAACAAAGCTGAATGCCATTTGAAATAATGTGTCAGTTATCTCAATGACCAGTATGGCCAAGTTTATTAACACTTGAAACAGAGTTATCTTGATAGAGTATTGAAACAAAACCAGGCGGCCCCTGGCTCAGTTGTTTAGCGTTGCCTAGGGCCCAGGCCGTCATCCTGGAGACACGGAATCAAGTCCTGCGTCAGGCTCCCTGCATGGAGCCTGCTTCTCTCTCTGCCTCTCTCTCTCTGTGTCTCTCATTAATCAATTAAAGAAAAAAAAATCGAAAACACTGGAATCAGTTATATACTCAAAGGTGGAGAAAGAACATACAAAATAACTGGGCAAAAATAATATAAATGCTTAGCAACAAATTCAAAAAGTATTTTTGAGAGCTGTCATTTATTTTGAACCAGTCTGAGAGTAATGATAAAGAGATTACTATTATATTTATTTATTATTCAACTGAAATAATGGTAATTGTGATATCTAGCATTTAAAAAAATCAAATCAGATAATTTAAATGATTATGAGAATAATTTGGTTTAACATCATATGAAAGAAATGAAATTCACTTCTTGAATTGAATTCTCCTTTATAAAAAGTGATAATGATAATTAAACAATAGTAAATGTATAGAAGCAACAAAAGAGATCTGTCTGTATATTAGGTATCAAAGTAGATGTGGTGCCCTGCAGCATAGTAGCCTTCTAGACATAAAGAAATAAGATGTACCTCATAGAACCGAGTAAACTCGGTAGTTGCCTTAGAATATGCTCAGGAAAAAAATGTAGCTTTAGTTCAACAAATAATGTCTTCCCTCTAGAAAATGTTCCTTTTTTAAAAAAATTTTTATTTATGATAGTCACACAGAGACAGAGAGAGGCAGAGACACAGGCAGAGGGAGAAGCAGGCTCCATGCACCAGGAGGCCGATGTGGGACTCAATCCCGGGTCTCCAGGATGACGCCCTGGGCCAAAGGCAGGCACCAAACCACTGTGCCACCCAGGGATCCCTAGAAAATGTTCCTTAATCAAACAGAAGTGTTAAAAGACCAAAAATGATACTGAATATGGCAAGGCTACCTGTTACATGCATATTAAAGCATTTAATTGACAAAATACTTAATTGACAAACTAAAGATGAAAACTTAGGTTACTTGAAGATCAGTGTCCAGAGAGGTGAAATTAAAGAGAAAGCAATCTAGAGTTGGAAAAAAATCATGATAAAATTTAAAGAATGAACAATATATCTTATACAAAACAAAAATGGTGCAATGAAAGATGAAATGGGATAGTAACACTAAAGAAGCTAGCATGTTTTTGAGCACTTATACTGATTCGGTACTTTGGTAATACCTTACAGAGTTCATCTCACTTGCTTATCAAACGTGCATTTAATGTAGGCTTTGTCATGTCTACATGCATAGGACAAATGTATTCATAACATTTGAGTCACTTGTTCAAAATCACCTACAGAGTGGTGAAGCCAAGATTAAAACTGAGGTCTGAAATCCAAGGTAATGTCGCTAGCTATTGTACCAAACCATCCATGAGTGCTACATAACTGGTTACTGACAATGAGCTGAAGGGCATCTTAAAAAGAAGAATACCTCCCTTTCCACTACCCCTTGTTTGTTTTCCAGAATTAGGAGTCTCTCATGTTCTGTCTCCCTCTCTGATATTTCCCATTCATTTTCTCTCCTTTCCTCTTTATTCCCTTTCACTATTTTTTATATTCCTCAAATGAATGAGACCATATAATGTTCGACCTTCTCCGATTGACTTACTTCACTCAGCATAATACCCTCCAGTTCCATCCAGGTCGAAGCAAATGGTGGGTATTTGTTGTTTCTAATAGCTGAGTAATATCCCATTGTATACATAAACCACATCTTCTTTATCCATTCATCTTTCGATGGACACCGAGGCTCCTTCCACAGTTCGGCTATTGTGGACATTGCTGCTAGAAACATTGGGGTGCAGGTGTCCTGGCATTTCACTGCATCTCTATCTTTGGGGTAAATCCCCAGTGGTTCAGTTGCTGGGTCAGAGGGCATTTCTATTTTTAACTCTTTGAGGAACCTCCACACAGTTTCCCAGAGTGGCTGCACCAGTTCACATTCCCACCAACAGTGCAAGAGGGTTCCCCTTTCTCCACATCCTCTCCAACATTTGTGGTTTCCTGTCTTGTTAATTTGCCCCATTCTCACTGGTGTGAGATGGTATCTCATTGTGGTTTTGATTTGCATTTCCCTGAGCGCAAGTGATGCGGAGCATTTTCTCATGTGCTTGTTGGCCATGTCTATGTCTTTTCCTGTGAGATTTCTGTTCATGTCTTTTGCCCATTTCATGATTGAATTGTTTCTTTGGTGTTGAGTTTAATAAATTCTTTATAGATCTCGGATACTAGCCCTTTATCTGATAGGTCATTTGCAAGTATCTTCTCCCATTCTATAAGTTGTCTTTTAGTTTTGTTGACTGTTTCTTTTGCTGTGCAGAAGCTTTTTATCTTGATATACCCACCACTTTAAATCACAGCCAGCACCAACCATCACACACATAAATGAGGTCAGCAGACTGCAGTCATTTGAGTCCAGAAAAAGCCATCAGAAGAACTGTTCAGCTAAGCTCAGTTCAAATTCCTCATAGATATGGTTGTAAGCTAATAAGTGATTGCTGTTTTCAGCCATGGGGAAAAATTTTTTTTCCATGAAGTAAATATTTTAGGCTGTGTGGACTATACAATCTCTATCACAACCACTCAACTCTGTTGTTGTAGCACAAAAGCAGCCATAGACAATAAGCAAATAAACGGGCATAGCTGTGTTCCAGTAAAACGTTATTTATAAAAACAGGTAGTGAACAAACAAAACACTGAAAAAAAAAGGCAACAAAACAGGCAACACTTGGATTTGGCCCTCAGGCAGTAGTCAACATTTGTTTTAAGCCAAAAAAATTTAGGGTGATTTGTTATATAGCAAAAGCTGATAGCTAGATCAAGATGAGTTTATTAACATTGAGAAAATCAATTCTGTAATTAGAATTTGCATTACAAGTAAAATCAGAATTACATTGCTCCAATTAAAATCTGCTTCCTAAATACCAACTTTTCATCACTGAATAGAAAAGAAAATGCTTTTTCCCCTCTCTAATTCAAATTTATTTTTGGTGGAAGTGATTGCTTAAAACTTGGGATATAATACTAAGGTTATATTAATTAGAAAAATAATAATGTAACAAATTTCATGCAATACCCTTTCCTGGCTCTATGAGATCAACACGCATGTACACACACAGTTAAGGTTTAAAAATCACTAGTTAAATGTGCTTTAAAAACCACAGTTGCTAAGCAAGATTACAAACCCACTGATGTAAGGAATGTTAAAAAGAATTAAAAAAGAAAACTAAAAATTTGCAAATGTCTTATTATGCATATTATATTATTATTTAATAAAGTGTCAAATGTGGCCCTTCATGTTATATGCCAGTTGTAAAGGCCATTTCTAAAACTAGAGTTAAAAGAGTAGATGATGCTGAGGAATATGGTAGTTTTAAAAGACCTGTGTGTCCTTGAGTGCTGAATGAAGATAATTTTAACCCAAATACGTCAGTTTTAATTTATGCAGAATATATCTCAAGAGAAGTTCTGTTAATGTTATTAACTGAGGGAAGGATTTTAGTGTAAAAGAGAACTGATAACATCAAGGAATGTGTATGTATGTATGTATGTATGGAATGAATGAAGAGTAGGGGCAGAATGTGGACAGCAGAGAGTAGAAAGACAGGAGAGAACACTTAGCAAAGAGTAAAGTTTGATTTGAGCTTCAAAGGAAACTTCAGTTTAAAGCAGAGTAAGAACAGTTCTGCATTGAAGATCAATATTAGCAAAAAGAAAAAAGAAAAATCTAACCTAGATATGTTACTGCTATAACTTATGTGGGTTAAAAACACAGTATAAGGACCTTTGAGAACATTTTAGAATCTGTCAAAATTCTATCAGGAGATATAACAAAACTAAGGAATAATTCCTGTCTTTATGAATAGTCAGGGATTTGGCAGATGAATTTAAGCCAACATTTTTGGTAGTTAGTTGAATATAAATTAAAAATAGATGTACAAATGATAGGCCCTTAGTATATTAAAAACAGTGACATATTAACACTAGGTGTTAAGATCAAAATTATGTAAGAAGTAATTATGATTTAAGCAATGAAAAGTTTGTAGATTAACATCTTATTAGAGTTGTGGTTTTTATAAATAAATGGATTGGTTCATAATTTTTTTTTTTAATGAATAAGTTTTTCAGACACAGCAAATGTTTGGAACCTATTAGCAAAATATAGGAAAAGAAGAAAATTCTTGACATGGGCATTTTAAGAGTCATCTTAAATTTTAAGAAAAAGTAGGAGTCATTTCTGTGGATTGCTGAAAAGAATATAAATTGGCACAGTGTTTCTTAATGTATTTTGGTGTTAAGGATCAAGAGTTAATTGTTCATGTATTTCATATGATCCTACTCATAATAATAACTATTATAGAATTTTAACACAAGTATATTCATTGAAGTCATTTAATTTTTCTAAACTGACAACAGAAATATATTATATTAAATAAAAAACAGTATATAAAATTACTACATTTTATACGACCACGAAAAATTCTGAAGTTTCAACAATCTGAGAACCTCATTACCTTAGTTAAGTAATATAAAAGCAAAATAAAAATCACATGTATATAATGATCATATATATGTATATATATGTGTATATATATATATATATATATATATACACACACACACACACACACATACTTACTTGTAGAGAAAAATCTGTCACAAAATATACTAAACTAATATAGTAATGATTCCAGAAGTGGTAGCATTTACTCCTTTTACACTTTTAAAATTTTCTAAATTTGCAAATACAAACCAATATTGTTTTTATAGGGATTTAAAAACATGTGTCAGGAAATCCTATAACTTCTAGCTCAAAAACTCTTAAATGTTTCTTACTCCAACATTCAAGGCTGGTCACAGTCTGTTACCAAGTACCTTTTTTATCCAACTCTACTCTTCCTTTCCACCTACTGCAGAGAGATCACACTTCCTTATTTTTATTCTCCAGTCCAGTGCTTTTGTTCTGTTTACCTAAAACACTTAACCTTTTTCTCCCAATCTGTCTCCTTCGTGTTTTTAAATCTTCCCCTCTAGTGCAGATCACCTCTGACTTACAGTGGGGTTACATCCTAATGAACCCAGCATAAATTGAAATTATCCTAAATTGAAATGCTTAGCCTAGCCTATTATAAATGTGTTCAGAACACTTACATTAGCCTACAGTTGGGCAAGATCACTTAACACAAAGCCTATTTTATAATAAAATGTTAAGTATCTCATGTAATGTACTGAATACTGCACTGAAAGTAAAACACAGAGTGGTGATATGGGTGCAGAATGGCTGTAAGTGTATCAGTTGTTTGCCCTGGAGGTCAGGTGGCTGACTGGGAGCTGAAGCTCACTGCCTCTACCCAGCATCACAGGAAAGTATCATACCGCAGACTGCTGGGAAAAGATCAAAGTTCAAAATTTGAAGAACAGTTTCTACTGATTGTGTATCACTTTCACACCACGGTAAGTCAAAAAATTTTAAGTTAAACCATAGTAAGTCAGGGACCATCTGTCCCCTCACATCCCAGAAACCCTAGGTAACCACTGTGCTGAATGGTTCTCTTAACTTTTATTGATAGTGAAATGCCACCTACTCAACTGTCAGGGCTAGAAATCCAACTTAAACCACCTTTACCAAAATGGAAAAAAATGAGGGAAAGGTTAATATGTTTGCTTATTTTAGGCAGGGTTTTCAACCTCAGTATTACTGATACTCTGTGTGTATGGTGGTGGTGGGGGAGGGGGGCATTGTGGCTTGTACATTGTAGGAGGTTTAGCAGCATCCCTGGCCTCTAACCACTGAACACCAGAAGCATCCCCAGTGTCACAAACAAATGTTTCTAGACACTGCCAAATGTCCTCTTGGAGGCAAAATTAGAGAAAATTGTAAAGGCCTGCCTGACTCTAAAGAACTAAAATCACATTCTCAAAATTAGTTCCTCCATCCAAAAGGTTGTCACTCCACAAGCTGATCACTGTCAAGCCCAGACTTCAAACTTACCAAATTAAACACTTTATGACATACAAATACATCATTCAAAATAGTAACTCTGATTAAAAAAAATCAGATGTGATCTCTAATTGCCCTAACCATGAATTAATCTATTAATAGTGTATTAGACTATTTGGAGAGACAAGGGCAGGACCCCTTCTTTGCCCTAACCTACAGTATTTCTGTTGGTACTAATCAACCACCTATAGAAATAAGATGTTTTGTCGAAGAAGAGTGTGTTCAGATGTTCTCTGTTTAGTAAGACAGTGAGTTGCTTAAACTCAAGCAAAGCATTTCCAACATCTTTTATGCATCCTCAGTTCCCAGAATGTTGCCTTGTAGAAAGTTCCATACATAGTGTCTTATTAACTAAAACTTTTTAAAGGAGGTTACATTTTTTTTTAACTCACTTAGAATAAACTTCCCACTTTTTTATGTGTTTCAAAAAGTATCTTACAATTTCTGTAGAAACCTTTTGAATATATTAAATTCAATTTGTTCTGTAAAATTTAAATTCTTAAAATAATGTTTTAAAAATAAGAACCTGCTTTATATTTTGATTAATTTGATATAAGTGAGCAGTAAATTTGCCATCTAGAATCAAATATGCAGTGTGATAGAATTAAAAGACAGAATAGGAAAATATGGAATGAAGACTAAATATAAACTATCTGAGAGAAGGAAGTACTTATTACACTTATGCTAAATACTTTGCTGATAATATTCCAGAAATTATATTTATATATAATTTAATTATGTAATATAAATAGATATATTTATATAGATAAGTAAAATTTATGTTTCTACATGTGCAGATGTGTGCATGCATATATATTTTTTAAATAAAATGTCTGGCAACACTCATGACCTATGAAGAGTTTTATAATTATATATATATTTGAAATATTTTAAATTTATATTCTTAGTCAAATATCCATGAGGTTTAATATATTTAAAAAAGAAAAGTTTTTTAAAAATTGTTTACAACACTTTGTTTAGAAATAAAAATGTAGGGGCACCTGGGTGGCTCAATGGTTGAGCATCTGTCTTTGGCTCAGGTCATGATACTGGGGTCTCGGGATCGAGTCCCACATCGGACTCTCTACTGGGAGCCTGCTTCTCCCTTGCCTATGTCTCTGCCTCTCTCTCTGTGTCTCTCATGGATAAATAAATAACATCTTTTTTAAAAAGGAAATAAAAATGTATTATGTTGATCCAGTGCTCCTATTACATCATACTTTTAAAAATAGAAGATGATAAAGCAAAAGATTTCAGGTTAAGAATACTAGTCTCAAGTCAAGGAAACACAAATTCAAATTGGATTTTAAAGAGATTGAAAGCAAACTAAATGAGCCTTGTATATATTTTTTGTTTCCTATAATTTTACAAAGCAATTTTTATCTGTCAGAGAGGGCTGTACTTGATATTGAAAAAAACTAATTTAAATAAGATGTAAAGAACTGCCATACAAAAACCAAAATAAGAACCTGACTTCCATAGCATACATATTATTTGATCTTCTAAGAACATATTTCACAAAAACAATGAAGCAATATTAATAATTAGCATCTAAGTGTTGTCTCATAAATTAATAAGCAAATACTATCTAATACTGATCAAACATAAATGTTTTTTAATGGTATGGAATACTTCTTTGATTTGTTGCATTTTTGTTTTTGATTGTTTTGTGATTTTGTCTCAGTCTGCTGTCTGGGCATTTTTTATAACAGCTTTATTGAGATATAATTCACATACCATACAATTCACATTTAAAGTATACAATTCAATGTTTTGTATATTCACAGTTATACAACTGTCACCACAATTGGTCAGGATATTTTCATCCCCCAAAAGAAAGGCCATACTCACTCATCACCCATCATTTCTGTCTAAACTCTTCCCAGACATACGGCAACCACTAATTTTACTTTCTATCTATATTTGCCTATTCTGGACATTTTATACAAAAGGAATCATAGAATATGTGGTCTTTTGTGACTGACCTCTTTCACTTGATATAATGTTTTCAAAGTTCACCAATGTTGTAGCATGTATGAATACTTTATTTTGTTCTATTGCCAGATAATATTCTATTTTATGGATATACCAATATTATTTATCCATTATGTTCTGATGGATATTTGAATTGTCTTGACTTTTTTGTCTATTGTAAATAGTTCTGCTATGAACATTTATATACAAAGTTTTGTGTAGACATATGTTTCCATTTCTCTTGAGTATATACCCAGGAATGAATGGTTTTGTTTTTTGAAAACAGAAGAATGCACTGCTAAACACATTGTTTTTATCCTATTTTTGTCATGTAATTTCTATTTTCTTAACAGCTGGGGAAAAACTAGTTTTTTGAAACAACACGACATTTTGTTCTTGTGACGTTCATAAGACATAATTTCAAATGATAATTTTGCTTTCCATTTTATAAATATCACCAATATTGGAACTCATATAAATAGTGGCTTACCTCCTATTTTTAGTTGAAACCCAGTTTAAAAAGCCAACAAGTTATGTAAGCTTCCATCTAACCTGACATTTTTTTTCTCTAAACAGAAATATTTGGCTATTTAAAATTTTAATACATGGCTAAGAAACTAAGAGAATATCACATGTCATGTGAGAATTCTTTCAGATCTTCCTATCTTAAATTGTAATAAATGTCTTTCTTCTGTGGGGCGAGCAATTGAAATGTTATCCATCAGTATTCTGTTTCAATTCAGTAGAAATGAAAAATGCCTGATGTCACTGTCAAACACATTCAGGAAGATTTGATGAGCAAGCCCCTAGGAAAATTGTCTTTTCTCAGCAATGCTCTGATGATTGGCACAATTTGTGTGCAGATGTTTCCTTTAATTTACAATTCTGATAGAGAAGAACTTACCTTTTTTCAGATGATGTACCCATAATATAACAAGAAAATGCATTACTAAGAAATTATGACATATATGAGAATTTTAAAGTGCCTTTTGAGAACAACTATAGCTCTAGAACCAGTGTCCCGCTTTGCTTCATCAGTTTATAGATTCCCTGATTTCATATTGTCATACCATGGAGTGCATATTAAATTTTAAATATTGAGTGAATGCTGTTAATACATTTTTTTCACAATCAAATAAGAAAATTGCTTTAATATAATAATAAGGATTGGGACTTTTATAGTGACAAACTATATTGGAGGTGGCATATTAGAGGTAAGAAAGAAAAAAAAGAGTAGATAAATACAAACTCATGTTTAACCTGACTGAAATTCAATCCAAAAGTTTTGATCCATTAGAAATGCCTTTGTTTTGTCAAAAAATATCTCAACGTGGCTCTAGGTGTAAATCAGAATTTTACCAAGTCATGTACAATCCACAATTCCTAGTCCATTATGACGTTGCTTAGGTAAGTTGATCAAAATGTACATGGTTTCTCTACCCGAAGAACCACTAAGAGAAAGAAGTACTGAACTGCCAAAGAAATTCCTAGTATGGGACTGAGTTTGAGTGATCAATATTAAATTCCTTAGTAGCACACAAATAAACAATCTAACTTTACACCTAATGGATCTAGAAAAAGAACAACAACAACAACAACAACAACAAAAAAGAAAAACTGAAAGAACAGTGGAAGGAAGGAAATAATAAAGATTACAGAAGAAATAAACATATAGAAAGTAAAATGTCACTAGAATAGATCAATGAAACCAGAAGCTAGTTCTTTGAAAAGATCAACAACATTGATAAACCTCTAGCCAGATTCACAGAGAAAGAGAGAGAGAGAAAGAAAGGACTCAAACAAAATCTCAGATGAAGGAGAAATAACAATCAACTCTACAGGAATACAAACAACTATAAAAGAATGTTACGGGAAGTTATATGACAACAAATTAGACAACCTAGAAGAAATGGATAAATTCCTGGAAACATATAACCTACCAAAACTGAAGCAAGAAGAAACAGCAAATTTAAACAGACCCATAATGAGCAAGAGAGTAAATCAGTAATTAAAAAACTCCCAACAAACAAAAGTCCAGGACCAGACGCCTTCACAGGCAAATTCTACCAAACATTTAAAGAAGAGTCAATAACTATTTTTCTCAAACTATTCCAAAAAATAGAAGAGGAAGAAGGAAAACTTCCAAATTCACTCTATGAGGACATTACCCTGATACCAAAAACATATAAAGACATTACCAAAAAAATAGAACTATAGGCCAATATCCTTGATGAACATGTGTGCAAAAATCCGCAAACCAAATCGAACAATACATTAAATAACTTATTCACCATGGTCAAATCGGATTTATTCTTGAGATTCAAGGGCGGTTTGATTTTGCAAATCGAACAATATGATACATCAACATCAACAAGCAAAAGGATAAAAATCATACGATAATTTTAAGAGATGCAGAAAAAGCATTTGGCAAAGTACAACATACATTCATGATAAAACTCCTCCACAAAATAGGTTTAGAGGAAATATATCTTAACATAATATAGACCATACATAACGTAGCTAACAACATAATCAATGGGGAAAAACTGAAAACTTTCCCCCTAAGGTCAGGAACAAGAAAGGATGTCCACTCTCACCATTTATTCAACACAGTACTGGAAGTCCTGGCTACAGCAATCATACAACCAAAAGGCATCTAAATTGGTAAGGAAGAAGTAAAACTTACTGTTTGCAGACGACATGATGTTATATAGAGAAAACCCTAAAGACTCCACCAAAAACTACTCGAACTGATAAATGAATTCAGGAGGATACAAAATCAAAGTGCAGAAATCTGTTGCATTTCTACACACTAATGATGAAGCATCAGAAAACAGAACTTAAGAAAATAATACCATTTACAACTGCATGAAGGATAATAAAATACTTGGAAATAAACTTAACCAAAGAGATGAAACACCTATATTCTGAAAATTATAAAACATTGATGAAAGAAATTAAAGATGACACAAAGAAATGGATAGACATTCCATGCTCATGGATTGGAAGAACAGATATTGGTGAAATGCCTATCATTGCCAAAAGCAATCTACAAATTTAATGCAATCCCTACCAAAATACCAACAGCATTTTTCACAGAACTAGAGCAAGCAATTCTAAAATTTTTTTATAGAACCACAAAAAACCTCAAATAACCAAAGCAATTTTGAAAAAGGAAAGCAAAGCTGAAGGTATCACAATTCCACACTTCAAGTTATACTACAAAGCTATAGTAATCAAAATAGTATGGTACTAGCACAAAAATAGACACATAGATCAATGGAACAGAATAGAAAACCTAGAAATAAACCCAGAAATAAATCAACAGTTCTATGGTTAATTAATCTTCAACAAAGCTGGAAAGAATATCCAATGGGAAAAAGTCTCTTCAATAAATGGAGTTGAAAACTATGTCAGAAAAAACAAAAAAAAAAACAAAAAAAACTACATCAGGTACCTGCTAAATGATGAAACTGGACTGCTTTCTTACACCATACACAAAAATAAATTAAAGATGGATTAAAGACCCTAAATGTAAGGCCTAAAACCCTTAATTCTAGAAGAAAGCATAGGCAACAATCCCTCCGATATTGATTATAACAACATTTTTCTAGATATGTCTTCTGAGGAAAGGGAAATAGAAGCAAAAATAAACTATTAGGACTACATCAAAATAACTTTTAACAGCTTAAACAACAAAATAATAAATTCTACATAGAAAAGGGAACAATCAATAAAACTAAAAGACAAGCTACTAAATGGGACAAGCTATTTGCAAATACATATACAATAAAGGGTTAGTATCCAAAAATATAAAGAATTTATAAAACTCAACACTCAAAAAACCAAATAATCCAATTAAAAATGGACAGAAGACACGAACAGATATTTCTCTAGAGAAGATATCCAGATGGCCAACAGACACATGAAAAAATGTTCATAATTAACTACCACCAGAAAAATGCAAATCAAAACTACAATGTGATATGAGCTCACACCTGTCAGAATGGCTAAAATCGACAACTCAAGAAATACTGGGTGTTGGAGAGGATGTAGAGAAAAAGGAACCCTCTTGCACTAACAGAGGGAATGCACACTGGTACAGCCAACTTGGAAAACAGTATGGAGATTCCTCAAAAAGTTAAGACTAATTCAAAGGGATTCATGTACCCCTATGTTTATAGCAGCTTTATTTTTTATAATAGCCAGATTATGGAAGAAGCCCAAGTTTTCATTGATAGATGAATGAATAAAGAAGATGTGGTGTGTGTGTGTATGAATATTATTCAGCCATAGAAAAGAATGAAATCTTGTCATTTGCAATTACATAGGTAGAAGTGGAAAGTATAATGTTAAGCAAAAAAGTGAGTCAGAGATAGACAAATACCATATAATTTCACTCACATGTGAAATTTAAGAAATTAAACAGCATGCAAAAGGGAAAAAAGAGAGAGGGAATTAACCCAAGAAACAGACTTTAACAATAGAGAACAAATTGATGGTGACCAGAGGGGAAGTGGGTGGATGAGTGCAGGGATGGGTGACATAGGTGATGGAGATTAAAGAGTACACTTGTCATGATGAGCACCGAATGATGTATGGAATTGTTGAATCACTATATTGTACACCTGAAATGAATATAACACTGTATGCTATCTCTTTTGGAATTAAATTTTAAAAAATTCTTGGTGGGCAGCCCAGGTGGCTCAGCAGTTTAATGCCGCCTTCAGCCCAGGGCCTGATCCTGGAGACCTGGGATCGAGTCCCACGTCAGGCTCCCTGCATGGAGCCTGCTTCTCCCTCTGCCTATGTCTCCGCCTCTCTCTCTCTCTCTCTCTGTGTCTCTCATGAATAAATAAATAAAATCTTAAAAAAAAATTCTTGGTAGCACAAATGATGGCTGATAATATACTATAAAAGGTAACCGAAATTAGGTTGTTATATTTTATATTTTATTAAAGTAATAGGATATTATTGGATTTATTATAGCTTATTTAGTATATCATACTTCTTTTTTGAAAAAAAAATTTAAAAAGATCCTAAATTACTCAGTATAACAATTGTGCAATGTATTAAAAATTTCTGCATACTTAAGTCATGAGATATTCTTATTTTAGTTGTATTCCCCTAAAAGAACTTCAGCCTTGAGAAATGTATTTAATGTCTGGGTTTCTGTTCTCTCAATTGTAAAATGAATGCTCTGGCTACAGCTGACCCCTCAGGTTTTCTGCAACTGTGATATACTCCCATCACTGGGGGCAGCATGGATAAAAATGGATGGTATGTAAGTCACACTAAGATTTGGTCATTTCACAAAGAAATGCATTGTGAACTGTATACTACTAACTTTTGCATATGGGGTTTAAAGAAATGAAAATGGACTGATGTGCTGGGAAGCTCAATGAGGACAATGATCATAATTAATATGTGACTGAATTGTTCAGTGGTTGTAGTCTAGTAAGTCGTGCTATGACAACAAAAGGTTGTTGCTAAATATAGTGTCTCAAAAACATATTCTCCAAATAGTTTCATGTGACCATCAGTCCAACTACATTTTTCCATTTTAAAAAAGAGAATTTGGGGGCACCTGGGTGGCGCAGTCAGTTAAGTGTCTGTGTTTGGATCAGGTCATGATCCCAGGGTCCTGGTCTCCCTCCTCAGTGGGGAAACTGCTTCTCCCTCTGCTCCTCCCCACAGCTTTCTCTCTCGCTCTCTCTCTCTCTCTCAAATAAATAAATCATTAAAAAATTAAAAAAAAGAGAGAATCTGGTTTGTACTAAATTGATATTCAAGTTAGTTAACATGTATGGCTCTGGTAGAAGCACAGACCATTCAATATAAATACCAACTCACTGAATATTAGGTCCACATTCACATCTTTTTCCGGAACTTTCTGTCATCAAGTGCTGTGGTTCGTAGTTAGGAGTAGCCAATGGCTTGAGATAGAATGGACTTTGATTTTCTTTTTATTTTCACCTATTTTTGTTGAGTTTTGAAAGAAGAAAAGGTCCTTCATTTAAAGATTTTCAAACGATTTAGAAGCCAGATTACATTGTGCCATAACTCCATTTACTTTGTCATCTCTCTTTCTAAAATTCTTTTTGTCCTCAGGATGTTCAGGAGCTAGACAGCTACAATGTAAATATGCCCTCAGGAGTACTCACTGTGGACTGGAAGGCAAGTGTGACTGTAGTGACCAGGGATGAGGACAGAAAGCATTAATAGTTTATCTGCATAACTTGTATATGAATGTGACTATGTTTTGCTTAGAAACTTCTGAATTTATGGCACAGTTAAGCAGAAAGCCTTTAAACTCCAAACACTTGTTCTCAAATTCTGAAAATGCTGCCATGTATGTTTGTGAAGAATTCTTGATTTTACAAGGGCACTACATCTAAGGAGACATCACTTATCTTGTAGCCATCATAGATGTGTACATTACAACACAAACATCCTGCAGGTGGCAGTGACATAGAGGTATGTTTTTCTTCTAAAATATATGTTCATATTCTGCTAATTTTCTGAAAGATGAGAGTACCTTGAGTGGAGAGCTTCTTCTTTTTTTTCTTATTTGTGCAAAGGTACCACATGGAGTAGAAGTGGACCACATTTGAAATATACTTTTAAGCAACAAATCTTTAGACAAAATTTTAAAACTTCTTTGAAACTTATTTTTGTCCTTGGTTAAAAAAAGAATCAATGAAAAAATAAAAAAGAATCAATGTATTTATGATTTATTTGAAGATTAAATCATCTTGTCTGCACATATTAAGTACTCTTTAAAAGGTATTATAATCTGGTATTGATAATAAATAGTGCTATGCTTGTTACTATTTTGTGAGAATTAAGGTAAGATTCTATTCCATTACTGGGACAGACTGCCAAAAAAGAGGGCAGCATCCCCTCACTGTTCTTCAACATCACATAGAGGTAATAAGGTCTGCCAGCACCAAGGTCAAAGTCAACTGTCTCAGATTGGAAGAGATGATTAATATAGTAGCATTAAAAGCAATTCTTTAACAAATAGGATAATTGTAGTTTAGAGATAGGAAATAGCAGAGCCAGAAGTCCAGAAGTACAATATGACTTAGGAATATTCGCAATAGCCCAAGTTAAGAAGATCCCTAAAGGATATTATAATGAGATAAGAGAAACTCAAAATTAATATAGCACATGGATTTTGGGGCCACTGTAATTTGCAGCACTTTTTAAAAGATTTTATTTATTTATTCATGAGAGACAGAGAGAGAGAGAGAGAGAGAGGCAGAGACACAGGCAGGCTCCCTGCAGGGAGCCTGACATGGGACTCGATCCCAGGTCTCCAGGATCACACCCTGGGCTGAAGGCAGCACTAAACCTCTGAGCCACCCAGGCTGCCCTTATTTGGGGTACTTTTGAATAAGTGCCTCATTTTTTCTCTCAGGCTGAGAGTTGAATCCCTGAACCAAAATTTGATAAATTTCCAGTTATTTTGCCCCTTTCCATTGGACCTTTCTGACTCTATAGCAATGCTTACCACAGGTTTGTTGGGGATGTCCAAACTTTTGCAAAATAATTTGCAGCAATGTCATCTGGATGAATAAAATTGTAAAATGTAAATATTACAAAAAAGTAATTTAAAAAAATAATTTCTACAGAGGATCTCACATTAAACACATGGAAAGGCCTTAATTTAGCCATTACTTTCATTTGCATATTTAATTTTCCTCGGGAAATGCCATGGGTTCAGCTCATTAACTACTACATGACACAAATGCACAAATGCACACTCCTTCTTTTCTTTGATGCCTCTTTCACTCACCCCCAAGGACAAGGCAAGAAAAGAGTAGCTAATTTTCTCATTAAAAGAGAACGTAGGTGAAAATGATAACTAATTCTTGTCATTTGTGAAATGATCAGATCTCAGTATGCATAGAATCTTGGTAAATCAAGACAAAATCATTAAAAATAGTGTAAAAAGTTCATTTGAGCAACAAATCTTTAGACACATTCATTGTGTTAGCCTCTAGGTACTTCTATAATTTAAAATAGAAAGTTGTAGTAGATAAAGGTATGACTTTTAAGCCTATAAAATTCACTCTTGTATATCATATACCTACTGAATTGATTAAAATGCACATATATTGCATCTGGCATAAGCCTAGAAAGTAAAGTGTTCCCATGGCTTTAAATAGTAGGCTTAATCCTTTCAGAGTGGGGAGTGGGGACTGGATAAGTTACAGTTGGCCAGATCACCAACTGTGATTGAGTGCATTTTTTTGAGTGCACAAGATATACTATGTTCAGTCCAATCAGAATCTAATAATAATGTAAGAGGATACCAACGGGATATAGTAGAATAAAGTGTAATCAAATTCTATTGCCCTTGATTCTTTCAGCATGGCACATCTAAAAGATGGGAACAGATGAAGGACAGAAATGGAAAGGAAGTACCAGAGGACCATCCATCAACTTGGTGCCATTGAAAGGCCGTAGTTTCACTGTGCTTCTATTCCTTTTATTTCTGAACCAGAGCTTAATATCTCATGAAGTGTCACTCTTAAATTTAAATTCTTGGGAGTTTATTTAAATCTTAAAAAGCATCAGCATCACCACCTTGAATTATAAACACACTGACCAATATAAAATGCAAATATTTCTCTTATTTCAAAATTGGATTTTGGCATAAGTCCCAGGGATTTAAAGTATAGCATTTTCTGCAGTTTATTCTACCAGATAGTTCTTTATAGCAAATTAGCTTTATTACAACCATCATCGTTGACATGTATACTTAAAAAATAGCAAAGTTTTACATACTGTCTGATGCCTTTATCATATATCTATGTTACTTACATATTGTTGCAATCTTCAAAAAAATTCATAATTTCAAAAGGCAGAAGATTAATAGCCCTCCTCTGAGGTCAGCCTGGGCTCTCATATACCACTCACCAGCCAAGCACCTTAAGGAAATCCCTTTATTTCTCTAAACACAAGTTTCTTCAACTGTAGATTGGGAATAATCATAAGACCTAACATATAAGGTTGTTGTAAGCTTGAACAAGATAATCATATAAGCTGATTAGCTGAGTGTCTGATACAGAATGTTCAATACATGCTCACTATATTATAATAATAATGGGGAGTTAAAATCCTCTGGTTTTAAAATACAGGTACTACTATTTGAGTCTGCTTAATATCATCTCCATGCTCATAATTTGTCTCTGATATAATTACATAGAGATTTCCACTCACTTTTTCTGAGGTCTTTATCTCTCTAGAATGAAGAATCAGAACCAATTTCTGAGAGTTTCAATGCCACAAACTTAAGTAGAAATAAGTTTCTGCTTTACTCATTTTTAAAAGGAGCAAAGAAAATGTAAAACAGAGTCTAAATTTTTTAGATATATATTTTACAGCTACAAGTTTTCAGCATCCCAATTCCCTGGCCCACTTCTTCAATCTAGACAAGCAGAAAAGAAAAGGCCTCAAAAAAAAGGAAAAAAAAAAAAAAGAAAAGTGGCCCCCTCCTTTGATCACGCAAGCACTGGCCTGTAAGTGCAGTAACCCTCACGCTGATTTCGCTCCTCAATCACAATGAAAACCCAGCCTCATCTCCTTTACCTGCCTTCCCAAGCCATTTTTGGGCCAACCTCAGACACATGCCCTACTTCACACCAAAACCTTATCACGCAAGTCATAAATCTTTTTATACCCTCTGAGTTGTGTGTGCCACCATTCCTGACACCTGAGCCAAATTTTGTGTGGGGATGCACTCTGTGTCTAATGAGTGCCCACAAGTGCAAGTACTCACTCAAGTGTGAATGAAGTTTGATAGAGTCAATTTGCAAGTTATTGTCATTTATCTAAATGACTGAAATTCAAATAAGTTGTCCAAGCAATCATTTGTGACCAAATTTTGTAAGAGGGATTTCCAGAAATTCTGCCTCAGAAAGTCTGTATTTTTTATACATAGTACATTAAATGAAACTTTAAGGACAAACCTTGACAAGAACTTTTATTTAACCTAGTCTCACAACATATCACATAGCAAATGGACATTTTTGTATAACAAATATAAACACAGATTATTTTAATGCCTTTATTAGATTTTTTTTTCTTCTTTTAGCCACAGTAAAATGCAGGAATGGGTGTTACATAAAAAGACTACTTAAAATAGCATTCTAAAAGTAAAAGTATATAGGACTTGTAGGATTACATGTATTTCACTATATGTTTCCATTTCAATTACACCCAGGCAAAAAATTCCACTAACTTTTCCAAAAGGGATATTACTTAAATTAATTTGAGTTATAAAACTCTGATTCTCCAAAGCTTTAGGAATCAAAGTAGTATTAAAGGTAAGATATACTTGTATATTCCCATATTTTTAAGATTGAGGGGAATATCATTAATTTTATATACATGAAGTTTTTTCTGAAAACTACAAATATAAATATAAAAATATTAGTATATTTTTACATATCATTGGAATAAGGACTAAAAAGAGCTATGAATTTGTAGTGCACAAGGAAATGATGTTTGATATTTAATTAAACTCCAAACTGTTTGTTGGGTGCCTCCAATATGCAAAGCTCTGTGTTAAATAGTGAATATGGAAGTGAGGAATGGAAAGGGCACAATTCTAATGAAGCTAAAGCTGTTGTGAAGCAGCACTGCATCACTGCAGGTTCATATACCTTCCTCACATTGTACTATAGATTCCATCCCTACAGTAGGACTATCATCATGATTAAAGTAGCACACAGTCTTTGGTGTTATTTCTGTACTCTCTGTATATTATATTAGCTCCCTATGCAAAGAATCTCCTACATAGTAGAGTTAAATGAAATCTACATCCCTTTCCAAGGAGATTCTGGTAACCAGTACTCAGGTATCATGCCTTAGAGGTAATTTAAAGGGACACTTTGATCACCTTGTAGAACCTAGATGCAAATATAGAATTACTAGTAAACATATAGAACAATATAATTTTAACACCCCTTTATTCCTCATATTAGACTTCTTTTTTGTTGGTGTAGTGTACATAGAATAATCTTTATATAACTTTAATATAAAAACACAGGCTTTCTGGGAGCCCTGTGTACAAATGAATTGTCTTAAGAAGTTGAGGGACAGTTTGAGGTCAGCAGAGCCAGAGGCTTGGGGTTGCTTCACTACATTTCCTCTTCAATCAGATAACTACTGGCTTCATTTGATTTGTACACTTCAGTAATAAGATTCCAATTAAGATTCTATTTTAGGAAAAATGGATTATTTGTGGGTTGTGTGTGTGTCTGTGAGACAGAGAGAGAGAGAGAGAGAGAGAGAGAGAGAGAATGTGTGTGTATGTTTTGCTGCTTAAAAAATTAAAATCCCTAACAGGTTTTACATTTTCCTCATTTAGGATATAAACAAAATAGTATAATTCTTCAAATCATGGCAAGGTTTATTTTCCATGATAAGGGAAGACATTATCTTTTTTATGCCAATCTTTCCATATGAAAATATATGTAAACTTGCATCTTTTCTTCATGTATGTGAAATGTTTTTACTATAACTTTCTGCTTCATTCTTCATTCCTCCTTGGATTTTCAGTCATTATTTTCACTGTTCCCTAATTTGTTCCTCCATTCTGGCTAGTAGTAAGGACATATAACAAATTTACATCAAGGGCAAATGAACATCCACATGAACTAAAGCTTCAGTGTTTTGGTTTTGTTTGTTTGTTTGTTTGTTGTTTTTTTTTTTACTGTAGAAAATGAAGAAGAAGCTGGCACAGTTTCATGAAACCAGTTTAATTATAATTAACATAATATTTTGGTGATTTAAGAAATATAATGGAGATGAATGGCATCTTTTGACCCTAGACTTTTCCCAGCCCTTATAACTTTGTTAATTGTAGATCTCCTGTGTGGTTTCTTAGTCTCTTTCTCTTTTCTGTTCTAACCTTCCTTCCTGCTGTTTCTGTAGTCCCCCAATATCGCTTTAATTATTTCACTGATAAAGCCTATAAATATTACCTAAACTCTTTTGCTGATAGCTGGACATCCATGTCCTACTCACGCTCTTTCCAAATGACAACTTAATCTTCATTATATGTTGTAAACTATTTATTAGGTACTGACTCTGTGCCGGACACTGTATTAGGACATACAGTGTGAATCTACGGGGAAAAGCCTTTATTCATAAGAAAAACTAAAACTAAAACTAAAACTAAAAACAAAAAATGTTAAACTTACATAAAAACATAAATAATCCCCAAAAGCCACAATGAAGAATCCTAACAATGATTTGCTGCTTTCATAATTTTATTCCTATGCCCTTTACTAGGAATGTCCTCTTATCCTCACTTGTACAAATTCTTATCATCCTTGGAATTACAGTAGAAATTCCATCCTATCCACAATCATCCTGTTGACTATACCTAATGATATATTTTGTCCTAAATATTTAGTTCTTAAAACTCTAGGGTTTTATTATATTATGATAATAAAAACTATATTCTATATATATATTCTATATATAATATAATTATATATAGAATATATATATTCTATATTTAATATAATTTTATGGTTATGTGCATGTAGATTAGAGGAACACTTATACAGACATATCTGAGGGAGTCAAGTGAATCAGGAGGTCCATATTGGAAAGCCCAGTTTTCTTTCCTTATTCTTACCATATTCCCCAGGGGATGTTTTTCGTTCAGTATTATAAAGTTTTGTTTTTAACAAAGAGTAAATTTAGATAAATCTACTATTGATTGATTATCTGAGGTTAGGTTTTTTTCCCCCAATTCTCAGAAAAATAGTGAAGAGGATGAAAAGGGATGAAATATAAAATAAATACATATTCTAAGATGCCTAAAAACATACAGATATGCCAATAGATACATGAAAAAAATACTCAACATCACTAATCATTAAGAAAATGCAAATCAAAACCACGATTAGATATCATCTCACACCTGAATGATTAGCAGCAAAAAGACAAATAAAAAATGCTGGAAAGAACATGGAGAAAAGAGAACCCTTGTGCACTATTTAGAGGAATATAAATTGGTGCAGCCACTATAGAAGACAACATAGAGGATCCTCCAAAAATTCAAAATAAAATTACCATATAATGCAGCAGTTCCATTTCTGGGATATATCTGAAGGGAATGAAAACACTATGTTGAAGAGATAGCTGTACCTCTATGTTCATAGAAGCATTATTTATAATAGCCAAGACATGGAAACAACCTAAGTGTTCAAACTCAAATGAATGGATAAAGAAGTTGTGACAAATATATATTGATATATATATATTGAAATATTATTTGGCCACAAAAAGAGGGAATCTTGCAGTATGTAAACAACATGAATGGACCTTGGGGGCCATTAAGCTAAGTTAAATAATTCAGAGAAGAACAAAGATAATTAACAAGTTAGGAAAGGGGATCCCTGGGTGGCGCAGCAGTTTGGCGCCTGCCTTGGCCCAGGGTGCGATCCTGGAGACCCAGGATCGAATCCCACGTCGGGCTTCCAGTGCATGGAGCCTGCTTCTCCCTCTGCCTGTGTCTCTGCCTCTCTCTCTCTCTCTCTCTGTGACTATCATAAATAACTAAAAAAAAAAAAAAAAAAAGCCTGTTTCAACCAACTTTAAAAAAAAAAAGAAACAAGTTAGGAAAGAAAAATTAATCTAAAAAACAAAATAAAACAACAAGCTCATGCAAATTGAGATCAGATTTGTGGTTTCTCAGGAGGTTAGGGAAGGGGGAATTGAAAGGAGGTGGCCAAAAGGCACATATTTTCAGCTATAGGACAAAGAAGTACTAGTATGTAATGTACAACATGATCACTATGGTTAACATTGCTATGTGGTATAGATTAAAGTTTTTAAAATCATAAATCCTGAGTTCTCATCACAAGTAAAATCCATTTTCTTTTTTTAGTATCTATATGGTTAGATAATCTTAACAGTCAATTCATGATATATGTAAGTAAAATCATGCTGTACACTTTGAATTTATATAGTCCTATATATCAACTATATCTCAATAAAACTAAAATAATATAGCAAGTCTCCACCAATTTCAGAATAATTAGAACAGTAAGAATAATTTCAGAATAATGAAAATGATAGAACTTTAAAAGTTAAAGTCTACTGTTCTCAAGCTTTAGTGTGTTTCAGAATCACCTGGAGATCCTGTTTCTTGGTCCAATCCCAAGAAATTATTATTTAGTAGATATGACTAAGTCCTAAATACACATTTCTAACAAGTTCCCAGATGACACTGATGCTGCTGGCTAAAGGATCACATTTCAAAACCAATGACCAGAAAAACAAAAAAGCTATTCATAAAATTAGGCATACTGTCTGATAGTTTTCACTTCATTAATGACACTCATTTTTCCAAGTAGAGTAAGTTCCTTGATGCTTTTATATATCCATGAACAATATTCTATAGTTAGAGGGAATAAAAACACTATGCAGAATTTTTTCATAAAATTATTTATGAGCCAGGTAATTCTGATAGGTTTACCTTTAGAGAGACAACATACAGTCATTTTCCTATATTATATGCTATGCATTTTATTGTGTCTGTATTTGATTAAATGCCCATTGTGACATACATATTTCCTAAGGTGGCTTTTCAGCCTGCCACCACTCAGAATTGATTAATGGGAAAAAAATCTGAAAACATTATATGTATATACAAATTTATAAAAACTGCTACAAACCGGGATCCCTGGGTGGCGCAGTGGTTTAGCGCCTGCATTTGGCCCAGGGCGCGATCCTGGAGACCCGGGATCGGATCCCACGTCGGGCTCCCAGTGCATGGAGCCTGCTTCTCTCTCTGCCTGTTTCTCTGTCTCTCTCTATCTCTCTGTGTGACTATCATAAATAAATAAGAAAAAATTAAAAAAAAAAAAAACAAAACTGCTACAAACCTATGGGAATGATTAAAAGGTAAGTTAGGAATAGTAGTGGTTGAAGTTACTCAGACATTAAAATACATATTTTAGTGGGAAATGATGATAAGTTAAGATGTTTTAATTCTAAACAAAATATTGATATCTATATTTTTTTCAGTTGAATTCACTTACTATATCTTTAAATAATGATACTTAAAAAGTAAGGCTTTCTGTTATATTCCATACATATATTTGTTAATAGACAAAACAGTTAAAAGGTAGCCAGTACTATCTACATGCTTCATTTTATCTAAATCTTCCCTAATAACAAATAGTTAGAATTCCTTGTGAGAAGCCACTCACAAAAAAGCAGTGGCTGAGAATGCAGATTCAAACCATGGTTCATTTTAGACTACGTATTTTCTTTTACTTAGGATACTTAAACAAAAATTTGGATGAAATCCAAATTCAATTTTAGAATCCATAAATGTGCAAAATTTAGCCTGAGCTAGTCATCAACCATACATATGTAACAAGTTCTGGTATTTTATACTAAAATTGTTGAATCCTTCATAATAGTTTGAATTAAAATGACTATCATATGAAAACTCATCCTCATTAAATTTTGAAGAAACCTGTTTAACACTTACTAAAGGTCAGTATATCAATTTAAAAAAAATGACTCAAAGTTTTATTTAAGTGAACATTCTGAAGTTTTCTAGAACAAGGATCAGTACTCCATTGCATTTTTAAATATGATATAAACTCTTTTAGAATTATTTAATACTTTGACACATCTGAATAAGTCTTTTAAGTCTTTAATGCTAACATTATTACAGTGCTATTGGGGTTCTAAGCAATTAAAATAATCAAACAGTTGCAAAATAAGCCTTTTAGGAAATGTTGAAAAAAATCAGTTAACTGATAGGTAATGTTAGGTATATGTGGAGACATTAGATAAGCCATGGAAGCAGTCATGGAAAGATCATGGATTTCAAATCTCATAAGATTGGAAGGGAATCCTGACTCTACTACTTATTGGCTCCATAATTGAGGGTGTTTACTTAATGCCCTTGAATCTCTAAAATGGAAATGATAACAGCTTACTTATATGATCAGACCTTAACTTTTTGACTTAGCACAGTCTAACAGTGGATACTGACTTATTTTCCTTGAGAATGCATTTTAATTACTCATTATAAAATTTCATATTGTGGATTATGACTTAAAGAGTTTTAATAAAAAGAAACAAAACTACTTTTTTACCGAGCCTTCAGTCTCATCTATAAGATGTAGGATTTGAATTAGATTATTCTTCAGGGAACTTATTTATTATTCTATTGTATTCCAGATAGCTGCTGTAAGAAATTCTCAATTTAAATGATATTAAGATTCTGTAACAGATAGATTACTCTAATGTTAATTAGAAAGTTCTAAAGTCTGTGGTTCACAAACCTAGCTGTATATTAGAATCAGCTGAGTGCCTTTAAACACTACTGACTCCAAAACCCCAATCAGAAACTTTGTGGCATACAGCCTGAGTATCAACAATCCTTTAAAGTAATGTGATGATTCCAGCTGTAGCCAGGTTCTGAACCACCACCTTAAAGTAAAATTGTAAGAAATTCAGAGTAAAATCATAAGAAATTCAGATGTAGGGGAAGTTAAAAGCACAATCAACAAGAATCCTGTTTCATTTCCCAAACTAAAGATTCTCTGACACAAGTGAGCCTCATAAAACCTTTTATCAATTTCCTCATCCAAAATCTTTTCTCTTATTTCCATCTGTCTGGAACAAACTCAGCTTGCTCATAATAGAATTCATTTTTTTGCATTAATACCTCTCCTTTAGCATGATTTTCATGTTAAGAAAACCTCTATTTCTAATTTCCCAACATCAAAATCACAGCACGAAATAAAAGACTTTGTCTTATATTACACATCTTCACATATACACACATACACATACATGCACACACACTCAATCTGCTAATTTCTATTTCACCTTTAAAAGTCACTTACTCAGGGAAGCCCCACTCTGACCTCAAGCTGAGGTTGGATGGAGGAGGTAGATGGGCCAAGATGTTAGGAAAATCCTGAACTCATCTTCTCCCATGGACACACCAAAACTACTGCTACATATGGAACAATTCTCTCTGAAAAAGAACCAAAAACTACCAGAACGCCTCCCTAACAAGAAACAATAAGAG
Source organism: Canis aureus (assembly GCF_053574225.1). Classification (NCBI taxonomy): domain Eukaryota; kingdom Metazoa; phylum Chordata; class Mammalia; order Carnivora; family Canidae; genus Canis; species Canis aureus. The sequence goes on from NC_135620.1 coordinate 32,487,084, forward strand.
GGCCATATCATGGTGGGTAGGAGAGGCTTAGATATGGTCTCACCAAAAACTCTACCCTTGGCATAGTAACCTATAATTAGGTTGGATGTTACAAATCTAGGAGCTTTTCTCTGAAGAGTAAAGGGTTCATAACCCATAACAAGTACCTCAAACCCTAAGACATGCAATGGAGAGATGAACCTCCAAGACATCTAGCTTTAAAACTAACGAAGCTTATATCCAGGAAACCCAAACAGCTATATAGAACTGAGATACATGCTAAAAGGGCTTGCACACAGACTCACACATCCTAGGCCCCAGCATAAAAGCAGACGTTTGAAAAGTGTCTGGACTATAGGTGAAGGAGACCCAATTTCTAACCTTAAAGTATCTTCCAGAATGGCAGGGGTGTTTTGAGAGTCTCCCTGGTGCTGGCAGGTGTCATTTCTGCACTTTCCCTCTATTTTGACAATACTGGCAGGCACGCACAATCTCTGTGCTTTCCCATTACCTTGCTAAACCTGGCAGTTACATGCATTCCACTCCTTAATTGGCTCTGGTAGTTAGGGAACCTGGTGTCCCTGGGTTTTACAGGACTATAACAATCAGAGAGACAGTTCTTGGCAGACTACTACCTTCAGGGCACTGCACAGATAGCACACTAAAACACAACCCCAGTCTTTCTCTGAAAGAGGCCTATTTACTTTTACTGGAATTGAAGGCTGAAAGGCAAGCTTCAGTCTTATTATACATCCAGAGGCTACAAAAGTGTTCTCAGGAAATGTAGATAGAGAGACACCATCTTTGTGCTCTCCTTTATCCTCACTAAAACTCAACAATACCTCCAACAAAGGAGCTTATACTAAAACTGTAGGGTGCTGATTTTTGCAACTGTCATTCAGGGGACAGCTCCAGATCTCTTGGTCTGAAGGCCAGTTAGGTTTACGATTGTAGTCCTACATGCCAGTATATATTTGCATACTTACAAATAAACAAATATTTGTAAAGCTGCCTGAGAGTCTGGCTTCAAATCAACTTGTATCTAGGTGCTGACAGAGATCCTTCCCTTTGGAACACTGACAGGTCTTGAGACTCTCTCAACCACGGGAGCCTATTTAGAACAAATCAGGTTGTGTAAAAAAAAATCACAAAGTTTCAAGAGACACTGAGAACTAAGTTAAAGTTGAATGATAAATTTCACCTATACAAGACCACTCATTTAAGATTGGGAGAGGTAGCTGTTTTGCCTAAAACACAGAAATGAATACAAAGAGTCAAGTAAAATGATGAAACAGAGGAATATGTTCCAATTTTAAGACTAAGATAAAACCTTAGGGGGAAAAGTTAATGAAATGGAATAGGTAACTTACTTAATAAAGAGTTGAAAGTGCTGGTCATTAAGATGTTCAAAGAACCTAGAAGAAGGGCTAAACACAATGAGAACTTCAAGACAGAGATAGAAATATAAGAAAACCCAAACAGAAATCACAGGGCTGAAAAATACAATGCCTAAATGGAAAACAAAACAAAACAAAAACAAAACAAACACAAAAACAAACAAAAACACTAAAGAGATACAACAGCAGACTAGAAGAAACAAAAGAAAGGATCAGGGACCTGGAAGACAGGGCAATAGAAGTCAACCAAATAGAGAAGCAAAAGAATTCTAAAAAGTGAAGATGGCTTACCAGACTCACAGCACATTACCAAGTGAAATAACATTTGTATTACAGGAGTCTCAGAAGGAGAAGAGAAAGATAAAGGTGTAGAAAAATTATTTGAAGAAATAATACCTGAAAACCTCCCTTAGAAAGGAAAAAGATATCCAGATTGAGGAAGCCCTTAGAATTCTAGGTAGAATGAACCCAAAGGATTCTACACCAAGATACCATATAATTAAAGTATTAAAGGATAAATGTAAAGGAGAATCTTTTTAAAAAATAATTAATTAATTTGACAGAGAGAGAGTGCACAAGCAGGGGGAGTAACAGAGGGGCAGGGAGAAGTAGGCTTCTGCTGAGCAGAAAGCCAGATATGGGGCTCCATCCCAGAGTCCTGGGATTATGACCTGGGCCTGAGTGACTCAGTTGGTTAAGTGTGTCCAACTCTTGGTTTTGACTCAGGTCAGGATCTCAGTTTCCTGGTATCCAGCCTTGTATCAGGTTCTGTGCTCAGGATAAAGACTGCTTAAGACTATTTCTCCCTCTCCCTCTGCTCCTTCCCCCATTGAAATAAATAAATAAATCTTTAAAATACAATATAAATGCAAAAATGTAGAATGTGTTCAAACTTAAGTTTTTATCAATTTACAGTAGACTGATACATACAGAGCTGTTGTACATCTCAAGGTAACCGCAATACAAAAACCCATAGTGGGATATACAAAGAGTAATGAGAAATGAACCTTAGTATAGGCCAGCAAATACACAAATTAGAAGAAATAGACACATTCCTATGAACATACAATTTTACAAGACTGAATTATGAAGAAATAGAAAATATGAATTGACCAGTTATTAGTAAGGAGATTGAATTGTATCCTCTCAACAAACAAAAGTCCAAGACCAGAGGGCTTCACTCATGAAACCTACCAAACATAGAAAGAAAATTTATTAATACCTATTCTTTTCAAACACTTCCAAGGAACAGAATAGATGGTAACTCTTTCAAAACAATTTTATGAAACTAGCATTATTCTAACACCAAAACCAGACAAGGATACCACAAGAAAAGAAAATTACAGGCCAATATCTCTGATGAACACAGAAGCAAAATCCTCAATAAATATTAGCAAATTGAATTAAAAATATGTTAAAAGTATCAAAAACTATGATCAAGTGGGATTATTCTCTGGGAGACAAGAATATTAAAAATATTCACAAATCAGTCAATGTGATACACTATCATAACAAAAATCATATGATCAGTTCAATAAATCAGAAAAAAGAATTTGACAAAATCTATTTATGATAAAACATTTCAGTAAAGTAGATAGAAAGAGATCATACTTCAACACAATAAAGGCCATATATGATAGCTCAAAGATAATGTCATACTCAAGAGTAAAAGCTGAAAGCTTTGACTCTAAGATCAGGAACAAAACAAGGATGCCAACTCTCACCACTTTTACTCAACTTAGTACTGGAAGTGCTAGACACAGAAATTAGGCAATAAAAAGGAAAGAAAACTCATCCAAGTTAGAAAGGGAAAAAGTAAAATGTCATTATTTATGGATGACACGATTTCATATACAGAAATTCCTAGAGATGCTACTCAAAACTGTTGGAAATAATAATGCCTTCAGAAAAGTTGCAGGATGCTAAATCAATACGTAAATTTTTGCTGCTTTCCTATTCACTAACAATGAGCTATCAGAAAGAAAAATTAAGGGGCGCCTGTGTGGTTCAGTTGGCTAAGTGTCTGCCTTATGCTCAGGTCCTGATCTTGGGGTCCTGGGATCAATACCTATGTTGGGCTCTCTGCTCAGAGGGGAGTGTGCTCCTCCCTCTGCCTCTCTTCCCTGCTTGCTTGCTCCCTCAAATAAATAAATTTAAAAAATCTTTTAAAATGATTTTTTTAAAAAAGAGAAATTATGAAAAACACCAAATTGAGGTGCCTGGGTGGCTCGCTTGGTTAAGAATCTGACTATTTTGGTTCTGGTCATGATTTCAGGGTTCTGGGATCAAGCCCACATTGGGCTCAATGCTCATTGAGGAATCTGCTTCAGATTCTCTCTCTCTCTCCCTCTCCCTCTGCCCCTCCCTGCTAAAATAGTAAATACATTAAAAAAAAAGAAAATCATCAAATTCACACACAATTGCATAAAAATCATTAAATATTTAGGAACAAATTTAACTAAAGAGGTGAAAGAACTATACACCAAAGCTATACGACATTAAAGAAAGAAAGGAAAACACAAATAAATGGAAAAAATATTTCACGCTCATGGGTGGAAAAATTAATATTGTTAAAATGTCCTTAGTACCCAAATAAATTTACAGATTCAATATAATCCCTACCAAATTCCAATGGCAGTTTTAACAGAAATAAATAATACTTGTAAAATTTGTATGGAACCATAAAAGTTTTCAAATAGTCAAAATAATCTTGAGAAACAGGAACAAAGCCAGAGGCATCACACTACCTGATTTCAAACTATCTTACAAAGCTATAGTAATTAAAACAGTATGGTATTGGTATAAAAATAGGCACATTGATCAATGGAATACAGTGGAATAGAGGAGAGAGTCCAGAAACAAACCCACATATGTATGGTCAATTAATTTATGACAAAGGAGCCAAGAATATAAAATGGAGAAAGAAGCCTCTTCATTTCTGGGAGAGGCAGAGGGAGAAGGAGAAAGAGAAAATTTAGCAGACTCCATACTGAGTACAGAGCCTGACACAAGATTAGCAATTCCACTTCTGTGTATGTATCTGAAAAAAAATGAAAATACTAACTTGAAAAGATATATGCACCCATATATTCATTGTAGCATTATTTACAATGGCTAAGATATGGAAATAACCTAAGTGTCCTTTGAAGGATGAATAGAGAAAATGTGGTATATCAATATCAATATATATGTGTGTGTGTGTGTGTGTGTATATAACTCAAACATTAAGAAAATGAAAGCTTGCCACGCTAAGTGAAATGAGTTAGATAAAGACAAATACTGTATGATCTCACTTAGATGAGGACTATAGAAAACAAAACAAAACAGAACAAAAACAAAACTGAGAGATACAGGATGTCTGGGAGGCTCAGTGGTTTAGTGTCTGTCTTTGGCTCCGGGCGTGATCCTGGGGTTCTGGGATCCAGTCATGTGTCAGGCTCCTTACAGGGAGTCTGCTTCTCTCTCTGCCTGTGTCTCTACCTTTCCCTGTGTCTCTCATGAGTAGGTAAATAAAATCTTAAAAAACAAACAAACAAACCAAACAAAACAACCCGGAGAACCAGAATATAGATTGGTAGATTTCAGAAGGGAAGAAGGTTGGGACATCAACTAAAATGGTGAAGAGGGTCAAGAAATACAAACTTTCAGTTTTAAAAATAAATATGTCATGAGGATGTAATATAAAGCATGGTAAGTATGGTTAATAGTATTGTACTGAATATTTGAAAGTTCCTAAGAGAGTAAATCTTAATAGTTCTCACCACATGAAAAATATATTTGTAACTTCATATGGTGACAAATGGTAACTAGGCTTAATATGGTAATCATTTTGCAGTATATATAGATTTCAAATCACCTGAAACCAATATGCTATCTGTCAATTATACCTCAATAATTTTTTTCCATTTAAAAAGATTTGAATAAAAGAAAATAAGGGGGAAAAGATTAGGTTAGATACTGTGATATATGTATTCATAGCCCACTGGTCCTTTCCTCCATGGGACTTACTATGGATTCAATTTCAAGTTTATTTGTGTAATCTGTTGTTCAATATGCATATCTAATTCTAGAATGTTACGTTCAAAAAGTCAAGAATGATGTTTTTGCTTTTTATTCTGAGAAAAAACACAAAGTGCTTAATGCATAATAAGCACTCAATAAATATTTGTTGAATAACGAAAAGTAAAGGTAATCTTTTTCTTACCAATATTTGCACTTATGCAGTTATTGGTAAGGTCTGAGCATCTTTTTTAAGTGTCTCTCAGTATTGTGCCTTTCTTCTGTGAATTAGATTCACTCTAGTATAATCTTCCTGACTCATTCAAACACTGCAATCTATTTGTCTGAAGATAGAGATCAGGTTTCAATTGACACAGCTGAGGTTTAAACTGTCTGTATGGTGTCAAAATGTATCGTTAATCATTGAGAACTGCCATATAATATAGAACTTCCAGTTGATTGACCTAATATCTTTAGGTTTGTGCATGTTGTGAAGTAAAACCCTTTCAATCCTATTCATTGCAAGATTACACAATCTCATTTCTACACATAATAAAGATGAGTTATCTGCCATTCTGTGTTGGTTTGATGCATTTTGACTAGATTCCAGAAATAACTTGTCACAGAAGGAATTGGTTTGTTCCGGGGAACATATGCTGGGTTCTTATCCCAGCCATTCCTTTGCAGGCTTCTGTGACCCTGGGCAAACACTTCATCGTTTTGCAGTTCTTATTACTTAACAGAAAAACAAATAGTTCAGATGTAATCTCAGTTCTTTGACTCTGATATTCTATGATTATTAGAACCATTAAGATATAATTATTGATTGAAACTGGATTTTTTCTACAAATTCTGAGGAAGTAGATGTTTTAGACTTGTATGCATGTGTGTACATATTCCCATGTCTGTGTATATGTGATGAAACATTATCGATACAGAAAAATGTTTTATTAGAAAAAAAGAAAAATGTTTTATTGAAAAATATTCTACTTTTTTCCTTAGGAGATAGTTCACTATTAATTTTCTATTACTCAATAAATAATTACCACAAGCATAGCAGCATGAAACGATACTCATTTAGTAAGTCACAGTTCCTGTGGGTCAGAAATACAGGGATGGCTCAGTTGGTTTCTCTTACTTAGAGTCTCAAAAGGGTGTGTGCAAGTGTTGGCTGGTATTGCAGTCTTATCTGAGGTCAGAGGCTTTTCTCCAGTCTCTTGTGGTTGTCAGCAGAATTCACTCCTTGCAGCTGACAACTCATGTAAACTTTCTTCTTGAAGACCAGCACGAGAAAGGAAAATGTGTGCTGTTTTTGGTCTCTCACCTTTTGGTCCCTTTTGAAGAGCCTACCCAATCAGGTCAGGCCCATCCATAATAATCTCCTTTTGGGTTAACTATTTTTTAAGATTTATTTATTTGAGAGAGAGAGTGAACAGGGGGAGGGGCAAGGGAAAGGGAGAGAGAGAATATCAAGTAGACTCCCCACTGAACATGGAGCCCAATGTAGCACTCAATCCCACAATCCTAAATTCATGACCTGAGCCAAAATCAAGAGTCAGATGCTTAACTGAATGAGCCTGCAGGTACCTGTGCCTTTGAGTTAATTTAAAGCCAACTGATTAGGGACTTAATTACATCTAAAATATACTTCCACTTTGCCAATTTGTATGAATTGAAGCAGTCAGCCTCAGTTTACACTCAAAGAATGTGGGATTATACCAAGATGTGGGGCACTCAGGTTCATCTTAGAATTCTGCATACCACATTCATACATGGTCTACAACACAATCCAAGTATGAGTTTTCTATATAAGAGCTCCATTTTGGAAAATATTCCAAATGGCATTAATGTTTAATTTCAATTTGTTATTTTGAGCATTATATGAAAGCTATTAATGTTTAATTTTAAGTACTTACTGGAACTAAGAATTTACTTTTAATTGGGCTAATAACTGTAACAAAGGTTTTTGTCAGTTATTAAAGCTAAGTGTCTCTCGAAACAGGCTCCCAAACTAAAATGTAAGCAATAGTTCTGAAGTATACTTGTTTTTATTTATTCTGTGTGATGCTACACAAAATTAATGTTTTAAAACCCAGACTTAGCAAAAAAGACAATTTATCTGTTTTCACATGAAAGAATAAAGAAATTACAAGAATAGAAAGAAAATATTTGCAAAATGATTGCATTTTAATTTATTTTCCCTTGTATTAATGTAAGAAAGCATTTTGTTGGGGTTCAGTATATTCACTTTTCACTTGAATTTCATTCTTTATGTTGAAATACCCATAAGTAACATCCTCAAATGAATCTAAATTTAATTCTTCTTATAGAAACACTACATGCCAAATCACAACATTTAGAACAGGACCCCTAGGTTTGAATATCAGTGCCATTACTAACCTATAAGTTGTATAATATGGGACAGGTTTCATACTATTTTCTGGTCACGGTAGCCTCATAAATAAAATAGGCATAATAATAAGTACCAGCTTTAAGAGGATTATGGAGAAGATTAAATTTGTTAATTAAATTTGTTTCTATATACTTAGAAAGAGCCTGGCACATGACATTTGTGCGTGTGTGTGTGTGTGTGTGTCTAATATATATTTAAATGTTTTAATCCATATAAACATGAAATTATGCCTTTCAATTTGGACCTGTGTGTGTACATGATAATAAAGAAATCCCTACACAAGTATTAAAGCATAGAGAGACAAAAGTAATGGCTCTAATATTTTTTAAAAACCCTGATGCAAAAAGTTCTCAGACTTGAAGCTGTGGAAAAGAATACATATCCTACCACTACTGCAACTAATAGTATACACACATACTACTATGAATGTTTATTTTTTTTAAAAGAGGGAGGGTTGGGGAGGGGTAGAGGGAGAAAGAGAATCTTAAGCAGGCTCCATGCTCAGCACAGAGCCTGATGCAGGGCTTGATCCCATAACCCTGAGATTATGATCTGAGCTGAAATCAAGTGTCAGACGCACCTCCCAGGCACCCCTATGAGTGTTTGTTCTAATGCTTAGGATCAAACTATTAAAAAAGTACTAATGACTCAACCATGGTAGAAAAACAGAATAGAAGTTTAACAAATACGAAAATATAAAAGCAAAGTTAGATCTTTCAGGAAACAGGGTAGTAGGCGAGGACAGAGGTGTCGATAAGAACACCAGTATTCTCATTTAATATAGTAAAGGTTCTCAGTAATTGCACATATTGGTGGTACATGAAACCAAAATCCAAATGAGTTCTATAAATATGCAAAAGTAACTAACAGAATAATTAGAAAAAGTTTATCTTTATCAAATATGGAGAGGAGTAGGAAGGCTAGTAGAATAATATAATTGCACAGAAGGTATTTTTTTCACAGGTATGGGTCAATTTTGTTTAAATTGATAAATTGAAAAATGGAGCTATATGCTTATTATTTAAGCATATTTAGGTTCTTTCCAAAGATAAGCAAAACTGGCAAATCTTTAGCTGGACTCATCAAGAAAAAAATAAAACTCAAATAAATTTGAAATAAAAGAGATGTTACAACTGATATCACAGAAATACAAAAGATCATTAAGTGACTACTATCAGTAATTGCATCCTAATAAATTGGACAGCCTAGATGAATAAATTCCTAGAATCATACAACCTACCAAGGCTGAATCATGAAATAGAAAATCTGAACCGACCAATTACTAGTAGAAAAATTGAAAAAGCTATCAAAACCTCCTGACAAACAAAAGTCCAGGACCAGATGGCTTCACTGGTGAATTCTACCAAACATTCAAAGAATATTTTAGACCAATCCTTCTCAAATCTTTCCAAAAAATATGAGGAGGAAATTCTTCCAAGATCATTTTATGAGGCCAGCATTACCCTGATACCAAAACCAAAAAAGAGTGCCAAAAAAAAGAAAATGACAGGCCAATATCCCTGATGAATAAAGATGCAAAAAATCTCAACAAAATATTAGCAAGCAAAACTCAACAACACATTAATACACCATTATCAAGTGGGATTTATTTCTGTGATGTGATAATAGGATGATTCAACATTAAAAAATAAGTCAATGTGATACACCACATTCACAAAATGAAGGATAAAAAACATATAATCATCTCAATAGATGCAGATAAAATAATTATCAGAAAGATAAATTATGAAAACAGTCCCATTTACAATTTCACCAAAAGGAATAACATATCTAGGAATAAACTGATCTAGTCCTTATAAAAAACAGTACGGAGTTTCTTCAAAAAGTTAAAAATATAGCTACCATATGAAATATAATATAAATGAAATTCTGTCACAAACAAGAATGAGTTACTGCCATTTGCAAAATCATGGATTTACCTAAAGGGCATTATGCTAAGTAAAATACACCAGACAGAGATGACAAATATTATATAGACTCTCTTACATGTAGAGTAATTATGTATGTGTGTATGTATGTATATATGTGTGTGTATGTATGTGTATGTGTATGTATCAAATTACTTAGAATGTAGAAGAATTATTGAATTCTTAATTAATTTGTAATTATCTTCCAACCTTCAGACTATAGAATTATTCTAGACATTGCTAAATTTGAGGCTTCGTCAGTTATTTAAACTTCTTAAATCATGGAGCCTAGGTACTGGAGGAATAAAATAAAATATTAGGCATCAGGGGTAGAATGCTACATAGGAGTGAAAAATTCCTCTATTTGGCAAATACCCTGCTGGTTATTTTGGCTGATATATATATATATATCATATATCAGACTGCCTATATCAATATCTAGTTACCTAGCTAAGCAGGAAGAGAGGCAGAGACAGATTGACAAGAGAAAGCAGGGAATATTTTAATGTCAAATATGTTTTATTGAGACCACCAACCTAGTGTTGTAGTCAAGGAGCTCTTTAATTGTTAACTGTGCACCAACTATTTTATGACTCAAGCCCTTAAAATTCATACTTTGAGCCTAAAGTAGGAATTGATAAGATCAGAGCCATGTTGGCACATACAACTCATGTGTGTGTTGGAATACCTTTTAGATAAATGTGTCCCCAAATCTGAACAGATGCAGGCTTAGGTCCTATAGCAAGTCTTGGTGAGTGAGCTCAAACCGACTTCCAAAAATAACTTAATGGCTCAGTTGAGTGTTTCTGCACAATAAAATATACACAACTGTAGCAGAAATAAATGGTCTCTTAACACGCCATTCCTTCTGCATCCAGACCACTGAAGAAGCTGTTTCTGGTTGGATGGCTCTATGCTCTCCTGTGAAACCATGAAAAAAATAAAATAAAAATAAAAAACCAAAAATCCACATACCAGTGTCACCACTGCTACTGTACATGACCTAAACTCAAGCCTCACAGATGGTATCCAGGCATTAAGCAGGAGCCAGGAGAACTATAACAACACAAGCAGAAGCAGTAAGCTTCATAGTACCCAGTGGAGTCTTCACTCTTCCACTCAACAGGCCTTTGTTGGTTATCCTTTCTATTTGGGTTCCAGTTCTTGCCATGTTGCTGTGCCCCCCTCTCTCCCACCTTTGATTTCTTTCTCTTCTATTATTTAATGAATTTGCCACAACTATCCACTTTAGGGCCATTCCTTATGTGGAAAAGCTTTTTCTCCTTCTCACTTCTAGATCAACGTACAATATGCTTAAGGCTATTCCTCAGCCAAAATAACCAGCAGGGTATTTGCCAAATAGAGGAATTTTTCACTCCTATGTGGCATTCTGCCCCTGATGCCTAATATTTTATTCCTCCAGTACCTATGCTCCATGATTTAAGAAGTTTAAATAACTGACAAAGCCTCAAATTTAACAATGTCTAGATAATTCTATAGTCTGAAGGTTGGAAGATAATTACAAATTAATTAAGAATTCAATAATTCTTCTACATTCTAAGTAATTTGATAAACCTCTTTTGGAAGACTCAGAAACAAAAAAATTGACCTCTGCTTTTTTGGGAGGCTCGGGGGGAGGGGTGGATGGTGCTTGATTTTGGCTTTATCATTTTAAAAACAGATTTTTAAAATTAACTTAAAACCTCTATAACCATTTTAAGGAAAAGAAAAACAAAAACTCATTTTTATTATCCTGTTAAATCTATTTTAGAAGGAAAAAATTATATATAATGCCTCAATTAGCTGTTGGGTCGTTAATTTTAAAAACTGTACAATTGTCTATTTCTATTGATTATTCCTTCTATTTTCTCCACAGAATTTAAAACATCAGTTACTATGTTAACTTTATGAATCAAATAAAGAAGCAATACAATTAAGCTTTTGAGTTTTGGAACATAGAAACCTAGAACTTGCTTCTAGTTCAAGGATAGGATGAAAGAACAAAGTCTACAATTTGTAAAAGTTCATTACAAATAAAATATAATGCATAGAAATATAAGATCTTCTGGAGGCTAGGAAAGGATAGCAGGAGAATTTGCTTAAAAGATGCAGTTCTTATCCTATCTAATTAAAGAATTAGTAGAAAAACGAAACTCAGCAGTAATGACATGCTTTTGGTATTTAAAAGCGTTTCTGGCATGAAAGCTTCATCACTGCCTCATTTACTTTACAATTTATAAAATACAGACATGGCAACGGCCCAGATTAGAACTGGGAAATTAAAAACATCTTTTTTTTCTTCTTGAGGAGTTTCTTTCAGAGATACTAAAACTAGGTTATAAGAAAATATGCAATAGAAAAGATCCAGTCTCGCTTTTATCTGTACTCAAAGAAACTGACCATATAAACTGACCTTATTGGCATCAAAAAGGTACCAGTTGGGAATATATGATGTAGGATAACCAAAATATTGCTTACTTACTTACTCTATCTAAATCAATATAGACAATTTTATATCTTTTTTTTGTCTTTCTTGTAGTCTCTGGAAACCCAAAAGCTAGATTCAAATTTGAAGAAAAAGTTGCCAGGATGGGATTAATTTAAGAGTTGTTAAATTAATTAATCAAGGAAGCTTTTAGATAAGGTAGCTCTAATGCGTTGTTACATAAAAAAAAACAAAAATCTAAGCCTGTAAATACCTCAAGAGTGGACCCACACTCTTCCTCTTTGCAATCCGATTCTGTAATGACTATCAGTGGAGAAACCCAGTTTTATGCTCGCTTGACAAAAACAAGTTGGAACATTTCATGGTGGCTGACAGAACTTTGCCCTAAAACATATGATTCTTTAAAACTTGTTTAAAATTTATACCAAAGGTCACACTCTGCAGGTGTATGCATGGTGGGTGCACATGGGGTGAGGCCTGGTGTGCACTGCGGAGGGGACACAGTGAGACAATATGGGATTTAACTGAAAACACATCAATCATGGGTCACACTACCAGTGTTGTCAGGTATTTGTTCTTGTAATATATTTTCAGGTGTTTTGTTTTTCTAATTTAATTCTCTCACCCTGTTGTCTGACTGTGAACTGCTAACAGTGTTCAACTTGATGTAAATAAATGAGACCCTTGAAAGGGGAACGCTGTCTGCCTGTTGTCTCACAAGGCTTGCCAACTTGCGTTTTATTTTAAATAAAGGTTGCAATATTTTATTGGCAAAAAAAAAAAAAATCTGAGGATAACGAATCACAAACAACTGACTAGCTTCCATCTAGCCCATAAACAATTTTCTTGCTTTGCTTCCACCTTTTCTCTAGAAATGTCTCTTCCAGAGCTCCTGTCCATGGAGCATTCCTAACTATTTCTGGCTTGTGCTGCCTGGTTCTAATTGGTTTGTGATCAAATTAACTGTTAAAAATGTTAATATATTTCAGTTTACCTTTTAACAAAGTTCATGCCGTAAAGTCCAAAACCCTCAGAAATGAGGTATATTCACATGAAGTTTGGGTAGATATTAACAACCTAGATAAAATATTATTTTATTTATGTACTTATGTCTGCATTTCTTTATGTATTTATAGGCCGTATGTCACATGCCCCTCTATTTTAAAAAAATCAATACATCATCTTTTATGCTTTCATAACTTATGTTTCCATTCAATATACACCTATTGAATGTGAACCATAGTGTAGGCTCTAGTGTAGATGCTGAAGATATGAAGGTAAGAACACAGACAAGTACTCTGCTCACATTGATAAGACTGTCTAACATCAGGATGGTATAAATGATTTCCCCCATTATAGTCACAATAATGAAAAGTTTCCTTTTTTTTTTAATCTGAAGAGTAAGTGGAAAGAATAACCTGGCAGTGTTACTTCCCCCCGTCCCTTAATTCCAACACCACACTTAGCTTTCAATTATGAGGAAAAATGGAAGAAAGGGGAAAAAAAAAGGAATGGCTTCTAATGTAGAAGGCATATGCTTTTTATTCATCACAAGAGTTAATTAGCATAGTATAAAAATGGGACTGAATGGGAAATTCTACAGTGTCATTTGAAACTAAACTTTTATTCAGTAGGTTCTTTAAAGTATCTGTTGTGTGCAAGATTTTCTTTATATACATAGAGGGTTTTAAATAAAATAAGGTAAATAAGATATGCATAAGACTAATTGTAATGGAGAGGAGGGTGCAGTGGGTGGGAAGAAAGGTGCAGATGAAATATTAGCAGTATTTAGAGAAAGAGGGGCCTCTGATGATGTGTGTATGGGTGTTGGGAAGGGGTAGGGTAAATGTGGTTGAGTACAGTGAAATTTTCATGTCTTGGGGCATGTGGGTGGCTCAGTGGTTGAGCGTCCAACTGTGGATCAGGTTGTGATCTTGGGGTCCTGGGATCAAGTTTCACATCAAGCTCCCAACAGGAGCCTGCTTCTCCCTCTGCCTGAGTCTCTGCCTCTGTGTGTGTGTCTCTCATGAATAAATAAATAAAATTTTTTAAAAAAGGAAATTTTCTTGTCTTCATTTATTTCAGGGAAATATAATTGGGCATTGTATGTAGTCAATTTGAACTTTGCCTAATACTTTGTCACCTAATAAAATTGCAAAACAAGGGCTATTGATAAAATCTTCTTTTCTCATGATAGGGTGACCATGATATCTTACTGACATTGGAATATTCAGATCCAATCTAGGAGCTTCACCAAAAGTGTGGGAGGACAACAGTAAATATTGATTGTTAGTTGCTGCTAGCAGCAAATTGCATGCCATAAAAGCATCTAAAATACTGTTAATTTATTCAATAGAAGGCAGGATTTTTCTTCCCCCCATACCTCATCTATCTCATCTCCTTTGTATGACAGGCTGGTTATTACTTTTCCAGAACTGTTAACAAAGACAATCTTAAGCTGGCTGGTTTACTCTTTTTCAAACTGCAATGAGCTAAAGGAGGCATTGATGCAGACATAAACCCATAAATCAGGTTCCAACTTAAGAAAAGAATGTCAGACATTTGCTTTCAGGATTACAGTACTACACATGAAAGCTGTAGTCACACCACAGTGCAGCTTAATTTTGGAAAGCTTCTCTTTTTGCTTTCTTCAATGTTTAAAAATGTCAGATTCCACTAATATACATTGTAATATATAAATGGATTAAGAAAATAAATTATTGTATTGATACTTACACTGGATTAATCTTTCTAATACTATTTTTATCCTTGGTTTTAAACAGTAAGACCCTAGGGAGATTTGTTATTTTAAAACATATTTAGGTTGCATTTATAATATCTGACATACAGTAAATTTAGAGTAAAAAAAAAGTAGCATTCTACAGATGCTGAAATATAATGAATAAGGGTCAAAGTCATGAGAGCCAGTGTTATTAGTGTTAGCTAGTATCATAATTAAATGATATGTAAATTATCTCAACAAAGGAAATCATATGCACACAATACAGATACTTTTGCATATGAAATAAACTCTCTTGGTATAGAAATGATAGGCTAATGCTAGAGCAATATAAGAGAAGTGCTGGTTGTTTACCTAATATTGACAGCATTGACAGTCTGATCTTTGATTATTATAACACAGGCAATTGTTGAGGGAATCCACAGAAATTACCCCCACCAAGTGATTTATTTGGGAATGAGCATGATATGAGAGTTCTCTTCAATTGTGAAGAAAAGCTTCTTGAGGGGATTCCAGATAAATGTTTCTTTGCTAATGTATAGAAACACATACACAGAAGGGCCTTTGTTTTTCTTCCACTGAACACTAGCTTCTTCATGTGCTTCCTAAAATATGGAGCCACCATGGAGCCACGATGGATGGTACATAAGGATGAAGCCACTGGCTGAGGAAGGTAAGTAGAAAGATTGTGTAGTAGGCTAAATGATGGCCCCAGAAGACCTCAATGGCCTAATCCCCTGAAACCTTTGATTGTTACCTTTTATATAAGAAAATCTAGGGATCCCTGGGTGGCGCAGCGGTTTGGCGCCTGCCTTTGGCCCAGGGCGTGATCCTGGAGACCCGGGATCGAATCCCACGTCGGGCTCCCGGCATGGAGCCTGCTTCTCCCTCTGCCTGTGTCTCTGCCCCTCTCTCTCTCTCTCTGTGTGACTATCATAAATAAATAAAAATTTATTAAAAAAAAAATAGAAAATCTATGGAAACTGTAGCTGTGTCCGATGTATAGTGTATAGCTAAAAATAAACCTGTTAGAATCTGTAGAATCAGGCATACTCTGTGAGTAAATTAAGGATATTGACATGGAGAAGTGATCCTCATTATCTCAGTTGGACGCTAAATGTAATAAAAATTTCTTTATAAGGGCAAGGGAGAAGGGGATTTTACCTACCACAGAGAGAAGAATGTAACACAATGCAGAGAAAGATTTTAAGATTTTATACTGTTGGCTTTGAAATAGAGGAAGAAGCCATGCGCCAAGGAATGCAGCTCTAGAATCTGGAAATAGCAAGGAGAGAAATTCTCCACAATTATATCAGAAGGGAAGGTGGCTTGCAGATACTTCCATTTTCATTCAATGAAACTTACTTCAAACTTCTGGCCCCCAGAACTGTAAAAGGATAATTTTGTTTTAAGCCACCAGATTTGCTGTAATTTGGTGTATCAGCCATAGGAGACTAGCACAGATGAAGAGATTTGAATGAGCCACTAAATTAATCCATCATGGAGCCACTTAATCACAATATTGGGAAGTGTACATGTGAAGGTGCACAATATTGGGAGGCACAAAGCTTAAGTGGCTTTATTTTTTTCTATATTTCTATAGTAAAATTTATTTAATGGGTTATCATTTTTACTGACTTTACTGGATCTTGTCCTAAGTTTCCATGCACATATAACTTTAGAGTAACTGTTAATTACTTTAAGTAATTTAGTGCTTATGTGGTCAGAAATTCAAAGGCATTGATCACAGCCCAGGAAACAAAATAAATTATTGATCACAATTTTATATAAGTAATATTAAAAGCTATCTCAATAAAAGGCACTGCTATACTTTCAATTGCTCAAGCGAAAGATACTTTGGAGCCATATCAAATGTACTTTTGTCTCACCCTCACATACAAATCTAACAGGACATCTTTCAGACCTGCCTTCAATTTCTCTGAAATCAGACCACTTGTCTTTCTCCTCTTTCAATGCTCTATCCTAGTACAAACTACTTTTTTCATCTACTGTTAGCCTTCAACTGTTCTTCCTGATAGTACCCTTGCTACATGGAAAAAAGAGAGATCTTTTAAAAAATACACTGTGGATTATATAATTCCTTTGTTACAATGTCTTCCTCTCTTGGAATAAAAGCCATCATCTCCAAAATTGGTTACAAAGCCCACATACCTGTGCAGCTTTGATCCCAGAATAAGCACACAAGCGCAGAGCTGAAGTTGACTCACAATGGCCCACAGGTAACATGTAATATAAGAGAAAAACTCACTTTTATTTATTTTTTCTTTTTAATTAGGAGTGGTTGCTGTCCAGCAAAATCTAATGAAATCTAGAGGAGTGTGGCAAAAGTATTCCTTTTATTGTGTTTTTTCAAAAAAACATCGGACATTACACATATATTTATTTGACTTTTTGGTTCTCTCCCCATAGATATAAACTCCATAGACTTTTCGGTTTTTTTTTTTTTTTTTTTTTTTTTTTAACTATTGGTCCTCAATACCTAAAATAGATAGGTATTTAATGTTTAATGTTACATGACTAAGGAACACTTAATGAAGCTCTATGCATGTATAATTAATGTCACATTAATTGTTACATGAAAGAATAAGTGGCCACCCAGATAGTGGCCAATACTACCCACCTTTGTATTCTAGATGTCCTTGCTGATATTGAAATGTTCATTTAATGTTTGTTGAGTGAATGAATTATTTCTCACAAATGAGGCACATGAAATATAAAGCAAATAAGAACCCCGTTGCTATGGAAAGAATACCTGTGTTCTCTCAGAATGCACAGGTTGATATTAGGAGGTAGGTAGGTAATGAGGTCATGAGGGTGGAGTCCTCATGAATGAGATTAGTGTCCTCATAGGAAGAGATACGAGAGAGATGATCTCTCTCTCTCTGCCAATGTCAAGGCAGAAAGAAGGCAGCTGTCTGCAAACCAGCAAGAAAGCCCCCATCAAGATCTCAATCATACTGGCACCCTGATCTCAGACTTCCAGTCTCTAGAACTGTGAAAAATAAGTGTTTATTATTTCAGCCACCTACTCTAAAGCAGTTTTTGTTATAGTAGCCAACTAAAACATCTGTGAAGGGGTATTATTGATCTCATTATAAATGTTATAATTTAATTAGCATAGCCAAGATCATGCAGAGTGGCTGACATCGGATTCTATGTTTGACATCTCTGGCCTCAAATTCTGTTTATTCCTTCCACATCAAAATGAAATAACACAACCTGATAATTCAACAAAATGTTAGGGATCCCCTATAAGAGCTAAAGCAAAAGGAAAAAGATACTGAAACACTATTTCTTTATCTTATAAAAAATGATTTTATTTTCCCTAGACTAATACATAGAGATTTGCTGTCTATGTTTCAATTTAGAAAAATACTAAAAATGGTCATTGTTTCAAGATATACACAATTATCAAAATTTTGCAGAAGGATCTAGTATTTGACAGACTTAGTTTAAATACTTTGAGGAGGAACAAACAAAAAGCCTAAAAGAAATGAAGCCTGAAGAATATTAAATGATGTTACCTACATTTTATTTATTCACATTTGCTCTATCATTAAGTTGAGGACACTCCTTGAGTATTTACAAAATCTCACACTAAAATGAAAGGAAGTATTCCATCCTAAGGTGAGTAGTAACTTTATCAATCTCCTTTCTCCAAAGTTAGTATATGCTGAAAGGATATCTATTCATTTTCAAAAGTTTAGAAAAATTCACTGATAAATTATGATACTTCTGAAGGTTTTGAAATATGGCTCTAATTCCTTTTGGTAGAGAAAACAATCACACAAATCTCCACAGTGACTGTTGGTGACTCTTACAGAGACATTAAGGTAAGACATGGATTTAGATAGATTTTAGTACTAATCTAGTCAGAATATTCTACCTTCTTAAGAATAGCATGGAATCAATATTGTGGTGAATTTTTTTTCTGCCATTCTTACTGGGTTGCTTAGTGATCTGCATACTATAAACCCACAATTTAAAAAGTGTCGGATTCTCACTCATTTTTTTCCTTACTTATGGCAACTGTATAATATGTACCAAGTATGATAAGTATCCAGAAATCTATAAAAATCTCCAAAATTGTTACAAAATATCTGAAACATTTTACCAGAATTTGGTGCCTTGATAGTAAATTGGCCATACTTCATTTTTATACTTAATGTTCAGCAAACACCTCCCAAACAATGCTTTTTGTTTTTGTTTTTTCTGTTTCTCCATGTTACCTAGAAAGAGAGCGATATCAGGCAAGCTAACCCTCAAATGAACTTGATGATATTCAGTGGGTATAAATACAAAGAGATGTTCATCTACTGAAAACACAGGAAGAAAAAAAATCCCATTAAGATAAAGTATCTAATTTGAAAGAAGCAGAAAGATAGGGAGAAAAAGTCACATTATCGGGTGGTTACAAGCTAAAGTATAATAACCATTAAAAACAATTACTTTATGTGGTGTATTTCCCATTTTGGAAAATGACTACAAATCACAGCAACTTAAAAGCATTGTTTTCTGGAAAACATTTGCACTTTTAACTGAGAAATAGCTGAAGTCTTAAAAATGGATTTAGATATCAATTTATTTTTATTTTATGCAGACATTTCCTGGATCTTTCATTACCTATATTTTAAAATTCTAAATATTTATAGCATGAAAAGACTTTAGAGATTGTTTAATCTAAACTTCTCTTTTATAAGGATAGAGAAATATGCTCAGATTTTTTAAGAGGTAAATTATACAGCTAAAATTTACCAGAAATGAGATGGATTTTAACTTCTGTCTTCTGATTTAAACCCAATGCCATTTTCATTGTACTCTACCAACTATCTTTAAATGTGTATCATAAATAATAAACTCCATTTGTGTTCTAATCCTACATGAAAAAGCAATAATAGACAATAGCTTTTGCATCATCATGTGAGTTTATTGAATGATTTTTCAACTATTTATATTCATTAAGAATAAATAAAATATCAATGAAAAGAAGTAAGACATTTGAGTTAGATAAATCTTTACTTGATAAATTTATGATTATTTAATATACAGGGAAAAGAGGAAAACTCATTTAATTATTGAAAGTCTTTACAAGTATCCTGTTGAAAATCTTTCATCATTATTAAAAATCTTTAAAAAGACATTGTATGAATTTATAACCTTAGTGACAGGCATATGAAACATCCTTATATGGGTTTCGGAGTTATCCTTTTTATCTTCTAAAATACAGTGTACTTAATTATATATATATATATATATATATATATATATATATAATTACATGTATGTATATATGTGTATATATATATATATATGTATAATGTATTTGTCCCATAAGCTCTTTTTTCCTGAAAACAGAGAATATCAAGCAACTCTGAATATTTGAAATTTTCAGTCAATTTTCTTTCTTTTTGTTCAATTTTCATTTATATAGTTACAGATATAAATTTATTCTGTTGCTATAAAAGATCATGAGTGATAAGATATAAGTTTTTTTTTAAGATTTTATTTATTTATTCATGAGAGACGACACACAGAGCGAGAGGCAGAGACAAAGGCAGAGGGAGAAGCAGGCTCTCTGCCTGAGCCCGATGTGGGACTTGATTCTGGATCCCAGGATCACACCCTGAGCTGGAGGCAGACACTCAACCATTGAGCCACTCAGGCATCCCCTAATAAGATATAAGTTCTGGTTTCACCAAAGCTACAAGTGACTTCCAAATCCATTGAGAAATAAATTTTTATCAACAAAGAAATTACATAGGAAATCATCTAGAGAAGAAATAGTTTATTTAGTATTTGTGATAAGCAAAAACTAGCCCAGCTCCGCCACTTTGACTAAGAAAAGAAAGCTGCTTTCTCTTAGTTTTATCACAAAACAGGACTATATTCTTGTCACACTGCGTCATTACCAGGAGTGATAGAAGTTTTACCTTCCATTTATTATGATGAATAATGTGTGTGGCTAAAACTGAATTGCCTCTTTAATCTATTTTGATTTTATTTTTACTTTCTGAGTTTACTTCTGAGTTTCTCCTGTACTGATCAGTTATAATTATTCCTTTCTGTGTGATTAGACAGTTGTCAGATAATTTTATTCAAGAACTTATTTGTTTACATCACTCTCTTTTTCATTATCGTATGGTAGGCAGAATGGCTCCTCAATATACCTTTACCCTAATTCCTGAGTCCTGTAAATGTGCTACTTTACATGGCAAAAGGGATTTTGTAGGAGTGATTAAAGTTATGGACTTTCTGATATAAAAATCATCCTGTATTATCCTCATCTGGGTGGGCCCCATCTAACACATAAGCCCGCAAAGCAGAACTTTTTCTGGCTGAAGCAGGAGAGATGCAGTAGAAAGAAAAGTCAAAGAGTTAAGAAGTACAGGAGAGGCTTCCTGCACTGTTTTGAAGATGAGGAAGCTATGTAAGCAAGCATGCAGATGTTCTCGAGGTGCTGAGAGGGGTTTCTGGGTGACAGCTAGGGAGAAATTAAGACCCCAGGCCTGAAGCCCCAAGGAATTTCATTCTGCCAACAAACTGATAAGCTTGAAAGAGCTCCCTAGTCTCCAGATAGGAGCCCAGACAGTCAAATGCCTTGTCTTCTGCCTTATGAGACCCAAAGGAAAGGAACCAGTCAAGCCGACACACAGACCTACAGAACATTAAGATGATAAATCTGTGATGTTTTAAGTCAGTAAATGTGTGGTGTGGTTATTTGTTATGCTAGCATAGAAAACCAGATTCAGTTTTATAAATACAACTAAACACAACTGGATTTACTTCTTCAGGGTCAGAGATAATTTCTTGCTCATCATGATATGCTTATTCTCTTGCAGTGCCTTTCACATAGGAGATGATCAATAAAGTTTATTGATTGAATATAATGCTCTATCATCTTACATCCTTGATCTTATTTTAAGTTGATTTATTTTTAATCTTTATATTTTCAAGAAAGATATAAGATGATTTACAATAAAAGCAATGTAAAATAAGACCCAAAGACAGAGGCAAACCAAGTATACTAAGACATCAAAATAAGATAAAAAGAACAGCATATCCCTAACTTGATAGAGAGGTTACAAGATTTGAATCCAAATTTAGCACTGAACATACTATCAGGCAAAACAAAAAAGAAAAGATAATTTCTTACATAGTTCTGATCATCTAAGCATATGAAACTATTCCATTCGTATATACATATGCATATTTATAACATGGTACATAGTACATAAAGAACACTGAATATCATAATGAAATTATATTTTAAAATGACAGAGGGATTACGTATACTTCCATTTCTTATACCAGCCCTCAGTTACGGCTAGACATATTATTTAAGTCTTATTTTGTTTTGTTTTGTAAGTGTATCTAAGACATGCCTGAGTGATATAGTGTGGATTTGTGGTGTTTACATTACCAAAATTAATAAATTATGTTTAGGCAATGTTAGCATGTCTCTTGACACTGCCCTTCAAGGCTGTGCCCCTTCAGGGCAGGGAGAAGAATCAGCTCCTTTTGCTCAGATTGTAGACTAACTGTCCATATTGACCAACAGAATACTCTGCAGTATAGTAGTCTAAGGTTCCGCAGAGGAAGAGATGATAATTGATAGACTCTTGTGGCACTTAAGTACATCATTATGTAACTGATTATCTCCTCTGAATTTGGACCACAGACAGAAGAAAAACAATAAATTCATGCATTATGCGGATGATTGGGTATACACACTCAACATGCTTCATTTGTAGGGAAATTCATATTATTCTCCCCAAATTCATTCTTTCCTGCTTGAAAAATCACTTCATGATTCTATAAATTACTTAATTAAATAATATTGTTAGCACAGGAAAGGGCCCCAGCCTAGGTATCTAGGGGTGAAACAGAAGCAGGTCAGCCTCTCTAGGACTCCGTTTAACATATCAAACACCAAGCATAGCCTTCACTTACGTTGCTTCTGAGGTATCAAGAACATAAATATTGTAGTGTTTGACCTATTTTAGATTGATTCTTTCTTCCTAACTCTTTTTGATCTCTCAGTTTCTCTGAAGTCACTGAATTTGCCCATTTTATTTCTGTTATTTAGTCTTACAATATTTCCCATCCTCCTTTAGAATAGGCTATTATAAGAATACCCATCCACTTAGACCAATGCTATACATACTTTTTGACTGATAAACTCCTTATAATAAAGTATAGTGAATTTGAGGCCCGAGAATATCTGGGCCACAACTCAAGAAATTCTGCAAAAGAAAAAAATATTTAATTTCTTCTTATTATTGTAATCTGTGGGACATCTATAGTATTGTTTCCCCTAAGTATTTGAGTAATGTAAGTAAAAATAAATTCCAGAAAGATGTACCATTTTGTTCTTCAGTTTTACATACTCCTTTGCATACTCAGTGTGAGAGGCATAGACTTAGACAATGTTC
Source organism: Canis aureus (assembly GCF_053574225.1). Taxonomy (NCBI): domain Eukaryota; kingdom Metazoa; phylum Chordata; class Mammalia; order Carnivora; family Canidae; genus Canis; species Canis aureus. The sequence goes on from NC_135620.1 coordinate 32,510,439, forward strand.
TTTTCATGCCTTGTAATTCTAACAACAACAACAAAATCCAAAAATCCAGGATTAAGCAAACATACTCTACCTGGGCTTAGTTTTCCTTCCGGGAGCATTTTGTTCCAACTCTGAAAGTGGGTTACCAAGATGACCTTTAGTCATATTCATCCTTAAAGATTATAGATGCCCCACCACTATAAGCATTGTTTCTCTAAAAATATATATGTTACCAATATAAACTCCAGAGTAAATTCAAGTATAAATAAATAAATGAGTCAATAATCAATATCTCAATCAACAAGTTGGATTCATATGGAGAAGTGTAACTACTCTTTGCTGTGTGCTGAGGGTGAAACCAAGACTTTCAACTTTAGCTATTTAATCAGACCTATAGGAAAGTAACATAGGAATGTTGGTATGGTAAGTAACTGTGTGAGTATTTATTTCTGGTTGTATGGGCTTTACTCCAATGATTTGGAAACATTTCCAGTGTGGAAATATGGCATTTCTAAGGTATCCTTCATATTAAAAAGCTCGAGTGGTAGAGTTGCCGTTTCCTATGACACAGTTCCAAGGCTAGTAGGACTAAAGAACATATGTGTGAATGAATGCGATGATCCATAATACCAGGCAGAAAAGATGCTTCCTAAAGTAACAGAAAATAAGGAAAACAGAAAATGGAAGTCTGAGGAGGTTAATTTTGGGGTTCCTTTATTTAAAAGAAAAATATAAGTATTAAAAACCTATCATAAAATAATTTCATTACTAAATCAAATATTAATATTTTTGTAAGTGATAATTCTTAATAGATTTTTATTCTGAAAAGGGAAGTAACTGCTTGTGCCTTAAAATAGAAATTAGCTTACTTCTGAAAAGTTAACCTTAAGAACACATTATAGGTTCCAATAGCAATATATTCTAAAAGATCCACTACTCAATAAGGAAGTGTATTTGCCAAATTAAAGTTCCACTGGTTCCAATTATAGTAAAGATATGTTTCCTTGCCAAGCCAAACATTCAATTTTCAATAACGATAAAGGATATGTTACAGTTAAGATCAAAGAGAATTTTTATAGCCTGGATTTTTAAATGCATCTTCATATTCTGCCGATGTGCTCGTTCGTTTTATACTTTTCAGTCAATTGCCACAATTTTCAGTAAACAACATTTAGTTTTTGCTCTCACACAATAAATAAAATTTAAAGATTTAGATAAAACCTAAGATGCATTTCCCATGAGTTTGATACCCTCTTTCAGAGAAAGAAATGAGAAAATATATATATATTAGCATATTCTGAAAGACATACCATATATTGAGCAAACATAATAATGTGTTATATTATTGTTATTGAAAGGCATTTTTACTACTTATGTGACATTTAACTTCTGACTTGCATTATAGAATTTTGTATATTACGGCTGTGAAGATAGAGTCGAGGGATCTTGAAGGCACAGAGATATTTCAACCATCTTTTTGTTTACTTCATTGGTTAGAAAGTACCTAGAAACTATCTAAAGGCTTAGTTTCTTCTGTAAACTGAAGATTAAATAGATTCTATTTCATTACCTTATTAAAATTAAATTAATGTATGCAATGACGTTGTCGAGTGTCAAATTACATTGTGAATATTTGATAAACCTTGGTTACTACCATTTTATGGTCTATTGCTTTAATATTTACACTTAATATTTATTAAAACTTTATAGTTTATTATTATAATGATCCTAATATAGTAATCTTGCGGTAAGCTTGGGCAGAATAATTTCATTATGATTATCAGCAATAGATAATTTTTAAGAATCTATTAACTGAAGAATATTTCAGACTATTGTCTATTTTTTTGAACCATGAGTTGTATATAATTATCAGAAATCGGAAGTCCATGTGATTTGAACACCAGAATAGATATGACAAAAAACTTTCCTGGGAGACAGGGCACTGAGATGCTAATTTCAACTATCCTATCTCACATACTAGCTATGTAATTATTAAAAAAAAATGCTACTATCTCTAAAAAATTATAATCTTTAAATATTAAAAGAAAGGAAATTAAATAAAGAGATATCCCTAGAAATATGAGTGCAAGGCTTATAGTGAGGTCAAGGTGTTTGTTTGCAAAGGTAAAATTCACATTATAACTGCTAAATAGATCCCACATTAGCCAGAATAAGGTATTTTCACCCTGGGGTTTAGATCTGGAAGCAAAATTTCATCAGAAGTTTGCTCAATAGTTCTAGAAACATTTCAGGTAATAGCAGATAGTTTTGAAAGCTGAAAACTGAAACATCCAGAATTGAGAATACTCTCAAGCATACAATATTTGCATATGATGGGTGAGCACATGCTCTAGTGGACATTTCATGTGTTTGCACTACCATAATTTATCTCTCTCCCTATGGACACCTTTTCCCATTGAACTTACTATATAGTCAAGGAACCGCTAATCAAATATTGCCAGCCTCGTCTCCATTCCTTTTCCTCTGAGAAACTTGGTATATTTCTAATATAACTCATTATGTGTTCATTGTTCATTTTTTAAAGATTTATTTATTTATTTATTTGAGAGAGAGAGCCCAGAGGGAGAGGGACAAGCAGGCTCTGCACTGAGTGTGAGCTCCATGTGGGGCTCAATCCCACACCCCCAGATCATAACCTGAGCTGAAATCAAGAGTCTGATGCTTAAATGACTGATTCACCCTTATGTGTTCATTTTACAATATAATTGAAGGGACAGTATTCTATCAACTGTATTATTAGTACTGTATAGTTATAGCTATAACCTTAAAATTACTTAAAAATTTAAATTTACAATTCTACATGTCTTCATCCCATCCTTATAGTCTCTGTCAATAGCTCGTATATTTTCTGATAAACAGAAGCAGATAGCAAACTCAAGAAAATAAAACCCACTGATGAGGTGAAACTTTTCAATGGGATGGTTTATATGGCTTATAACTTTTATAACTAGTTCTTCCTTTAGATTTTCCTGTCATTTTCAGAACAAGCATTTTCATATATGTATACCAAATTGTAGAAAATCAGGTAACTTTCTAATAACTAGAAATTGAACATTCTCCAAGCACTTTTTCTGAATAAAATTAGTAATAATTGAAATGCAGAAATATTTAATTGCTTATAAATGCTCTATAAGCATATTCTTTGCCCCCTTACATCCATCCAGAGTCTCAAAATATTACCTCTTGATTTGAATTCACTCGCTTTAAGTATCAGTAGAATTTCCTATAATTAGTTTGTGAAACTACGGACAATATTTTAAATGAACTCAGCTGTCCAACTTCTGCAGGTGCTACTCTTGTCTCTTCACATTCCAATTCTAATTCTGTTGTAACCTATTCATTTTTCTATCATCTTAATTGGTTTTGGTCATAAAGTGATAAAAGTTTATGGCAAAAATGCAAGCAATTCATTTCTATCATTCTTTTTAACTTCTGTATTGTATTTCACTACACAGAAGTAGCGGAATTACTTTAATCCTCTTCTGTCAATGAATAGACTGTTTCCAATCATTTTGCTATTAGAAACATGCTGCATTAAATATACTTGTGGATAATCATTGCATATTTGCAAGAGTATATTAGTACTGACTATGGGAACAAATACTGAAAGTAGACTTGCTGAGTCTAAAATATATATTTTTGTCTTGATATATATCTATATGTAAATTCACCATTAATTTCTCCACAAAATAAAGGACATGGAATAGCTTTTAAAATGAAAAAAAGAAACCTAAACAAAAAATGGTACAATTTTGCAGGCTAAAGGAGTATTTGACAACAGTTTTTGGAGTTGTGTTAATACCTTATCACTGGATATCATTGATTTTGCCACCTTTCTTTTCTTCCCAAAAGTGCAGCATGACATAAAACTTTTAATGAAATATTATGTCAAGAGTCTAATACTTATTGAAACAACTGGAGATCCTTTGGGGTATCACAGGCTGGGAATTCTTCTTCACAATTATTAAATGGTGTTTCACTAACATATTATTCTCTTTGTAGATACACTAGAGGTCTGTATAGAGACTTAAAAACAAGCAAGAATAGTGTAAATCAATAAAATCCACACTAGACGCTTCGTTTTTGCTCAGGGTCAAACTCAAGAGTCTATGATTGGAGATGAATACAGCATTTAAAAGAAAAGTCAGTAAAAGGAAAATATTCACTAATGTGTAGTCAAAGAAATGCCTTCTCCTAATTCCTAGTAATTCTTAGTAACTGATAAAAAATAGAAATGTGATTTGAGAAGTACAGAAGCATACCAAAAGAAAAAAAAATACATAGTCTTCCATTATCACTATTAGCCATGCCTATTTTAACAAACAAATGCAAAGTCTACTGAAGATTCAGAAAATAAAAATCCAAATAAATTACAGGTCAATGAAACGGGATTATGAGGAAAGTAATGTCTCTGTGGCAAAAGAAAGAGAAGTAACACGTTCACTGAGAATTAAAAACAGGAAAAAAAAAGAAATGTGGTTGTATTAAGAAGAGAGGAATAATGGAAGTTTGGATCTTTTCCAGATGTTTGGAGAAAATGTTCCCACAAATCCCAATGGATTCTAAAACTTTTGGCTGAAGTTCCACTGTCTTCCATTTGTCGATAAACCTTTACAGGATTTATTCATTCCTGAACAGACAGCCTTGTAACACTGTCTTCAAACAATGGACTGGAAGTTTGACAAGTTTGAGTGATTTTTAAACACAAAAGATCGCAAAGATGGTTTCTCCATTAATATGTTGTTATTCTAGGCAAGGGACACATGAGTCCAATATAGCCTTGAGAACAAGCTGCTGCTTCTAGTCACCTGCTGTACCTACATTATCAAATCCTCCTTTGTCACAAAAAGAAGCATGTGTGGCAAATAGGAACAGTTTTTGACTGCAGGCTCAATTTGGCCCCTTTCCCATAAAAGTAGGAGCAAGATTCAATTTTGGATATTCAAATTTGGTATATTTATGCTGAGTTTTTTTTTTCTTTTTACTTTGCTTATGCTTTATGTAGATAACATTGTTAGATTTTCTATTCAGTATGCAATCTTTAGCTTTCCTTTCCACTCCCCTAGTGCAAAGTGCTGGTTTTCCTTATACAACCTTGACTTCTCCCTTTTTAATATTCTAAACTTGAAAGGAAAGTACTTAGCTTTCACAGTGTCTTCTTCCAAGCTCAAGGCCTATCTTCATACTGATTATGAAAAAAAACTAAAGCAGCTCATAATTATGTGCACCTGAATGATAAATGGCAGTTTTACAAATTGGTGAAAATCTAAACACAAATGCAATATGCTCTAGGAATGTAGACTTAAATATTATTTTTGGCCTTGCTACTCATTTTGTCAAGTAATCTTAATAAAATCCTCATCTTGCTCTAAGCTCATTTTTCTTACCCTCAAAATCAAGATAAATACAATTATACTGCCTATATCATGCAGTTATTTGTATACTCATTATATCCTTCATTCATACATTTATTTATCAATTACTTATTAAATGTCTATTGTGTGGTAGATACCGACCTCTTGTGAGAATCACATGAAAAAGAAAACATAAAACTACCTTAAAAACTAAAAAGATGGAAAAATATGCATAAATATGTCAGATATTTCTACTGCAATCATTGCTACTACCACAGCTATAACTTAACTTCTTTAGGCACAACTACAACCATTACTATGCAAAAACTGAAAAAAATACACTCCTTTATCTTCAAAGTAGGGTTTTCATCCAGTTAAACCTATATAGAATCTGCATCTATTGCATACACACACACACTATATATATATATGTATATATGTATATATATATACATATATATATATATATACACACACACACACACACACCAATATTAGTTGCATTGTATTGTTCTTTGTATAATCAGAATCCACTTCAGGCAATGTAATGATAATTTTATAGTATAATGGCAACTAGGCTAACCATGATGGGTTTCCCTGTCCTTACTATTAGCTATTCACAGTAATGCTGATACAATAAAAAGCTTTTGTTAGGAAAGGCCGCTGGGAGAGATGTCACAGACTTTTGCCACCTTTTTCCCCCCTCTTTTCCTACCTCCCATATTGCACAGATGCATCTGGTTCTGGCAGTTGCTAACTTGGATATCTCACACAATGACCTCTAAGAAAACTACTTCATTATTATACACCTCTGAGAGCTGATCTTACTCAAAGAAAATAAAAATAACTAGAGTCTAGTGCAGTCAGACTTGTTTTTGTACTGTGATTTGATAAGAGAACACTTGAATGCCTTTATGAGATTTTATGTTATAATTTATTTTTTCATTACATACTCCTGTGTGTAACATTGGTATAAAAAAGCAAAGTCAGTTTTTTTTCTGCATATTAGGACCACTCTTCCTCATCCATTTGAGGCTATTTTGTAAACATTGATTTCTTAAAAGATTGATTTCATTCTTCATAAAGTAAGGACATATACAATTAAAATAACATTTTAGCATTGAAGGAATATGGAGATATTGATTATGACTAATATGAAGTAGAATATATAGCCTTCTAGTTTTGTTGGATTAGAAATGGATTTTCAAGAGAGAAACTTTAACCAGGTATTTTATAACAACTTGGTGTCAGAAGTGTTGCAATTTATAAACTAATACTTTAAAAAAAGATTTACCTTTATCTTTTACCTGATACAGAACTAAATGACCAATAACATTCTTATTTTCTGTTTGTATATCTAGCTAGTATCTCCTTACACAAGTATATATCTATATATCTTCTCTAAAACATATGTGCTTTATATAAAAAGTATGACAAAAATATAAACAGAAAAAGGTCACAGCAAGACAATAAAAATGAAATTAAAGTAGAAATAACCAAGAAAATAGTCTAAGAATGGGATTCAAAGGTGCAATTGCACTGACCTTGGAAGAAGGAATTTTGCAGCCTCTGTGCTAAAGTTCAGGAGCAAATATGAGAGGTTTAGAATGTAATTTCATGAAATATAAAATTTCTTCTCATCTATATTGTTTTGTGCAGACTAAAAACATTGTGGGTAACTATAAAGAGAGACATATATATAGTAAGAAAGGGCCCATCTTTTAGTCTGTCAGTGGTCTTGAGTGACACACGGAGCTGAAGATAAATAGTCATATCATGACTATTAATAATAATTGGATACATATGCTCTCCATTCTCACTGCCTCCTATACAGGCTATATGGTTTGTAATCTCCATAAGTGAAACCTTTCTTGGACTTGAGATTGGCACAAGATTTTGAAGAGTTTCTTCTAAAAACAGGCTAACAGCAGATCTTTCATCACCTGGCAGTTCAGTTGTAGAAACTAACCTGATACTCACACACAGCCTCACAGGACTAACCTAGATTGTATCTCCCAGGCACTCTTCTTATAGGTTACTAAAGCTAAGAATTAGAGATTTGAAGAATAGAGAGAATGAAAACCTGGAAATGGAAATGTACAACTTGTGAAGAGACTGGGAACAAGGGTGATATATTACTAGAAAATAGTGGATCATGAGGTTTCAAAATTTAAAATATTTCAAATACCTCTTAACCAGCCTGAGAAGACTGTATTTCTTAGCAAGAAATACTAAGCCCTGTTCATTTAGTAGGTTAGAATCCTGCATAATCCTCTCACTATATTAATATATATAAGCCATTTAAATCTAGTCCTGGATCCCAGAGCATGCCACTCTGATGCATTTGCAAGTATTGCTCTGTTTCTAATGTGTTTTCATCAATTGTCTCCATGCCGAACTCCACTCACCATTCAAAATTCAGCTAAGCTGACGTCTCCCATTGGAAGTCCTCCATAATAATTTCCCCTTCTATGCAGAGAGAGACTTATAAATTATGCAAGGACCATTAGGATGCATGCCATAAGAAAGGTATAGGCAAATTCTGGTAGTTTCTATCAGACAGATGGTTTATCACTGCTGTGACCTTCTGTCCAACTCCATGGTGGTGGTGGGGTTTGGGCTCTGGAGATTTCATAGAAGGCAGAGTGGTATAGAGAGAAGCTTTGAAGTGAGAGATAAGGTTGAAAGGAAGTTTGTCATTACCCTAAGAAATCTGCATTTTAATCTTGAGATATTGAGGAAATTCAGAATGATATGGGGCAGAAATAATCATAATTATTATATAGAAATATTAATATATTTGATGTATGCAAGGTATATTGGCATAGGAAATGGTATTTTAAATGTGAAAACCAGATAAAGATTTGTTACAATGGCATAAGAAAAGGAGTCCCGAACAAGGGTAACAATGGAAGAGCAAAATTTCCAAAGGTGTTAGAAACTGACTCAATAGAATTTGTCATCTTACTGGATGTGATAGGTGAGATTGAGCCACACAAGAAACGCGTTCTGAGCACCCCCAGAAATGCATTTTAAATGCATCCCAGTCCCCCATAATAGGACATAACAACTAAAACTCAAAGCTTCTAGGTAAAAAACTAGATTCATCATCTATATTCCTGCCTAGCAACCCCTAATTCTTTTTTGTTTACTTGTTCCTGTGTATTTCTGCTCATCAGTTAAGTGTCCAACTCTTGATTTCAACTCAGGTAATGATCTCAGGGTTGTGGGATCAAGCCCCATGTTGGGTTCCCCTTTCAGTAGAAAGCCTGCTTGAGGATTCTCTTTCTCTCTTCCTCTCCTTTTGTCCCTTCCCCCCTTGTGCTCTCTCTTGCTATCTCTCTCACTCTAAAATAAATAAATAAATCTTAAAAAAATAAAACTAGAAATGCATTTCTGAAATTTGGAAGCGAACTTGAGACTAAGATAAATAAATTGTGTTATATAATAAATATTACATAGTTTGCACAGTGACAATGAGAACTTACAGATAGATGAGAGAAAGACAGAAAGAGAGATGGAGATTGGGAAAGAACCATTAGTATACAGTGACAGATGTACTCCTACTCTTCCCCCTACTCCAGGGGAGGAGACTTTCAAGAGAGCAACTGTGATCAACATTTCCCAATATCCAAGGCTCCAGCCATGATTGAGAGGATATTTTAAGTAAATGGTTGAGGCAAGATTAGAATTTGTGTTCTGAATTCCAAGTTATCTCTCTTTTGACAATACCAAACGGTCTGATATCATACACACCTTTTAAAAGTTATCGATTTGCTGATATTTGAGGCTTTGGTCATAAATTTTTTTCTGGGCTCTGAGACAGTTTAATGCAAACCTGTATAGTCTAACTCTTCTTCCTTGTCATTCTCTCATTCATTTTTAAAAGATGTATTTATTTTAGAGACAGTGAGCAAGTTCTGCGAGAGGGACATAGGGAGAGAAAGGGAGAGAGAGAATCCCAGGCAGACTTTCCACTGAGTGGAGAGCCCACTATAGGGTTCAATCTTACAACCCTGAGATCATGATCCAAGGAGAAACTGAGACTCAAATGCTTACCGACTGAGCAATGGAGGCACCCCCTCCCTTGCCATTTAAATGCATCTGGGAATGGGGGCAGAGGTAGCATGGGTAGATTTGCAAACATATGGAAAGACTAATACCAAGTTGACATCAAAATGTATGCACATGCAGTTCATTTTCATGATAAGAAAATATATAATCATGATTCATTTTTATAGGAGACATCCAAAATGAATGCCTTGATTATGTTTGTGTTAATTTTATCATTTAAGCTTTTTAAATTCAACCCAAGACTGTTTGTTTTTTAAATAAGGTCAATCATAGATTCCATACTTGGGAAGCCTGATATATAACATGCATACAAAATAAGATGAAATAAACCTAAATCTGAAATAGGAGGGACTTATTTTACATTCACAAAATCTGGTACCCAACATCACAAATGGCCTGAGTCCATTACATTTACCAACAAACTTAACCTCTTCTGAAATTATAAGTAAATATAGAATAATAGGCATTCATATGAAAAAATAATTAGATTATTAAAACTGTAGGGGTTTTTATTTTTTAATTTGTGATATGTAACAGTGATAATTCAAAAGTAAATTTCTAGATTTTTTAACAATGCATTTGCATTCTTTTTTATGCATAGTTTAGAGTGTTTCAATCTATCATAATATTTATTTGACATTAAATTTCTCTTTAAACTTTGCCACAGGGTAATCCAAATAATTTGTGTGGATAAAAATATCATCCCCTTGTTCCATTAGCCCTTAACTGTTCGGCAGGGCACAGCAATAGGCTATAGAGAAGAATTAGTCTTCCGTCTGCAGCCTCTCCCAATTTTTCACTCAAGCTGGTTGATCCCCAGACAGTGGTTCAGCTGTTAGCTGGTGGCTTATGCCAGTTATAGAAGTATATTTACAGAGCTGATATCTGCTCAGGACAACTTCATATTGCATCCATTTCATAATATTTTTGTCTTTGGATTTCCCTAAGTTTTATGATACTGTCTTCATAATCTCTTTTGAGCCCCGACAAGCCACTTTGAAATTTATAAGAAAACAAAAGACAGTTCAAGACACAAAGTGTGCTGAACATAGTATTTAGAGTTTGAATTTACCATGGCAATATACTTCTTATAATCACTTTAGAACACTGTTAACCACACTCCCTAACTGTTCTAATATAACTGTTAGATTTTCAAAGCAAATCTCATTTTGAGGAAGTATCTCAAGTACCAAATTAGTATCTTTCTTTTGGAGACAAATCTGACTAAATACTATGAAAAAAAATCACTCAGGACAATTACAAAAATAGGAGAGAGAGGTATCAAATGAGTATTAGTACTACATGGCAAATATGTATGATAATGACCACTGCGCATTATTTTACAAAGTAGACGTGCTCACTTCGGCAGCACATATACTAAAATATTTTACAAAGTAGAAAAATAATAATATAACATTCCCTATAACTTAGCAAAGAAGATGCTGTCTTCAACTATAAATATCAAGGGACTTTGGAATTCAGCAAAATCAACTGCTACGTTAGTAGCACTATTACTTGAAGTGCAAATGACTGAGAAAGATCCCAACACAGAATGATGCTTGTATGCGTGGGTTACAGGTTATGATTCATGTTACTAAAGATTAAGTAATGTTGGGTAAATAACAGAAAATAAACAGGAAGAAAAAAACAAAGGTATGAGAGTAATTGTAACTTTCACAAATAGGAAAAGGATAGAGAACCGTGGACTATATCATTGACCCATATTTATATTTTTTAATTGTGAAAGATTTTATTTGGTCTCATTTGTCCAGAAAATTGACTACTGTTTTATGTTTAAATTATATTTTATTAGATCATTATATTTCAATATATTATATTATGTATATAATATATATTAGATTATCTTAGATCAGTACCTTCTTCCAAATGTTAAATTAGATGTTTTTATGCACCTTTTCTGACATAACATTTACCTTTTTCCATACACACTAATAGCAGCAATTTCTATCAAAGGTATGAGTAATACATTATTCTAAATGTATAAAACATCTTAGTACTGCATTTAGAACATTTTCAATCTTGGCAAGATAAGTACAGATTCAACAACAGTAAAACAATTTCCCAGATGAATAAGAAGCTAACAATATACAATGTGGTGAGTGTTTTAATTAAAGATCTTGAACCTAGGGCTGTGTGGGTGGCTCAGTCACTTAAGCATCTGACTTCAGCTTGGGTATGATCTCAGGGTCCTGGGATGGAGCCTCAAGTTAGGGCTTCCCCCCCTCAAAAAAATAAAACAAAGTTAGGGCTTCCCACTCAGTGGGGAGTCTGCATCCCCCTCTCCCTTTCCTCCTCTGCTCATGTTTTCTCTCACTTTTTCTCTCTCAGATAGATAAATAAAATCTTAAAAAAAAAAAATCTTAAACCAAATACCAAGGGCTCCTTTAAAGATTCCTAACTACTTAGAAAAACAAAACCAAACAGTAACATACGAATGCATTCATAAAGCAAGTATTTTCTGTACAGAGACCCCTGTTAGTTTGCTAATGAATAGTTTATGAAGTGCAATTCCACACACAATGGGTACCCCTGTTGGGACTGGCAACAGAATTTCACATTTTGAGATGTATTCAAACGCTAATACAAAAAGCTAGGCCCCATATAGCTCTCTGTCACGTAGAGGCAAAAAAATAACAAAAAATATATATATTTGAGGGGATTATTTTTGCCAATGTGATCTAATTTATGCATTAATTAGATTTTGTGCTCTCATTTAAAATTAGATTTGAATGAGTTTCTCTATTTTAATGATAATATGAAACTTTGCAGATTATACTATTAAAGTATTTTAATTTTGCCTTCTCTTGTAGGCCAAGAAAATGAATAAAACAGTCTAGTGAACAAGAGCCAGAGTGAGAAGAGAGTTTAAAGGAATAGGTCATATAAGATACTATAGTAAACTAAAAATAGCATTCAGTAGTTGCTTAGCTACAGTTGAACTTTACTGGAAGGTGGCCTAGTGTTGGTGTATCTTTTGATATTATGTGAGGAGATTAAAAAATCTGGATTTTTGAACAATCTGCTGATTTTTAAATTATGCATCTTATTCCCATAAAGTTTAAAGTAACAGACCAAAATAAAACAGGCAAATGAAAAAATTAAAAAAAAAAATCACCTTTTGGGGCTAATCCATATGGCCCCAAAGTAGCCTTTAAACTGGCATTAGACAACCTCTGACTATGGTATTGAACTTATAAACTTACAAAATTCACCTTTGGCTCATGCATATGATACATACATATAATGATGCTTTGTAACATTCTGCAGCTAATTCGTTCTAAATTTCAGCTTCATTCCTCTGGTTTTCAATGTAGATATGGCATTTGGGTCATAGTATAAAATTGTCTTCTTTTATCTAAAAATTAACTCATTAGTGATTTTAAATATCTAGTACCTGTTTAGTTGCTACTGATTTTCCCCAAGTGAACTAACTCAAACTTGCAAAGTTTATTCTATCATTTTCAGAATAGGTATCTATTTATATAAGTCACAGCCTTTGCAAAATGATAGCATGCTTGTTGTTCTTCCATTTTTCATATCTGCATCCATCCTTATAGATTTTGTTAAGTCAACCATATTGGCATAAAAATAAAGAATTTTCTCACATAACAAGCAGTCAGAATAGGCAAGCAGAGTTTGCTGAGAAAATCACCAGAGGTCTAAGCTAGATCAAGTGTCTTGCTGGAGTATCATTAATTTGTAGCTTTCATCCTTATGACCACAATACAACGAATGTACCTCAGGTATGAAGCTGGAATGTTAGGAAGTGAGATGGAGGGCATATCAAAGAACAAATGGTTCCTGTCAGCCTTGCCAGTCCCTTTTAGTCAGTAAATCAATAGCTGTCCCAGAACCCCTACTCAGCATATGCCCTCTTATGTCTGGTAAGCTAGAACAGGTATCAAGACAACAGCTAGCTGCATGAAAATCTGGGGGGAAAATTTTACCTGGGTACATTGCTGCCTTCCCAAAATAAAATTCTATAGCAGGAGAGAATGTATATTTGTCAGGCATTTAGCAATATCTGCCTGTTGTGGTGATTCTACTCATACACCTGGAAGCAGGGCTGAGTTTCACAGCAAAGACTTCTGAGAGCTATTGGCCAGGCTAAGAACATGTTGCTGTTCCTGCTTGCTTTTCTTCTTCTTCTTCTTCTTCTTCTTCTTCTTCTTCTTCTTCTTCTTCTTCTTCTTCTTCTCCTTCTCCTTCTCCTTCTCCTTCTCCTTCTCTTCTTCCTCCTCCTCCTTTCTTATCTTTTAAAATAATATGATCAACTCTTAAGAAATCATTCATTATGGAAAAATAGAAATAAAGGTGGCAAGGCACACTGTGTCTGTTGGCAAGCTACCAGCATGAGCTACTGTAAGATGATTCAAAAGGATGGACAGGGGACAGTGCCTACCTAAGTTGTAATGCATTATTAATTTGTCTCTGAAACTGTAATTACCTTCTGATTCTATTTCTTCAAGCTTGCAAATAATTGCACTTAGCCTTCTTCGTGGATGAATTAGTGATCATTTCATATAGACTATATGAAAAAGTCTTACAGTCTGTTAGTACTGTAGATTTCACATTTGAAATTCACAGAACTGGGCAGCCTGAGTGGCTCGGCAGTTTAGCGCCACCTTCAGCCCAGGGCCTGATCTTGGAGACCTGGGATCCAGTCCCACGTTGGGCTCCCTGCTTGGAGCCTGCTTCTCCCTCTGCCTGTGTCTCTGCCTCTCTCTCTCTCTCTCTCTCTCTCTCTCTCATGTCTCTCATGAACAAATAAATAAAATATTAAAAAAAGAAATTCACATAACTAATAAGTACACCTGAAATATATAATATATGTGAGACATTATCTACCCCACTGTATGAATGACAGCTTTTGTAGGTGTTCTCTAGAAACTCGCTATACTTTATAGGCTCAATTATCAAACTAATTTAGAATGTTTCTGGATCATACCTTTTGCAAGAGGAAACAAATTGAAGAACTGTGACAGATAAATCTTCTTTTTCCAGAGATACCTGGGTGGCTCAGGAGTTGGGCAGCTGCCTTTTGTTCAGGTTGTGATCCCTGAGTCTCAGAATTGAGTCCCACATTGGGCTTCCTACATGGAGCCTGCTTCTCTCTCTGCTTATGTCTCTGCCTTTGTCTCTGTGTCTCTCATAAATAAATATATAAAGTCTTGAAAAAAATCTTCTTTTCCCTTCAATTACTTTATAAAATAAAGTCACACTTAACATAAAGCCAGTTTTCACCACTAAAGCTTTTTTGAACAAATGGATATATAGGCTGGGTAATGAATACAGTGAGAAGTATACCCACTCAACTACTGTTTGTTAGGCAATATGCTCTTACATTCTTTTTACAATAATAACTATTTTGTAACAATAAGTGATACTTAAAGAGATCATGATGTGGAGATCTAAAGATAAGCAACAACACAGAACCATAATAACAAAGAATGTGAGGATACAGATTCTCGTATTTGGCAATGACATTTTTTCCTTCCTCCTATAATTTAATTCACAGTATTATCAACCTACTCAGTTCAATCAGTGCTAACCTAAAAGATATATTTTCCAGTGAATTATTTCTAGCCACCAAATGTCATTTCCCTTGGAAATTCTAATAAAAATGCCTAAATGCATTATCTGACATTTTAGTGGATCAGTAAGTAGCTTGTCAATTGAGATTCTAAAATCTTTACATTGCATGGATTTCCGCTTTATGTTCTAAACTCTTGACTTTTTACAGAATAATTTACATCTCAATGTAGCTATTTAGCAAGGAATGTCTAAAAAATCAGGTTCAATTATAAATAATGGTTCCAGTTACACATGTACATTGCTTTAAAAAGAACTAGCAATTGAATAGTTCTGCACTTAATATTGATAAATAATGTCTCAGACTTGCTTAAGTCAGCAATGCCTACAGCTGAGGAAAAAACAGCTGACTACATAAGCTTGAAAATCCTCTCTCTTAATCACACTAAGCCTTATTAATATAAGGATCAAGAATTTAGCAAAGCTTGGCCAGGTTTCCCCTTTAAAAGTTAGGATAATTTTCTTTAGGCTCCTGGATTGCCATGTGCTTGGTAGACACTTTATACAGAAAACCTGTGGATCCTTTGATCCACATCTCTTTTTATTAGCACAGAAACTCAGGTTACTATCATCTAAGGCAAACAAGCCTAAGCCCACAAAGACTCCCTATATTAATAACACTGTTACAATGCAAATTATATTGTTTTCTCTTTATGTGTTCTTAGAAACTGCTACATAGTATATCTATTTGAAGATTCTCCCATTCAGTTATTCACTCACCAAAAGTAAAGAGTATCAGCTAAAATTTAGACCTTAGGTAGAAAACAAGACAGCCTCAGCACTCATGCACCTCTAGTTAACTGATGGAATTTACACCAATAATCATTAAACAGTCAACTAATTACAATAACTGCTCCATGGTAAAAACAACTGTTATAAAAGTGTATATCAGAAAACGGTAACAGAATCTGTAGTATCAGAGACTAACCGTTCTGAGGCAATAATATTTAAGCTGCAATATAAAGAGTAGGGAGGGGATTGAGTGAGTTAAGTGTTGAATCACAAAAGCACAGTCTATAGCAGGTTGGACAAACAAAACTGAATTACAAAGAACCTGAAAGAAATTCAGGGCATCCAAGAAACTGAGAGAAGCTTAACGTGGTTTGGAAGACAAGAGAAATAAGATTATGTCTGAGACAGAGCAAGACCAAACAGAACAGTTGTAGATTGTCAGAGTGTAGATGTCACCTCAAATCAGAACAATTCAGAGAACTTTAGACAGGTTTAAAAGTAGAGGGAGAAGGGATCCCCAGGGGGCTCAGCGGTTGAGCATCCACCTTCAGCCCAGATGTGATCCTGGAGTTCCAGGATCCAGTCCCAGGATGGAGTCCCACATCGGGCTCTTGCATGGGGCCTGCTTCTCCCCCTGCCTGTGTCTCTGCCTCTCTTTGTGTCTCTCATGAATAAATAAATAAATAAATAAATAAATAAATAAATAAATAAATACAATCTTAAAAAAAAAAAAGTAGAGGGAGAGTAGTCTGGGACCAAAGCTTTAATAAAACAGATGCAACTGTTTTATTTGCTTGTTATTAAATAGTGTAAAAGGAATAATGACGGGATGATATTTATGTACTGAACATTTATGCTTGACATTGTCATCCAAGTAAGTAGATCTGTTGGAAGAAGAACTAGCTGAATAAAATGGCTGACTCTTAAGGCATTCACAAGATCACTGCAAAAAACATTACACAATATCGTAAGTTAAATGTTCCAATTTTTCCTAAAGATGAATTCACTTTGCTATCCTAAACATTTTAACTTTGAAATAAATGTGTCAAGAAAACCAAGAAGGAAGATTTATCAGTTAGAGATGCATATTAATGTAACAGAAATCTTAAATATAATGACAGAAATGGTGGTATGGTAAAGACTAAGTCCCAGGAATTCAAAATACATTCATATCAAAAGATGAAGTAAGGAAATTTTATGTTGTGAGCAAACTGTGTGAGGATTATTACATTACTGTTTCCCACAAGCTCAAACCAAAACTCCATTAAATATTTGATCAGTTTGTGAAAGACCAGCAAGTACTCTTCACATCCATGAATATGAACATCTTGCAGACAGTTTAATGCATGGCAGACCCATAAAAAAGATTATGCATGATAAAATAGTGCAATGTTGGCACATCCTAACTGCTTGTAAAAATAAAAGTGATGAAAACTACAGAACAACAAATGAGAGCTAAAGTTTGTTATAAAACAAGCTGTATTTGGAAGACATCATTGCAGGCTGAGTCAGGAGGTTACAAGCTAACAGTCAAACTGTAACATTTCAAAAATAAAGCAAGAATTTCTCTATAGTCCTACACAAATTTGTCAAACCTAGAATAAACAATGATTTTAGAATAAATACTCGAGTCAAGTTTATTCATTTGTATAACTGAGCTTTTATTAAAGAAATGCCAAATCAACTTTCATCAATATTTCATCAAATATTACTCTATAATTTTGCTACTATACCATACTTGTGATTCCCATTCTGGGGAATTCTCTTTGGGTTAAGATATTCAGAAAATAGAGAGCAAATACATATTTGAAAAGAGGGAAGGTGGCAATGAACACGTCAAATAATTGGCACACTGGTACCACATGGTTTAGTATCTCAAATTTCTCCCAGCAGAGAGTCAATAAAAGATAGTACACTTTAGAGGACTGGGAAATAGACACATTTAGTCTTAGGGAAGATGAAGAAAACCAAGTACAAGGGCCCTTGCAGGAAAATTTCAGTATGTATTATATAAGGTGGTGGCCTGGGAAAAACCATTATAATGTGAAGAAGTGTTCAGTAATGGAAGTAACCATGAATATGATGAAGATTCTATTTAAAAAAAAAAAGCATTACTGCAAAATTACCTAATTCACAATTTTACGTAAGCTATTGAAGAAAGTGTTTCTTTCACTCCTAAGCAATCTATTGGAAAAGATATTTAAGAGGTACAAATGAGCATTTTAGCTACTCACTTAAAATCTAATATCAACTCTAATTCTTTCTGCATTTGGGCAAAGAAGGGTGAACAGACATTAAGAGGAATTAGATACTTTCTGAATAATTAAAACAGGAAATTTAATACCGATTATGATAAATGTTAACAGTTTAATTAGTAGCTATTTAGTTTTGATCTTATATTGTTTGGTGAAAGATAATATATTCCTATAGAACTGGAAGGTTTTTCTTTTTTTTTAAATATAGGAATATAGTACACTATTTCTGCTCATTGTATATGTTGCACCAAGAAGCAGAGAGAACACATTTATAAGTGACCAGTGCAGTTACCACCAAAAAAAATCATTTTAAGATTATATATAGAGGAGCATATCAGAAAAACACCTATTCTCTAAGGAAAAATATTAGTCCTAAGTATGTACTTGCATGAATTTTTAAGAGAAATTCAAAATAAACTGGAGGATTGCTTTTCTTTGAATTAAGTTAGCAGAACTAGAAACATTTAATGGATAGATACATTGATTCACATCTTTCTATAAACAAAGTAAGCTCTTGGTAAATTAAAATGCCTCCTCTCTCACTTTCCTAGAATCTTAGGGTATGTATGAGAGCTCTCATAAACCTGTGAATTGACTGACCCTTCTCTAAAGAGAGAGTATACAGACACAAAGGGATTTTTATCAAAACACAATCCCTAATGGAAGAATGTCCAGTTATTAGAAACCCTGGTAGCCCCTTTTCTTGGTTGAAAAAACAAAAACAAAACTCTCACACCAATATTGTCAATATTTAAAATCTCTCACAATGTCTCCTCGATGGTAGTTTGAGCAATGATTTTTGCCAGGTTTGGGAAATACTATGCATTTTTAATGCAAAAAATAATCAATGAAAATTAAGTGGGTATGACTTCATAGCAAGAAGAAATTCAAAAACAAGGTATATTTTCTGCTGGGCCAGTTTGTTAATAGAGAGCTATTAAATAGATATACAGAGTTTCTGTTGAGACAGCTGTCATTCCACTAATTCCATAGTTGATTAAACTGATCAGATTGTTTAGTCAGATGACCCCATTTTCTCCAAAAGCTTTATAAGCATCTCTCCAAGATCCCCATATTCCACCAAAGGAGCATATTTTCTGAGATAGAATTTGCTGTCATCAAGGTGTAGACTTTCTGGGAATCCTTACCTTCAAAGAAATAGTCAGTGACTTTTTTTCTGATCATTATTTGATTTTGAGAACAGAACATTTATACCTCAAGTTTTATTTATATATATATATTTAAGATTTTATTTATTTATTGAGACACACACACACAGAGAGAGAGAGAGAGAGAGAGAGAGAGAGAGAGAGAGGCAGAGACACAGGCAGAGGGAGAAGCAGGCTCCACGCAGGGAACCCAATGTGGGACTCGATCCCGGATCTACAGGATCACACCCCGGGCTGCAGGCGGCGCTAAACCGCTGCACCACCGGGCTGTCCTATTCTTGATGCTTCATCACCTACAAGATTTGCTACCATTAATTTGCATGTGGTTTACTCTAAACATTGGCAATAATTCAACAGTAAAATTTCTAACAATAAGACAAATCTGAATTTCAAATTATACTAACACATCTATAGTCTTAGCAAGAAAAATGCCTTTTTGTAATTTACCTAGATGAGGCTCATAACAATGTTTTGTAGTGGGTATTATTATTAATGCATTTTATGAAGGAGACTCAGATTCCTTGAAGGGTATGCCATTTAGATACTATGTGTTAAAGTAGTTACTTATGCCAAAGTGGCTGTAGATTCCAAATAAGCACTCTTTCCTTGTCCCAAGCTACTGCATAGTGCAAATGGAGAAACAGGTGTTCTAGAGAAGTGCTCCTCAAACTTGAATATGCACCAAAGCGCTTGAGGATCTTGTTGAAATGTAGATTATGATTCAGTAGGTCTGAAGTAGGGTCTGAGATTCTGATTTCTAACAAGCTCCCAGGTAATGTAAATACTGTCAGTAATACTCCTCGCCACATTTTGAGATGCAAGGATAATGCACATTAGATAACAATAAAAAAATCATGTTACATTTATGCAGCATTTAAATCTCTATTCTGGCCATACTTTTTTATTGTTGTGTTTTGGGAAATGAATTTGGAATAAATGCATACTACTTTACTAGTTTTTATATTATATGCAGTCTTTAACCCTATGTTCATAAACAAACCAATAATGGTTTACCTCATTATTTAAAAAGAGAGAGGCATCAATAAGTGGGGAATTGCAAACTGCTAAACAATGCCTTGATTTATTTTTACACTGCTTAAATTCTTTGCTATTTTGAAAACTTTATTATAAGAAACTCAAAGAAAAATAATGAGGCATTGAGAAACGTTTATTTTTTAATACACCAACAAAACAAACCTTTAGAAACAATCAAAACTTCAAGCTGAATAAATTTTTCTCAATTCATGAAATTAATCTCACATTTAGTAATAATTACGTAATTGTTGCCAGATTTTTCAGAATAATGACTAAAAGAAGAATTTGAGCTGGGTAAAAAAAAATTGATCATTAGATATACTATTGACTTATAGTACCACTCTCACAAAATATTAAGTATATTTTTTCATGAGGTTAACTGGAAAAAGCAAGTATGAAATCCACAAACTAGTATATAGTACTAGTTTTTAAAAAATGGAAACTGCCTTCAGGTAAATTTATTTTCACATTGATGAAAATATCAAAAAATACCCCAAAGCAAACTTCCAAACTTGGATTTTGATCCACTGACTAATTCTAAGGTAGATATCTGTTCTCTTCCTATAATTTCTTCATTTCTCTAAGCTAAAACAAAAAGCACAATTAAAAAGCAATCTACAATGTTTGACTGGAAATTTTTCAAAACTTAGTCCAAATGAGGAAAGCTGTCAGCTAGATTCAGCAACTTTTGTGTTCCTCAATAAAAAGCTGCAAATAATTCTGTAAAATGCTAATGTCTAAGGAGAAGGCCTTAATATGCTGACTTGGCCATTATAAATCTGATTATACTCAGAGACTTAAGTATATTACATTTGTTAGACATTTTTGATGGTCTTCTTGTGAATAAATTGATTTATTAATTAAACAAATTTCAAAGTACCCTCATAGTAGTCAGCAAACAAAATAATGAAAATATATGGGATAGTATAAAATATGTTAATGAAGCTAAATCCCAAACGTTGAATTTCTGTTATTATTGTTAAATCTCATAAGAAAATTCCCAATGGCACATTATAGATAGTTTGATATTGTTTCAGGCTCAATATTTGTCTTTTAGAAAACCAGTTTTCAGCCATAGCACTGAAGTCCTAGTATTAAATAAATATCTTTTGTAGAGTCTAAATTTCAAACTACTGACTTATATACTAATTGTAACAGATGCAACTGCACTACATTGAAGCTTTTTCTCTTTTTTAAAAGATTTTATTTATTTATTCATGAGAGACACAGAGAGGCAGAGGAAGAAGCAGGCTGCCCAAATGCCCCGACTGAAATTATTTCAGACTATATCCATTTCTTAATATGATTAAAAACTTACTCTTTATTTTCAAATTGCCTCACATTTTGGTTTTATTAGCAAACTATGAAAATAAAACACAACAGCCTTTGAAACTTTAGGAAATGAGGGATGCCTGGGTGGCTCAGCCTTTGAGCATCTGCCTTCTGCTCAAGTTGTAATCCCAGCCAGGGTCCTGGGTTCGAGTCCCACATCAGGCTCCCCATAGGGAGCCTGCTTCTCCCTCTGCCTACGTTGCTGCCTCTCTCTCTCTCTCTCTCTCTTTCTCTCTGTTTCTCATGAATAAATAAGTAAAATCTTAAAAAAAGAAACTTTAGGAAATGTAGAAAAGTATGAAGAAGAAAATCATCTGCAAATGTCAGAAACCACTTTCATTCTTTTTATATGTATGATATATATATATGTTTGCTTATGCTATAATATTTTTAAATGGAACTATGCAGTCTATACTAAATTGTTTTTTTCTTTAAAAATGTATTCTGATCAGATTATAACTGAAATATCAACAAATGAGTTCTATAATGCAATGTCTATTCCTTAAATCTAAAATTTATTTGGAATACAATATAGCTATGGGGGTTCACAACATTAATAAGCACTCTGGTATGAAACATCTGCTAACTGAAAAACCTATATTCAGAGTTTTGTGATGGTTGTAGAGGATGTTTAATTCATTTGATTTGTCAGTTACTGATTCTCTCCTGGGCAATTCCACAGACACTGAAAACAAACATGCACATATATGTATATTATGTACATTACATGTTATATAAACACTACTAAAATATATGTATCTAAAGAAGACATATTACTATTACCTGATTTTCACAGTCTAGTAGGTGATCAAGATCAAAGACACTTTTGGATTTTTAAAGAACCAATGTGACTCTTTCCTCTAAAATAAAATACTATTATCAGGAAAGTTGACTTCTTTGAAGGAAGCCACCAGATCATTCATCACTCAGTGAGCTAACTCATGGCTGTGAGAGAAATAATTACAAAATGTTCACACATCTGTGTAATATTCTCTGTCATTTCTTAATGGTTTGAAGTAACTGGGTTATTTTCAGGTCTTAAATTTACATGTACTAGGTAGATTTAATGAAATTAACTCCCAGTGTTGCACTAACTTCTGGAATATTCCATATCATGACGATGAGTCCAGAGACCACTTGCTGGACAAACATAAAATCTAGAGTTCTTGCATAAGATGAATGTGTATTAAAGCACATCTTAAAGCTTGAAGGAGAGGAAAACATTCCATTGGCAAAACCTCAGGAGATTTACAATATATACTATTTGAAATTAATTTTCCTCTTTCCAAACCTCCTGAAAAAAGATATACAAGGAAGTGATAAATCTTTTTTTCTGTCCTTTATGTCAATATATCACTATATAGGGCTCGAACCCATACAAAGTTTGTCAAGAGACCTCATTGTGATTACTGTGTGATAGTTCCAGGGCTCCTGCAAACACCCAGCCCCACTCTTTGATATCTCTTGGAAGAATGACTCAAGGCTTTGCCATAGGGAACATATTACACTGCCATCATAATTTCTGGAATTTTATTTATAAAAATTTCCTGCTGCTAGGGTTGGATGGGCGAGAAAGGTAAAGGACCTCTACAGTCCCTGACACAAACTATCTACCTCTGTATATTAGCTACCGTTTAAAAAAAAAAAAAAAAAAGTAACCCTAGGAGCACCTGGGTGGCTCAGTGGGTTAAGCATCTGACTCTTGGCTTCAACTCAGGTCTTCATTTGAGGGTTGTGAGATCAAGCTCCACATTAGGTTCCACGCTCAGTGTAGAATCTGTTTGAGATTCTCTCTCTCTCCTTCTGCGCCTCTTCTTGCTCTCTCTCTTACTCTCTCTCTCACTCTCTCTCTCTCTCTGTCCAATAAAATAAATAAATAAAATGTAAAAAAAAATAAAAACAAACCTAAACAAAAGAAACATTTTATTTAATCGGCCCTACACAGACCAGGAGGAAAAATTAGGAATCCTAAGGAAAACTGAGAACCAAACATTTTAATCAGTGGCCTGGGGCCATTCTAGAATACTATCTCAGTAACTGAGACATAAACTCAGCTCTGTATTTCATGATGATGACTATTGAATCAACTTTTTAAAGATTTTATTTATTTATTCATAAGAGACACACAGAGAGAGGCAGAGACATAGGCAGAGGGAGAAGCAGGCTTCCTGCAGTAAGCCTGATGCAGGATTTGATCCCAGAACGCCGAGATCATGACCTGAGCCAAAGGCAGATGCTCAAATACTGAGCCACCCAGGTTTTCCACACCTGGTACTTTAAAATGTTTTTGCACAATATATTGTTAGTTCCCTTCTTCCCTGCACTTCTTCCTTTTTTTAGTTCTAAGAGAAGACTTTTACATTTTTTTCAAGATTTGAGAGTACAAGAATCTCATTTTTTAAAATGTGCATCACACACAGATACACACACACACAAACACACATACTTATACAAACTTCTCTCTGCCCAGAGGAACTTGTTAGTAACTTAGACAAGTGTATACAGAGAAAGAAAAGTTACTTTTATAAGACCTCTTTATGTCCTGGAATCAAGTCAACATAGCTACTGTCAAGAGAGTTTTCCTATGAGATTTGGAATGACTTGCTGGAACTAAGGCTTTAAAATGTTATGCTTGAAAAACACTTGATTACATGTTCTGCAAGTTCTGGTCTAACTATTATGAAAAATTCACTGGTATACAGTAAAAGCATTATTAAGTAATTACAATAGACAGAGGGGGTGATATAAAGATTGAAGTTCAACTTATTGGGATTTCAAAAGCAAAAGATAGTTATTTGTTTTATAGCACCCCATTCTCTTTCAACTTCGTCATGTCAAAACGTCACAATGATGGAAGTCCTCAGAACGTTCTTTCAAATAATCTTGTTGTGTCTTGTTTTGTTCATTTGTCCAGATTGGGTTTCTATAACTTCAAAAGCTTATTATGTGGTCAATGGAAATAAATGTTTTAATGGTTTCTGAGGCACATTGCTTGGAATACCTTTTATTGTGTCACCTCAGCTAGGCCGGGACTGTTTCCCATAATTTTGTACCTCGTATGGCATGGGGGAACAAAATGTCACCTCGAAATGTCTCTCTTTGGCATGTAGATTATTTTAGGCTGATTATTTTTAAGAAACAGAAGAATCAGAAAGAACCTTTAACCCTAACTGCTTAAATTTGGATAGAGGACTTGTTCTTGGAAGAGAGTTACCATCACAGATAACTCGGGTAATATAAACAAGGTGTTGTGGACAGGGAGGGACCTAGTAAAATCTGTTAAAATTTCTCTCTACATCCCATCATTTCTGTATGTCCCCACAAACATTTATTTACCAAACATTTACTCTTTTTCATATTCCTGTGAATTGTTTTCCTTCTCTTGGAAGTCCCAACACCTACCCTCTTCTCTTTAGCTCTGGATGGCATATTAGCCTCAATTGCCTGACTTCCGGTAGGCCTCATACTCTTACAGACTTATGTAATAAGATTTGATTTTCTCTCGTTAATCTGCTTCATGTCAACTTAATTCTTAGACCAGCAAAAAGAACCTTGAATTGTAGAAGATAATTTTTCCTGTCCAACAACGCTTTCCAGTTAGGTCACAAGAGAAATTTGCACATGATACGGCAAGTAAAGAAGTGATAGATATTCTTCTCCTTAGAATCGGGTGTAGGATGTCAGTCTCTGGGGGAGCTTGTACATGCCCCTGCCTGTTGATTTACTTTGTTGGGATAAGGGAGCGCTGAAACATGCAACCATTTAAGCTCCCAGAGATTCTCTGAGTTGGGGCTAAGTGTATGTGTGGCTCTTTGGCAAAGTTTGCTGACATCTCCTACAGATCATCAGTACCATTAACATTGGTGGTGAGAGACAGGAGTTCTAGTTCATCTTCATGGGTTCAGGTTTGTCCTTGCTCTTTTCCACTTCACAGTCACCTAATAACCGACCAACTTACAGCAACTTCAGGCTCAACGTCAGATACAGAAGCAACAGCCTAGTGGAAATGTCCCCATCAGCAACCATAATTCCATAAGATCCCTGTAATAAATCCCTTATTGCATAGCATCACAGTTATTTTTGCTTCTCTGACCAAATACTAATTGACATACGTTAGTATACAGCCAGGTTAGCGCTATCACTCAAAACCCAAACCAGGTGTCATTGGCTTCTGGCTCAGCAGTGAAAGAAGCTTGAAGGGCC
The DNA here is from genome assembly GCF_053574225.1 of Canis aureus. NCBI lineage: Eukaryota > Metazoa > Chordata > Mammalia > Carnivora > Canidae > Canis > Canis aureus. The sequence goes on from NC_135620.1 coordinate 32,536,206, forward strand.
TTGAGAAGACTATTAGCAGCACCCTGATCAGCATGGAGGAGGCTGTCAGTGAGGATTTAAAGAAGAGAGGCCAGCCCCTATTTGAATTATCCTCAGCTGAAGTCTTCTAGCTGAGAACCCTGACACCCCAGAGCAGAGGCAAACCATTCCATCTGTGCTTTGTCTGAATTCCTGATCCATAGACTGTTTGATGCCACTCAGCTAAGAGTGGTTTGTTAGCATCAAGACAGGATTGATAAACAAACGGGTGCTAGAAGTGGAACAATCAGACTTGCATTGCATTCCAGCTCATGAGCTCTTAAACTCTGCTTCTAGAATTCTGTACATTTATAGAAACCACTCCTGCTTTATTGCTAAAGTTAGTCCGAATTGAGTTTCTCTAATTTACAATCGAAACGAGTCCTAACAAATCATAAAATCAACAGAAATAAACATCTTAAATGCTCTTCATGTTTATTGCTTAAAAAAACTTATTATATGCTTTCTATCTTTAGGCAGTTTTGAATTAAGAAATGCCCCCTACTTAAAAAACCAACATCCACTTTTATTTGATGTGTATAAACATAAATCAGTTTTTTTGTGTGGGGAATTTTGCAGTCATCCATTCAATCATCTAGGAAATATTTATTGAGTTCTTTCATTGTGCAAGGCAATGGGTTAAGCAAAGGAAAGGATACAAAGAATTATACAGTTTCTGAGTAGTTAATCACACAGTAGCAGCAATGAGACATAAACAGAAAGTAACACATTTCCTTGATTCTGACATCATTTATTTTTTCATATTTAAATCACTTTAAAAACAAGGCACATTGTATAATTGATAGGTGCATTTTACTGTGGGAGTGTTTCTTTTCTCCCCTTGAAAAGCTACAATTAAATCGACAGTGTGCTCCTAATTATCTATGATGTTTTAGAAGGAGGAAATCCAATATAGCACAAGCTAGTATGTAATAAGCACCATGAGTGAAACCAGGAGATTTAAGATTTTCACTAGCTGGGAAAATATAAGATGTCAAAGCATTTCAACTGAGTTAGAAGAGGAGAGAGCATGATATTTAATAAGGATCTTCTATGAATGTATAATATGAACTTTCTTATAATCCTGGCAATGACTCTAAATGGTAGGGATTATCTTAATTTTCCTGGTCATATAATTGAGGTTCAGATCAGCAACGAAAAAAGAAGCATCTTTGGGTTTTCATACTCAGATATCTCTAAAATGAGGTATATACTCTTCTCAGAACTTAACAATGACAGAATTCAAATTGTACTACGTACTTGCTACGTGCACTATGTAACATGTACATATTATGTTAAAAATCCTTTATAGACAGTATGACTCAATAGGTATTAATATGATCCTTAGAGATATGGAAACTGAGAACTGGAAAAATAAACTAAGTCTCTCAACTAATAAGTGACAGAGATGGATGCATGGAGAACCCTAACAATCTGGTAAGAGTCTGTGTTATTAACCATGATGCCATGAGCCTCTGAGGATAGCATGAAACATTTTCCCCCAAACTTCTAACTATCTGATTAAAAACTGTAATCCCCTGACTCCTTTCCCTTACCCAACTGTATAATTGACAGCTTTATGATGTATATAATCTATGGTCTGTTTTTACTACCCCCAAGTAATCTCCTTAAAGGCAGAGATTTTATTCACAGATATATTTTCACTAGTCCAAGGTGGGAGCTCCATAGGAAATAGCTGAATGAATCAAAGAAGGTTTGTTTGTTTGTTTGTTTGTTTGTTTGTTTGTTTTAAAGAAGATGAGACAGTAAGTTCCATGAGTGAAGAGTAATTGGAGAGGAACAGAGGCCAGGGCAGTGGGAGTTGTGTTTTGAAACATTGATTAGTTAGTGTAGTCTGCCTAAGGTGTCAAGTGGGAGCAGAAGAAATCAGTGAGCAAGCCTCCCAGCAAAGGAGGTTAAAGCCACCCAGGCTCATACACATAAGCCCCTGCTCCCTCACATTTTGTTTGTAGCTTGTTCAGCAATAGACACTGGGAAGGAGGGCCGGAAGACATCAAAGTAGCTGTATGGTTCATATTTTTTCTCCCTTTGGCAGCTATTTGCTCTATTTCCTGCTGACACTACAATTTCAGCGATTTAATGATACAATTGTTTCTGAAAAGGACACAGAAACAGACACCCTCAGCCATTTAATTGGCTTCCCTGACAAGAGTGGAATCTGCTGTTTTCTAATTTCATTTTTGAGGGGTATGGGGACCTGGAGAGGTCGGGAGAGAGGAGAGAGATAATATTTACTTCTATTAGAAAAAGTACAGTTTCAGAAGGGATATTAGTCTACCTAATTAAGGGCGGCCATTTCCATGCATGCACTAGGATACCAATGAAAATCACTCAGTCCGTTGCTAAAATCATGTTAAGCTGTTTTGATATAAGAATGAAGTAAATTGGGTCAAGGTGTCATCATCTTATCTGTTCTCACCAATAAGGACTCAGTAGCTCAGCTGCTGCGGGGTCTCACTAGGGGCTTAGCAATAAAAACATAGGAAAAAGCAATTGTGGCAAGAGGATATTTTAACCATAAACATGGAGATTTTGTGAGGACTACTCAAGAATGTTCATTGTGGGCAATGCTATACTTTGCTGATCGACAGTCGCTCTTTGAAGACTGTACTGCAATTAGCTCCCACCACAGCGAGGGTGATTTTTTTTTTTTTTTTTGAGGGTGATTCTTTTACAAGCTGTGGTGAAAGCTGTCTGTGGCCCCATGAAGAAGATCCTCTTACCCATCACCAGCCCTGTCCTGCTGTTTCCCTAGCAACGTGCTCTAGCAACAGGGTCCTTTTACTCCTGCACTGGCAGCTGGATACCTACTACCAATTGGGTTAGCCACTTCTCTTGAATACCAACTCAGACAAAGGTATGCCTTAACTAAATGTGGACTTTTTACCTTTCATCTCTCCTTGCCTGGAACAATAGTGTGATTAATCTATCACTAGGTTAGATCTATTTTATTTCCTTGCTGGCTTATTAAGAGACATTATCCTGTATGCTACTGGCTTATGAAATTCCCACGGTAACCTTGTGTTAAATAAACTATTGGCTAAGGCAATCTCAGTCTCTGATCATTAATTTGCACCAAAACAAAACACTGTAATAAGCTCCTGCACTTGGGCACTTGAGTGAGTCTTGCTACCTTATCATTTGAACTAGGACATTAAATACAGGACATTTATATTTTCTGTTGCTACAAAAAATTCCCCTCCTTTTACCAGATGCTACAGAAATCATGTAAAAGTTGACCCAAGTCTTCGTCATTGTCATCTTTAACATATAAAATGAAATACTGTTTAGAATGAAATATTCTAAACAGGCCACTTTACGTGGTAAGAAAACATGGTTAATATACACACAAAAATACCATGTTTTGGTATTTGGCAAATACCAAATGGCAAGGTGCTAAAGCTAAGTATTTATTGTACATAAAAGTAGGTGTAAACTAAAGATTGGAGAAAGTCTGAAAGCTGTTCATCACTTTAGTTTACAAAGACTATGAACAGAGATTATAAAAGGCCAATATACCAAATTTTAAAAGGTATCCTTCCCTCATCCTGTGGAGAAAACTTCTTTTTTTACAGGACTTATCTACTATTACTTCTCTTTCTTCCAGGAATGTGGAACTTCTTTAAGCCACTGACAGAAATACTTCTGTTTCAATGTTCTTGTGCTTTCCCATAGCCTCACTTTACGTTCCTCAGTTTGGTTCAAAGTGTCACTTAAAACTATTGAGCTTATTATTTTTGTCAGTCCCTCTTCCTAGCAAACTAACTTTCTCCAAAAGTATATATAAAAATCCCATGGAAATATAAACAAATTCAGCCCTCAGCATAATGCTAGTGGGACATTACCCACTTTCTGTTTGTGTCTGTAACTAAAATGAGTGTTGGTGATATTTACTGGATATAGTAGAATTCTAGCCAACATTAAGCCAAACTAGGTGAAAGCCAAGAATGAATCCCAGAGTATGGATGGAAAGAGATTAGTAAGTTGGTCAGGAAAAAGGAAACAGAGCAAAAGTGTTTTGGAAGACCACTGATTTTATATGACTCTGAAAGTCAAAATAGGAGGGGAAAAATCATGAAGAATCAGGCATTAGAAGTTTGTGTGGGCCAGAAAGTGGAACACATAGCTTGGCCTATGTTCCTCTGGCCAGAATTCAGTCACAGGTAAGAACATAACATGAAGAACTGGGCTCGGTGGGAATTGGTGCACCAATAGTTAAGAAAATTAAATTCTGACAACCTAGATGATCGAAGATTAAACAAAATCATGAACAAGTGAGAAAGCAATAAAAGAAACAATAAAACAAGTTTTAAACAAACAATAAAAGAAAGCTTTATTTCCATTAGTGGCCAAAACCGGTTTGGCAGATAACTAAAAGGAGGTTCTTGATAAGAGCAATATCAGAAAAAAGACACTAAGGCATCATGGGAGGAGAGATGCAGCCCAAGGATGCAATCAAGGGCATGATATTAAAATGAGACTGGAAAGGACAATTAGTGCTTTGGAATCTGGAGATAGAATTGAAGGCTATCCTGTATATACATGGAGATGAGATGTTTCCAGATGTGCAATGAAAAAATAACGAACTTCTTGGGAGGTTTTGAGTAGAGAGGATCCATATTCAAGAACCGTTAGGGAACCATTTGATAAAGCAGACTAGGAGAATTGGCTTCGAAGTGCAACATTGGCAAAATAATAGGCATAGAGTGAAATTTTCTAGAATATATAATTTCTTTCAACAAAATATCTTTTCAATTTTATAATTTCAAAACTTAGTGGTCCATATTTGATTTATTAAACGTGTGTGGAGGTGAAGTATAATATTAAAATTAAGTCAATTTAATAAATGTTAATTTATAAAAAGAATTTCCCCCTCAATATCACATTATATGTGCATGCATTTCATTACAAATTCCAAATAAAATTTAATGCAAAGATCTTTAAAAAGTGAGGGTTAGAAATAGCAATTCACATACAGATTAATACATTTATAGATATGGATATATTACCAACGCAGCATGCTTACTTTTCTTAATGTCACATTCCAAATGGATTTAGACTTGGTGCCAAAGAATCATATCTATCAACTTACTGTGCATTTGAATAGGAAATTTATGAGAAAAATATGAGGCAGAGTGCAACTGAATATATACTAAACAAATTAATAATATTTTAACATACAGAATTTGTGCTCTTGAAACGTAAATATAAAACAAGACTTCGTATATGGACTCATGATTTATTTCTTTTCCATGATAATTTGAGAAGTTCAAGAAACCAAAAATTTCAGATGAAAATATAATACTAAGTCAGCAAACTTTAACAATGCTCAAAACAAAAGCTTATTATGCTTATGTGTCAGAAACTTTGCATGCTTTAACTTAATACTTAGAATAACTCTATGAAGTGCATGTTTTTACAGTGGAAGAAAATGAGGCACAGAAATATTTGAAAACCTCTCCAAGGTCAAACAAATAATAAATGGTAGAATCCATTATTTTACTCATATTGAGTTTCTGAAGAATCTATAGTCTTTATCTCTGTGCCAAGGAACCTCCCATAATGATATTTTTATGCTAAAATACGTTTTTAACAATCCCTTTTTTCTTTAAAAATGTCATAGTACTATAGAATTTATTAATGTATCCTTTTGGGAAACAAAGCAAATGTTTTCCCTCACTTATCTACATGAGATATTAAAAGTTATGAAGCTTCATCTCTATCACATGAAGCTCATTCTATTTTTATTTTTTATTGTTTTTACCTCAAAGACCAATTTGGAACGTATAAAAAGAAAACTGTAAATGGATGCCCCTAAGTCTTGCTAGCAGTACCATAGTTAAAACCAGGAAACAATGTGGAGACCATCTTGTTGGTGCTACAGCTCAGTCTCGGCACAAACTCTCTTTTTAGGCTATTGAATGACAGCCAAGCAAGCAGAGAACTGATTCTTGAGGCAGCTGCCTGAATTCTAGGGCTAGATTTCTACCCATACGAATGTCATCTTTAACTGATCTGCTAGACTACTTTCACCAATAGACAAAAAACAAAAAACAACAACAACAACAACAAAACAGATAAGAGGCTGCCAGTTGCAAGCCAGTAATATATGTATTCACTTAACAAATAGTTTTCTGTGTGTCATACACAGTGCTGTGGAGATTCAGTGCTCGTATCAAACCCTCACAGGCTGGCCTATTTTGACTTTCACTCTATCTACTGGTAAAGTTGGAGTGCCACTTCCATTTCTCACCCAAAACTCTCACTCACCTTTTTATTACAAATACCTGGCCAAACAAAATGTCAAGATATATCTATATCTATATCATCTATATCTATATCTATATCTATTTGTTTTATTTTTATATCTATCTATATCTATCTATATCTATATCTATATCTATCTATATCTATCTATATCTATATCTATCTATCTATGTATCTATCTATGTATCTATGTATCTATGTATCTATCTATCTATCTATCTATCTATCTATCTATCTATCTATATATGTTGAAATCTTTCAGTTAGAAGTTAGGAACACTGGAAAATCCATAATGAATAGCTAGCTATCTGTTTGCTTTCCCCATCGAGAAATGCTTTTGTTAGCATCTTCATGCTTAAGAACCTAGACAAGAGAGAACCTTTGGATATTGTGGATGAAGGAAAGCCTTCAGGTGGCACTCATTCTTTGGTCGAATCTCAGAACACTGACACTGAGAAAAGCTTCATGAATGCAGTAGAAATAAGCTTTATTTGTAGTTTCTGCCTTGTTCGACAGCTTATTCAGGGAAGAACACAGCAAAAGGAAGAGAGAACTCTTCAGCATGATAATCTGTTTTGGTACCTCAGCAATGAACCTTTTCTAGAAACGAAATGATTATCCTGCCACTAGAATGCTCCAGCTGTTGTTCCCATCTTGAGTATTAAAGCTTTTGAAAAGAAAATATATATATATATATATATATATATATATATATATAAACTTGAATAGCCCCTACATGAAAGTGCTGTTTCCTTAGAAGCTCAGAAATGTTCATGTTAATATGTATCAATTTAGCAAAAATATCTTTAATGGCAATGGTATTGCCTTTGAGAGGGATAGCCAGTGTTTGGAAAGGATAAAAAAAATACTTTTTCTCTCTAAGAAAGCAGAACAGAGATTCAATATGAAGGGGATACATTTAGCAGATATATTGCTTATAAGGCCAATTAATATAAATTCAAAGAAGCACATTCTTAAAGAGGACCCAGGGTCAAAATGTAATGTAAGAAAGAAAAAAATATCTGAAAAAATTTTCATGGGTGTGAAATCAACTGAGCAAGAAGAAAACAAATTATTCAGAGTGCAACCTCCATTACTTAAGAGATCATAGTTAAGAAGAAACAGGCTATTTGGGATGGTATTGTTCAGCTTCATTAATGGATGCATAGGATTCCTGGAATAAGAACAGTTCTAAAATTAGGGGAGTTCTGTGGGTTTAAAGTGGAATCTTCATTAAGAGCAAGAGTTGTGCTGTTTATCTAGTACAAGGGCAGAGAGCTTTAGGGCTCTTTCCTCCCTGTTTGGGTGTTAAAACCTTGCAGTTGACCTTTCAGAAGCTAAATGATTTAAAGTTTGCATGAAGGTTTTTTCATTATTGTGCTCTTTTGTTATCCCAGTAAAATTCTTTAGGATAACAAAACTACTTTGAGTTTGTTTATGCTACCTCAGGAGATAAAAAGAGTATCCCTTACTCCTGCCTTCCTTCATCTGAAGTGCAAATTTTAAGTAAACAGGGATCCTCAAAACACAAGGAAAGTTTTCACTGAGAAAGATCCCTCTAGGAAGAGATAGGATTCAATAATAATAATAATTATTTATTAATAATAAAAAAATTTATCATGACATCTGTCTTCTCCCTTTCACAACAGGAATTTTCAAGTAGATATGTAGATTGAAAAGGACCTATTTATTTGTTTAACAAATATCAAGAAAAGGGGCAATTGGGAGAAAAATGGATATTGGATCTATGGAATTTTATTTGTTTGCTTGAGGGAAAATTGCCTTAAGATACGGTACATCAGGTCAATAATACTTCCCCTTCAAAGTTACTATAGAAATCTGAGTGATTATAGCTACTGGGGAGGGGAGATGTCTAATTATCTTAACAGATAAACATTAAGTAGATATGTTTGCTCTCATATTTTCACACCTGCTATTTGGTCTCCTCACTTCTGATTTTCACCCATGTAGCCCATGCATCATAAAGCTATCACATTTTTTTCCCAAGATACAGCTCTGATTATACAAACAAAAATAATAACAAAAGTCCAACACATTTAATGACTACTTATTTCTTATATGGTAAAATATATTCTTTTAAACCAGGCTTCAAAGACTTCTACCAATGCATCTCAGCCCAGCATTTTGAAATAATGTCTCACTTTTCTTTGTCATTTTCTATGAGTTAGCCTATACCCTATTGCCAAATGTCTCTACTTATTTCCACTTCCATGCTTCTCATATACTCTTCTTGAAAGAAAATGATTTTATCCAACTCCTCATATGTATATCCCATACAGCTCAAAATGTCATGTATTTTGGTTGGCAATTCTTTCATATCCCAACAGCTAAAGTAAACCTTCCCTCTTTGAAACGCTCATTACACTGTAGCTTGAGAAGTCCTCAAACTCTACCTATAGTGCATTATATATGTGTTGCCAATATTTTTCCGCTCATACAGATATCATTATATATAATGCCTTTAATAGCAACAAGCTTTGAAAGAATTGTCAGGTGTGAGTCTGTAGCAAGAACATGTCAATTTTTTTACAGGGTCAACCAAGCTGATCTTTCACTATTTAATTTTCTGCTAGCACCTTGAACTATGCAGCATATTATTACAACTGGTTATATTATATTTGCTTGGAATTATGTACTATTTGTGTTGATCAAAGCCTTTATTTGTTTTCTGTTTAAATACAGAATTCTGTAGTACAAAAGTGGGCATCTTTAAAGTCAGAGAGACTTAGATTTGAAATTAGCTGTGACATTAAATAGCTTTATGTACTTGGGCAAACTATCAACCACCTTAAAACCTCATTTCCAAAATAAGAATAAAACCATCTCTATTATATTTTGAAGATTAAATGGAACGATTCATATTAAGCATCTTGAACATGGAAATCCTTAGGATGAATTCCAGTTTTTTTTTGTTTTTTTTTTTTTGCTGTACCATCTCATGAGCTACATTGTCTCTTTGTAAAAAGAACATCCTGTACTGCACTTTCTAAGTATCCTCTGAAGTGTTTAGTGAGTTGACACAGGTGGCACTCAATTAATGCCACTGACCAAGGTGGTCTAAAAAACAATAGAAACAGCTTTACACAGAGTTTTCAAGATTGTGTCTAAAATGAGAAATCATTCTGCAACTACTAGGGTGCAGGTCAAACAGTCTGATATCTGATTCTAGTTCTACAGGCATTACTTACTAGTAGTGTGACTTTGAGACTGGTCCTTTACTTCTTTGATTCTCCATTTCTTCACCTGCAAAAGTGAGGACATTGGACTAGATCCAGGATTTCTAATTTCATTAACATTTTACAATTTATTTGTTTATTCTGTGAATAAAGTTTTATAGAAGTGACGAAAATGGACACATTGAAAGCATAGCTACTCTGGAAGATACAAAGAAGAAATTTAGGACTTACACTTTTTTGTCCCCTCCTGTAGGCTAGACTAACACTGGCTTAAATCTAGTCAAGGATTTACAGAAGGTGCATGAAGCTTTTTGATAGCTAGTCAGTCACTCAGGCCTACTGAGAATGTGTGTGTAAAAAATTACACACTTTATCCATTCTCCCATTGAGGAACATTTAGGTTGTATCCATATATTTGCTTGTGAATAATGCAGATATCTCTTCAAGATATCGATTTCAAATCCTCTGGATATATATCCAGAAGTAAAATTGCTGGATCATAATGTTTATGGTTCCATTTTTTGAGGAACTCCCATACTGTTTTCTCTAATGGCTGTGCCAATTTACATTCCCATATGTCTGTTTACTGATGAATGGATAAAGAAATTGTGATTACATACTCATATGTGTGCATATGCACATGCACACACACATACACACACAGAGGAATATTAGTGGGCCTTAAAAAGGAGGAAATCTTGCCATTTGTGACAACATGGAAGAACCTGATGACATTATCTCAGTGAAATAAGCTAGATGCAGAAAGGCAAATACTGCATGTTGTTCTTAATTGTATATGGAATCAAAAATGTTAGATTCATAGAGACAAAGATAGGATGGTGGTTATCAGGGAGTAGGCTATGGAAGATTCTGGTCCAGGGATATGCAGTTTTAGTTATACAATATAAATAACTTTTGTAGATCCAATATACAACAATGTAACTATAGTTAACGATACTGTATTATAAACTTGAAATTAGCTGAAAGGGTAGATCTTAAGTATTCTCACCAAATACACATACACAAATGCTAACTATATGAGGTGATGGATATGTTAACCGATTTGATTGTGATGAATATTTCACATGGTACACAATATCAAATAATCACGCTGTATACCTTAGATATACATAATTTTTATTTGTCAAAATTAAGTCAGATGGCCTTTTTAATTTTAGGGTGGGGGGGAAGAAATACCAAACTTTAAACCACTCTATATCTACTGAATGTTTCCTAAATATTCTTTGAAGCTACAAAAGTTATTTTAACAAACCTACTCAGTACATTATATAATTAGGTGAAAATTCCAAAGTGAAATTTCACAACTCTAATGCATAAACAAACAAACAAACAAATAAATAAAATGCCTTGGCTTATACAACATAATACGGCTAATGAATGAGTGATCAGATATTGATGTTTTATGTTTTAAAGATCATACTGGATATAAAACTCACGTGGATAAGCTGTCTTTGCACTTACAGTATCACTTAGGGTGTTTGAAGTTGACCACAGTATTATAGAATACTCAGTGTACAAAAATCATGTAAGAAATCATGCAAACAATTAAACATGTGCCTTGGAGTCAGATAGAGGTTTTAACATTTTAACATTACAGTTTTGAGAAATGTACTTAAGGTCTCTAAGCTGCAGCTTATCTGTAAAATGCAAACTACCATATTGATCCTCCTTGTTTTTGTCTGTGTGTTTTGTGATTATTAAGTAATATTCAGTATAAGAAAGCAATAGTTCATATTAAGTGCCAATGAATATAAGGTCCTTTTTATTTCTCCTTTTATATAATTCCACATATATAGTAAACACTGCTTGGCATAGAGTATAAAGCAATAGCAACTCAACATTTTAATGGTTTCTTTCACAGTGGTTTCTAACTTTCTAACCTTTTGAAGCTGTTAAAATAAAGTCAAATAATGATACTGCTGTGGCATAAGTGTATGCTAGGATCAATAAATTGTGGTTGTTGAAATAAATTGCAATTAAAGGGGTAGTACTTGATTGCTTGACAGTAGGTAGTCTTTCTGGCCCAAATAAACTCAAGTATTAGTCTGATTTACAAGCTAATTAGTATGGACTTCACATGCATTTCATTGGGAGACCATCAGATCATATTGACTTCTGTTCACATCATGAGTGTGCCCTTGAAGTTGTTTTCTGTCACTTACAGGTGACAAGGCCTCTTTACTTGTTTACTTTTATTCAAGAATATAGCCATCATTTTAAATCAAGTAGTATATACAAGAAATTTACAATGTTTGCAAATGAACACTCAAACATCTCAAAACTTCAGTATTGCCACTGGCCTTTTTTTTCGTCCTATTTCTATACATTTAAAATAAAAATATGCATGCATTAAGAAATGAGAAAGGCATTAACGTAGTAAGAAGGAAGATTATTAGTGAATCTTTGAAGCAATAGATAAACACATATAAGCATTAATTTATACGCTAGAAAACCACAGGATAGGTATTTTAAGACAAAATATTTGAATAATACATAAAAAAGAAACAAATTTTTGTCTCCAAATAAAAGCACATGCTTATCTAAAGTACAATTTTGTTCATTCTTAATTTTTCCGTTCAGTACAGTATTTCATATGACAAATTCCAACATATGTTTGTATAATTATCTAGTGAATACTGGACATTCATAGACTAAAACAAGGTAATTTAAACAATCCTTTGTGTTGTAATGTAAATTGCACTAAGGTATACCGTGTGTTTTCCTCTATTATGCATTTACCTACTACTGCATTTCCTGCTAGAAATTAAATATTTTTCTGAATGAAAAAATGACAAAAGTGCAATTCCTCAAAAGGCACAAAGATATAGATGGTATGACTGTTTTAAAATTAATCATCTTTTCCATTTAAATAGCTTTACCCCACACCTTTTGTAAATACCACATTAAAAAATAAAAAAGCAAACGAAAGTCAGAAACACATGAAAATATCCCTGATGCTATGTCTTCTTGGTTGTCCATATTCATATAGATACTCATTTTAGGTTGCTAGTGTTAACCCTAGTAAATCTCGCATAACACTTATTATACTTCTGTTATTTAATTTTCTGTTTCTGAGCCTTATTTTCCTTTCCCAGCTTCTCTTTGAAAGGGAGCTTTGTGAAGGCTAAAGGAAAAAGACTAATCTATTTGTACACTGATGAATTTTAATTACCTTCCAGAGTTCCTGACTCATAAGTGCTCAATAATTATTTTTTGCATAAGGAAACTAATCTCAGTTATTATCAATTATAAGCCATCACAATATATTTCTGACATCAATTTACACACGAAAATATATTTTGCTAATTTTGAGTAATCTTTAAATTGCTTTTATGTATGACAACGTAAAACTATATCAAATTTAACTAATCATACAAAAACCACAATATTAAACATTAGAATCAGTGATCGCATTTTAAAGAACAAAATAGTATCCTAAGATCAAAATGCTGGAATAAATGTTTCTATTGAAAAAGGAGTAGAAGTCCATGAACAAAATTATGAAAAGAAAAATTAGAAACAAAATTCAGTCCATAGCTCCTAGTTAATGTCACCCAAAACAAGAATTTGTGCTTCTTGAATGCAAAGTATATCTATTGGCCTTATTCTCCCCAGGATTTAACACAATACCTGGCTCATTGTGAGGACTAAATTTGTGTCTTAAATGCATTAACAAATCAATCAATTGCCTGATTCAGAATGTTTAAGAATAGCAAATCAGAGTATGAAATACCTGGAAACAAAATGAAGACTGGAAAAATATAAACATGTATGTTAGAGTAATTTAATATGGCATAGACTACATATGCTATACTTTTATAAGCTTTGGTATTATTCAAAGGTGCAAGTGATATTAGAATTCCAGATTCGGAGTAGAGTACATAAAATACATCTGAGTAGATAGGTTTAAAACAAACTCATTATCCTTTTCCATCCTAAGTTCGGTGTCATAATAATAGAGTTGGAGAAATGATCTGAGAGCACCTTTCCCCCATCTGTAGACTGACTGGTAAGGGGGAAGGCAGGAGCATCTTGCTTTCCTGTGCTTGGGTTACAGTCACTGAAGTCAATGGTAGAAAAGATGTGGATCTGAAAATTAGAGGTACCCATAAATCCACAGAATGTGTGTTCCTGCATAGGCCTTACAGCAACTGCTCAACTCTGACTGATCTTGAGTCTGTCCATCTGTCTGATTTGATTATCAATTTGTTTGAAATCTTATAAGGGTTATAATTTTATGTGCTGCACAAGTGTGATGTCATTAAGATAAAGCAAATGTTTAAATATTGCCAGGTGGCCAAACCCTAGGCTATGGGGAAAAGATAATTTTCTCACCCCTCACTAGTACACATACCCACCCTACAGGTCTCTGACAATTTTTATTCTCAAGAGCTACATCCACACTATTCTCACCCCTGTGATTTCTGCTTCTCTTGCTTGTTCCTGCCTATTTTCACACTCCACTGCCTTTCACCGGGGCTAGTCCAAACCAATGCTGCTTTTCATGAGCACCTTTTGCTTTTCTTTTAGGCATGTGTTTTTCAATTTTTATGAGGCAATATTAAGATTTGAGCTTTTGGGGCACCTGGGTGGCTCAGTGGGTTAAGCTTCTGACTCTTGGCTTCAGCTCAGGTCATGATTTTAGGGTTGTGAGATCCAGCTCCATGTTGGGCTCCATGCACAGCACAGAATCCGCTTGAGATGCCATCCCTCTCCCTCTGCACCCCCCCCCCCCCCCATCCCAGCACACATTCTCTCTGTCTCTCTCTGAAATAAAATAAATAAAACCTTCAAAAGAAATCTAAGCTTCTAATGATAAATCATCTAAAATCACCAATCCACTTGTTTCCATGTCCCTAAATACTTTTAGTGTCATCAGAATGAGTCATTAATTGGAAGATTAATATATGATTTTTTGAATACATGAACAAGTATAAATGTGTTGTGGTAGGGGATGTATCTGTGTACTCTCCACTCAGTTTTGCTATAAACCTAAAACTGCTCTAAAAAATGTCTACTAATTTTTTTTTTGTTTAAATAAGATGTTTTCATTTGGCAATATCTATTGAATTTAGGCTTAATTTTAAAATAATCATTTAGAAATGATAAAAAAACAAACAAAAAAGAGTCATTCATGGTAGGCAGAAAAACTTCCCCCCAAAATGTCCACATTGTAATTCCCAGAAAGTATGAATATATTATGTTACATGGCAAAGGGGATTATAATTAAGTTTTTAGGTGGAATTAAATTGCTAATCAGCTGATTTTGAGATGGTAGAGATAGTCCTGGATTATTCAGGTGAGCCCAGTGTTATCATAAGAGTTCTTGTAAGTGAAAAAGAGAGGCAGGAGAGTAAGAATCTGAGTGATATGGTCTGACAAAGACTCCACTGGCCATTGTCATTGCAGGCTTTGGATACAGGAATGAACTTCTGGAATAGAGCAGCCTCTAGAAACTGGAAAAGACAAGGAAATGTATGTACCCCTAGAGCTTACAGAAAGAAATGAAGCCATGCTATGGACATTTATGTATGAGGTTTTATGGGCATATGTTTTCAATTCTCATGAGCATATATACCTTGGAATGAAATTGCTGGATCATATGGCCAGTCTATATTTATCGTTTAGAGAAACTGTCGAACTGTTTTCCAAAATGGATGCCCCATTTATATTCCTGTCAGCAATGTGTGAGGATTCCAATTTTTCCACATCCTCAAGAATATTTGCTATTATCTGTCTTTTTCATTATAACCATATTTTACTGAGACTATAGTGGTATCTCATTGAGGTTTTGATTTGCATTTCTCTAATGGCTAATGATGTGAGAAACTTTTTATGTGCTTATTGTCTATTTGCATATCTTCTTTGGAAAAATGTCTGTTCAAATTCCTCATTCATTTCTAGTACCTTTTTAACATAGTTAATAAAAACAATTATTTTCTCTTTGAGGGGATTTAAAAAAAATTAAATAGACATCATTTTTAGAGCAGTTGTAGGTTCACAGGAAAATTGAGTGGAAAATACAGAAATTTCCCATATGCTTCCTACCACAACACATGCATAGCCTTCATCATTATCAACACCCCTGACCAGAGACCAGAAGAGTGGTACATTCATTACAAGTGATGAAACTACATTGACACATCATTATCACTCAAAATCTATGGTTTACATTAGGACTGACTCTTGATTGTACATTCAATGAGTTTGAACAAATGTATAGTGATAAATATCCATAATTATAATACCGTAGAGAGTAGTTTCATTGCCCTAACCATCCTTTGGTGCTTAGCTTATCTATCCTTTCTTCCCTGCAGACCCTGGAAACCGCTGATCTTTTTTTATTGTCTACATAATTTTGTCTTTTTCAAAATGTATTATAGTTAGAATCATACAGTATGTAGTCTTTTCAGATTGCTTTCTTTCACTTAGGAAGAAATGTTTAAAGTTCCTCCATGTTTTTTCATGGCTTGATAGCTCATTTATTTTTAGCACCATACTATTCCAGTGTTTGGGTATACCATAGTTTATTTATCTATTCACCTCCTGAGGGGCATCTCAGTTATTTCCAAGTTCAGGCAATTACTAATAAAGCTGCCATAAGCATCTATGTACGGATTTTTTTAAATTTTTTTTATGTATGGATTTTATGTAGATGTAAGATTTCAACCCCTTTGGGTAGATACCAAGAGACATGATTTCTGGGTGATAATATGGTTAGAGTAAGTTGTTGAGTTTTGTAAGAAACTGCCAAACTATCTTCCAAAGTGGATGTACCATTTTGATTCCCAGCAGCAATGAATGAGAATTCCTGTTGCTCTACATCCTCATTAGCATTTGGTATTATCAGTATTCTGGATTTTGGCCAACCTAATAAGTATGTAGTGATAACTCATTATTTGAATTTGCATTTCCCTGGTGACATATGATGTAGAGCATCTCTTCATATGTTTATTTGCCATCTGTATACCTTCTTGGATGAAGTGTCTGTTAAGGATCTTGCCCATTTGTTAATAGGGTTTTTTGTTTTCGTACTGTTGAGTTTCAAGAGTTCTTTGTATATTTTGAATAAGAGGCTGCAATAGACTGGATTTTTTGTGCCCCTCCAAATTTATATGTTGAAATCCTAACATCTATTTTTATGGCATTAGGAAGTAGGGCCTTTAGGAGATGATTAGGTCATGAGAATGAAGCCTTCCTGAATGCTATCTGTGTCTCTAGCTCTCTTGTTCTCTTGCTTCCATGTGAGGATACAACCAGAAGCTGCAGTCTGAAATCTAGAAAAGGTTCCTCACCACACACCACATACCAAATCTATTCGTATCCTGATCTTAGACTTCTTAGCCTCTAGAACTCTGAGAAATAAATGCTTATTGTTTAAGCCACCTAATCTATGTTACTCTTTTATAGTAACCTGAACTAAGACATGGCCCTTTATCAGAGTGTCTTTTGCAGATATTTTCATCCAGTTTGTGGCTTTTTATTTTTTTCACAGTGTCTTTTACAGAGCAGATATTTTTCAATTTTAATGAAGTTCAGCTTATCAATTTTTTTCTCTCATGGAGGGGATACTACTTAGCATGGTTGTTTGACTTATAAAGAATAAGCCTGCATATCTTTAATATGAAGAAGACTTGGAGAAAAAAGAAAATATATAGGATGGGATTTGTAGGTCACCAGAAGTTTACCCTGATAAGACTAGAAGATTTTCAGGATCAAGTTGCTGAAAGCAATTCAGCATTCAGATGCTTTATATTTCCAAAAATGAAAAGAGAAATATTAATGATGCTTTTTAAGGTAAATGTAGGGGTGTAACTAGCTTGTAGGGTGGTGCAAGTTAACAAGCTATGAGACGATAGGGATTAAACAATATTTTATGAGTTAACAAGTAGATCTATTACATTAGGTGGTCAGAATAGAGTCCTCCTCCACCTCTGTATTTTATCATAGGGGAGATGAACCATGAAATCCTTATAGGTTTGTAAATGTTTCAGCAATTAATCAGCAAGGAATTTCCTTTTATAGTCAAATGCAGTCAAAGGAACTAAGAAGTAACATGCAGAACCAAGTCAATTTATCTTGGAAGTAGGCATTCTAAACAATTTTATTATCTAAAATCCTGCCTTTATTTTACATCATATTTATTTTACATGATATTCTCTTGGATGGCTTACTTGAACATGATTATAATCAATGAATCATGTTTTGTCCTGGATCTCTGCAGTGTCTATCATACAATTGACAACAATTAATCTGTTTCTCTCAGTGCCCAATTACACTTAGATGGAGATTAAGAGTCATACACAAAACCTCTCTAAAGAAGAAATGGATTATTCAAGGAAAACTTCTTATACATCCCTTCTTATCCATCCCTGAGAAAGGATATTGTGTGGAAGCCATGAAATGATTCCAAGGTGCTAAATACCCATGTTGGATTCAGTCATGGCTGAGGCCCTTAGCTTTCAAATGTGCAGAGGCTTGGGTCAAAATTCATTATTTATCCAAGAAATGATACTGGGAAATCAGGGGTTAGTATCTTCCAGATGTCTGAATTCTAACTACTTTGTCAAGTACAGGATTCTTAAAATTTCATTTCACTTTTGCACAAGGAAAACATGCCTCATATTTTCCCCTTTGTTTACTAATTTATTAAGCTTTTTAGGGAATGAACATTTGAGGACTTAGGAAAATGCAAATGGACACACAAAATAATAGACATGTTCACTTCCCAGATAGAACTTTGATAGTGAAGGTTGATGGGTTGAAAATGCAGACTTGCATAGATGAGTCAGCAACTCTCTTAAGAAAAATGCATCTTACTAGAAAGATTGAGTGTCAGTCTTATTAGGTACCCATTTTAATTTTGGAGGCATTGATAGGTAAACCTAATTTCATTAAGCCTCACTTTGAGAAGAGAATATAGTGGAAAGAGGACTGTATAAGGTGGGTTCTTATTTTATCAATCTGAGAGCTCTGCTTGTAGTTCCAATGCAACCCAGTTTTATCTCATTAACCTTTGGCAGGTGGTCCATTTTCACCTCATTTTTGAGACTACTTCAATTGTGTTCACTGAATTTGTAAGCAAACACTGCACTAAAATAAAAACTTACAAAATTACTCCTATTTTACTATCAGTAGGTTAGTATGATTATACAAACACTCCTGCTGATCTACTTCTTGTTTCATAGCTGGAAGTACTTAACCCAATGTTACTTCATCACTTCAAATGGGCAGATTCTTATACTCCATAGTTTGTTGCAACCATTCTCATTCCTATTCTTCATCCATCCTCTCTACTCAGTTTCATCTGACTAGGGCTGAATTAACATGATTTATTGCTATTCAAGTAGAAAATTTACATCACCTCTGTAGGTAGAGCAGTTGAGGTCCTGCATTTAAAACAGACAATTGTCTTACATGTTACAAGTTAAAGTAATGAAATATGGATCACAAGTAGTAATAGCTATATATGTGTGTGTGTGTGTGTGTATTTGTAATTCCAAGATCATATGTAATTGTATGTATTTCTTGTTCAAGCATTTTGAGGTGTTGGATATAAACCTTTCTCACAATCTATTAGTATTTGGTTATACAATAATGACAGTCTTATTTTTATTACCCTATTCTGTCCCTATGTATCTTATATTTAATGAGTTATCTAAATGACTTAAGGTAAGTACAAAATTTACAAAATAGGAATAACCTATTTTATCCAGATTAACCTATTTAATCTGTATTAACTCGCATTTCTCTACTTCTCTTATACAATATCCATAATACTGAAATGTAGCAATATCTTTAGGTAGCTATTATATCATGAGAGAAAGATTAAATTATATTCCACAGAGTTTATAGTTGAGTAAGATTCCCTGGAATTTGCTAAGCCATACTAAGTGTGCATGTGAGGTGAGGTATCAATTTGTTTACCTAAATCCAAAATAATATAATCATCTTTGAGATAATAATTTTCAATATGCTGAGCTTTATTACAACTTAATATTTGAAATTCTCCCTTTAAAATTCCCCCTTGAAAAAAATAAAAGAAATTTAAAAAAAATAAAATTCCCCCTTGAAAAACTCTTCCTTAAAATCATGGTTTTGGAGGTGGTGTTGTAGTCAGGTTAATTTGCTGGGGTATCCTTAAAGTTTATAACATAAAAAATATCTGTGAAAAATGTAGGGTCCAATGATACTGAAGGAACCACTAATGGCAAAATCTAGTGCTTTTCCTTTCCTGTCATTTGATCATCCCAGAGTTTGTTTACTCCACTTCCTAAGAGTACTTTTAAGTCACCAATATTAATTAAGCAAACGCTTTGTTTGCATCATTATAATAACCACTATTTTAATTCCACTATCTTCTATCCTTAACAATACAACAAACTCTTACCACTCCCTTCAACCTCCCAAGAGAGGATTTGGAGAGCATGAGGAATGAGTTGAAACTTCTAGAAAAAAGTATCCTAAAGTCATTAATAGAAAAATTTTTAATGAATAAAAATAAGATTAAAGAGTCAATCTTATGCTCTTTAAAAATCAAGACTTTTCTTTATTTCTCACAAAACGAGAACGAGCTGTTTAAACATAAAATCACTGGGTGCCTCGGTGGCTCAGTGGTTAGGCGTCTGCCTTCAGTTCAAGTCTTGATCCTAGGATTTGGGATCGAGTCCCGCATCAGGCTCCCTGCATGGAGCCTGCTTCTCCCACTGCCAATGTCTCTGCCTCTCTCTCTCTCTCAGTCTGTGTCTCTCATGGGTAAATAAATAAATGTTTAAAAAAATTAAAATTTTTAATGACAAAGTTATGACAAAATATCAACTATCAGATACTAAATTCATTTACTTTAAATTCATGTTCAAAAAAGAAATTTTAATAATTTAGAAAATACTCTTTTTGGTAATTTTTTCATTACATTGGAAAGTTACCCTTCAAAACACAACCAATAGATGCTAACATTAAATAAACTATTAGAAAAAAAAACCTATTAGAAACCCTCAAGACTTTCTTGGGGATGAAATTAATAATTATTTATGTATTATTAAATATCTGAAACATAATACAAAAGACATAAAGAATAATAAAGTGAACTTCCATGTACTTACAATTCAGCTTAAAAATAGAACCTTAGCAGTAAAATTGGACCTGCTGTATTGTGTTTCTAAACTATATCATGTTCTCACTTCCTCAAGTTATTAGTTTCTTAACTAGTAATTATAATTTCCCCTATCTAGAGATAGAATACCTCTAAACATTGTTTAGTTTGTTTTAGTTCTTTTAAAACTATTTAGAGGCTAAGGTTAGGCTGTCCCCAAATGTGGCACTTTGGAATACTGATTTTTTTAAATTAAAGTTACTTTAAAAAGAGTTCCAGAAAAAACACCCTAACTCCTGCTTTGTCTCCAGAAAACTAGGAAATAAATCTCCAATATGGAAAGTAACATCCCTGTACCAGTTAGTAAAGAGATATCACCAGAGATAAGGAATTCAGAGCTAAGGCTATATAAATAAATCTGTTATTTCTACTAATTTACTACCCTAGCCTAAATTCTGTTTAGAATTCCTTAATAATTGAAACTCCTGAACATACATTTTTCTTTGCATTGTCAATTCTTCACAGTTTTATGGCCTCTTTGCCTAAAAAAGTATAAAAATTGTCTTCCTTGCTCAGTTTTGGGGAATCTCAATTTCATTATTTGGCCTCTGTCATACATAATTAAATGCTGTTGTTTTATGGCTTTTTTTCTCTTTTTTTCATTTTTTAAAAGATTTTATTTACTTATTTGCGAGAGAGAGGGAGAGAGAGAGAGAGTGAGCACAAGCAGCGGGAAGGGGCTGAGGGAGAGGGAGTAGCAGACACCCTGCTGATCAGTGGGCCCAATGTAGGACTCCATCCCAGGACCCTGGGATCATGACCTGAGCTCAAGGCAGACACTTAACTGACTGAGCCTCCCAAGTACCCCCTTGTTTTTTTATTAGTCTGCCTCATGTCTTAAATGTAATTCCTAAAACAGCTAGAAGAAACTTAAGGGTAGAAAAAAAATCCCCCCCCCAATTATATATAAGGTAACATCCTTTATTAATTATTGAGCATTTTGCTCAGCCTTAAGTCTATGAAAGTCATCTAAGACATACATTTGTGTGTATATATATATGTATATATCAATATGTATATAAATATTGATAGACATTTAAACTGATAGGCATTTGGAATATCATCATTTTTTTACTATTAAAATGCTAGTGCATGTGTATGTACATTTTTGTATAAGTTATATGTGACAGTCAATCTAGTTTAGGGTAGAATTCTCCAAAGCTAGTTTAGAGTTGAATTCTCTATATTTCACATATATTGTCTCCTGACCTCTTTATAACCTTTATAATCCAAATCTATAGCCTTCTGGTATTGACAAATGTGCATAGAATAGTTACATTAGATTCTACTTACTCTTAAGATTTTGTCAAAGATTTAACTTAAATACTTAGACTCTCAGCTATGAATTTACAAAAATATTGATTGACTTTCATTCAGCAATTGTTTTGTATTGTATCCAGTTTGTATTGGGAAGGTGATTGAAATACCTTGTCTGTCTTTCTGCTGGAAGGGATCATATGAAGATGATGAATATGAGGCTACAGCTAGTGTGACATTATGTCCTCTTCTGTTAGCTCTATCTTCATGTCATGTTTTACTGAGTATAGGAAGTATATCTAGTAATTCTGAAAGAATTTTCCATCCTGTTTTGTAAAAGTTACCTTCCTCTGATGTTAGTCAACCAACAAAATCCAAAATATTTCCTTGGTCACATATATTTGGGAGATATTCAAAGTACTCAGATTTCTCAGGATTAATAATCTGCTAATGTAAACTGCTGTATTTTGGAAACATACTTGATCATGGAATGCTTTGTTAACAATAGAAAGCTTATAGGACTGGTGTTTTATAGATCATTTTTGGGAAACGCATATGTATTTTAACACTGTAAATATTTCATTGCTTAATGAAAATTGGCAGCGTTATAGAGAATGAATTCTAGTGTTCAACGGCTTGATCTCAAACCTTGTTTTTACTTGCTGTATGGCCCTAAGCAAATTATTTAGTGTCTTTGCTCAATTCTTGTAAATTGGATTAATAAGATTAATATCTACATCATAGGATTGTAAGGATTAAATCAGCTGATACACATGCAAAGCGCTTAAGGCAGAATTTGGCACATATAAGTGCTACAAATATATTAGTTGCTACTATCAGAGTATTATTACATTATTTTTAATAGTAGTAAAGAGGAAATTGTCTTTAAATAGTTTTAAAAAATACCTACTCTGCAAAAAGTGCTGACATAGACACTGTGTACAAAGATACAAAAGTAAGTTCCTTGAAATTAAAATAACCTTTACACTCAAAGAGATCCAAGAGGTCATCAAGGACTTTTCCATTAATAAGAAGTTAGTATTTGGCGCTTAGTTGTAGTAAATAAAGAAAGATAATTGTGGGGTGCCTGGGTGGCTCAGACCATTAAGTGTCAGACTCTTGATTTTGGTTCATGTCATGATCTCATGATGGTGCAATCAAGGCCAGACAAGGCCTCTGTGCTCAGTGGGAAGTCTGCTTAAAATTCTCTCTCTCCTTTCTCTCTCTCTCCCTCTGCCCCTTCCTCTACTTGCATGTGTGCACACTCTCTCTCTCTCTCAAATAAACAAATCTTTAAAAAAAGATAATTGTGTGAAGAGAACAAAGAAAGATATATCCATGTAAAAACAGCAATACTGACCACGTTGACCCAATAGCAATAATGATGCATTTCCAGATGCTCTATAGTCAGAAGCCTCAACTATCATGCCCAAGACTTGGATGAGGGAAACCTCATTAGAAAGCCAATGTATAAAATTCAAGAAACCAACATATAAAGAAGAGGACAAAAGAGAGCGCTGAGATCATGAAATTCCACATATTGAATTAACAGGTTTGTTTTCACTAAAAAATCATATTTTTGATCAGAATGTCCTCAATCAGAAAAATCAACAACCTTTAATCATGTAACATAGAATAAACAAAATTCATGATAAACCTATTTGTAAAAAATAGCAAATAAATAATGCATTAGTTTTAATTATTTTTAAAATATCCTCCTAGTGGGAAATTATAATTTCATTGATCACTGAAGCAATCTTTAAGTATTTTAATGTTGAATTAAAGACAGTGGAGTCATGTTTACTTTAGTTTGGCACTCTTTTGTGTAAACCTTAATCGGGCAGCTCCAGTGGCGCAGCGGTTTAGCACTGCCTGCAGCCCGGGGCGTGATACTGGAGACCCTGGATAGAGTCCCACGTCCGGCTCCCAGCATGGAGCCTGCTTCTCCCTCTGCCTGTGTCTCTGCCTCTCTCTCTCTCTCTCTCTCTATGAATAAAGAGAAAAAAATCTGTATAAACCTTAATCGTTGCAATATCTGAGTTAATTTTGAAAGATCTGTATGTTAGTTTTGTGGTCAATATAACAACCTATCTGAAAAGTTAGGTTTTATAATATAAAAATTATTAAAAAAATAAAAATTATTAAAATATCCTGTACTTGATCTATTATATTGTACCATTGATACAGTATATACTGTCTTAAGTATATATGTTACATAAATATTCTTTAATCTGAAATTTTATTAACTAGATTTTATTAACATGTTACATAAATATTCTTTAATCTGAAATTTTATTAACTAATGCTCAATGAGATTGTTCATTTAATAGTAGTATAAGTTATTAAATAAAGTAGTTCACTAAAAAGCATTTATATTTTTGAACTTTATTAGGTAATGTACTTTCCTATCATGTAGAATATTGTTTTCTCTAAGTATTGTACTAAACTTGTAACTTCTAGAGTTGAGGGTTAATAAACAGTAGGCAGATGCATAGGTAGGTCTCTTGTAAACTCACACTTTGCCCTGGAAATCACATCGTTGTTACTGAAATGTGTTTGATTAAGACGTGATATTGTTGCCCATATGTGTGTATATATTACAAAGCTAATAATATCGTGATGGAGAAAAATGCCAAAGGAAAAGGCTTTTTTTTCTAAAATTGGAAATTCTTAGGTTTACTTATATCATTTGATTTATCTTTAACATTTGATTATTCATTGATCAGCCATCCTTTCTACATAAATCAAAGTAGAAATGCTTAGTATCAGAAAGATTATGGGTGACTATTGTTTTATACTATTGGGTATGTGGATGTGCATTTTCTTACACTTAATTTTTAATCAAAGTAATACATATATAATTAAAAATCAAGTAATAAAAAGGCTAATGATAAAAACAAAATTTACTGCCCTCTTCTTTATCTCCCTAAAGGTAAATATCATTGTGTCCTTAAGCAGTTTCTTCTTACCATCTCTTGGTATTAAATATATTTTAAATAAGGCCCAGAACACATTCAGTAGCTTTTATACTTTGGAGAATGCTAAAATTAAAATATACATAAGCTTTTCAATAGCAAGAAGATTCTGCCACAAATTATTAATCTGTTTAATTTATTTCTGGAAGCAAGGAAGAAAAGCAGTATTAACTAGCACTGAGATGGGTTGAACATAAATCTCCAAAATATCTGTTTTTATAATTAAAAATAATTGTGTGTGCTGCAGCAAACTAAGTTCTGCAGTGTAATTAAACATATTTAACATATATTAACTCTATAAGCAATTTGCATAAATTATTCTGCTTAACAATTTTAGTGCACACCAGGGGATACTGTGATTTTTATCAATGTACTCTATTAACTAAATGGATAATGATGTGATTTTAAAAGTTGAGATATAATTACAAGCCCCTAAAAATCTCTGAAGAGTGTTACAAGCTTTTGAAATAATTTGCCAAAATTACAAAGAGAATTGCATATGCTTTTGAAATTGAATTTGAACCTCTATGCCTAATCTTTTGACAAAAAAACAACCATATATTTATATTTTCTCAACATAAATTCCACATAATTCTTTTCCAGATTTATTAGTTCATGTGCTAGGCTTCTTCTTTTTTTTTTTTTTTTTAAGATTTTATTTATTTATTTATTTATTTATTTATTTATTTATTTATTTATTCATGAGAGACAAACACAGAGAGCAAGAGAGAAAAAGAGAGAGAGAGAGAGAGAGGCAGAGACACAGGCAGAGGGAGAAGCAGGCTCCATGCAGGAAGGCTGACGTGGGACTCAATCTCGGGTCTCCAGAATCATACCCTGGGCCAAAGGCGGCACTAAACCACTGAGCCACCCAGGCTGCCCCATGTGCTAGGCTTCTATTCAGAGAAGTGCTATTGTGCATATAGTTCTATATAATTATCATCATAATTATCCTAATTGAAAATATGGATAAATATGCAATTTTGTGAAATATGTGGCAGTATAATAAAACCAAGGACCTTAATAGTAGACAGGTAAATTCTCATATCTGTTTTCAATTTACTATGAAATCACATGTCAGGTAGCCTTTAAAAAAACTTTCCTGTCCATCCATAAGAGTATGAAATTTGAAAAAAGCAACAACACCCTAGTGTCACAAAAATATTCTGACCTCAGATTCCCTGTAAGGGTTTCATGAGAACTGCTGGTATAGATATAGGTATGGGGTTAGTAAAAGGAAATGCTGTGCTTTGAGTAGCACAGAGCCCAGGTGAAGTGGGACAGATATGGGGGCTGGTTAACCAAACACAGACAACAGTGAACTTGTATGCAATTGTGTATATTACACACTTGATTTATATAATTTTTTTAAGTTTTTTATTTCAAACAGAAGCCACTGCAGGCATAAACATTCCAAATATGTGAAGAATTAGTAAGGAATGTGAATTAATTGAAAGAAATCCTATTTCCACTTATATGAGAAGAAAAAAATGCCTATCAATAGAACCACTATTTTGATTGCTTAGATGGCTTCACCAGTTTTGTTATGTTTTGATTATTCTACTATTTTTTAAAAAATCATCTTTTGGAGAGATTTTACTAAAAGACCTAGGAAGACTAGACAAGAAACCAAAGTAAGCAAGAATTAACTTTCTACTCATTTGCCAACGACCTTGACCAACAGGAAAGCTGAAATTAAAAACTAAGAGCTTGGGGACATGAGAGCAAAGTTCACAGTGAATTAGATGGGCATGCACACTTTCTCTGACTGCAAAATGCAGAAAGGAATCTTCTTGTCCACATTTTTCACTCCGGTAGAGACACTGTAGAAGCTGGTCTTCTCCACCAGAACCCTGTTAGCACTTACTACAGCTTAACTAATGCCAATCAGATTCCACATGTTGTTTTATCAGACTGTCCACATATTCCAAAACTAGAGCTAGTTCCTCAAAACTCATTTTCAGGGAAGAGAAACATACCCCGGATAACTTTTCACTAACACCACCACCAACAATCTCTCACACTTTCACAGTACTTCCTAAATTCCAGGCATGGCCTTGAGTACTTACTTTCTGTGTACGAATCCCATTTAATCCTCACAACAATGTCCTGATGTAGATATTATTATTTACCCTATGATTTAGATGAAGAATCTGAGGAACACAGAGATTAAGTGTTTTGCAAGAAGTCAGGGAGTCAGGATTTGAACCCAGGCAATCTGGACCCAGAATCTCAGCAAGAACTAAGCAGCAACTGAATATGTACACAAGTTTTTCAGGGAAATTTTTACATATACAGTGAAGCCTACTTCTTTAAATACTTGCTCTGAAATAAGAATTTCTTCTCTCTCGGACCTCATTATAATATTAACACTCGACTATAAAGAACTTTGTCTACTTTGTTCACCACTGTATCTTTAGAACCCAGAAGAGTTACTAGCACAGAATAGGCTCCTAATAAATATTTGTGGAATAAAAATAAATGTAATAAGCATACTTATAAGGTAGATTTATTTCAGAAATCCAGTGAAGTAGAACTTGCGGGAGGATCATTTGTTCTGTTTTTTGCTCTCCAACAATATTGTCAATCTGCTACTGATTTCTACGTGTCCTTATTCAGGTATTTTCAAATTTAATATTCATAAAATCACTTGGGAATCTTATTAAAACGCAGATTGTGATTTAGAGGGTCTGGAATGAAGCTTGAGTATCCGAATGTCTAAAAAGCTCTCAGATCAGGTCAAGGCTATTGGTTTAAGGACCACTTTTTGACTCTCACGGTCTTAAAAGTATTTAATAGATACGATTTTCAGATTTCAGTAATAAAATTGACTTAAAAGTCATAACAAATTACAGAGAATATAAATACTATATGTATCATGATTCTCTTTTTTTACATACTCCTCATTTACACTGTTGCCATTATTTTAGGACAAACTGAAAAGTGACATTTTTCACTGCTACTGGAATGATTGTCACATGGAATGTTAAATTCTTCAAGCTGCACTCAGGGACATACTGTGATGCTTTGTTTGGATATCTCCAACTGTCAATGTTTTCCCCACGACCTTTCCTATGGATTAAACACAAATAAACACATATTTAAAAATTTGAAAAGGCAAGCTATCTTACAGTTAAGATTAAATGGAAAAATGCAGAAACATCCACATTAATGTTTTGTGGATTCATTCGTCATTCCAGGATTTAAATAGCTAACAAATAAAATAATTAAAAAAGTGATCCATTATATTTTTGCAATGATGAGATCAAGCTTGATTCCTTTCATTTTATATACATTGACAGAGGCAGTGGGAAACTATTAAAATGATCAGTATTTATCTAGCAAACACTCTTATTGCATTTAATTTGCTCCAGACACTATTCCAATTGTTCTATAAATATTAACTTGCTCGGGCCCCAGTGGCTCAGCGGTTTAGTGCTGCCTTCAGCCCAGGGCCTGATCCTGGAGTCCTGGGATCGAGTCCTGCATCAGGCTCCCTGCAGGGAGCCTGCTTTTCCCTCAGCCTGTGTCTCTGCCTCTCTCTCTCTCTCTCTCTCTCTCCATCTCTCATGAATAAATAAATAAATATTAATTTGCTCAAAATGCATTACATACCAATAACTAATTACTATTATATCTCCATTTTAAAGTTGATAAAACCAAGGCACAACAAAATTAAACATATCACCCAAATCTATTTTAATGGATGTCCAGTGTTGTCTCCCTCTGAATTTCTAAGGAAAATATGTGCTTGAGATTTCCACAGATTTGAAAACTCATATCCAAATATATTTTTGATTAATCTCAAGTATCAGATTTCTTCCAGTAATGTAAAGTGGCACAAACAGTAACAGTTGCAAATACTCAATTAAGATGGAGAATGATTAGGGCTTCAAGAATGCCAAGGGAAGTGGGACATGGCAGGAGCAAAGGAGGGCTGCTGTGTCCTGGGTTCACATTATTTTGCACTGAGCATACATTGCTAAAATGAATTAACCTATTACCACTATCACCAGATCATACCTATATTTTTTGTAGCTTCCTGGAAATTTAGAAATATATTTCCAACTGCCCTTTAGACATCCCCACTCACCTTAGTACAATGGTAATGGAAAGCAAACATGACAAAATCTCACACAAAACTGTTTCTTCCCCTGAAGTCCTGTGTTGGAGAGTGATGTTACCATCTGCTATTAATATAATTAAGAACTTCAAACATGCTCAACAATGCTCTTTTTTCCTCATAGTATATTTAATTGTTCACCAACTAATAGTACATCAGCATAAGACATCAGCTGAAGCCCTAAGCATCTCTCCTTTGGAGTATTGGAGTACCCTCCAAGATTCTCATGACTTTCACTTCTTTCATCATTTGTGGATACCCTCATCAGACTTGATTTTCTAAAGCATATGTAGACACTCTTGTGACTTGCCAGTTTAAAGACCTAAGTCATCTACTCTCTTTATATATTTTAGCTCAAACTACTTAGTGAAGTATATATAAAGCCATTTCTGATTTAACCTCAGACTACATTTTCAGCCACAGTCACAACTACTTCTTTTCCACATAAGCTTCTTACTTTAACAACATCCTTAAAATCTTTTTAATATATTTTTTCTGTTCTGTCCAGAATGTCTTTGTCCACATTTTTAGCTTGACAATTTTTAGTCATCCTCCAAAATGAAGTCTTTCCTAGCATTTTCCTATTTCCCCAGGAAAACCTTAAGAATAACCTTTATCATCCAGATTTCCTATGTACTTGAGTGTATTTTGTATGAATTGCTCAGTACTATGGTCTTCTCACAGGAAAGAAAGTCTTTCACAGTTTTTGGTACATAGGAGGAACTCAGTAAACATTTACTGAATAAAAAAAAAAAAGAAAAACAAAACATTAGGATTAACCAATAATCTTACCTTAATAATTCATTTAATGACTTTGGATATAATTTAAATAATAATTGAAACATGAATTAATAACATCAATAATATTAATTAGTGCATGGCATTTTGTCTCTCACACACACCTATATCAATGATTTTTCCCTTTCGGATACTATCTGTAGCTACAAGAACAATGGATGTAAAAATATATTAATAGTCTCAAAAGTCCCAAGGATACCCTCTATGCTATTCACATAGTTATGCCTATGGAGAAAGAAAAATCTAAACAGTCAATTGCAAGTTGGTGTAAACTGTTGATTATCAAGAGAAAATAAAAGTCATTTCTGTTGAGTTCAATATAGATTTCATTATCAGGAATGTGATAAAAAAACACTGACACCACTATGGTCCTTCTGTAGGTGGTTTGTCTGACATGTGGGAGGCTCAACTTTGGTAAGAGTCATGATGCCGAGCCACCAATACATGGTTCTATGATTTATGCTTCCCCATGCCATCTGTAGATACAGGTGGTTCCTACTTTGTGCTATGATCTCTTTCTGGAAGCTCAACTGGAGAGAAAACAATAGCAAACAGTTTATTCTCTCCACATTCACATTAACAACTATGTATATTCAGATTCAAAAGCTTATAGATGGCTCATTAAAGTGAGGAAATTTGCAGTTATTATTTCAACCTCTAGATGGTGATGCAGCACTAATTTGATACTTGCACTACTTCAACTCACTTTGCTAGAATTCCACATTGTTCTCCAGGGTAGCCAGAAATTGTGGAATGAGCACCTTATTTCAAACTAAATGGAAGAGGATCAGGTACCTGAGATGAGCAAAGTAAAGAGCTGTAGATAGAGTAAATTAATGAATGGCTGCATTTCACACTCAGTAGTTCTACTGATACATGCTGAGACAACATAAAATTGCTACATTTCATACTTTGATATTTTAGTATTTATAAGTATGAGGATTTCCAAAAATATTCAAAAGTAGAGTGAGCGATGTAATGAACTTCCATATGCTCGTAACCTAGCTGGACAATGGCAAATGCTGTTCATACTTATTCCCACACATTTGTAACATGCTTTGACGTCACATATATGAATGCATTAAAACTTCATAATTTTTCTTAACAAAGCAACTTTATGAAAACATTTTGACTTGATATTAGCCTTTGAAAGGAAGACTAAAGGTGTGATTAAATAAGAAAAAGGAGGGTAGCTTCTTGGACCTGTTTCTTAATCTGGGTAGGTAGGTTCACCTTGCTGTAATTCCTCTAGTTATAGACTTATAATTTGCATGTTTTTCTGTCTGCATATTATGCTTTCAAAGAAGGGAAAGAAAACAAAAGATAAACAGTAAAGGGCACAGGGTTCTAAATCCTGGCTTCTTGACAGAAATATGTTTAGATTATGGTAGCTTTTCCTTAATGACAATTGGAATCAGGCAGAGTAATGATGGAAAAATTTAACTGGATTGCAAAGGTTAGGGAGAAATTAAAAAGAGAATTCAGTTGTACCACAGCATTATACAGATATCCTGGATCTTAATTCAGGAAAGTTCTTTTTTTTTTTTTTTTTTTTTTTTTCAGGAAAGTTCTTAAAGTTTTAGAGAGTCATCATCTTGACCTGGGAGGTAAGTGGTAGATATCGTAATAAGAAGAAGAAAGAGAAGGCCTACTCACTTAGATACACCTTTATATACTCAGGTCTCCTCTGAGCCATGCACTGCCACATGCACTGCCACATGGCTTTATGGGGATAAGCACCACAATTACTTTACTGACCTGAAATGATAGAATCTCTACTTTTTGGAAACCCACTAGGAGTGTAAGAAATAATACAGAGGAAAAATAAAAGCATAATCAATGGAAAAGCAGAAAGAGATAAAGGATATATAAAAATAGGAACAAAAGAGGAAAAATAGAAGGTAGAGAGGGCAGAGTATATAAAAGCTATTCTCACTTAACCCAAAAGGCTTCCTTTACTACTCATTGATTCTCCTCCTCTAGAGCATCTAGAGTGTTCAAAGTGCTATTTTATGCCAAGATAGGTATAATCGGGTGCAGAGAGTACCTACTTTAAATTCATACAGATCTTGATTAGAACTTGAGGAAAATACTTAGCTTCTTTGTTTTAGCTCACTTATTTATAAAACAGGGTTAAGAAAATCTGCTTTTCAGGGTTATTTTGATTATTAAAGACAAGGTGTAACATAATACCAACACAGCGTTGGTGACCAATTAGTATCTATTGTTTTATTATTATTTTATTATAAATATATTATATATCTTATTCTCTGAGCTGGTAGTATTATATTTGTATCTATAAACAAGTCAAGGTAATAGCATGTCTAATGGATATTTGTTAGCTTGATAGATATGGCTTGAGTGAAGCAAAAACAGCTTTGGAGCAGTTTACTTTGCGTTTTTCATATAATGCAAAGTCTTCTTTAAAATGTTTAAGATAGGGACACCTGGGTGGCTCAGTGGTTGAGCACCTGCCTTTGGCTCAAGGCATAATCCCGGATTCCCAGGTTCAAGTCCCACATCGGGCTCCTTGCATGGAGCCTGCTTCTCCCTCTGTCTATATCTCTGCCCCTCTCTCTCTGTGTCTGTCATGAATAAATAAATAAAATCTTAATTTTTTTTTTATTTAAGATAAAAATATGAGTTTTATTCTGCATATAGTGTCTCTATTAGCATATATGACTAATAATGGCTCATTTCAGAATTTACTAATAATGAAGGAAGGTAGGTATAATCCCAGATTAAGTCATCTGGTTCACAGGTAGCAGATGCTCCATCCTCTACAAACATCTAATAGAGATGTGGATGGATACAATCTATTTCTGGATATGATGGATGGATAGAGCCCAGTTTCCCTCTTCTTTTCTAAGGTCAACTACTAAAATGAAATAACACATGATTGACAGCAAACATAATCTCTTGCCTTTCTCAGAAATATATTCAAATGGATTTTGTTTAAATTAATCAATTAGAGGTGTTTCTATGAAAGCAATATGGTAAAAGTAATAAGGTGTGAATGTAGAGAAGAGATATATCAGAAAGAGTGGAGAGTATTGTAGTTGAGTAGTATTAGAGAATTCTGCTCTGAGTTAGATAGTAATCACCAGATACTAATATTTCACATATAGGAAGGAACTGAAAAAAAAAAAAAACTAATCTTTATACAGACATATGGTCATGTTAATGTTATACTACAAAACCTGGGCATAATTTAGACCTGTTTTGGAAAGGTAATGAAAGAAAATGATAGATCATGCTACAGAAACTTATTGACTTGTAGAGGGAATTTTCATAGTCCTTAAATCACCTGATAAAATTAGTGATTTTCTTAAGAATGAAACAAACAAACAAAAATAACCAGAGAGTGTGATTAAACAGTAAAACGCAACAAGACAGGGTTGCCTTACTCATTTTAGTGGCTTCAGTAGTATTTACTGTTGAGAATATGTGTTTTTTATTATACATGATAAAACTAAACAAAACAATTAAGGTTATAGTACCATATGTCTCAACCTTAGTAGGCAACAAGGTAAAACAAAATTGTGTTAATGTTGGATTTAAAAGATCCATATACTGTTTCTTGTTTGCCATTTACTAGCTATTCTAACTTGTGCAACCTATCTTGCCTCTTGGAATCCACTTGCTTAATCACAAATAGAGCATTTGGGCCTCAGTAAATTCTTAGCAGTTGTAAGGTTTTAGGATCCCACTATCCTTTGTATTATATTCAATTAGTACACTGCATCTATTTTTCTAAAAGATCAAACATGAAATGATAGGTATGCTTTAATTCTAGCAGCCAGGGGTGTCATGTCCTGGTGGTGTGGTGGCAATAACGGGGGCTGACTGAAGAGAAAGAGAACAAAGAAAGCAGGAGAGCTCCGGCTGTATTTCTGCGAACAGCTATGGCAGTAGTAAGAAGCATCTAGAAATCCTTTTGAAAGACAGTGTTTGATAATAATGTATAAGAATGAGGCTAGTGGAAATGATTCTAGATAATTTTTCAAGAAACACACCTAATAGAAAAACCTCTCTTCTGAGTCTCCTTCCTTTTAATTTCTTTCTTTTAGTACTAACAACTGACTGCCGCCCTTCCACCGTATTCCATAATCATGTGAGCTGAATATTTCACAGGAATAAAAGGTTCTGGATCAGACACTAAAGGTGGAAAATTAATCATCAGTACCCTCTCAAACAATAGCATTAAGTGAGCTCTGCTGTGCTTCAGAATTGCCTTTTTTTTTTTTCAAATGCACAACAACAAAATTCTCAGTTAAGATAAGAAAGATATATAGTATGTTGTATCAAAAGGAAACAGGATTAAGAAAAGAGCAATAATGATAGCTATTAGTTAGCTGGTGCTTAATTATGTGCCAGGCATTATCTTAATACTTTACATATATTATTTCATCAAATATTCATAGGCACAGTATGACACAGACACTAATATTATCCCTCCTTTATCCATGTTGAAACTGAGGCAGAGAAAGATCAAGTACACTGACGGAGGTCCTACAGCTCAGAACGGCAGAGCCAGAATTTGAACAAGAAACTCCAACTATTACAGCATGCTGCTTCTCAGCAGTGTTGTCAAATCACATATTTCAGAACATTCTTTATTTTCATTGTTCTTCATATGTTCTATAGCCTCTGACTTATTTTTTCTCCTCATTAAAAAATTTAATTAATCAATGATAGAATCACAGCACATGTTCATGAGCAAGTCGCATAACCAACCTCACTAAAAATTCCAACTCAGAGTGAATGTACTAATTTAGTTTTTAATAGAAGCTCTAACACCATGAAATACTTCACTTTCTTGGGGCTATTCTATTTTTAGTGCAAGTATTCAATGACATTGTATAATGCCTATTGTTTCATGTCAATCTAAAAATCAAATAGTTCTACTAACCTTCTGCATGTTTTGCCTTGGTAAACATTTATGTAGAATTTTAAAATATGTTGAATTTGGACTAATCAAACCAATAATTAAACGACTCAA
Source organism: Canis aureus (assembly GCF_053574225.1). Taxonomy (NCBI): domain Eukaryota; kingdom Metazoa; phylum Chordata; class Mammalia; order Carnivora; family Canidae; genus Canis; species Canis aureus. The sequence goes on from NC_135620.1 coordinate 32,571,037, forward strand.
TTTTGCATTGAGGTCTGCCTATAACATTTCAGAATAAGGTTTACTCATCTAATTATAGACATCTTCAAAAATATACTATATTTAAATGATACTTGGTATATGAGGAAGCCAGTACGTTTCTTATATATTAAACATATTCCACCTACATGCACTTTTTTTCTCCTATCAGTCAGAAAGGCCTCATTTCCCACTTTACTACTGTCTTTTAACAAAATATCCTTCTCCTTCGATCACAGGGGCAGACATGTAATGACTTTCTCCCTAATCAATAGCCACTCCCCTGGTCAGAGGAGTTGGGCATGTGATGTTTGCTGGAAGTGTTTCTGTTGGAGCTAGCAGAAAAATTGCCTTTCTTAAAAATGCATTATTTTATTTTTATCAAAATAGAATAGGTAAAGAAATTCAAAATTTAAATTTATAATGAAAAACAGTAGTCCCCCAATTCAATTCATTCTTCCCAGTGACTATACTCTTCAATGCTTTTAAAATATATGCTCATATATACATATTTCTAAGTGATATCTTATTTTTCTTTCAATGTTGGATGTTGTATATTGAATGCTTAATATGAAAGATAAATATTTACATCTCTAATACTCTCACCACCTATACTTCCCTTCCTCTATTCAGCCAACATAAGGTTGTGATATAATAAGGTCAGGTTATTACTCAGTGTTTATACTCTTACAGTTAGCTAAATATGACTTACAATGGAGAAAACTGCAAATTAAGATTTTATTTCTTTTATTTTACAACTTTTTCCTCCCCACTTTTTCCACCTTGGTTTTTAAAATAATCTGGCCCCAAACTTTCCGACATTACTTAAAATCCCTTTGGTTATTTACCTTTTTTTTCCTTCCTCTTCTAGATATATCCCTTTAGTCTACTTTATCCTCCTGCTGTAGTCTGGACTAGTTACTTCTCTTACTCTATAGAGCAGCTCTCCTCTCGGCTTGGAATCTTCTCCTTCTCTCTCTTGTGATGGATTCCCTGTTCCCTGAATTTACCTCTCCCTCTTTCTTGATTTACTCCTTTTTGGTGAAGGACATCTCAGTACATCTGCCTGAGAAAAATGCATATGGGGTAAATTTTGGAAATACAGCATTATAGAAAATTGATCATTGTATATGATTAAAAAGTTGGCTGAGAATATAATTTTAGGATAGAAAACTTTTTCTTGGAATATTTTCAGAGCATATGGTTCATTTCAGAATTACATAACCACTGCCTTCTACCTCTCAGAGTTGATGGTAAAATGTCTGAATCCATTTTGATTCTTGATCTACTTTATCTCTTGGGTCATAGATATGACCTAAGTATCTCTTAATTGGAGGATGTGATGCTAATTGCTATTGTTTTATCAACCACATTTACAGTGTGGAGTGATGGGCAGGAAGAGAAGTCTGGAAGCCAGTGGTGGTAGGAAAGGATAGGGTCGGTACACAATGTAAAGAAAGAGTAAGAAAACAATGACAAAAGTCCTGGATGTAGTCCTGTCTAATGCGAAGTGTGCAATCCTTTCTGCCCAGGTTTATTCTCCTCTACCTTTTGTCGTCGTCATCTTCATTATTGTTGTTGTTAGTAAGCTAGTTTAAGATGAATGCTAGTTATTTCAATGAAAAAGAAACAATGTTAACAATCTATAAAATTATACTAAACTATAATTTATAAGAGAGCCACCTTCTTGAGGGAAAGGAAATTAGTCTTCAGATTATTAGACTGAGGAGGGAAATATTTTCAGAAATGATGAGCAGCAGAACATTTGGGGTAAAAATCAATTTGAGACAGTTTTGGCAACTTTGGAGACCTCTTTGTACAAGATGTCCATGTGCATGCATGTGTGTATATGTATGGCAAAATGTGTCTTTCATAAATGCATCTTTAAGCTTCAACTAGTGCATCACTTTTTAATTTACTTTTTATTAGAAAAACTGATCTCAATAGAATCTCTTCAGTATTTTTTTTTCCACTTGGAAATGCATTAATGCATCAGCTTTATTAAACTGTCTGTTCTACCTGCCTACTTTTTGCTTCCTTAGCTGAAATAGTCTTATTTTTAATCTGTTTTGGTTGGTGTTGAAAATGCTTAAGCTATGATTTTGCTTGTGTTCAAACCTGGTTGCATCCTTTTATGTAGAGTGGCATCATTAATTTTATTTTTCCTAGATAGCTAAATAAACTAGGAAATTATTTTTTCATTTTGACTGAATTATAGCTTAGAAAGGAGTTTTTAAATTTCAAAAAAATTAAGTAGTTGATATTTGATATTAGTTACACATTTTAAAGTTTATCCTTTTTTTGGCTTTTGGAAATTTTATGGAGGTTTCTTTGTGCCCTAAAATGTAATGATGATATTCTCCTCTCTGTCCTGTGATAGATATCCAGGTATGCTTGTTAGTATTAATAATATGTAATTGTATTAACCTAGGTAGATGATTATCCTCTGTCCTTTAGATATTTACATTATTTGATAGCTATTGATAAAGTGTAAAGTGTGTCACATATTTTCATGTTTCTGTTAATGTTTTCTTCTTGTTTCCAGAAGTTTTTGTTTAGATATTTTTATGTAATTTAACATTTCAAATACTTAATGATATCTGTCTGAATTGTAGCTCACAGCACTTATTAGTAAAAAGGGAACCTTTATTTGTTTGTACTTTTTACCTTGAATTAAACTTTGTCAACCATTAACACTTTCATCTCTATGCCATCTTCCTATTGCCTTCTACATTGTAGACTATTCTTTCTCCAAACCATTACATGCTCAGCACTTAGCGTAGTGCCTGAATCATGGTGAGCACACAGACAGTACGTTACAAAATGGATAAATGTAAGTTTCAGGTATTTCATGAGTTTTCAATAAGCTAATAATCCCTTTAATGTTTATAAAATCTCATTACAAAAGGTAGACAAGAAGATAGGCCTAAAGGTCGAACTAAATATGTCCATCACAGTCACCTTCATAATTTCAAATTGATGAATTTTATAAAAATTCAATATAAAGGGGATCCCTGGGTGGCCCAGCGGTTTAGCACCTGTCTTCAGCCCAGGGTGTGATCCTGGAGTCCTAGGATCGAGTCCCACGTCAGATTCCCTGCATGGAGCCTGAAGAAGGATCTTCCTCTGCCTGTGTCTCTGCCTCTCTCTCTTTCTCTCTGTGTATCTCTCATGAATAAATAAATAAATAAATAAAATCTTTTTAAAAAATTCAATATAAAGTAGTACACATCTACTGAGTTAAAAATGAGGATAACCTACTTAGAATTTGTGTAAATTCAGTAAAGGCATTGAACTTCATAGAGTCAAATATGAGATTTCATTTGGTCAACTGACTTGAATTCAGTCTTTATCCAAAAACCTACTTGTGTTTTCAAATAACTTTCCTTGTTTTCTTCACTTGCACAGCTCCTGGCATCTATTTTGCAGATTACAATGTATTTGAATATAATAAACCTTTTAGCATATAAGCTTTATCAGCTTCACTTATATATTAGATCATCATTTTTCTCTGTGAAACAACATATAAGCATGTGAAAGAAGCAACATAGACCAGACACTAGATTATTAGTTAAGATAATGCCTTTCAAACACTGAGGCAAGAATGGAGACTTGTGTCCCTTATTGCTGGAAGTGATGGTCCTCCCCATTCCTTAATGTACCTTTATCATCTCTGTTTCAGTTTCTCCTTTCTTGATCTTTCCCTTACCATATTTGTTCCACTTACCCTTTTTCTGACACATAACTTTTCATAGGCTTCCCATATTTCTCAGTTTACTTACAAATCAGAGTTGGCAATACCCAGCCTACATTTCTGCATGTCAATAATTGGCTGGAGCTAAGCAGCCGTTGATCTCTGGGGCCAGGAAGCACACTTTCATTTTTCTACATTTTATTACTGATCCACTTCATTTATTTACATTATCATTATGTTCCTTTAAGTTTTGAGTTCACATCAACCACAGCATATCTACCAGGCTGGTGTTTGGTCTGTACATCTTCATAAACACCTTTGTTTATATCAATACCTGCGTGCTTTTCTTTAATGCAAATGTTTTCTATGTTTCCTTAACTGTGAGATATTTGAACATATATATGTATATGTTCTTACATCTGTTTGTAAAGAAAACCATAATGTCTTTAAATCACTTTTCTGTAAATAGATGACCTTTTTTGCAGTGTTTCCCCTTGCTGTAGTACTTGGTGTACTTATGTTCAAATCAGTGCAGCCACATTGGGGGTAATTTTAAAAACAAACTCCGCACCTATCTTTTTAACCCTTGCCTTCTAAACAACCTCACACAGCCCAGTTACATAATGTTGGCTGTCATGGGCATTGTACTTTTGTCCAATTTTGTTTTCTCTAAATTCAGATTTCCAGTGATGTTTCAAATCTTGTGGAGATGTTTAGATTTTTAACACAGACCTTATCATAAAATCTGCACATTATGTTTAGGTTTAAAGGTAGGAGAAGCAAAATTCTGCCATACTGTAAATTTCCAGTGCAGGCTTTAATTTTTTTTAATTAGCACTGAAAAAATATTACTGCATGGGTATGTTATAGTTCATTTTATATATATATATATATATATATACATGAATTCTCAGGAAAATATGTCTTGAGGGTCTTATAAGTTCCCTATGTAAATACTTCCTTAGAAAAAAGTGTCTCTTTCTGGTCACCAGATGCACTTTTAAATAAGTTGATGCCATAGGTTCTAAATCATAAACAAAGTGATGCAATTGTGTTAGAAGTTTGCATTTGTGTGCAGGTGCAACGTAAGAATTATGACTGTGTTTGGTTTCAGTGATGTTGCTTATCTAGTGGTCAATTGTGCATGCCTTCTGATAAACCCCAACACTAGATGTGTTAGTTACAAAAAAGGTAGTCCCTTCAATGCTTTTTTCAGGGAAAGACTAATCCAACAAGGCAACCACTCTGGTCCATGCTCATGCTACTCCACTTGCTGGGATCTGCTTATAGAATGACTGTCAGTCCCTCAACCAGACGAACCAGACCCCGGATTCCTTGGGGCCCTCCAGATCACAAGGTCAATACCTGGATTAGGAAGAACTAAAACTCATTAATCCTGCCAGGCCTCAGAACCCTCTTCCTCCTCTCTGTTCATTTTAAAGAGTTGGGAGGTAGTAATACTCTGTGATTTTATTTTCTGCATATCTGCCTGTTTCACATTTCTTGTATTAGGGCTTACTTGATTAGAGAAAAAATGAACTTTTCCTTAGTTTATCACTAGGACATCCATCTTTTACAAATAGTTGACTTTTTTGTTGATATTTATAATTATTTGCAATTAATTTGTGAGCTCTTACTAAGTAAAAACTGTTATTAAATTTTCCAATATGAAAATTCACTTTCTGCCCAACATTTGAAAATGCTGTGAAATTGAGTTGAAGTAACATGGGCAGTTTATTTTAGATAATTATATTAAACTAAAGAGATATTGAACAGCTGGATAAATCATCTTTTGGATTTTTAAAAAAATACAGATTTACATATCTGGTTTGTTTATATCAAAATGGGTTCTTTAAGTAAATTAACTGAATCAATTGAAATTAAATTTTTTGGGGAAAAAAAAGACTACTTAGTTTTCTGCTTGATAAGATAGATATTTCCAGATCAAAGCTAACTGGATCATTCCATGGGCAAGTGACTAAGTTTCCATGTTAAATAGAGCCCTGAACTTGCATTATTATGTTTCTGGAACAAGGTGATGCTGTGTGCTACAAATTATTTCCAGAATGCTTCTGGGGGTAATTCTATGCATACAGAATTAGATCTATTTTAAAACTGCAACTCTGATCCTTTTATTTATTTTTACTGTCTACATTATTATGTGCATTGCTGGTACAATTTCGCAAGTTACACTGTTCCTTCATGTCCTCTGAATTTTATAACCCAGAGACTACTTAAGTGTCATTTCAACCCGTTTATAGCAAGTAAGGAAAATATCTGAAATGTATTTTTAAATACTCTCTAATCAGACGTGATGAATCCCAAAGCAAAATCATGTTAGTGTGTTCTATCTTTGCTAATAAGATTCCCTTGAAAATAACAAACAGAATAGTTCAGTAATTTAAAACTGGCACATTATTGCTTTAATAGGAACTGTGAATATTTTATCAGCATAATCCCTAATGAATAATTCTGCTTTGTTACTTTCCCTTCAAGGAGAAGAGTACTTGAAATTATGATATGTGATAATAGAATCTCTCCAAACCTTTGAGATTCCTTACCAGGTGACTCTGAAAATCTTGGGTATTTTGAATACTAAGAGATAGTGCTCAAAATGTGTAGCAATTGTTTTTCAAAATTCTCTAAATATTGATATTAGCTTATCATGCATGGCCTCTTTTGAATTTGCAATTTATCCTTTCATTTGTTTCAGATATGTGGCATGTTAACTATCCTTCTTTTAACTTTAGGATATCTTCATCATCATCTCTCTGCCTTTTGTTATAATGTCATATGCTCTAATTTGTACAACACTTTCATCAAAGACACTTTATTGAGAACCTACTATGGCAGAGTGACACTATCCAAAACTACATGTGCTTCTCTACATTCCTCAGAATATGCTGCAGTTAGTAGAGGTTTAGTTTTAGCTACTGTATGAAGAGCCAAAATGAATTATGTCACTTCCTAGTAGATATATAACATTTACAATCACTGTCTTGCAAATTTCCAGTACATAATACAGTATTATTAACTATAATCACCATGTTGCACACTGGATACCCAGAACTTAGTTGTCTTATAACTGAAAGTTTATACCTTCTGGCCAAGTTCTCCCCATCCCCCGGCCCTGTCCTCCCATCCCTAGTAATCAGACATTCTACTCTCTGTTTCTATGAGTTTGGCTTCTTTAGACTCCACATATAAGTAATATCATACAGTCTATGTCTTTGTCTAATTTCACTTATCATAATGTCCTTAAGACCCATCCATGCATATTGGCATAAATAACAGAATCCCTTTTTTCTCATAGCTGAGTAATATTCAATATATATATATGTATATGTCTATTTTTAATTTCTTGAGAAATCTCCATACTGTTTTTCATAGTGTCTATACTAATTTACATTTCCACCAATAGTGCACAGGGTTCCCTTTTCTTCATATCCTTGCTAACACTTGTTTTCTCTTTTTGATGATAGACATTCTCAAAGGTATAAGGTTAGATATCTCGTTGCAGTTTTGATCTACATTTCCCTGATAATCAGTGATGTTGAGTAATTTTTCATGTAACTTTTGGCCATTTGAATGCCTTCTTTGAATAAATATCTATTGTCTGTTTCCCCATTTTTAAATCAAATTGTTTGGCTTTTTTTGTTAGTGAGTATATGAGATTTTTATGTTTCGGATATTGACTCCTTATCTGATATATGGCTTGCAAATATTTTCCTCCATTCTGTAAGTTGTTTTTTTTCATTTTGTTGACTGGTTTACTATGCAGAAGCTTTTAGTTTGATATAGTATCACTTGTTTATTTTTGCTTTTGTTGCTTGTGCTTTTGTATCATATTAAAAAAATCATTGCCAAAACTAACATTCAAAGAATTTTTCTATGTATTTTCTTTGGGTCTAGGAGCTTCTACAAATTTGGTTCCTATGTTTAAGTCTTTTTATCCATTTTAAGTTAATTTTTGTGAGTGGTGTAAGATAAGTAGTGTGATTTCATTCTTCTGCATGTAATTATCCAGTTTTCTCAACACCATTTATTGGAAAAACTCATTTTCCTACTGAGTATTACTGGCTCCCTTTTTAAATATTAGCTGACTATATATGTGAGGGTTTATTTATGGGCTTTAATTCTGTGCCATTGGTCTTTACTTCTATCTTTATGCCAGTACTATACTGTTTTGATCTCTATAACACTGTACTACAATTTGAAATCAGGAAGTCTGATACCTTCATCTTTGTTCTTCCTTCTCAGGATTGCTCTGGCTATTTGAGCTTTTTCTTTTTTCTTTTTTTCTTGCAAAAAAATACCATTGGAATCTTGACAGAGATTGCATTGAATCTATAGATGGCTTCAGGTAGTATGTACATTTTAATAGTATCAATTCTTCTGATATATGAACATGAGATATCCTTCTAAATATTTGCACTTTCTTCATTTTTTCACCACAGAGTCTTATACTTTTCAGTGTACAGATCTTTCACCTCCTTAGTTAAATTTATTCCCAAATATATTTTTTAGAGATTTCCTTTCCTTCTTTCTTTTTCTTTCTTTCTTTCTTTCTTTCTTTCTTTCTTTCTTTCTTTCTTTCTTTCTTTCTTTCTCTTTCTTTCTTCTTTCTTCTTTCTTTCTTTCTTTCTTTCTTTCTCTTTCTTTCTTTCTTTCTTCTTTCTTTCTTCTTTCTTTCTTTCTTTCTTTCTTTCTTTCTCTCTCTCTCTCTCTCTCTCTCTTTCTTTCTTTCTTTCTTTCTTTCTTTCTTCTTTCTTACCTTCCTTCCTTCCTTCCTTCCTTCCTTCCTTCCTTCCTTCCTTCCTTCCTTCCGAGAAAGAGAGAGAGCATATGCACACTCCTGCAACTGGGGGGAGGGGTAAAGGGGGAAGGAGAGGGACAAGCCAACTCTACTGAGTATGGAGCCCAATGCTTGGGCTCCATCCCACCACCCTGAGATCATGTCCTGAACAAAAACCAAGAGTTGGAAGCTTAACCCACTGAGGCACCTAAGTGCCCCATATTCTTAAATTCTTAAATATTTTTTGATGCTATTGTGAATGGGATTATTTCTAAATTTCTTTTTTCAGGTATTTTGTTGTTAGTATAGAGAATTTTCTGTACGTAGATTTTGTATCTTGCAAATTGACTTGCTTCATTGATTAGTTCTAATAGTTTTGATTGAATTACTTTCTAATTTGAATGCATTTTATTTCCTTATTTTGCCGAACTGCTCTGATAAGGACTTCCAGTATGTTTGATAGGAGTGGTGAGAGAGGGCACCTTTGTCTTTTTTCTGATCTTAGAAGAAAAGTGTTTAATCTTTTACCTTGAGTATGATATTAGCTGTGGGCTTGTTATACATAGCCTTCATTATGTTGGGGTACTCTACTTCTGTACCAATTTGTTGAAAATTTTTATCATGAAAGGATGTTTAATTTTGTCAAATTTTTTTTTGCATCTAATAAAATGATTTTTATTTTTCATTCTCTTAATGTGGCATATACTTTATTGATTTGTGTATATTGAGCCATCCTGGCATTCTTGGGATAAATCCCACTCGATCATGTTATATGACACTTTTAATGTGCTACTGAATTTAGTTTACTGTATTTTGTTCAGAATTTTTGCATTCTTATTTCAAGAGGGATATTAGCTGGTGGTCTTCTTTTCTTGTAGTGTTCTTTTCTGACTTTGGTATCAGGATAATGCTGGCCTTATAAATGAGTTTAGAAGTATATCTTTCCCTTGGATTTTTTTTTTTTTGGAAGAGTTTGAGGATTAGCATTAATTCTTCTATTTGTTAGAATTCACCAGAGAAATCATCTGGGTTAGGGCATTTTTTTGGATGAAATTTTTGATTATTGATTCAATCCTTATCCATTATTGGCCGATTTTGATGTCTATTTCTTCATAATTCAGTCTTTGAACGTTGTGTGCTTCTAGGGATTTAGTACATTTCTTCTAAATTTTCCAATTTTGGGGGCATATAATCATAGTAATATTTTATGATCCTTTATAGTTCTGTAATATCAGTTGTAATACCTCCTCTTTCTTTTTTTTAAGATTTTATTTATTTATTCATGAGAGACACAGAGAGACATGGACAGAGAGAGAAGCAGGCCCCATGCAGGGAGTCCAATGTGGGACTCGATCCTGCGACTCCAGGATCACGCCCTGGGCCAAAGGCAGATGCTCAACCACCGAGCCACCCAGGTGTCCCAAGTAATACCTCCTCTTTCATTTCTGAATTTATGTATATGAATCTTCATTTTTTTTTCCATAATGTAGTTAAGGGTTTTTCAGTTTTGTTTATCTTTTCCAAAAACCAGGTAGTGGTTTTGTTGACCTATTATTTTCCTGGTCTCTATTTCATAAATTTTTGCTCTTCTCTTTGTTATTCTCTTCTCTCTGCTAACTTTGGGCTTAGTTTGTCTTTTTCTAGTTCTTTGAAGTGTAAACTTAGATTGTTTATCTGAGAATTTTTCTTAAGCATTTATGCTATAAGTTCCATTAAGAACTGCTTTTGTGACATCTTATAAGTTTTGTGTTATCTTTCCATGTCAATTTGTTTCGAAATATTTCTTTATTTCTTCTCTGACCCTCTAATTTTTCAGAAGTGTTTGGTTTATTTCCATATTTCTGAACTTTCCAGCTTTCCTTCAGTTATTGATTCCTAGTTTCATACCATTGAGCCTGGAAAAGATGCCTGACATGAATCTATTGTTCTTAAATTTACTAAGACTCCTTTCATGGCCTCACATATGATCTATCTGAAGAATTTTGCCTGTATGCATGAGAAGAATATGTGTTCTGCTGCTATTGGATGGAATGTCCTGTATATGACTGTTAGGTATGTTTAGTCTAAAGCATAGTTCAAATCCAACATTCTCTTATCAATTTTCTATCTGGATGATCTATCTATTGTTGGAAGTGGAGTACTGTGCTATTATCATAGTGTTTTCTCTTTCTTACTTCAGATCTGTCAGTATATCCTCTTGATGAATTGACTCTTTTATCATTACATACTAACCTTTGTTGTCTTATGTTACGGCTTTTGGCTTATGGATGATTTTGTCTGAAATAAATGTAGTTACTTTGCCCTTTATTTGTTTTTTACTTGCAGAAACAAGGAATATTTTATTTCTCCCTTTACTTTGAATCTTTGTGCATCCTTGTGCATAAGTGAGTCTCTTTAGGCAGCGTACATTAGGGTGTTGTTTTTTAATTCGTTCAACTACTCTATACCTTTTGATTGGAGAATTTAATTAATTTACATTTAGAGTAATCATTCATAGGTAAGGAGTAACTAATGCCAACTTAATTGTTTTCTGTCTAATTTGTAGTTCTCTTGTCCTTTTCTTCCTCTGCTGCCCTTTGTTGTGAACTAGTGATTTTCTATAGTGGTATGCTTTGATTCTCTTCTCTTTATCTTTTGTGTATGTATTGTAGGTTTTTGTTTTGAAGTTACCATGAGGCTTACACAGAATATATTATAGTTATAACATTGTATTTTATTCTGATAACCATTTAATTTTGATTGCATACAAAAGTTCTACTTTCACTCCCTCCCTTTTTATGTTTTTGATGTCACAATCTTCCTCTTTTTATATCATATATTTGTTAACAAACTTTTGATACTCTTGTCCTTTAACATTTATACTAGAGTTAAGTGGTTAACATATGACCATATCACAGTATTAGAGTGTTCTAAATTTGACTATATATTTGCAGTTTATCAGTGTGTTGTATATTTTCATTTTACTAATTAGTTCTTTTATTTCAGCCCGAATAACTCCTTTCGGTATGTCTTAGTCAGTAGATCTAGTGGTTAATTCCCTTAGTTTTTATTTGTTTGAGAGTCTTTATATTTCCTTCATGGTTGGCAAGATTTTTTTTTTTCTCAGCACTTTGAATTTATCATTCTACTTTATCCTGCCCTGAAAGATTTCTGCTGAGAGATCAACTGATGGCCTTATGGGATTTTCTTGTAAGTTATAACTCCTTTTCTTTTGCTACCTTTCAGTTCTCTTTGTTTTTTGTTTTTTTAAATTTTATTTATTTATTTATTTATTTATTTATTTATTTATTTATTTATAGTGTAGTTACACACAACATAGTTTCAGGTGTACAACATAGTGATTTGACAACATAGTGATTTGCTTATATGTTATGCTTTGCTATGTTCACCATAAGTGTAGCTACCATCTGTCACCAAACAATGCTATTATGATACCACTAACTATTCTCTATGGCGTACCTTTCCATCCCCATGACTTATTCATCACATAACTGGAAGCTCATATTAATTTCTTTTTACGATTTTATTTGAGAGAGACAGAGATAGCAAGAGACAGCACAAGCGGGGAGTAGAGAGAGAAGCAACCTCCTACTCAGCAGTGCATGGCTTGATTCTGGGACCTGAGATCATGACCTGAGCCAAAGGCAGATGCCTAACCAATTGAGCCATGCAGGTGGCCCTCATATTGATTTTTGACAGCTTTAGCACAATGTGCCGTGCAGAGGATCCCTTTGAGTATGTTTGGTTATCTATGAGCTTCATGAACTTGGATATCCAAATCTTTCCCCAGATTTGAAATGTTCTGTCACTATTTCTTTAATAAGCTTTCTACGCCTTTTATAATTTTCTTCTTCCTCTGAAGCTCTAATAATACACAATTGTTTCTTTTGAAGATATCTCATAGATTACTCAGGCTTTTCTCCCTCTTTTTGTTTCTTTTTTGGTTTGATCTTCTCTGACTGGATACTTTAACACGTTATCTAACTTACATATTCTTTTCTTCTGCTTGATCCATTCTTCCATTCATATTCTCTATTTCATTTTGCATTTCATTCACTGCATTCTTCTGCTCCAGAATTTCTTTTTGGTTTGTTTTTGTAACCTTTATCTTTTTGTCTAACTTCCCGATTTATTTTTTGGTTTGTTTGTTTACTGTTTTCCTGATTTTGTTGAATTGTCTCTGTTTTCTTGTAGCTCATTGAATTCCCTGAAAACAGCTGTTCTGGGGACACTTGGGTGGCTCAGTGGTTGAGTGTCTGCCTTTGGCTCAGGGCATGATCACAGAGTCCTGGGATTGAGTCTTAACTCAGGCTCCCTACCTCTTCCTCTGTGTATGTCTCTGCCTCTCTCTATGTCTCTCATGAATAAATAAATAAAATCTAAACAACAACAACAGCAACAACAACAACGAAACAGCTGTTCTGAATTCTTTATTGGGTAATTATAGATCTGTGTGTTTTGGCTATTAGTTACTGGAAGATTATTGTGATTCTTTTGTGGTATCACGTTTCCTTGATTTTCCTTGATCCCCTTGATTTTTCATGTTTTTTGAAGTTATGTGTTGCTGTCTTCATATTTGAAGTAGAAGAAATCTCCTTCAGTCTCTACTAACTTCCTTCAAGAGAAACATCTTTCATTAGCCCGCCTAGGGACTCTGAGGCTTTTTCAGACATTCTCTGGATATACCTACTCCGTGCTTCTTGCTCCCCATTGTGGTAGAACTCATAAGCTTGTATGTCTTCTTTTGATCTTGTGATGCTCCTTTTTGTTTTCCCAAGGATGGCATTAAAGTTCAAGATTGTGGTCTCTCCCTGGCCTGCATGCTCTGGCAAGTTTTCTGTGCATGTCTGCCAAAGTTTCCTCTTGCTACCATAGGGAGTGTCCACAGGAAGACAATCCCAAGGAGTGTGTATGTGTATCTGTGTCTGTGTGTAATAAAAGGTGTACAGGGTATGCCCATGGACCCAGCGGGGAGCCACAGGCAAGGTGTCCCCAGCAGTTCATGTGTGAGCATCTCTTGATGGAGTCTGTGATTCAATTAGTTGGTAGAATCTGTGACCCATTAATGCCCTCTGAGCATCCTATCTATGGCTCCCAAGTTTCTCCCCCATCCCTCACCATTCACGCAGCTCATGATTCAGTACTGTGGATGGGGCAGGAGAGAAATGAGCTTCTTTGACAGCATTCCTCACAGCTGGGGAAGTTGAGTGCTTAACATACTCTCTCTCACTTTCCCCCACTGTAAAAGTCACAGGCTGAGAAGATCTCTTTTGGCCCTGAGCCATTTTCTCTTGGGGAGGGGTAATGTTGGTAAAGTCAAACTGCTCCTCTGACTCTCTCCAATGTTTCAGACTTATAGGTTTTGTTTTGTTTTCTTCTTGTCTGTTTGTTTTTGCTACAACAGTATAGAGGAATTTCTCCACTAGAAATCTGAACTTCACAAAAGCTTTCTTGTCCATGAGTGATTGTCTGAGGTGTAGTTTCCAGGGGCTCCTAGACCACAAACAGGAGGGCCTGTATATGTTCATGGGGCACACCCAGGACTGAGCTGTACATGCCTATTAATTACTGCAATGGTGAGTGAGAATCTTCCCTCGTTCCTTAACATATGGTGCCGGATCCCTCATAGCTCCAACAAAGGCACTTTTGCCTGTGGATTAATGCCAAACTGGTAACATTGATGGAGGGATATGATCAGGGGTGTTTTAATCAGCCGTATTGTTGACATCACTCACTGTATGTCACTCTTTCTTTTCCTGTGTGTTGCTGCATCATCCCTGGAAGCCTTGGGTTTGGATAGTGCAGCAAGTATGGACTATCCCAATTAATACAGGAATGCATAAGGAACTTAGAGCAAAGGGTAAATTCTAGAACAAATAAGACTATTTAAGAAGCAATGTTAATACAGTAAAGATATGTCTTGATACTCTACTTTCTTGCTAGAAGTAGGTCCCAAAATTAATTCTGAATTTATAAGTGGTCAATATAAAAGGGAAACACAGTCAGTTAATTGTGTCCATAAGATAAAAATAAATCAGTTCATTGGGGAAAAACATCTATTACTGGTATTAAGACAGAGAACTCTGCTTTTATTTTCATTGCAGGGCAACGTGACCTAATGAATCTATTTATTCTTTGATGCCATTTAAATGCAGGACTGTGTACTTTTACATTAGAGGAGATGCTGCTGAAATTTACTTTGATTATGTAAATCCTCAAAACAGATTATTCTTGAGGTTCAGTTAGGTCAGGCTTTATTTTTCCTATTCAATTGAACTTGTCAACAGCATGTAAATATTCTACCTCAAATATATTATATGCATGAAATTCTACCTGAAGTGTTTATAAAATAAAGATATTTTTATGTCCAATTTGTGTTAAAAGAATAACTGAGTTCAAATTAGAGTATTTGCTTAAAAACTATAATCATTTTTCCACATCAGCTTTCAGTTATTAAACTTTTCTATTTTTCTAGCAGGTTCACTATCAGGAATGTTAGAAGAATGTAATGTAGTTTGTAGTATGTGGTAAATTTCTCATAAACACATCTAGATATTTCCAACTATCTGTGTGTTGATAAACAGAGCCTATATTGTATTTGATTTTCTTATTCAAAGTACTTCTATTTATGTAGGCAAAATCTATGTAGACTATTTGAGACTCTCCTTCACTTTCTTTTTCTTCTTTTTGTAAAGTTACTTTTCCCAATTTGATTTCTAATTAATTTTTTAATAGAATAAGAAAGAAACACACAGATATGTTGTATTTTTTAAAGCATGATATCAATAAGGAAAACACTGTCTTTCTTAGAAAGTTTTGTTATGCAAATTTGGGATTTCATGGACATTCTGTAGAAATCAATGATCCATAATAGCAAAACATTCACACTGGGTTCTGGGTCAATATAAATACCAAAGAACAAAAGATGAGAGCAAGATGCTTTTGAACATGCTTTTCAAACGTATTGGATCCACTTGAATTTTAAGAATGGCATTTTTAGTTCCCTTGCCTAAATAGGGCTAGCAGGACCCTAAAAACTGAGGATCTTGAGAAAGATATCCTATTGCAAACACTAAAGTACATCTCTACTATCGTCTGACTGAAAGGGAAAAAAATCATTATGGCTCATTACCTTTATTTAAAAAGAAAGTAATGTTTATTGCAATATAACCTAGGATTTTTTTATGATATTGAGAATTACTAGAATGTTCTGAAGTTCAATGGAACAAAATGCACTATTAATCTCTCATAAAAAATAGTTGGAAGTTTGAAAAATGAACACAAACATTGTAAAATTATTTCTCAGACCCCTATCATCTCAGCTCACATATTCTAACAATCTTCTATTTGTTTTATCTTGCTTGAGTTCCATACTCTGTGCCAAGTATATTTGAATTCAATTATGGTGGGTCCATTATGCCATGATCAGAATAGTTTTTTATCATCTTTATCAGTTTGAAAGATGCACTTCACACATTGAAAATAGTTTTTCACAGGTAGATTTCACACTTAGACAGTTTCTCCAAAGAGAATTGACATATGGTAGAGATTTTTAAAAAATGTACAAGCTGCTTAAAATAGAAAGAGATTAGTAGAAAGTTCAACTTGATAATGTAAAATTAGGAATATTAAATCAACTAAATGAAAGAGGAACTAAAATGCAAAAATAAAACACAGTCACCCTAACCCTATAGTACTTTTTTTAATGCTCTCAGTTGTACATCATGGACAATTACTCATTCAGTAATTTTTTTTTTATCATAATATTGTCTGGCCACATACCACCATTTAAAAATGAGTATTTTTTTTTCCTGTAGTTGTAAAGCACTTTTCTTCTTAAACTGCCACCATCTTAGGTATTTTAGTTGCCTAGGAAACATACAAAGGTTGTGCTGCAATAGCAGGAATTCATTTAACCACCAAATTCCCTCTGTAAGCCAGATTCATCATTTATAGATTGTAGAAGCCTTCAACAGAGTACTTGACTGCATCCAACTGGCTTGTTACCATATCACACTTTCATTATAATGAAATGGGCCAAACAGATTTTCAGAGAGTTAAAGCACAAAGTTATGTTTCTCACAATGTGATCTGGAGATCATTTCCTTGAGATTCTAAAGTCTGTGAGACTGAATACCTATTTTTGGTTCTGTTAATCTAATCTCTTATCTGGCTACAAAAAACCAGCACACATTAGCACAGAAGAGGGCCCACTTTATCCCCTTCTCACGTTTTGTAAGTACTAGGATACTTTTTTATAAGAAACTAGGACACTGTTTATCACATACAAAGTGATCTTCTACAGATTATTTGGCTCTGTTTGATTTTTATATATCAGTATAGCATTGATGTGAAGGAAAATTATGGGTTTTAGGTCAGACAGAAATGATTTATTAAGGCAGCTAGACATCTCTCAGTGGAGTTATGGAGGAATAATTTAATTAATCTCTGTTCCTCTCAGCTTTCCCCAACTAGAAAATGATAAAAATAAGATCTAAATCCAAAGCGCCGTGATATATTTAATTTATATAAAATTATTCTTTCTATGTTTCTTATCTCATAGAATAGTGACACCATCTTCCTCATTCACAAGTAAGGAACCTAAATATTTCTTGTACTCTACCTCTCTTCATCCTTCAAATCCACTAAGTCACTTAATCTCTCCACTCCACTGCCACTGTCACTGTCATTTCCAAAACTGATATTTATTTGATTTCCAAGTCTCAGTTTGGGCTGCTTTAGTTCTCCACAATGATGCCAGACTGATCTTTCTAATACCTAAAATCTGACCCAGTTGTTTAATCTCAGTGGCTCCACATAAATCTTCACATTTTTTTTAATTTGTATTTATTTATGATAGTCACAGAGAGAGAGAGAGAGAGAGAGAGAGAGAGAGAGAGAGAGAGGCAGAGACATAGGCAGAGGGAGAAGCAGGCTCCAAGCACCGGGAGTCCGACATGGGATTCGATCCCGGGTCTCCAGGATCGCACCCTGGGCCAAAGGCAGGCGCTAAACCGCTGCGCCACCCAGGGATCCCAAATCTTCACATTTCTAAGAAGACATTCAGAGCCCTTCTTCCCCAAGCTCTGGGCTGTGTTCCTCCCCTAGCAGACTAACACACACATCTATATAGTTACGTTGAACTATTGCTAATTACCTTAATATTCTATGCTTTAGGTTTTTTTAAAAGATTTTTATTTATTTATTCATGAGAGACAGAGAGAGGTTGAGAAAGACAGAGAGAGAGAGAGACAGAGACAGAAACAGAGACACAGGCAGAGGGAGAAGCAGGCTCCATGCAGGAAGCTGGATGCGGGACTCTATTGGGGATCCCAGGATGATGCCCTAAGCCAAAGGCAGACACTCAACCACTGAGGCATCCAGGAGTCCCTCTATTACAGTGCTTAAGCCTTGTAATTTTCTACCTGGAACTTCTAGGTTCCAGAAGAACTGATCAACTGTTACTCATTTTTTTCCACCACTGAGACATCACTTGCTCTAAGAAGTTTTGAAGCACAATCTGGACTGAGAAATTGCTGCTTCCATGCAGTGAGACAGGATAAGATAGAGAATATGACTCGTTCACCATCATATACCCTGGACCACCATATTCCATGGGACAGATATCAAGCACTTAATTTGCTTAAAATAAATTTCTTAACCATCAAACCAGTATATATAGTAGGAGAGAGTTGCACATTGAAACAAAATTGATATGAATGTTGGCAGGACAGATAATCCTAAGAAACCTATTTGTATCCATTTGTTAGCATAGATACTAAACAAAACAAACAAACAAACAAACAAAAAGAATGGCATTTGTTAAGGATGATGGTCCCTGCACAAAATGCCAAACCCTTAAAATGGGATTCTTTTTTTCTTTCTTTCTTTCTTTCTTTCTTTCTTTCTTTCTTTCTTTCTTTCTTTCTTTCTCTTTCTTTTCTTCTTTCTTCTTCCTTCCTTCCTTCCTTCCTTCCTTCTTCCTTCCTTCCTTCCTTCCTCTCTCTCTCTCTTTTTTCTTTCTTTCTTTCTTTCTTTCTTTCTTTCTTTTCTTTCTTTCTTTCTTTCTTTCTTTCTTTCTTTCTTTCTTTTCTTTTCTTTTTTCTTTTCTTTTTCTTTTTTTCTTTTCTTTTCTTTTTTTAAAATAAAAGCCTCTGAGAGGTTCTGTCCTGGGGCCCTGGTAAGGAAGTGTGGTGTAGAGTGGAAAGAGGAATATTCTCTACAGTTCTCCCAAGGATGCTGAGCTCTTGAATCAAATGGAGACAAAAAAGTGACAGTGATATTTGATTTACTACTATTAATATAATTCATAATTGTATTCATAAACTGGTGATGATTCAAGATATTGGTCATATTTTTAATAATAGTCATAAAAACATGGTGCATGTCAATATATTGTGAACATACTCACTTCTTTTGGGTGTATATTTAATTACTTTACAAATGGTAGAAACTATGTACTTTCCAGGATTGACCGCCACGCATTATCCTCTATCTAAATACCCACAGTTTGTTCAATTATTTTTAAAGATATTCTAATCAGGTAAAATATCTGTTAGTGTCATTTTTAAAATAGTCAAACATAAAGAAACACATATTCCTGGTGATTTAGCAATTTTAAGTGAAAGAGAATAATTTCATCAAATTTACTTTTATTAGTTAATGTACATAGGCTCATTTCCTACTTTTCCTGTCTCCTTATAAGGCATTTCAAGGGATGTGTCTACATTGCATGCTTCCTTTACTCCTTTCTCTATTGTTCCTTAACACAATAAATACCATGTAAACGCTATGACTGATAAGGCTTATGCCTCACTTCAAATGGGTAAAGCTGTTTCTGGAAGACAGTTGCATCTGTCTTCAGCTCTCATTTTAATTCACTTTTCTTTTTTCAGCCCCATGTTGAAAATGAAGGGCATCTTATCAGATTATCAAAGCACAGTAGTAACATAGTTGCAGTTTTGCATGTGTTTTCTCTGCACTGTTTATGAGTCACAATTCACTGCTGATGACAAAACAAAATCTTTAGTAATAAGATCTGGAAACATAGTCACCCGCTAGACTTTGAATACATAGGCATTAACTGCCTGGCTCCAATTAGAAGTTAGTATAATGGAAAAGATTGTACTGGAAGAGTACACATCAGCTCTTATCATTTTGGAAACAGGAATATCAAGGAATAATATAGAATAAACAAAAGAGAAACTTTATCTCAAGAATATTAACCATAGGTTTAGTTTACCAAGAAGCTTTTAAAGAAGTACCATTTCAAACCCTTCACTAAAGAGGGTGGACCTCACTGTTATTTTTCTAGACCTGGTGATTTCCTATGATTCCTTACAGCTTTCTCATACTATGTGATTTAAAAAAAAAAAAAGAAGATACAGGGGCGCCTGGGTGGCTCAGTCAGTTACGCGTCCAATTCTGGATTTTGGTTCAGGTCATGAAAGTAGGGTTGAGAGATCCAGCTCCATGATGGGTGTGGAGTCTGCTTAAGATTCTATCTCTCCCTCTCCTACTACCCCTCCCTCCTCTCTCTCTGGCTTTTTTTTTCTTTCTTCCTTTCTAAAGAAAAAAAAAAGATACAAATGAAATGCCAATACAATCAAGATATGTATTTCAAGTAAAATCAGGTCTTTCAAAACTACTGGAGCACAATTTTAAAGAAAATGTCAAGAGCTTTACATTCTTATGAAATTAAAAAGGTACAAAATTGCCCCAAAGCTAGAGAACAGAATAATCACACAATTTCCTGGCAAAAAAAAAAAAAAAAAAAAAAAAACCAACAAAAAAAACAATTAAGAAAATATAGAGAAATTAGAAAAAGAATAGTATAAAGAAATAGGAAACTTATCAAAGTAAAATTTAAAAGCAAAGCCCCTGAGAGCACACATGTTACACATTTATAATCCTTGAAAAAAATGGAGAAATAGTTTCTAAATTTGTCAGCAAAAAAACAGCTTCACCTTCTTAAAGAGGTAAATTAGATGCTTTACTTTCTTAAAGGGGTATATTAGAATTAAAAATATTTCAAGGGATTATCTTCTTTTATTGAAATATTCAATAGCTATTTCTCTTTTGTAAACCATGATTTAAACTTTTATTCTAAATCCTGAATGTGAACTCTCCCTGGATTTCTAAGATCAGTCTTGCCCTGAAGATCTACTTCCTAGCCTTTCTGTCTCTCTGTGTATGATGGACATGGCTCACAATGTGATTTCTCTTTCCTCCACCTGTATTGCTCATCATCTTATGGGCTGATTTTTCAGCCTTGCATAGTCTATTCTCATATTTCTACAGTGGGATATTAAGTCCTTCCAAATAAACCACAAATATATTTTTTTCCAAAAAGGTTTAGTCCAGCCAGAAGTGGGTTCATTCTTTCTCTCTCTTTTTTTTTTTTTTTCTTTCTCTCTTTTAAAGTTCCTTGATCTTCTCATTGGGAAAATATAATGCATACTCTCATGTTCTGGTAATACATGTGAGTGTCTGTGTGCATGTATATGTCTTATATTTTCCACTAAGCCTAAAACTCCTTAACAATAATTAAAGTTTACTTAGTAGTTATGTTCTCTTGTAGCCTCCAGCATGAGGGGTGCTCCAATATGTGAGTAATGGAAACAACATATTTCATTCATGTATTCAGTCAATATGCTGAGGCAGCAAGAAACAAGAGGGTACATTTCAGTGACTGTTAGTGTAAGTAAGATAGAAAACTATAGGCTCTAAGATAACATTAAATTTATCTTTTCCCCCCAAAATAAAGAGATATCATCATGGCAGAGTATGAAGGATATTTTTTCATCAGAGAGACTTGGCTTCTGCTTAAATGTTATGTGGTATTGAGAAAATTAATCTTTCTGAGCTTCAGTTCATTCACTTATAAAATATACATGATACTTAACTTATAGTTTATTATAAAGGGCAAATGGCAAATACATGAGTGTTCAGCTTTTAGTGACTAATACATAGATAGTTATTATAAAAGGAATGGACATTATGAGATTCTCTTGTGGAAAATGATAAAGATGGCCAATCACATGAACGTTGGTTTGTTTTCTTTAAAGCAAAGTCTTGGGATGCCTGGGTGGCTCAGAGGTTGAACATCTGCCTTTGGCTCAGGGTGTGATCCTAGGGTCCTGGGATCGAGTCCCACATCGGGCCTCCTTTGAGGATCCTGCTTCTCCCTCTGCCTATGTCTCTGCCTCTCTCTGTGTGTCTCTCAGGAATAAATAAATAAAATCTTAAAAAAATAAAGTCTTGGACAATATATTTATGATTACAACAGAAAACTGTTTTACATATAAGAAAAACTTGCAAGGAGATCACATAGTCCATTTTTAAAAATAGTATCTTTTATATCATTATTTTTCTATGCACTTTAGTCAATATAACTATTTACCTTTGGAACACCTTTTAATTTTTTTTTTTGTTGTTGAAAGAGGCAAAAGTAAACTGACTTAATATTTTGGACTATGTTTTAGTTGAAAAACCTAGAGCTGGAATGCCTGGGTGGCTCAGCGGTTGAGCATCTGCCTTTGGCTCAGGTCATGATCCCAGGATCCTGGGATCGAGTCCCACATTGGACTCCCCATGGGGAGCCTACTTCTCCCTCTGCCTGTGTCTCTGCCTCTCTCTCTGTGTGTCTCTCATGAATAAATAAAATCTTTAAAAAAAGAAATGCTTAGCAGAGAACTTAGACTTTGTTAGCAGTTGATAAATGTTAGCTCTAATAATAACTAAGAGATATCTCTGGAAGAGGCAGAAAAAATGGTTCCCCAAAGATATTCATACCATGATCCCTGGAACCTGTGGATATGTTATATTACGTGTAAAAGGCAATTAAGGTTGCAGGTAGAATTAAGGTTGCTAATCCATTCACCTTAAAATAGGGAGATTATCATGGTAGGTTCAAAGTAATCAGAAGAGTTGTCAAAAATGGAAGAGAGATATAGGAGAGTCAGTATCAGAGTGATACAATATGAGAACAACTCCATCAGCATTGTTGGTTTTGAAGATGGAAGGCCACAAGCTGAGAAATGTGGATGGCCTCCAGAAACTGGAAAAGGCAAAAAGCCAGATAGTTCCCAAGAGCCTCCAAAAAGGAAAATAGCTTTGCCCACACTTTGATTTTAGCCCAATAAAACCCATTTTGGACGTCTGGCCTCTAGAAATGTAAGATAATAAATCTTTGTTGTTTTAAGTCACTAAGTTTGTAGTAATTTATGACAGCAGCAACGGGAAACATAGGGCTGTCTTTTTATACAGTCTCCAATAACATCTATGGTCTTTTCAGTTGACATAAGCCATAAATTTACTTTTTTTTCCCCTTACATCTTGATTGGTGTGTAGTTTATCCAGTCATGCAGTATGACTAAATATGGCCTAAGGAACAGGCTTTACCAAGGATATGTACATGCTAAGATTCAGTCAGACCAGAAGGCATATGTCCCCTTACTCTCATTATCTTCCCAGAGTGAGGCTTCCTGGGGCTGTCTGGGCACATTGTAAGAATAGGTGTTCCAGGCAGGAATCTGGCCTCATCTCACCACCCTGGGTTTTGATAATGAAGATCAGGGTATCCAGGCCTTCTCCTCTTGCTGATACCTGAAGAGTAAATTTCCCTAGTAAGGCCTATTACTTTACCATACTTTATGTTCTTGTACACTTTCACCTGGAGCCCTGGTACACAACAGGTGGAAGCCTCAAGGACCCATCCTGCGTGGCAGCTTAAGTACATTGAGGTCATTTCTGTCATTTCCCACTGAAATGCTATTACTGATATCTGGTGAATACAGTAATAAAATGATTTTGTCTTTTTCCTAGATTGTTTTAAGCATTGTTGCTAAATTCACTAGAGTACCCTGGAGCTTGGTTGTTTTCTTTCTTTTCTTTCTTCTTTCTTTTTCTTTCTTTCTTCCTTCCTTCCTTCCTTTCTTTCTTTCTTTCTTTCTTTCTTTCTTTCTTTCTTTCTTTCTTTCTTTTTCTTTTTCTTTCCTTTCCTTTCCTTTCCTTTCAGTCCTTTCCTTTCTTCTTTCTTTCAACACAATTCATTGAGCACACGATTATAATTTAGATGTTGAAAACATAAAGATAAAAACAATATATATATCTCCTTAAGGGGCTCATGGATTAAAAGGGCAAATGGGTAAATAAGTAAAAATTATAATGCAGTACGATATATGCTACAATATGTGTATTTGTAATGCAAGGGAATAGGAAGATAACCAAGGGAAGTGTGATTAAAAGACTCATGGATGTTAGCTATATATAGAATATGGACTCAACTATAATTATTCTCTTCCCAAATGGAAAGGAAGTACATCCTGAGATAAAATGATTAGAAAGAAACATGCTTCCTGACTAGAGAGCACACGTCTGCATTTCTTGGCAGGAGAAGCAACTAAATATGTCAACTCAAGCACAGAGGCTTGACTATACTAGGTGCTTAATGAATACTTGTGGAACGAATATCTAAATGGATAATTAGCGAAAAACAGCTGATGGCACCTAAATGATATTACTAATTGTCACAGCTAATAAACACATGCATTTTGAAGTAATTTATAATTATAGCTAGAAAAAAATAATCCTTGTATTGAATCTAGCTTTGACAATAGCATATTGAATAGTGCCAACAAGAAACTGTGGGCTTTGTGGTTAAGAAAATTGGCTTTAGATACCAGCTAACCTGTGTTAGAGTCTTTCCTATTCTGCTTATTGGTCACTGTGACCTTGGTCAGGCTACTTAACCTTGCTAAATTTGTTTCCTCCTAAGAGGAAAAATAACTTTGGTATCTATTCTTTAGGAAGTCTGAAGACTGAAGGAGTTAATGCATTTGAAATGATTAGCAGAGAGTCTAGAATCAGAATTAATAAGCATTTAATAAATGTTATCTCTTATAGTGACTACTTCATATTATTCATATGAAAATAACAATCATCAAGTGAGACTGAATAAAAGTTGAAATATTTAATCTGAAAAAATATTAACTATAGTTATATAGTTATGGAACTATTATTATTAAGAGATCCCATTGGAGTAATCATTTCTTGTGATTTTGGCCCATATGTTTATGTCAGAGAAATGGAACATGGCCAAGGATTTTCAAGTAATTGTGTAAAATTGCTCCTGTTATGTAAAATTAATTGAGGGCTTGCTCTGGCAGCTGTTAGTGTACATAGAGGCTGCAAACCCTATTAAACAGAGTGATAACCATATAATCATGTTTTTCACTTATTATTTTTATGCTAGCTATCACAATTAAAGGTTTACAAATAACAGTAACTCATTTAAATATCATTGACACAATGAGATCCTCCCAGTGTGTAAATTACTTTCTGGAAACAGATCTGACATTTGGTGATTAGATGATCTCTTACTCTCTATCAGAATACTATTTCAATATAACATTACAAACTATATTTTGAAACATCCAATTCAACTGAAATCTATTCAAGTTAAACATTCACACTGGCCAAATCTACCATGAGCAATTTGGTGTCACTGTTAGCTGTTTCTTTTATCACATAGCCAAGAGCATTTCTATAAACACTTGCGTAGTGTTTTTTAATAGGCAAAGTATTTCATATATGTTACCTAATACGCTCTGCACTGTATTCACTTATCTCTCTACTACAGATAAAAAAAAACTCTACATTGGGATAATTAAAGACTTACACCCTAAACTATAGCATACTATCTTAGGATCTCCTGTGACTCTACCTACACCTTTGACTTTTTCCACATCACACATCAGTCCTCATCACCACATCATTATAATCAACACACCATAAAATACTTTCCAAAATCATATGTCCACATTAGTTTTTCAGTTTCACAAACTAATTTTAAATTTACAGCAGTCATCTGTTTCAGATCTTTTTTTTTTTTTTTTTTTTTGTCTAATCTCATTTGACTTTGAGAACTCTTTTGGAAGAACAAAGCAGGTAGAGCTGACCATTGCAGACAAGGTCTCTTCTTATCTAAAGATTCTGTTATTAATTTACAAGGTCCATAGACTTTACAGTTAATGCACAGCTAATATTTAATGAGGTTGAGTTAATTATCTTTTTTCCCTTTAGATAATTTTATGTAGCTCACAATCACAATTAAATTTTAGATAAATTAACCTTTAGGATTAAACATGGAAAATAAATATAGTTCTACCTTTAAGGGACACATATACAATATACTTTAATACAGTATAATTTCATATATATTATTTCACATGCTCTGCACTTCATTTAATTATCTCTGCACTACAGATAGGGAAATTAACATTTATAATGATTAAAAAACACCCCAAATCATAGTACGTGATGTTAGACTCTGCCAAACCCTTGACTTTCACTACATCACCTCCACTTCATTACAATCAATGTACCACATCCTGACATATTTGAAAGCCAGTTTAGACCTCAGCTGGATGAGAGCAGCCTCATCTCTCCTTCTCCGGATTGACCTGTGAAGACTTTGGTTCCCTGGGTGGGTGAAAAGCAGTTGAAGAACACCCATTTACAGAAAACTGTTAAAAGGAGGCTTATCTCTTCCTAAGGGTTTGCCAAAACAATAGTTATCTTACACAGAATGCAAACATTGCATGTGAAACCTAGGGTAATCTCAATAGAGTGATGAGTCTTTGACTATGAAGCTTAAGATAATTCCTTGGAGGAATAATAATTAAATAGTATTCATTTTTGGCCATGGTCTCCGGGATGAGAAAATAACTTTCTATTCTGGGTAGGGAAATAAGTGAAAGAGAGAGGTTCTCAGTATAAAACACTGGTAAGAATCTGGCAGATTCCTTGGAGTAGACGTGTTCTCCAGTTCTGCTTTCATTTGATTTATTCACATGATACATGTCTGCAGGCTCTAGACTTAAGCCTAAAATTAAATATTTTGCTAAGAATTTTAATATGGATCTTGCTATAGGTTTCAGGCTTAAAAATAGACAACCAGATTTCCCAAGGTGTTATAATATTATTGGTCAACTATCAATATCTGTCAATGCCCACAGCCAAAGGCCACCAGGAATAATATCATTGAGCAAAATTTGGCTTATTGCCTTTGCAATGGAGGAGAATGCTCACCAATGGAAACCATGGGGATCTCAGTAAGAAGCTGTCAGAAGGACTTATTACAGTATTAGCTTTGTGTTAAATTGTTTGGGGAAAGGGTAAAGAAAGTAAGACTTTTCTCTGGATAGAATGAATCAGAAAGCAGGGGCAATTCTACTATTAGGTATATTAATAATTGTTATTTAGAAGAGAGAAGGAACAAAACAAGGCTAAAGGTATGATTGAGAAAATGGCAACACAGCAGGGTTGGGGGACATTTGGTTATTTTTATGGATTGCACAAAATTCATGTATTTGTCTGCATTTGGATCTGTTTAAAGAATGGTTTTCTTTTTGTCTTTACTAACCACAATCATGGGAAGACCTAATGTCTTAAGGTGATAAAGGTCTTCTGTTATATTGTTTATGCTCAACATGAGGATGTCATTGTCTAGCCATTAATGTCAGACATGTGCCCCAATATCACTAAGGCATAGCTGACAGTTCCAGCACAAGTCCCATCTGTCATGGGCTGCTGCTTTTATTCATAGCAAATACAAATATGAATACCTGTACGGTGAGCTGCAAATCCCTATGAGCAAGCCCTTTAAATTATATCCTGATTCTGCCCATTTCTCAATCCTTCCATTGCTATGACCCTCACCCAAATCAACTTATTAGCTACCCAGATTTCTATTTCTAGTGGGTTTATTGTCCCCTAAAGCCTCATCACCACTTAGCTGCCAGAGTGATCTCTTCCAATATAATTCAGATCATGTAGCTTTTCTGCACATAAATTTCAGTATTTTCCCATTACCCCAAGACCAGTGTCCAAAATTCCTGTGATCCAACTCTTGGCTATTTCTCAGACATTTTTCACTGCCACAACATGACGTCTTAGGTTTCTTGCATTTGCTGTATCTTCTCTCAAGAGTGCTTTTCCTGCAGCATCATAAGGCTCACCCATACTTCATGCAAATCTCTGCTCAGATTATTACCTGTTGGGGAAGCCTTCATTAAACACTATTCTCTTTGCATCTTCTCTTCCTTATCATGTTATTTTCTTCTCCTTCATCTTCTCTTTCTCCTCCATCCTCTCCTTTTCATCACTGAATTTAAGTTATTTATTTTAATAAACTGTTTATTTTCTTCTCTTCTTCTAAAATCCAAATTTCATAAGGCTTGGAACTACAATTATTTGGCTACAGCTTTATCCCTAGAACTGAGATTCCCTGACACATAGTAAAAACCATAATAAAATCCATCTCCAAAGTATAAGTTTAGTTAGTAGCCACATAAAGATCACTTTAATTCTATGATTAAGTGGTATAATGCTGAACTGTATAAAAATAGTTGTTTCTGCAAGTCAAGATGGTTTAACATTGGTCATTTCATATCACTTCAGTAAATAAGGACTCCCCATTATTATGCTGAAGGGGAGTCAGTGCAAATCTGAAACAGATGAACTTGGGTTACAAAATCTCAACTATGTGAAGTGTACCCCAGGCATGCTTTTATTCATTGTCATTTAACAAACATTTATTTAGAATTTATCATCTCTGTATCTTATAAGATGAAGTGAATATAAAGATGAATAAGGCCAAGGTATTCCTTTGAGGAGTAAACTGCACTGAAGAAAGATAAATAGAAAAGGTAAAATTGAATGAAAATGTGTCCATGGAGTTACAGAAAGTATTTTATGGTAGTCCAGGGAAGGGCACTCTGAGTTCTGCCAGGATATTATATCTTAATTTGAGAGTTTGTGAATGAGTAGGAGTTCACAAGAGAGACAGAAAAAGGATTGGAAAGAGGGCTATTCAGGTGGCCACATGAGAAAACATATTCTGTTTGGGGAGTACAGACATTTGCTAGAATAGAAAGAATACAACAGATTCCCAGGGCCTTCAGCAGAGTAGTCAAGGCCTGGCATATAACACAGTGATCCATTTATAGTGAAGTCTGCTGGGCTCTGGGTCCTTGCAGTAGCAATGTGGTCTTGGAGCTTTAGGAGTCTGGGCCCCCACTATGAGTGGGGAGTAATGTACCAGTGGTACCAATGTTTCATAGGTTGAGATTCATAAGGAAAGCCTAATCAACATTGTTCCATTCACCAACCCCTCCTGCATATGCTTTATCTTACTCAGTAGTTCATGAACTGTCATGAACTGATGATTTTCTAGAATTCTCTTGGAATTAAGAATTTAGGCAGATGTTAAACTGCATATTTAGCTATAATTTTTATTATTTATATAATCCATTTATTATCTGATTAGTAGTATGTTTTCATTCTTTCATAGCTACAATTACAAAACTAAAGTTCTTGAAGATATATAAGCAGGTAGTAAAAGAGATGCAGATTTTCATAAACATTTGCTTTATCAAGGGAGGCCTCGAGGGTGACATAGCTAAAGGATGAATAAGTTGTTATTATGGGTTTGATTAATTGAGCTACAAAGTATGTTCAATTTAATAAGTCATACAAGATAGGTATTTTTTAATTGGCCACATTTTCCAGTTAATTCACTCTTTACTAAAGCATCCCCCCCCTTTTTGTTAATATTGCAATCTTGGAATTTTTAATTATTCTCTTCACTATTTCCAGAGTATTTGATATAAATACAAATGTTCTAATTTCACTTGGTTGTAGCATACCCATCAATAGAGGTTTATCTGTTAATTTGTCTAATGTGAATAAAATTCTCTTATCCCTTAATATCTACTGGATATGTGAGGTCCAGGTTTAGTTAATAGTTGTAATTTTAAGTTTTCAATGACTGACAATCCCCCAACCTGAGTAAGTGGGCAACAAATGACTAATTCTTTCTTCTTAGCTAAGAGTATACAGAAAATTGGGGCACATGGGTGGCTGAGTCAGTTAAGCACCTGACTTTTGGTTTTGGTTCAAGTCACAATCTTGTGGTTATGAGTTTGAGCCCCACGTTGGCCTCTGTCCTCAGCTTGGAGTCTGCTTCAGATACTCTTTCTGTTTCCCTCTCACTAACTCTCTCCAATCAATCAATCATTTTTTAAAAAGTATACAAAAAATTAAGCCTGTTACTTAGTAACTAGATGGTCTTGTTAAAGTTACCTAACATCAGTAAACATAACTTCTCTCATCAGTAAAACTAATCATCATATGGAATAAATGAGACTGCATAGAACAGGGTAAGCACCATGAACCATCATGACACACATGAATTTCCAAAACCAGTTTTGTATCCAACAGTTCCTTCAATGAGGAACATGTATAACCCAATAGTGATAGTAGGTACTGATTAAGAACCTTTATCAAAATAGCCTTTTGTGGCAACTAAGGCACATTTTTTACATTTTTAAAAATACATAATTATTTAAAATAAGTAATTTAATTGTTTTGATTAACTTTCTGTTTAGCTGAATATAAAAAATGATCACCATTGACTTAAAAATATTTAAATTCAATTTGCCAATATATAGTATAACACCCAGTGCTCATTTCATCATATGCCCTCTTAGTGCTCATCACCCAGTTACCCATCCTCCACCCACCTCCCCATCACTATTGACTTTTAAAAATGAAATTAGATAAATAAATAAATAAATAAGAAATTAGAAACCTATATCATGTGGAATATTTTAGACATCAAGATAGTTGTTCCAAGCATTTTCTATGGTTATCATAAAATGTAGTATTAATAAACATAGTGATGCATTTCCTGAATATGCTTATGTGTCACCAATTTTTCTGATCAGCTGTCAGTGACTCCAAGTACTGCTGCCTGTACTTCATCAATATATATATGCTCTTCTACTGCTTGGTAAATACCAAGAAGTGTGTTTGGGAACTGCTTGCTCTTGCTTTCTAAAGGCAGTGGCCCTGCCCTCCATTTTTCCAAACACTATCAACACATCTTCAATAGAAGGCACAGGTTTCAGGTGAAACAACAAAAAATAAAATATGATTATTCACCTCAAAGGTATTCACGCTTTGAGAGGCAAATGTGCACATAACAGGACTAATTACTGCTCTGCCATCTCACATACCACAGTCAGATTTGTGATAGTCATCTATGTGAGCTAACCCAAGGGAGAATAAATTCTCCTTCCAAGGGAATTATATTCTGGCAAAGTGACCATAGTTCTTTCTAGAATTGATTGAAGTGAAATAATTACAAGTGAAGATGAAAAAGGCAAACAAGACATTAAAAACTGTGCAATGCCCAGGAGAAATCAATGAACTGGCTGTGTACTGAGTAGCAAGACATAGAAACACTGGTCCGAGAGAGGCAAAAAGTGATGAAGATGAAGACAGGTAGAAGAATAAATAATTTCCTGGACCTTCTGGAACTTTCTAGTCTCTGGTTTCAATTCTCTCATGCATCTAAGAGCATCCCGACCCACAAAAAGCCTTTAGATTGTCATGTCTTCTTTCGTTTTTACTTTAGGTAATACAAGGTAGAATTTTTTAGTTATATTCGTTTCAATTAAAATGAATGTGATCTAATGAGGAAACAGGAGCCTCTCAACTTTATCCTCCAGAAATAGCAATGTTATTTTAATTTCCCCGAAATCTTATGATCACAGGGAAGGTGGAGGAATGAGCTGTGCTTTGAGGTAGGAGGCTGCTGGGGAAGGTGGAGGGAGCTGGCTGGGCAACAGACAATGTGATTTTTTAAGATCGCTCAGTCGACTGGAATCAAACAGTTGGGGAGGGTTGTAAAACATGTTGATTATTTAAGACCTAATTATCTAAATTATTAATCATTCTTTCTTTCCCCCTAGTTCTAGTCCTCTGCCAATTCTTTCAAAATGAACTTTAATCCTATTAACCCCTCTGCCAGATTCCAGGAGAAGAATTGCAAAGACAGTGAAAGTAAAATCAATGTATCTGGTTATCTTTTAGCCACCTAGTAAAAGATTTGGTAGAAATAAGGGTAAAGTGATGTCTTAATGAGATTTGGGAAATACCTGCGGATTTCATTTATGTCTGTTCAACCTGACTAATGGGTAAGTATACATAACAATTGGCTGTAATGCAATACTGAGTAAAACTTGCTGATTTACCCCAGGGACACTGTAACTGTTCATTACTTTACACTGCAGTATAAATTGGCCCAGTGGGGAGGCAGGCATAGATTGAAGGGAGTGAGAACAAAATTACATGGTGAACAGTGCAAGCACCTCCCCCATTCTTGAGGCCCTGGAATTAGGCTCTTGATACATCCAGCCAAATAATCTCTCTGACAATTTCAGGTTACATACACATCCAGCTATGCACCTGGGGAAACAACAAGC
The DNA here is from genome assembly GCF_053574225.1 of Canis aureus. Lineage (NCBI taxonomy): Eukaryota > Metazoa > Chordata > Mammalia > Carnivora > Canidae > Canis > Canis aureus. Next base: position 32,602,856 of record NC_135620.1, read on the forward strand.
AAGTATGGGACTGTCTCGAAAGTAGCTTAGAAATGTATACCACTTGCTGCAACACCAATATTGGGTAACTATAGCCCAGAACATGTCCCCCTAACCCAGCCCTTATAGGAATAATGGCTTGCTCTCTTTCTATACAAAACCACAAAAGGAAATATATATATATACACACACACATATATACATACATATAGACAAGAACAGCTATGCATATGCACCCAAGCTCTACCAGTCAATATCTATGTGACCTGAGTCAAGTTATTCATTTTCTTTGTGTTGTAGTTTTCTTAGGTCTATAATGGGCATGGGTGACAACACCTCTGCCACACTTTTGTCCTGCCAGTCTAACGAGATGTAAGTATCCTAGCAAGTATCTAGGGTATGAAAGCTCTGTACTTGTTACTTAGTCTTACTATTGTTGTTTTTCAATCTATTATAATTTGACCTCAGGCCTTCCTTTTCTTATTGAACAGAGAACAAAGAAACCAATAGCAGCTTCATTATACCTGGGACAGTTTTGAAACTATTTATTTGCATTTATTCACAGCAGGTAAAAATTTAAATATTCATTGAACTAGAACACATTTTACATTGTTCTACTTTCTTTCCAGTCAAAACAAAATATTATTGGCCTCCCTCTGCTTGCCTAGCAAACACATTTAATATATTAATCAGGATACCTTTGGGCATATTACAGTTGCCCAAAATAAATATTGAGGGTGAGGTTCAAGAAAGAAGTGAGTATCTATTCAGTGAGAAAATAAAAATAAAGAATTATCATTTCCAGCTTTTCTTTAATGTTGTATTGAGGGAATCTGGATTGATAGGTGAAAACAGAGACTCCACAAAGCCACCTTCCCTGAGATTTAGCTTTTAGGAATGGCTTACAGAATTTTTCTTTGCCTCCAGCTATGAAAATTAGGGTATAGTTAATTACAATTCATGATTATAATTCTGTTCTAGTCAGGTTTCTTCTTATAGCCTGAGAAGATGGGGAAGAGTGGGCCTCAGGCATGATTTGTGTGCTTTATTTCTTATATTTTAGATATATCAGCCTAGTAATTATGACAGGAAACAAACACAAGACATAGGTGGCAAAACAAACACAAAACAAAACAAAATTCTTCATTTGTCGTAACCTTTCCTATCTCAACCCATTGGTATAAAAGTCCTTCATCTAGCATAGCATCACAAATACAGCTTGCAAATAAGAATTCTAGGATTCGCTGCTCTAATCTAGTTCCTATTATAATCATTCTTAAAATTAAAAGATCAATGTAGTCTAAGTCAGTGTAACTTTTGGAGGATCTAATTGTTTTTCTTTCTTTCTTTATTTTTTTTCTGCTTACCTGGATCAAGAGTCTAATTCATTAACTCAAAATTATTTTTCAACACTGTGTAGTGAAATATTAATCTTACCTAAAGAGGTCTATCATTTGTTTGCCTTCAGCTCTTGGGAAGTAAACTCTAAACTTTGTAATGTCCTGCCTGAGGAATGTGTTTATTTGGAGACTTTGGAAACACTGGATTGTCTACACTAACAATGATTCATGGTGGGGATTATGAGCCACACACTATCAATTCAGCTTTTGGATAGGCTGGAAACACCAGACGGTCGACTATATGTATGTGACCAAGCCTCAATAAAAACCCTGAATACCAAGGCTTGGTAAGTTTCCCCGGTCACTAATACTCCAGGTATGTTGCACACTTTGCTGTGAGGAGTTAGCACTGTCCACAGCTCTACCAGAAGAGGACAAATGGGAGCATCACACCTGGAACTCTTCTGGATTCTGCCCCACGAGCCTTTTCCCTTGGCTGATTTTAATGTGTAGTCTTGGGCTATAATAAGCCATAACCATAAGTATAAGATTTCAGTGAGTGCTGTCAATCCTTCTAGTGAATTATCAAGCATGAAGATGGTCTTGGGCACCCCTAAACTTATACTTGGTATCAGAAGAGAAAGTAGTCTTTGAGTCTGACACGATGTATATAAAGATGAATGAGAAACATTTTCTGCCATGATGCCCCTTGTAATCATCCAAAGTAAACTTACTTTCTGCCAACTTCATAGCTGAATTAAAGAAAGTAATTTGCATTAGAGAGTATGGTGGTGGTGGTGGTGGTGATAACAATAGTAGCCACTTCTTTATTATGGAAGACCTCGTGAAGAGCTATCAAATAATTTTCACAACCATTCTATGAAGGATACTATTATTATCCTCATCCTAGAGATGAAAAAAAAAAAAAAAAGACTGAGTCATAGGTGAGTAAGTAATTTATGTAAGGAAATAATGGAACTGGTACTTAGGCCAAGTGAAACAAAAGGTGTGCCTTTATCTATAGTCTATATTATCTCACACATGGAAATCTCCTAACCTTGTATGTGGCATAAGAATACTCAGTAAATGTCAGCTTCTCTTCTGCAGGGCTTCCTTCAGAATAGGATCACTTGTGGGGTTGAGTGATGGGCTCCTGCAGAGACTATGTCTTTATTTAAAATAAAGGGCAGCTGTTAAGGAATGTGATATCTTCAAATTAAATACACTTATCAAGACTTTTACAATAAGAAATTAAAAGCTTCTGAGATTTGTAAACTCGAGAAGGGTATGCAAATATGAAAGAATTAATAAAACTGGATTAAGTTCCAGAAAAGTTTAGATGCTTTTATTTTTCCATTTTAAAATTCCTACTATTGGATACTTTTATATCAAACACTTTGAAAAATTATATGTTGTCATTTAGAGGAAACACAGTAGTGATCTTAAGCAAAAATAAATATTAAAATTCAAGTGTGTTTTTTTGTCTTTTAAATAAATATAAACACTTTCAAAATTATTATTTAATACAGCCAACATTGTTGACAGCCAACATTATTGAGTCCTTACAATGTGCCCAGGCAGTACTGTAAATTCTGAGGTATAAAGGATCCTTAAGAGGAATTCATGAAGAAACATTTGTTCTAGAGTAATAATATCTGGTGATGGTGTAATTCATTATAGAGTGATATAAGGAAAATAATTTGAAGAGACTATCCATGCCTGGGTGGTTAGGGCTGGCACAGGGAAGATTTTAGAGATGAAGTGACATCTTGAACTAGTTTTGAAGCAATATGTGGGAGAAAGATATTCCAGGGAGTGAGAATGTAAGAGAGAGCATGGCATGTTCAAGACACTGAAAATAGTTCAGTGTTTCTAGGGTGAGAGCTACAAATGGTAGGAGGAGAGGCAGTGTTTGAGCAGGAGGATGCACAGCTAGGAAAAGAGGCAGCATGAGAACACTAAAAAGCCTGGTGTGCAATTTTAAGAAGTCTAGATTTATCCTGTTGGCAGTGGATGCCCCTAAATCATTACAAGTGGGAAGGCAACATCAGATTTTCCTTTCAAAAAATTATTCTCTCAAAATTACATTTTACAGAAAAAAAATCAGTGATTTTCTACTTTGTAGAGCAGAACTTTGATATAAGTGTATGTTCATAGAAGCCAGAGGGTATGTGCTCAATTCATGTTCCTCCATTTATGAACTAGCTGTGTCCTTGGGCAGGTTAAGTTAAAATCTCTGGGATTCGGTCTTTTCATTTCTAAAAGAAGGACAAGAATAGTTCTCACTCACAGGGCAGTCATAAGGATTGAGATGATACATATTTAAGTCTTAGAACAAAGAAAAACTTTAATAAATACTGATTTTTAATGAGATTATTATTATTATATCACTTTCTCTATCCAATTTAGTAAATAAGTTGAATTTATTAAAATAAGTTGATTGCCAAATGTACCAACTATGGGTATTTTAAATGTTAAAAGAAACATAATTGCTCACGTATTTAATTGATGATTTGTTTTATTTTTACCAATGTAACGTCTTGTCATGAAAGTTAATAATAGGTAAGCCAATGTTAACACCAAAAGTACTAAAGTTACTTAAAATGCATTCATGGGGAATCAAAGTAAAAGCTGAAATAAATCTGTAAAAATCAGCTTTTGAGTCTGTGTCACCCCAGGCAGACTAAGAAACATCAAATGGAATAGAAATGAAATTTACCAAGTTTGAAAGGATTAGTCAAAATTTCCCTGAACTAAAATTTCAATTGAATTTCTAAGTCAAATTAATTTTGAATTTATGCTTATTAAAATAATTAAAAACAGCAAATGTGTTTTCCTATTTTCTTCTTAGTTCTTACTAATATTATCTTTAAGATTTTTATCTCTTTTGTCCCTCAGAAGCAGTGATCTAATAGTTTAATTAGGGACTAAAAGGTTTTTCTATATGTGGATTCATTTCTTTGTATTCTCATTCCTTCCTCCAATTCCTGTCTTTAAATATATAGTTATGCATATCCACTGCAGCTATAATTATCCCCAAAGCAATTTCTGATCAGGTCAAGACCAAATAAAAATGTATGCTGTACATTTTCTTAGGCCTAGATATTTAATTTAGATATTAAATATGAAATACTCTACTTAGTTTTTAAGATTAACCATCAATCAGGTACCTCAGTCTACACACCAGTTTCTCCTTCCATAGCTCATACACTCCTACCAATGTGCTAATGTTATGTCCTACTTAATTATTATCACACTGCATTTGCCGTTACTTTCTCTTCTGAGAACTTTAATCATCAATAATTTGGTGGGACTATCATATGCTTTGAAATCTAACTCCAGATCTTCATATTTCAGGAAGCTTTAACTTTCTATCTGAAATGACCCTCATATGTTTTCCATTTATTCAATTTTCTCTGGACCCTTTTACTTTAAACTTGCAGCTAATCTACTTTATCTTATTTAACACAACAATATCATGTCAGGAAATAATAAATGTTTCAAGGAATGGGGCTAGTCCTATTTTACCTGAGGTACTTTATCTGAGATGATCTCTAAATGAGTAAATCCATCAAGCAGACATTAATTGAAAAAAAGAAATCTGAGAGACAAAGACATGCATTCCCAATGGGGGCAGTGTCATCCTCAAAGGGATTAACTGGTTTTGGGGTGCAAACATCTTAGATATGAAAATGGTTTGTGGTTCTCCAAATGGTTTGTGGTTATATCTATCACAGTAACAGTTTATCTGAGGGTTTTTTTTTTATTCTATTTTTTTTCAAGATTTTATTTATTCATGAGACAGAGAGAGAGAGAGAGAGAGAGAGGCAGACACACAGGCAGAGGGAGAAGCAGGCTCCATGCAGGGAGCTCGACGTGGGACTCGATCCCGGGTCTCCAGGATCATGCCCTTGGCAGGCACTAAACCACTGAGCCACCCAGAGATCCCTATCTGAGGGATTAAAACTTCATGGGTATTGAGAAGATTAAGAAAATAGATTCCTTAGGTGGATGATAATTTAAAAAAAGACTAAGAAACACTGGTCTTGAATAATTTGTCATGTAGAATTTATTTTTTGTATATCTACTCAGAGTAATTTACTGAATAAAAATTTCATATGTGTCCTATCTCAATAAGCCATACATAAGTATGGGACATTTGTCAATTTTATTCTAGAGCCCTGAGTTCAACATATCTGTATCTAATAACCCTTACTTTAACATATCTGTATCTAATAATCATATTTTCAGATTTATCTATCTTCCCTAAGTAACTTTTTAAATATAAAAATTGACTATATTCCAGAAATATGGCACCAGACTAAATTCCCCTATCAGAAATCCATCTAAAGTGAGCTTTCAGAAATATTACCTAAGTCTAAAACCAAAGATATAAAATGACTGTGGTTTGAAAAAGAAAAAAAAATCAAAAGAAAAAGAGTGTAAAATTTGAAAGATGTATTTACATCTTTACAAAGCAGATAATTGATCAGCCACTGTTTTGTAAAACAATGAATTCTTAAATATAACTTAGATATCTTTGGATTGGCTGATAGACAAATCCAGGCAATAAATAATTATATGAGGATCTATAAAAATATCTTGAGGTTGCAAAACTGATGACAATTACTTATGACTATTATATTTCTACCATTGAGTTCCCTAGGACTCTAAACCAGATGATATCACAAATTTTAAGGTATATTTTAAAGGGCAAATTTACTCTGTGATCACAACATGAACATATTTGGAGATATGTTTTCATATCTTTTGGGCATCAGATTAAATTTTTAACTTTTAATATCAGAAAACAGCAGATCCATAAAGCAACATAAAGTATTTCTCCAGTAACTGAAGATTTCTGAAAAGCATTTTGTGGTAAAAGTCACATTAAATTCCTTTTTATTAACTGCAGGGTACACAGACATAAAAGTTGTAAATAATGTTACCCCTGACAAGAATATGGTTATTCCCTTTCCTGAATTTACATAGGGTAAAGAAACTAAACCAAATACATGAAATACCTTATTTGTTATCTCGAATAAATCATTTCTCAACCTCATTTAGTCTTTCTGTGACAGTTTCCAATCCACCTTAAACTCATCACATTTTATTGAAGCTGAATTTTCTAAGGTCTCCAATGAACTAATGTGGAGAGACTACCAAGGACTCTCTCCCTTAAAACTGTGAGTTTCTTTATCGCCTTTGAGCCTGAGGAACAGGATTCTAGACATTTATTATGTCTCTATGTAGCCATTAGATCTATTTAAATTGGTGTGCTTCTTTCACTATATTAATGGCTCTCTTCCTCACAGCAGATCAATTATTCAATCCTTAGAAACTACCAAGTAAAACCTGTCTGAAACTAAATTCTCAAACTGAATTCCCTACATCAACTTAAAAACTTTCAATCCAGCACCACCAATATGCAAAATGCATGACCACAGACATATAAAATTTTAATAACATTAAAACAAAACACAAAAGTGAAGCCAAAGTAAATGTGTATACTTGTATGAGTGTGTGTGTGTGTGTGTAAATCATTATCAGAAAAATAATGATTTTTCTGCTAAGACGGTCAATCTTTATATTTTAAATAGCAGAATTGAAAAAATCAAATGAAAATTTAAACACACAAAAAGAATAGTTAGATCATAATTTCTTTTAAAAATTTAGTCATTTTAACTATTTTTTAAAATTTTAAATAATTTTAACAAGTGAGGCAGGGGGTCACCCAGGGGCTGAGAGTGGAGAGTGGTTATAGATTTCTAGAGTATCACTTTTCAGATTCAGAGTAACCAGGATATTCTTTTGTGAAATTGTGCAATATATGTAAAAGTGCATGTACTAACTTTTTGAGAGAAAATTCAAACTGGTGTAGGTTTTTCAAAACAGTGAAGAACCACAGGCAGAAAGTTAATCAAGAGTAATTAGATGAATTCTTATTTTGATTATTTTTTTTATTTTCAGCCTATATCTATTTCCTCAAAAGAATATACTTTTTGCTTAATTTGTTATCTTACTCCAACAGTTGAGATAATCATGGTACACAAAAGATATTTATTTGTAAATGCAGCTTTACTTTAAACTTGAGTCTTTATAACAAAGATTAACTAATGAACATAAATGAGTATTAATTATGAGTATAAAGTTCTAGAAATTATTTTATGTCCTAGCTCTTCATTTAGAATAGTAAGCTATAGTATCACAAAGGGATCACTATTATTTTTTTTTTAATTTGAGAGAGAGAGAGAGAAAGAGAGAGAGAGAGAGAGAGAGAGAGAAAGAACATGAGGAGAGGGGCAAAGGGAGAAGTAGAGAATCCAGAGCAGACTCCCTGCTGAGTGTGAAACCCTACACAGGGCCTGAGCCCATAACCCATGAGATCATGACCAAGCCAAAATCACAAGTCAGATGTTTAAATGACCAAGTCACCCAGGTGTCCCACAAAGGGATCACTATGAGTTATTAAATCTTAATGACAAGATATTTAGAGACCTGGTAGTAGGAGAAGCTCCATGGTTCTCATGCTAATCTCAGAGGCTTAGCCCTGGCAAATACACATCTGCTAACCTGTCTAGGAGAAGTCTACTCTGTCCTTTGCCATAGTGAGTTAAGACATGATTCTCCTCCTCAGCTCTCTGAGATACTGAGGACAGTTGGCTTGCATAAATGAGAGAACAGTCATTAAAGATGACATTTCAATCCCATCATCCAAAGTCAATGTATGACCTTGACTCATACATTGTGCAACTCTGTGGCAATGGCATGAGCCAATCTAGGACTGATTTAACCTCATGCCCTCTCCCTGCTTGTGAACAATCAGAAGACCCGCTGTATCACATCTTGTATTAACCAATGAGTAACTGGCCAGGGGCATATATATCTAGCTAGCAAGTGCTGAAAAACTATAAAATCAACCTTCCAAAAAGAAGAAGCAGCAGCAGCAGTAGCAACAGCAGCAATGATAATGATGAAGGAAAAGGCAGAGGAGGAGGAGGAAAAGGAGAAGAAGAAGATCATGATGATGGTGACAACAATGAAGAAGGAGGATGAGAAGAAGAAGACAAGAAAAGAAAAAGAAAAGTAAAGAAAAAGAAAAGAAAGAAAACTGGGGGGGTGGGGGTCATTGCTTAGAGGTGTCCATATTAAGATGTCAGATTACTATCTTAACTGTGCAACCTTGGCAGGTGACTAAGGTCTTCAACAGCCTATGATGGATCTTCATTTGATGATGACATTACAGCAAGTGACTTTTTAGTTAAAAATAACCCTCTTGCTTAAGTAACAGTTACTTGGAATATTTGCTTTTACTTTCTACTAATTTAAAAATAAGTTATCATGACCAGGAGTGGAAAAATAAAACATGTAATAACACTGTAACTAGAAAAGCAGAACAAGAGTTAGAGAACACAGTTGCCATAGCACAAATTATGGAATATATAATTAATTCACTAAACAAGAAAATAAAAAGCAATTGATATTAATAATTCTTATTCTTTCCTTTTTGTCTGGTTAAGAATCTCCTAAATCACTTATAATAGTTTATGCAACTATATAAAGATTAAGGGCATGTATATAAAAGAAAATTTATAAAGAACCCCTAGCAGATTTATATCTACAAGCAAATAGAAAACTCAATAGTTTGATCCGGCCCAACAGAACACTTCATCTAGTAAATATAAATGAACTCAACAATAAAATGGTTTGGTAAAGAAGTTGATAGGTATTAAGACTTTAGTAATGTTTTAAGATAATTGCTTAATGATAGGAATAGATAATGTAAAAAAGTAAGATAAAGTACATAATTGAAGATTATATTATTTCAATTGTTGTGTACCACATTATATTAACACTGTTAAATTCTACCAACTTATTAATAAGTGAATATTATAAGAATAAATCATGGAATGTGCTTGAAAATTATCAATGATATGATATACTAAATCAGATCAATGATTTTGCTGATAGAGGAGATGTTCTAATACATACACTTTAGAAATTATTGATCTTACCATTTCCCCTAGCTGATAAATCTTAAACAAAATGGAAATAAGAATAGTACTTGGCATTTATATATGGTAGAGAGACTTATAGTTTCAGCAAATGTCACAGTAATTTAAAAAAAAGAAAAATTCATTACATATTATTGGTGTGATAAGTGGCCTTTTAAACTATCATATAACCTTATTTAATTAAATAATAGATGATTTCACATTTGTATGAAATTTCTGATATCATAATGGAGTAAAAGGGGAAAATTAAAGAAATAGCAACAATATTTAAATCATATAATATAGTTTCATAGTCTTCATTTGACTAAATACAAAAAGGTGGACTGTATGTATCTTGTATAAAATCCTGACAGTATTCTGATTTTGGAACCTAGGAAAATCCATACATATCTTATAAGGAAATTCTATTCCCATCAATATCTGTTGCACCACAAGAAAAAAAAAAAGATGAAATGCAAAAACAAAATATCTGTAACTGATGTGAAACACATTATGTGTTATGCAGGTCTGCATACGCATAGAATCTTTAGCTGTAAGTATCTATGACAGGAGAATTTTCACCATTAGTATGTGTTTCAATTTTCTCTAAGGGTTTTATCAGTTTAATCAGAACAAATAATAGGTGACAGCCAGCCCTCACACATCAATATGCATGAGCAAGGAAAAGGAGTGGCAGTCTAATAATAATTGAAATTTATTAGACTAAAGATGTTTGTAGTGTTTCACAGACTCCCCCATAGTGAGTGGGAATGGCAAGAGACAGGTGGTGTCACCCAGCTATGGATTTCCTAGAAAAATAGTTGGTCACCTGCAGTGGTATCAGTAGTTAAATGGCAATGTCCGTTTACTTTTTTACCTAGATCAGTAGACCATAACTGCTATTATCTATCTATATATTTCTTAATATTCACTTGTAATGCGCATCAAAACAAGTATTTCAGTGCCCGGATTCTTCTCATCTAAAAAGACTCTGTTACATGGCAGACTTATCTAGATAGCTGGAAGTTTCATTACTGGAAGTAGTTTGGAGTTTTTACTTATAATCATAAAATTAAAATAAAAATATTGCTGTATATGGTCATGGTATTATACCCAATAAAGTTTTAGATTGTGATTTAAAATGCATTATGGGATAATAATTGAATGAATGTTAAGCACATACATAAGGAATACCATAATACCATTCACACACACAGACCTAAGCAAGTTTGTTAGAATGTATCCATTTTTTTCAGAATCCATATGCTCTTAAACTTCATTTTATTATGAATAAACTTCTATTTATTCAAAACTGAGAACAAAACAAAAGCAGATTAAAATATCCAACCTATCGGTTAAAAATAGTTGCCTGATTTGTACTATTCCTAATACATGGCAGCTGCAAAGGACTCTAATACCTTTTTAGCTCACCAAAGAGTTTTCTATAGGTAAGAAATATTTTCTTTTAAGAATGTGGTTGTGGGCTGGACTCTGCTTGTCTTAGTATCTGCTATTTCCTCAGAAGAATGTCAGGTAAACTTTGGAGCTAACCACCATATAAGGCCAATATTTTTTACACTATGTCCATGAAGAGGCAAAGAGCTGATAACCTGTAATAATAAACATCTTAAATAAATACATATCAAAGATAAAGTAATGGAATATCAGTGAGTTTTAATGACTCTACTAGTTTATCCAGCTAGGAGTTGGGGCTAGGATGAGAAAGCTGGTTTATGCTGACTATATTTCATCCCTCCTGCTTAATATAATGCGAATCTCTACAATTGCATTTATGGACTTTTGCCTGATTAAAGTAGTTCTTTTGATACTTGTTTCCTTTTACAGAATATAGGTCTCATGAAGACAAGTGGTAGAACTTACTCTTCTTAAATGCTCCTGGCACAAGGTTTATTGTTTTAAGACCTAGGTTTAATTACTGTCTCTCCCACTTATGTAATCTTTCTAAGACTCAGTTTACCCTTCTGACTGTCTACATCTTAAGCCATTGTGGGAATCGCAGAAATAATGCCAAACGCTTTGCAAGGTTCCTAGTGTACCTAAGTGATCAATATACGTTAGATATTGTTATGTTCAATAACATTTAAAAAGTGGTCTGATTATAAAACTGCTCAATAATTTATATACAAGTATTAATACAAAACTAAATTAAATGTAGGACTATAGACCTAGAATGGCAAAGTATAGTCCCCATAGTCCAAATCTGGACAGCTGCCTTTTTTGTACTGCCAGTAAGCTAAGTATAATTTTCACATTTTAAGGGATTATAAAAACAAACAAGACAAAAACAAAGAATACATGGCAGAGATTGTATATGAGTCACAACACCTAAAATATTTACTATCTGGTTCTTTACAGAAAGAGTTTGTCAGTTGCTGCTCTAAATAATCTAGAGAACATGACTTCAGTTAAAAATATAAGAATATCTTTTGAAAAAACAAATCTTAGAAAACTATATTGATCGTTTGTGTATGAATTGGTGCATTGAGAAATTTAATGAAGATTAGAAACCACTTATACAGATTTAACAAGCTTCTATTCTTTCCTATAGTTTCTCCCTCTGCAATTTATCCTTCACATCAAAGGTCATACTAATTGTTTGATAGCACCACTTATATCCTATCACTCCATTTCTCAAAAATACATACATAATGAAAGTAAAGAATCAAGTTCAAATCCATCTACCAAATATTCAAGGTCAAACTCTTTTTCGTTTCTGAAATTTATCTCCCACTTTTCTAGTAAATATATATGTAATTCCAGATATACCTTACTCCTGTTAATACTGCATGTATTCATATATATTGTGGTTTTAATATGTTACACTCTTTAAAAAGTTTTTGACACTCTTCTGTTTAAAGAGTGGAACCTTATCCCCCTCCTTATGGGCCAGGCTGTGGACTTATTCTAATAAATAAGAGTGGTAGAATTGGTGCTATATTGCTTCCAAGGTATAGTCATAAAACATATAATTTTTTCTTGGCTCCTTTTTGTACAGATCACTATGGTGGAAGCCAAGCATCATGTCTTCAACATATCAGGAGAAGCCCACATAGAGAGCATCTCAAACTTCTCATACAGCCAGCAGCAGCACAGATAGCAGCCATGTGTATAAGCCACACTGGAAGCAGATTTTCTTTCCCTAGTCAAAGCCTTCAGATGATTGCAACCTCAGCAACATTTTGACCACAACCTCATGAGAAGTCTTTAGCCCAAACTATCTAGCTATGCAGTTCCCAAATTCCTGACTCAAGAAACTGGAGTTTAAAGTGTTCATTGTGGGTAACAAACAAGAAAATTGATGTTAAGTACTAGCACAGAGCCTGGCACAAGGTAAAAGTTCAGCAAATGTTAGTCTGTTATTTTTAAATCATTTACATTATTGTTTAAAATAAAGTTAATGGTAAGCAGACATAAAAATAAACTGGATAATCCAGCCCTTTTTTTTAAAAAAGATTTTATTTACTTATTCATGAGAGACAGAGAGAGAGAGAGAGAGAGACAGGCAGAGGGAGAGCAGGGTCCATGCAGAGAGCCTGATGTGGGACTCGATCCCAGGACTCCAGGATCGTGCCCTGGGCCAAATGCAGGCACTAAACCGCTGAGCCACCCAGGGATCCCCAATCCAGACGTTTAAGTGCACTTTTCCCACTCTGAATTGGAATATTTTTGTGTTCTCAAAAGGCCTTTAAATCACCTAATGAAGAACAATTGCATTATACACCTAAATGAAGGATACTGCTAGCTGGCCACCAGAATTCTTTACTCTATATGGTGGAAAATTTGTAACTTGTATTTGGTTGCCCAATTAGAGATAGAATTTTCCAGTGTAACTTGAAATGCTGCAACCAGAGGGCCTGGGTGGCTCAGAGGTTGAGCATCTGCCTTTGGCTCAGGTCGCGATCCTGGAGTCCTAGGATCGAGTCCTGCATTTGGCTCCCTGCAGGGAGCCTGCTTCTCCCTCTGCCTGTGTCTCTGTCTCTCTCTTTCTCTCTCTCATAAGTAAATAAATAAAATCTTAAAAAAAAAGAAAAGAAAAGAAAAGCTGCAATGATAGTCCATGCTCTTGTCAATGAAATGAAACTGAAATAAGTGCAATTTCTATCTCACTTGCTTAAGAGGAAATCTTTGACTCTGAACTTCTCTTTAATTTCTAGAATGGTAATATTCAAAGTGATTTAGGAAAGAATGTGTTAAAGTTGGCAGAGCGCACTGTTATCCTAAATTCCTGAACTATCCCTTGGATTAGAGCTGATTGCTGATCTTCTAAAATTGTGCCTGAATTGTTCAACAGGTAAGAAATAAATTCCATCACCCTTAAGCCACTGGAGTTTTGGTTCTCTCTCTTTGACACAACTATTAATGGTTCCTTGATAAACCCTATGTTGGTTCAATAAACCTTACGTAAGTGTTGGTAATTCCAGTGGCCCCTAAGTGACAAAACTGAGAGTAACTAGATGCTGCATAATAAAAATTAAAGGAAAAAATTGAAATTAACCTAAACTTCACACATAGTCACACATTTAAAAGCAAATAAACTTGAGGTAAAATTATTTGAATGCTCATGATGCCAGTCAAGAGTGCATGTGATAGATTAATGGAATAGAATAGAGAATCCAGAAGTGGACACTCAAGTTTATGGTCAACTAATATTCGACAAATGAGGAAAGACTATCCACTGGGAAAAAGATAGTCTCTACAATAAATGGTGCTGGGAAAATTGGACATCCACATGCAGAAGAATGAAACTAGACCATTCTCTTACACCATACACAAAGATAAACTCAAAATGGATGAAATATTTTAATGTGAGACAAGATTCCACCAAAATCCTAGAAGAGAACACAGGAAACACCGTTTTTGAACTTGGGCACAGTAACTTCTTGCAAGATACATCCATGAAGGCAAGAGAAACAAAAGCAAAAATGAACTATTGGGACTTCATCAAGATAAGAAGCTTTTGCACAGCAAAAGACACAGTCAATAAAACTAAAAGACAATCTACAGAATGGGAGAAGATATTTGCAAATGATGTTTCAGATAAAGGGCTAGTTTCCAAGATCTATAAAGAACTTATTAAACTCAACAGCAAAGAAACAAACAATTCAATCATGAAATGGGCAAAAGACATGAACAGAAATCTCACAGAGGAAGACATAGACATGGCCAACAAGCACATGAGAAAATGCTCCGCATCACTGGCCATCAGGGAAATACAAATCAAAACCACAATGAGATACTACCTCACACCAGTGAGAATGGGGAAAATTAACAAGGCAGGAAACAACAAATGTTGGAGAGGATGTGGAGAAAAGGGAACCCTCTTACACTGTTGGTGGGGTTGTGAACTGGTGCAGCCACTGTGGAAAACTGTGTGGAGGTTCCTCAAACAGTTAAAAATATACCTGCCCTACGACCCAGCAATTGCACTGTTGGGGATTTACCCCAAAGATACAAATGCAATGAAACGCTGGGACACCTGCACCCCGATGTTTCTAGCAGCAATGGCCACGATAGCCAAACTGTGGAAGGAGCCTCGGTGTCCAACGAAAGATGAATGGATAAAGAAGATGTGGTTTATGTATACAATGGAATATTACTCAGCTATTAGAAATGACAAATACCCACCATTTGCTTCAACGTGGATGGAACTGGAGGGTATTATGCTGAGTGAAGTAAGTCAGTCGGAGAAGGACAAACATTATATGTTCTCATTCATTTGGGGAATATAAATAATAGTGAAAGGGAAAATAAGGGAAGGGAGAAGAAATGGGTGGGAAATATCAGAAAGGGAGACAGAACATAAAGACTGCTAACTCTGGGAAACGAACTAGGGGTGGTAGAAGGGGAGGAGGGCGGGGGGTGGGAGTGAATGGGTGACGGGCACTGGGTGTTATTCTGTATGTTAGTAAATTGAACACCAATAAAAAAAAAAAAAAAAAAAAAAAAAAAAATGAAAGAAATTGAGGAAGACACAAAGAGATGGAAAAATATTCCATGCTCATGGATTGGCAGAATTAATATTGTGAATATGTCAATGCTACCCAGGGCAATATACACGTTTAATGCAATCCCTATCAAAATACCATGGACTTTCTTCAGAGAGTTAGAACAAATTATTTTAAGATTTGTGTGGAATCAGAAAAGACCCCGAATAGCCAGGGGAATTTTACAAAAGAAAACCATATCTGGGGGCATCACAATGCCAGATTTCAGGTTGTACTACAAAGCTGTGGTCATCAAGACAGTGTGGTACTGGCACAAAAACAGACACATAGATCAATGGAACAGAATAGAGAACCCAGAAGTGGACCCTAAACTTTATGGTCAACTAATATTCGATAAAGGAGGAAAGACTATCCATTGGAAGAAAGACAGTCTCTTCAATAAATGGTGCTGGGAAAATTGGACATCCACATGCAGAAGAATGAAACTAGACCACTCTCTTGCACCATACACAAAGATAAACTCAAAATGGATGAAAGATCTAAATGTGAGACAAGATTCCATCAAAATCCTAGAGGAGAACACAGGCAACACCCTTTTTGAACTCGGCCACAGTAACTTCTTGCAAGATACATCCATGAAGGCAAAAGAAAAGAAAGCAAAAATGAACTATTGGGACTTCATCAAGATAAGAAGCTTTTGCACAGCAAAGGATACAGTCAACAAAACTCAAAGACAACCTACAGAATGGGAGAAGATATTTGCAAATGATGTTTCAGATAAAGGGCTAGTTTCCAAGATCTATAAAGAACTTATTAAACTCAACACCAAAGAAATAAACAATCCAATCATGAAATGGGCAAAAGACATGAAGAGAAATCTCACAGAGGAAGACATAGACGTGGCCAACAAGCACATGAGAAAATGCTCCGCATCACTGGCCATCAGGGAAATACAAATCAAAACCACAATAAGATACCACCTCACACCAGTGAGAATGGGGCAAATTAACAAGGCAGGAAATCACAAATGTTGGAGAGGATGTGGAGAAAGGGGAAACCTCTTACACTGTTGGTGGGAATGTGAACTGGTGCAGCCACTCTGGAAAACTGTGTGGAGGTTCCTCAAAGAGTTAAAAATAGACCTGCCCTATGACCCAGCAATTGCACTGTTGGGGATTTACCCCAAAGATACAGATGCAATGAAACGCTGGGTCACCTGCACCCCAATGTTTATAGCAGCAATGTCCACGATAGCCAAAGTGTGGAAGGAGCCTCGGTGTCCATCGAAAGATGAATGGATAAAGAAGCTGTGGTCTATGCATACAATGGAATATTACTCAGCCATTAGAAACAACAAATACCCACCATTTGCTTTGACATGGATGGAATTGGAGGGTATTATGCTGAGTGAAATAAGTCAATCGGAGAAGGACAAACATTATATGTTCTCATTCATTTGGGGAATATAAATAATAGTGAAAGGGAATATAAGGGAAGGGAGAAGAAATGTGTGGGAAATATCAGAAAGGGAGACAGAACATAAAGACTGCTAACTCTGGGAAATGAACTAGGGGTGGTGGAAGGGGAGGAGGGCGGGGGGTGGTGGTGAATGAGTGACGGGCACTGAGGGGGGCACTTGACGGGATGAGCACTGGGTGTTATTTTGTGTGTTGGTAAACTGAGCACCAATAAAAAATAAAAAATAATATATATATTATTATATTATATATATATTATATTATATTATTATATATAATATATATTACTATATATAATATATTATATATAATATATTATTATATATATATTATATATATATAACACTTTTGAGGTAGGAATGTTCAAGATGAGTGATATTAAAGTTGAAGAATTTGAAAGGGGTTAAGGAAGGGACAGTGTTTAAGAAATGAATAGAGAATAAAAGATACTGCTTTTACCGAAAAATGAACTTAAAGCATATGCACTGTTAAAAAAAGAAAGTGATGAGGCTAAAAGAGTAGGTCTTAAAAATTCTCATCATAAGAAAAAATATGTAACTATGTGAGGTGATAAATTTAACTAAACGTATAATCTTTTTCCAGTATATACATGTATCATCTTTTTGTACACCTTAAAATTAGGGAATGTTGTGTCAATTATATCGCAATAAAACTTGGTAGGGCAGGTGGAGAAAGTGGTAAAAACAAAAAGCCTTAATTTAAAGCAAGATGCTAATGAACAAATAGTTCAAATTCATCCCTGTCAATTATAAGCTGCCAGAAAGTGCCACAGAACCACTAATAATGACAGAGTGAGTTTACCCTTACTTAGTAAAACAGATCACTACTTTGACAGAGACTTAGAAATGTCTCAGTAGAAAGGCCAATCTCAAGATATTTATTAAGTTTGGAGATCTGGTTTAAGATGGGTCTTTCCACACAGGTTCTCACTTCAGATTGGGCAAGGATTCTGATATAATAATTTAGGACTGGCAGACAAAGCAAGGGGAGGGCTTTGGGGGAAGAATTCAGAGAATCTTGAAAAATAAACAATTGTTTGATACTACCGAAAAGTTGTATAGTCTCATGCTCAATTAAAGGAGTTTTGTAGGAAGTCCCTGAAATAAACAAATTTTTCACAACTTTTACCTTCCTGGGCAAGTCTCTTTGAACAGTATAGCCAAGTTGATGAAGACAGTGGAATTATAAACTTTGTTAGTGAAGACAGTAAATTGTGTGGACGTGGAGGTTTCTGAACTCTATTTACTTCTATTTTTACATAGAGCAGAAATATTTCACATATAGATAGAGCAAGAATTCCTTTCCTAGGGCAGCGTGGGTGGCTCAGCGGTTTAGCGAGCCTTCAGCCCAGGTCATGATCCTGGAGACCTGGGATGGGTCCCATGTCAGGCTCCCTGCATGGAGCCTGCTTCTCCCTCTGCCTGTGTCTCTGCCTCTCTCTCTCTCTCTCTGTGTCTCTCATGAATAAATTAAAAAAAAATCTTTTTTAAAAAAAGAATTCCTTTCCTAGGAATGGATAATGATGACAAAATACAGATAGTTCAGTGCTAATCAATCAAGTTTTAGTAAGAAAAATATTAGAAATATTCAGAACACATTACATTCTAATAATCCATCAGTATAATCCATCAGTATAGTCACTTACCTATAAAATATGAATACTTATTTTTAATTATTTAAATAATCCCCTTTTATTTTATTTGAATATCGCTATTTTCTTCATTCTTGAGATCTCAAGTTATGGCTGAAGGATCTCTTGGGTGGGCACCCTGTGTTCTTTCTTTACAGTCTTATGACAGTTAGTTTGTGGGTATAATGAATATAGCAAATATGAAATGCTTTTACCAAATTATTGTTATTTGAGTATTTTTGATGAAAAAATTACAATTAATAACAACCAGTGAAATTTATCTGCCTTATAAAAACTATCAAGAATGATTCATGAAAAATGAATTTAGATTCATTAATTAGATTAATCATTATATTAATACATGATATCAATTAATATTAGAAAGTAACATAATTCAAATTAAAATTAGAAAACAATGTCATGAAATACAAATAAATTTCATAATTTACCCAATTGGTAAGAAAAAAGGGAAAGAAAGAAAGAAAGAAAGAAAGAAAGAAAGAAAGAAAGAAAGAAGAAAGAAAAAGAAAACAGCAGTGTCAAGGAAGAGTCTTCCCAGGAGGAATCATGGAGATTACTGGGACCTAAGACAAGCAGCTCTCAGTAAAGCCAACATGAACTGAATCCCAATTAGAGAAGCATTCTAGTCTTCACTGTTTGAATATTCAAATCTTCCATTAGTTTGCCAGCAGCACTTCATTTTTAACATATCTTCAGGACTTCATTAAATGACTCCAGATTTTTTTCCATGGTTTAAAACATTTACACTGTGAATATATCATTTTACTTATTTATGGAGTTAAAGAGATTAGTTAATGATGTCTTCTAAAGCAGAGAAAAGGGAAAAGAAATGGGAAAGAAACCATGAAAGACAAATGATTAAGTAGTGCAGGTTGTTTTCTATTAAATCTACAAGTCAGGATGAAATATACAGTGCTTGCTATTGTTTTAAAAGGCAGTGGAAATGAAGAAAGCATAATAATGGTATAATTATAAATCTTTGAAGTTCTTCAGTGTCTAAAAGTATTAAATCTATTAATGTAGTGAGATTGTGCAATCAGTTCAAGATAAATATATTTGCATTGTATGTTTCACAATAGTATAATTTAAAACAATATCTATAAGTGAAAAATATACACTTTGCCCTTGGTTAATTCCTTTTGTATCCCTTTGGCCTTGGTTAATTAAACAGAGAATAGGATTAACATGTGAGGGCTCGCCCCACACAGTAGAGCCTTCTTTGACCATGATGTTTTAAATATAGCCTCCCCATCTAAAAAAAAAAAAAAAAAAAAAAGAAAAAGAAAGAAATGAAATGAAATAATAAAATGAAACACAGCCTCCTCTTCTACACACACACACACACACACACACACACACACACACACTTCTACTTTGTTTCTACAGCACTCATCACCATCTGGTATATCTGTTATTTTTAAATATTTGTTATTATTTATTTGGTTAAGTTTTGCTCCCTCCTACTCTCTCCCTAGAATGTTCAGCTCCATAATCACAGAAACATTGTTTATGCCTGCTTTATTCCCAGAGCCCCCATCAGTGTCTACCATGTAGTAGGTAATCACATATATAGAAGAAAAAGGCAAAATAATAGAATTTACTTTCTGCCTGTCTTCTATCTGGGACATAGGTCTTCTGCTTTTAGACTTAGATGAGAACTTACACCATTAGCTCTCCTGGGTCTATAGCCAGTTGACAGCAGATCCTGGGACTTCTCAGCCTCTATACCTGCATATACCAAAACCTTCTAATAAATTTCTGTCTATCTTATCTTTTCTTACCTTAGCCCAACTAGTCTTTTTCTCTCTCTGAACTTACTGATCTTTACTACTCCATTAAGACTATAAATCAGTGTAAGATACACTTTCATTTAACTCTAAAATTCTATTTAAAAATATTTGATCAGTCATCCATAGTGACTTTCTAACAAATTTTGGATATTATGAATTCTATACAAAAATAAAATGAAAAACAAATCAGATAAAGACAAAATGACAATATTTTAAAATTTTTAAATGTTGCAATGACTTTATATTAATCATTAGTAAATCAGGGACAGAATATATATTTTGGGCAAGATATATTGTTAACTATAAAGAAAATGACTCTATGTTATAAATAGCCATCTTCATCTTTTTTAAAAAAAAAGAGTAAAGAAAAAAAAAAAGAGTAAAGAAAACTTTAGATGTATCTGTTGATTGTTTTCATCCCATGAAGTCCCAATGAAGAGGACCGATTAGGATTCAGAAATCTTCTACTATAACATTTTCTTGTATTTCCTGTGCAAACATTATTATTTATATACAACATTAAATTTCTTTTCATGAATATGTTAAAACTGTCCTTTTGGCAAGGCACATGCCAATTAAAACTAGATAATTCAAAATTTAAACCTACTTTTAATATTTGGCTTTATTTATTTGATTAAAATTTGCTCCCAACCACTCACTCCCACACTAGAATGCTCAGTTCTTCCACTGTTTAACTTAAATCTAGTAAACATTACAAATAATTGGTTGTAAACAAAAGATAGAGTACTGTTCTCAACACTTGTGCATTGTTTAACTTCTCTCCATCCCTAAAGAGGAAAATGACAATAAAAAGGGTAATAATAAAGGTAAAAGGATAAAAAGATAAGGAAGAAAAGGGAACATAGGGACAGGAGATACTACATTTTGGAGTTTATATGTGCCAGGAATTGTTCTAGACAATTTACATGTATTAACCCATTTAGTCTTCACTGTAAAGCCATGAAGCAGGTAATATTATAATTCCCTTTTCATAGATGACAAAAAAATGGAGCCCGAAAATCTGAAAGCACTTAACTGTTATTTTCAGTAGAGCTGGGATTCAATTGCAGGAGGCCAGGCTCCAGAGCTTCTATCTTTAACCACCCGATAGAATATCTCTGATACTTAGATTATTTGGGATGGGGGGATCTCTAACATGAAAGGGTGCCAGTGATGATCTGTTTGTAATTACTATCAGAGTTTATTTCCTTATCTGTTAAGGAAGAAGCAAAAATGTGTAAGAGTTCTAATATAATCTTCCTGAACCCTAATGGATAGAACTTTATACTTTCTTGTTTGTTATTGGCTCCTAAATTTAGAGATTATTTCTCTAATTATAATATTCCTCATAGCTTAGGTCTTTGGCCTCTTTCCTGACTCAGGATAGATGCAGTATTTCTCAGAAAGAGGTTCAAGATTTTGTGAACTCTAATAACCTGAAATGTCCCTGCTCATGTTGCTTCAGAGCGCACAACAGTTTGTAAAAGATAAAGATCCCTGAAGTGTACCTCTAAATTGTACTTCATTAAAATTTCTAGAGGAGAAAAATGGAAAGGTGTGTTTTAATCAAAAGTCTACTGTTTTTCATGTTGCACTAAATTTCTGAACCCTTGTTATAGACATCTTGTCAATTCTTAAGGTTTAACAAAGAGGAAAGTTCAGCATCATAATATTGTAATTCAACATCAAAAAATCAACAATTTGCAACAACATTATAATTTAAGAACAATTAGATTTGCAATTATATAATATCCAAGCCCTCACCATAATTGTAGTTCTGAACAAAATGTAGTTCTGAAAAGTGAAAGTAATGATATTAATATCTGCATGACATTTTTAATCAACATATATTAGCTTCTACAGATCACCAAAAATTTTCTAATTTTCACAAACATGTTCATAATTGTTTCTGCACTTTTTTCAGGAATTAATATTGAGTTTACTTGCAGGCAGAATTTATGCTCTCTTTATATTCAGGTGAGAAATAGGTCGTCTCTTGTTCTTCATCACCTTTGAAAATCTTTAAGGTTTCTCAGGGGATATTGATAATATTGATAGTGCTCCAGAATTCTGCAAATTCTTTCATTATTATGAGATGTAATTTATCTAGATGTGGAAGTTAGAACTAAGAAGATACAGAGATCCTTAGATAAGGATGAGAGTGATTATGAGTCAGAAACAAACTCTGGCTAAGCAATTTACTCTATTTTCTTTATTTTGTATCCCTGTTGGTCATTCAAGGTGTGATAAATAGACTGAGCCAGCTAAACAAAAGAAAAACATTTTCTTTTTCTCCAAGCAGTGGGCACATTCCCTGGTCATCGTCTTATTCTAAAGAAATAACTGAACTCATAGTTCTCAGCCCAGTGGCTTCATATCTTTTCCTATTATATGGCTTAATTTCATCAAACAGCACTTACAGTTTTGAGCTATATTCTCTTATTTATTCTAAATTTTCTATTTCCTATCACTTTAATACGTTTTAAAAGTTCCTAGTGGATGCCCTGCACTGTTAGAACTAAATGACTCCCTCATTTAATTTTCTATCAGTTATGATAATGGACATTATTTGACTTAGCCCTACCTTTCTAAGGTTTCCTCATTTTCTTTACTGTTACAGGAGTTTCAACTCTTCTTTATCTAGGAAGCCAATCTTCGTTGACCATCTGTAACAAAATCCACTACTTCATGAAACAAGGGTGTTCTGCATCACAGATCAGAGGAGTTCCTTGACTAGGTATTCATGCCATTTGGACCTCAAAAAGAATTACATTTTCTGTCCTTTTTCCTCCTTCATCCTGCTACTTATGTTTACAGAGTCTTGTCTTTTACTGCAACATGTGATGTCAGCTAGTTTAAATATCAAAGAACATAATTTTATTGTAATGGTAACATGTGTAGATGGAAGAGTTAAGGACTACATTGTTGGTAAATTCTTTAGCCATTTCTAATTGGCTACAACTAAGAAAGATAAGAAATTGCCACTTATGTTTTTACAGAGCCATTTTAAAAAGATAGTGATAAATTATAATGAGATTACTGTCCAATTTGAGTCATGCTGCTCACAGGTTTTTTTTTTTTTTTAAGATATTATTTATTTGATAGAAAAAGAGAAAACACAAGCTGGGGAAGTGGCAGGCAGAGGGAGAGGGTGAAGCAGGCTCCTCCCTGAGCAGGGAGCCCGAGCAGGGCTCAACCCCAGGACTCTGGAATCATGACCTGAGCCAAACACAGACACTTAACTGACTGAGCCACCCAGGCACCCATCCATTTCAGTTTCTATACACTAGCTCCACAAGGCATTTTATATCATACATCAGAGCTGTACCATTTTACACTGTCAAAATTAACAGATGTAGTTTCTGAAACTACTCTTCAGCATTCATCCCTTTTATAGAGTCTTGCTATTGCTATTTTCTGTCACTTAATTTCCATTTTTCTTCCTATTTTGTATTTCAGTTTATCTAAAATGCTAGTTTTGTACTTTTTTTTAAAACTTTGGCTAACTATCTCCATTTTGCCAATAACATAGTCCTCCATTATTATTTTAAAAAATTCAGTGGAAACTCAGAAAGTTTCCCTCAGACACAATGCTATGGTTTAGTATGGAGAATTACATAAGAAGTACAAAAATTTTATTTACTTAACAAGTGCAACATAAATAGAAATATTCATGAAGTACCTACTATGCTTGAGATGCTGTGATTAAATTACAAATATGACTTAACCCATTCTGAGGAAAATCATGGTCATATTCCCTACATAAACGCTCATTAACATCATTCTTTCTTTTGTTTCTCTTTATTAGATTTCTCCAACATAGTCCCCAGTAGCATTCAAAGCAAATTATAATTGCAAAAGTTAAAGTGCAAACAGTAAACTACATTTCATGTGGCAGTTAGGTGACATTTCTTACAGATTCTCCTCTGAAAGTAGAATCATGACAATTGCTTAGAGTGATATATTATGGCAAAGATAAAGAGAACATAATTTAAATGTTAAAGTATCTGAAAGTAAATGTATTCATAGTTAAAAATTGTACTAAAAATCCAAGTTTTAAGTCCATGGTTAAGGATAAATAAATGGTAACTTTCAGTATATGTTTTTATGTTTGGATTTCATTCTCTTGATCTCTGAAAGAGGGTGGTATCTACATTTAATTGCAGTGTTCCCCCCACTCTTTCTTCTTTTTAAAAATACTGATGGAAGGTTGACTCCTAGAAGCCTCTCACTAAGATGCTCCAGTAGAGAATATGTTCTTTTCATAACCTGATAAATTGTAGAAAGCTACTTCAGTGACTAAAAAGTTTGTTTTAGAAGTATGAAAATTAAAAAAAGAAGCATGAAAATAGATAGTATTTCAAAATTTTTGTTTGAGTTACATTGAGACCTATATTGGAGACTTCAAAATGAAAAACTGATGGCAGCATCATAGTCATATTTTAGGGACTTTATAAGAACAATGAATTAACATTAGATGAATGTTGTATGTACTAATTAAGTTATGAGGCCATTATGTATTGCAACGGAATATTAGAGGTTTGGCAAAATAGGGTATCTAAATCAAAATAGACATAAATAAAGCTTTACAGAACTGTTTTCCTTTTCCCCCCTCTCTTAGGCAATATGAAATCTGTTATATTTTTAGTTTACTGTTCAGAACTATTATTCCCACAAAAGCAATACAGCCCATTAATGGGTCTCTGTGGCAATGATCTATCACAGGAATCTTCATTCATCATTTGAATGGGAGGGGTTGAAAACTGTAAATCTGACAGAAAATAACACATTGACAGTCACACAGGAGAGAGTCTCAATGTGGATGTTCTTCTGATGCTTTCTCTTTCTGCTATTTCTCTTACAAAGACAAATGGATAATAAAGTGAGGAGAAACATGTTAGGTCTATGGAAAATAACCAGGAACAAGCAAAGGGTTTGGACACCTAGAGTCACTGAGTTTCTTATATTCACATTTGGCAAATGGCCACTGATTGAAGAATTTATATGCTAAATATTCATGGCTGTTTTTCTCTTTAAAAACTAAAAAGAACACCCTGTTGGAAATAAATAGAAGTGAAAGAGATATTACTAGATTTGCAATTATTATTGAGTAGTATGCTAGTCCTATTTCCCTAATAATTACTTTTTAACATAATATGAATAATTAAATAAGCATTTGCACCCTATCCAAAATCGTAGGGATTCGAGTATTATTGTACTTTAGCCTTACATTCCAAGTTAAAATGCAAAGAAAAAATGATTTCTTCAGTATATTTAGTTTAATAAAGGTGAAAATAGAGAACCTATAACATAGGGTTCATATTTTACAAGGAACTCCATATGATTAAAAATAATATAAAAATTAACATTTTGATAAGTGTCTCAGAGCTCACAGTATAAATAACCAGCTCCAGAGACCAATGATAATTTTTTAGTAAATATAAAATGGCTGCTGAGATTGCTGGCAGCTTAGAGTCAGCTCATTAAAATTATTCAAATGTTTGCTTTATAAAGGAATTACTGAAATATTAAAGTGCTAAATAAAGTAAAATCCAATCTCATTTTATCTTCAGTCTTATATATACTTCATAATACATTGGATGAATATTTGTTCCTGTAATACCTATCAAAGTCACCAGAACAACATTCTCTTTGTTCACCTTTACAGCATTATTTGCCTAATATACAGCAACACACACACACACACACACACACACACACACACACACAATCTCATCTGTAATACGCTACTTTGCTCTCTCAGCACTGAGGTATGTCCCTATAGAGTACCATTCCATATAAAGGTTTTCACCCATTTAATGGCCAATTACATCATGCTCATACTAAATTTGTTTTAAGCAAAATGCTAATCATCTCTGGATTCTGTTGTTTTTTTCACAAGTGAAAACTGAATTTTTTTTTAATTCAGTCGAGATGTTCATCAGATTTACATTTTCTTTCTCATTACAGAACTTTAAAATGAGCTACACTTCATAGCTCAAAGTGTGGAAGATGTCATTAAACTAGCTGTCTAATCAAGAAGGTGTAAAAAATTTAATTAAACTAATAGCAGCCTGACTCAATTATTCTAAAATATATTAAAACACATGCTGTACATGTGATTACAATCATAAGTCATATACAACTTTATTTACTTTTTTGCCCATCTTACTAAGTTGAGCTCTTGCCTTGAAGATATTTAGTATATACATATTCAATTATATGTATATATATGCACATATACACACATGCACATATAGTTGTGAATATATATATGCACAATTATGAAAACCAGTATATAAAAGATATAAACATTTTGGATATGTATCTTTCCACTCCACATTTTTATAACAGAAAATAATGCAATGCAAAATCAGTAATTAAGAGATCACTGCATATGCCTCACCTTTCATGTGGATAATGCTTTCCATATTTTAGCTTGTCATTAATGCTAAAACCAGCAATCTTGATTTTTTTTTTATTTAATGGCAAAATTCATCTTTACTAAAGGGCTTTGAATAAAAAACTCTCAGTTTAAAGTAATCCATTCTCATTTCATGAGTAATCTCATTGCTCAGAGTTATTTTATTTTTAATTTGTGAAGCCCTAACTCGTTTTCTCTATCAGTTGCCTTGCACTGTCTTTCTTCAAAAGCCTAAATGTCCTCAAAAGACTTGTGTATATATTCTGTTTAATTATACTAAGAAAAATCTGTGGTTTTCACCAAAAGCAGAAATATTAGAGGTTTTCCTCTGAAAACTGCTTTGCTTTGTTTAAAGTCGTCAGTTTATATCCAAACCTGTTTTCCACATATCTTACAGAGATTCACTCTTATTCAAGAAAGAGATTGGATGAGATAGCAGTACAGCTTGATTCTGACAAAGAGAAGTCTCTCCTTCTTCAGACTGGTAATGTGCATCAATCAAAGTAAGGGCTAGCTTTTCACATGATTGCAGTGCTATTTTTGTATCTACCTAGGTAGATTTTAGTTTTTTCAGAGGCAAAAAAGAAAATTAAAAATCACTTTTGTCTTGGCCTGAATAGCCAATAAGCATCCGCCAAACTTCTATTCTTCTATGTAAATGTGCATAGGATACATATCAGCAAAGGAGGACTGTCAGTGTTCCCAACAATTTCAAGTGTCATGAATTTCAGAGCTAAGTATATTTCTCAAATCTTTTTTAGATAGCAAAGATGTCAAAGGCACCCTAGCATATCAATACTATGAAAATTAAGTGATTCTGTAAGAGAAGTCTACAGAGAGGCTCCATACTATCGCCGAAAATAGGAATTATGGCATCATTTTTCTTTTATCAATTGCATTATTGTATATCACTTGTGTGCAAAGTATTTAAAATAGTTTAAGTATATAAATCTATGTTTTAAATATCAGCCTCTTTCTCCTTTATATGCAATGTCATATAAAATCCAGTGGCTACATTTTTGGCTAGCATTTGTATTATCATTTTAACTATGACTATCTTCCCAATAAAATGACAAGATTTCTTCCAAATCAATGGAAAGTAGATTTTCATATCACTGTGAAACCTATGTCTTGCTAAATATGATTATAACATAAAAAATTGGTAAAAATATTTATCCTTTATTATTGAGTCTAAGAGACTCAATTACTAAGTTCACATCCAGGTTTTGATGTGAAGGGATCAAGACCTATTCCAGTGGCTGCTGGCTCTCATCTGTACTTCTGAGTGATCTTTAGATTACCTAGTAAGCGTTATTCCAGATGGCCAATTGGCAGCTGGCAGCAACTCTACCCATCACAGCATATGGTCTACTGATGGTTGACAACTGTCATTCTTGCAAAATTCACTAGAGCTACATGCCAATCATGAAACACTCACTAAAAAGAGGGATCAAAGCCTGAGCTAACATGTACAGCCCAGCCTGACTAGATACTAAATAATTAGACACTTTCACTGGAAAGCTCTTCTAGGATATACAAGACAAAACCCCACTGGGGTGGAAAAGGTTTGTTAAATATTTTAGAGGGAGTAACTGACCACTTAAAATATCAACAACCTCCATATGCATTACTCTATTCCTCCAAATAATTTTCATGCTATTTAACTGGCATAAATTTTATGAAAAGATGTAGTATAGGAGCATATTACAACTTTGGCATATTCTACCAATACTCATACATCAATTTTCTACAATCAAAAACACAGTTATAAGAGTGTTTAAAATATTTTAGTTAAATAAGAAGATTAATAAATGCAAATTTAAACTTCATTTAAGCTTGTATAGTGAGAAATTTCTTTTTAATGCCTTAGTAACATGGTTAGCTCATAACAGATAAATTTTACATGGCAACTTTTTAAATCAATAAGCTACAAAAAATAAAGGATTTTCACACATATTGCAAACAACCATTAGTACTTTAAAAAAAACAAATGCTATTGATAGTTTTGCTTATTTTATGTTTTAGGGAGTATTAGAGAGTAAGAAAATTTTGTGTAGAAGTCTTGAAGATCCAAACTTCTTAAGATCCCAATTTTCTCATGCAAGATATAGGATGAGAATGGATTTTATATTTAACAACCTAGTATTAAATGGTCAAAATAAGTTAGGAGTAAAAATCTATTTGGCCAAGCATCTTTCACTAAAATCTATGGAACGGGTTTATGGCTTATCATGCTTCTTGGCACAGTAAAGAATGAAAGAGGTAGTATTTGAGAGGGAAGGAAACATGAAAACTCTAGAGGCACTCCTTTAATTGCATTCCTCTTGATTTGTGGAAGTACAGTCTGGTATGTATGTAAGGGTCTGCAGTCAGACACACTTAGCCTTATCATGTACTAGATGTGGCCTTAGGATATAAGGGTGATAACAGCACTGGGTTCATAGGGTTGAACAAGGTAATGGATGGGGAATAATGAATCTTCAATAAATGCTAGAAAATAAAATTATCAAATATCATCAAGTTAATTATCATTACCATCTAGTTCAACTAGGGTTTAAGTTTTTCTGGAAATAAAATATTTAATTTTATGCAAATTTGTATCAATAAAAATAATGCTTAACTTGATATAGTACTTTACAGTTTATGAATTGCTGTTTAATAAATTTATTGTTTCCAAAACTGTAGAAAGTAAGTCTTTGCCTCCTTTTTTAAATAAAGAATTTCAGACTCAGACTGGTGAAAGAATTTGCCTATATTCACAAAGCTTTTAATTGTCAAAGATATAATTAAAATCAAAATTACCATAAACCCAGAACATGAAAGACTCCTAACTCTGGGAAACGAACTAGGGCTGGTGGAAGGGGAGGTGGGCGGGGGGTGGGGGTGACTGGGTGACGGGCACTGACGTGGGTACTTGACGGGATGAGCACTGGGTGTTATTCTGTATGTTGGCAAATTGAATACCAATAAAAAATAAATTTATAAAGAAAAAAAAAAAGAGATTACCATAAACCCCTAATCAGTGACCTGGGCCATCACTGATATATTTGCTATTCTTTATGGACCTTCAATTATATAATACTATGTACTAAGAATGGTTATGTTTTATATATAACTTAGCATGAATAAATATATAACAACCTTCATGTATCTCCCTCTGTAAGAGATATGCTATTGTATAGTTCAGATCAAGAAATTCAGAAAAATCTATAATTCTTTTTTTAAAAAAAATTTATCTATTTGAGAGAGAGAAAGAGTGATCACGAGACGGGATAGGGGCAGCAGGAGAGGGCCAAGCAGATTGCCCCTTCTCAGTGGCAGGCCAGATGTGGGACTCAAACTTAGGACCCAGAGAGCATGACATGAATCCAAGGCAGAGGCTTAATTGACTGCCTGAGCCACTCAGGTGCCCCTAGAAATCTTTATAATTCTTATAAAATGTTTTTAAGACAATTTGATATTCTCAACATGTTGCATTTAAATGATTATTGAAGTTTTTATTAAAATTAATGTTTAATTGTAAAAATAAAAGCAATTAAAACTCAGATTAATATAAAACTGTAAATGAAAGGAGCACCTGGCTAGTGCAGTCTGTTAGGCAGCTGACTCTTGGTTTAGACTCAGGTCATAATCTCAGGGTGGTGAAATCAAGCCCCATGTCAGGGTCCATGCTCAGAGCAAGACAGCTTGAGTTTCTCCCTTCCTCTGCCTCTGCCCCTCCCTCCTCAAATAAAGATATGAATCTTTAAAAAACTGCAAATGATGTTATTCTATATATATAATTTTAAAAATCTTAAATAATGTCATGTGTTGTATGTATGCCTTTTCCTCTCTATATATATCTATATATCAATGTATATACATATATACACCAAAATATGCATATAATATATACATATAATCTCTTTATATATGTATATAAAATATAAATATATATAACAATATAACATATAAAACTATTCATTATGCTAGAAAATGAATACATTTTATTTGAAATGTAAGCTGTATAAGCTTATAATTGAAAAAGAATTTTCACTTTTTAGATGGTATACATTCTATATATTTTTTAATTTTTATTTCTTTATTTATTTTAGTAGGCTCCATGCCCAGAGTAGAGCCCAATGTAGGGCTTGAACTCACAAGCCTGAGCTGAAGATCAAGACCTAAACTGAAATCAAGAGTCAGATTCTCAACTAAATGAGCCACCCAGGGTGTCCCTGGTTTTACATTTAAAATTAATATGTTTAATGTAATATATTTGATTTAGTCTTCTATATTGATTAAACATATCACTGAAATAACACTGTGTGAAAGACTGATTACATTCATCACAATCATAATCAGGCTAATGAATTATGCCTGTGTGCTATAAAAATAATTGAAGTATATGTATAGAACTTTAACATTAATAAATCTAGTCTTGATAAAAAGTGAAAAAGTAAACTCCTTATAATTTTCATATATTTAATTATTTTCATAATCATTAATGTGTGGTAGGGTGAAACAGAGCTGCTTGCAAGAAGCTATCTTACTTCCTTTTTATCCCTGATAATAATTGGAAGTTGGTGATAATTAGTGACAAAGAAAAGGTGAAATCATTTTGATTATGTGGGAATATTGTAAGCTTTTGAAAAATCAAAATAATATTAGCTATCAAATTGTATATATATGTAAATTATGTAATATATTATAAATATATTATATATCATATATATCATATATATTATATATTACACATATATGTATAAATGTATATTATATAATATATATGATATGATATATATATATATAAATATAAATACACACACACATATATAAGAACCTAACCTATCACTGCCATCTAGGTGCTTGTCATAGATTGAACTAACTATAAGTATATATAAAACTACAAATGAATAATATTTAAAATCATAGACAATGCAGGGATATCTTAACTCTATCAATGAAAGCTTCCTAAGAGAGCTCTGAAAGCCTCCTGTTTTTGAGACTCTTCTCTGCTTTTTCCTATTATCCTAAATTTCATCAGTTTACAATCATTATCTGAAATGTTTTCCAACTTAATTTTTCAACTAAGTTATTCTACCATTTCCTCTTTTCTCCCCAAAACAATATCTTACCAAGTGCTGTCATCTATAGTTCCTTAACACCTTTCTATTCTTTTTCCCTTCCATTCCCACTACTGCTTAGTTTAGGACTGTACTCATCAAATCAAGACCCTAGTCTTCCAATTACCCAACCCATTCTCCATAATGCTACCCAAATGATACTCTAAAATTTCAATGTGGATAATTTTATTACACTGATAGAGCGCCAGTACCCTGTGCCACCCACTGTCACCTAAAGAATGATATTTAAATGTTTTGTAAGTACACATGAAGCTCTTCTGATCTTCATTTGCTGTCTAGGCTATAGGGCCAGCCTCCTAGACATCCTTCACCCACGTGTCTCCTTTATATATAAATGCTAAAATTGAACAAATTACTCATACTTCTTGAGATAGCAGGCTGATTTCATACTGCTTTATTTTTGCTTCTGGTGCCTGGCATTCTTTACTGGGTCTGATCCCTCCCCCTTTCCATCTGCCATCAGATCAGCCTTCCATTGAGAACACTTATTTGCCTTTGATCATCAAGTCTACACATAAATCAATCTTACTAATGTAGCTCCTTCTATTTTTCTTTAATTTTCAACATTGCAATTGTATTAAGTATTGCTATATTTCAAAGTGTTTAGAGACAATTAGGTATGTTTTCAGTCCCTTTTTTCAGGGAAAACGTTACTTGTTCAGAAGCAGCCATCATGCAATTCACTCATCTGAAGACCCATATATAAGACAGTATCTTTCCTAATCCTTTATTTATTTATTTTTCCTACTTCTTTACTGTAACCTATACCTGTACATATAAGTTTATGTACACAGACTATTAGGCCATTTTCTGTGGTTTCATTAATATAAAAATATCTTTTTAAGACATATGCACATAGTTACCATGCACAAGTATCCTGGGTACATCTTGTTATAGATGCTTTCCGATTCTGCCACCAAGGTGTGTAAAACAAACACTGATTAGTCTGTAGATCTCAAGGGTCTCATTCATTGTAAAGCCAGTTCTATCTTCATCCTTCATTTGCAGATATGTTTGCTCTTGGCATTTCAACTATGAAGATTATAATAAGATTGTGATTCTTTCACCCAGGAAGGAATATTCTCTTCTATTATCTATCTAATAATATCATGTATCTGTCTGTTGGATGTAACCATATAAAAAATCCTTGTCACCGAATTTGGAGGGTGTGTTTGTCAGATTTAAAGGCCATATGGAATACATGGAATTAATGGAGAGGGAGGAAGTTCAGAAGGAAAGTACATGAAAATGGAATCTGAGTGCTTTACTATTTGGAAATAGATAAAAATGATGTGAGGTTTTGGTCCGCATGGGTGGCTCAGTCTGTTTCATGTCCAACTCTTGATTTTGGCTCAGGTCATGATCTCAGGGTGGTGAGATTGAGCCCTGGGTTAAGCTCCTTGCTGGGCAATTTTCTGCTTAATTTTCTACCTCCCACTACCTTACCTCTCCCCCAACCTCACCTCCTATTTGCACTCCCCTCCCCCCCTAAAAAGATGGGAAGGAATAAAACATTAAATGGAGAAAGGTGATGATTTTATAATTACTTAGTGTGTACAACTAAAAGTCGACCCTCAGGATCTATACTTAGGAGATGACTGGCGATATGAGTAACAATATGTATATATATATATACCCACCATTTGCTTCAACGTGGATGGAACTGGAGGGTATTACGCTGAGTGAAATAAGTCAATCGGAGAAGGACAAACATTATATGTTCTCATTCTTTTGGGGAATATAAATAATAGTGAAAGGGAATATAAGGGGAGGAAGAAGAAATGTGTGGGAAATATCAGAAAGGGAGACAGAACATAAAGACTCCTAACTCTGGGAAACGAACTATGGGTGGTGGAAGGGGAGGAGGGCGGGGGGTGGGGGTGAATGGGTGACGGGCACTGAGGGGGGCACTTGACGGGATGAGCACTGGGTGTTATTCTGTATGTTGGCAAATTGAACACAAATAAAAAATAAATTTATTTAAAAAAATAATACTTTTAACATAGATATCTAAAACCTTTCTCAGGAAGTTTATGAAAAACTATTTGAAGAATAAATAAAATACCCTAGGAACTATTTTAAACTCATAATTGATCACAATGCTATATTTTAATCCATTACATACTTATTTGGAGTGCCAATGGCAATGTAATAAATCAATTAAAGAAAAAGGTAATTGTGTTCTTACTTCCGAAGACAACTGTGGTAGTTCAGAAAATTATGAACATAATTAATATGCGGCTTTTAATCTCAGTAATACATTTTAAATGTCAAGATAGAGAAGAGACATCTTAAAGTCCTTAACTACATCACGTAGCCCACAAAAATATGTTTGCAATGATGCAAGAGTGCAATTACTTATTTTATTTCAAACTTAATTGACTGTTTCTGTACTTAATTAAACATCTAACGTAGGCCTGGTATGTAATATTAAGGAAAATTGTCTTGAAATGTCATTAAATAGATGACTCTTTGCATGTTCATTTCAAAATGTATAAATTTCAGGAATAAATATCACCCTGTACTCCAGCTATTGTGATTCTCTATTACGTTACATAGTAAATTACTGTGATATTTTAGTAAGGATTTCTTAGTATCATCTTCAATATGCATTAAATACATATAGATAAATTTAAGAATTTCTCAATCTCCTATCTAAAGGTAACAAATATTTGTATTATTTCCAAATGAAAATGCACCTCAGGATACCTTTTAAACTAGAAAGCATGATGCAAATATATTAGATGACAGCATCTAAACTACAGAAATTCAGTACTGCTCTTCAATTAACTTGTCAACTTTTAACACAAGTTAAATTATCTGAATTAGAAAATCATCATCATTTTTTTTTACCAATTTTATATTTATTTTGGCAATTTAAACATGCAAAAATGTACGGAAGCATGTCAGACATTCTTTCTCTTAAAAACAATGCCACTTTTTATTTGAAGTTGCTAATTAAGCACTATTATAACATGTCTTCATTCATAGTAAATGCTAACATATTTGCAACAAAGTATATGCTTAGAGAGATTGTTTGAAACTCCAGGAGGTAAGGAATTGTTATTTCAGAGAGAAATAACTTTCTCCTATGATTGCTATTGGTGGGGATTCTTTTCTCTACATGCAATTTATTTTGAAATAATTCGTTTTTTTTTGTTGTTGTTGTTGTTCTGTACAATGAGAACTTTGTTACATGCTGTTGCAGTTTCTCCTTTTTCTTCATGTTTATCAGTAATGTAGATCTGGCTAGATGCTGACTCCCAGTAAGCATGGTACTGGCACTTGCACTTCTGAATGCACCTGAATATTTGGCCCAATCTTTGAATCTTTGAGTGATCAAAAAACCCTTTGCTTTCTCCAAGAACTGGATAGGGAATAGAGTTTTGGGTGGGAAAAAGCAGAGAGCAAATATGAAACTGTGAGGTGTTTATTTTCAGTTTTATTGGAATCTAGTTTTTGAAGGGCACTTTGCTCATTATTTCCTGCAGAAGAGGCATTATTGCTTGAAGCACCCAAGGAAGCCAATGCAAGCTGGCAATATTTGAAACTAAACTTCAAAAGTACAATCTATGGAAAGTGAATAAGCATTGTAGCCAATGCTAACGGTGCAAATGAACAAGATCCATCAGGAAATCCATATCTTCCAAAAGTGCTGTCCTTCAAGTATTGCAATAAGACATCCCAGTAGCACTTTACACCACTCTTACAGCATGTCAGGTTTCTCAGAGTACTCTCACACTCATTTTCACAATTGCCTAATATCTTCAATTTTACACAAAGAAACAGAAAGGTAGACAGGCAAAGTGACTTGTCCAGGGAATCATGACTAATGATGGACAAAGCCAAGATTTCAATCCAAATTAGCCTTACTCCTGCTGCTTTGTTCTTTTTTGCTGTATCAAACTGCTCATCATTGCATTAGACCTCTACAATAAATCATTCCTTTAAGTTATTCTTATTTATTTATATTATACGTTGTTCATTCCAAAAATACTTGAAATGCTGACAAAGAGAGAAGATAGATAATTTCATGAACATAAATGGACTAGTGGTCATACATATATGTTATCTCATATTGTTATTTGATGAAGGTTATACGTTTTGGCTCTCACACAGTTGTCAAAACAAGAGAAAAAACAGTGAGTTCTAAAATTCAGTCTACTAAAATATATCAATGGTTCAGAAGCAACTTTGCTTTTTTATGGCTGAAGGTCCTTTCTATGTGTTTAGACCTTTAAGATTACCTATATTTTGTTTCTATAGTCACGAAAGTAGATTATATGGAGCGAATAAGCTATTTCTGCACTAGCTACCTTCTGAGATAATGAAAAGGATATAGCCTGAAATGAAAGAGCCTTCAAAAATTACTTAGCATCATTGTGAACATTTGCCAAGTTTCTGAGAAGTAAAACACATTCAATAAATGGCTCTTTTAAGGACACATCTGAAGATGATATGTCAAAAGAATAAATGTAATATTTTTTCTTGAAAAGACAAGAGCCATGGTCAAGATGCAAAATTAATTCTCTGGCTTTCTCTCTATCTCGCTGATATATATAGTTATATGTAGCTATACATATAGTGCACATATATACGTACAAACACACATATATTTATGTATGTATACATAATTTCAATGTTCTTATTTTAAAAACTTACAGAGTAAAAGGATGCTCTGCTCTCACCCTTCACTGTCAATGACTTTCATTCAAAGCTTGTACCATGCTTGTGCCATAATGTTGAAGATTTAATATATGCCATTTTAGAAGCAGATTAAATCATTATGAATTAGTCTTCAATATATTTTTCCTGCCTATATCAAGAATGAATGGATGCTTATTATAATTTCTTCAACTGCCTGAAATAAGTGTAATCAATTTAAGAAAAAATGACATTATTTAGAAATGCTATTCCTCATCTTATTTCTGTTTCCTGTTTTATTTGGCTGTATCTCTGTCAAAAATACTGACATGTAGGTTTTCTGTTCATGAGCTTGTCAAGCATTCAAGAATGCCATGTAGGAATGGAGAACTACTGCCTGAGGCTTGGTTTAGGAGGGTCTTGAAAATAAAGTTTAAGAGACACTATACTTAGGGAACTAAATGTGTAGTAAATGTGGGTGCAAGATGTCCACTTACATGCGCCAACTTGTCAGTTAGGTTCCAATGTGT
This sequence comes from Canis aureus, assembly GCF_053574225.1. Lineage (NCBI taxonomy): Eukaryota > Metazoa > Chordata > Mammalia > Carnivora > Canidae > Canis > Canis aureus. Next base: position 32,639,799 of record NC_135620.1, read on the forward strand.
GGGCTGAACTTAACTGTGTAGTCATTTTGGAAGCAGTTTCTTAACTGCTGAGATAAGTAGATGTGCAATAACCACTCCCTCAGCAGAGCATCTCGACCTAATTTTATAATCTCCTGTGTTTCCCTGAAGATTTATGCATTTTCAGGACCCACCACTCCTATATACTAGCCTTCTTTTATCATCAGTGATTCTTAGAGGACTTTGTGAAATTTGAGATACATGTTGGAATCCACATTTCAATAGTTAGATAGCCAGCCTCTTTTTAGAGGATTCATTTTTAGAAGTAAATTTATTTTTAAAAATATGAACTCAATTGATTTGAAAATATATGTTCAAATAATATGTACATTGCTATTTAAAGCAGCCTTATACATAACTGACAAAATCTGGAAACAATCAAGATGTTTTTCAGTATGTGAACCGATAAAAAAAATTGTGGTACATTCAGGCAGCAGAGCATTATTTAATGCTAAAAAGAAATGAACTATTAAGCCATGAAAGAATATGGAGGAAACTTAAATGCATATTATTGGGTGACAGAAGCCAATCGGAAAAGTCTATATATACCGTATGAGTTCCAAATATATGACATTCCAGAAAAGGCAAAACTATAGAGACAAGTAAAAATATCAGTAGTTGCAGGGTTTAGGGGAAAGGGAGAAATGAATAAGCAGAGCACAGAAGACTTTTAGGTAGTGAAACTACTCTTTACGATACTGTAATGGATACGTGTCATTACACATTTGTCCAAACCCACAGAATGTACGGCACCAAGAATGAACTGGAAACAACTGACTCTGGATGATAATGATGTGTCAATGCAGGTTCATCATTTGTAACAAATGTACCACTCTGGTGAGAGATGTTGGTAATGAGGGAGGCTGTGCATGTGATACGGCAGTGGATATATGGGAAATCTCAGCATCTTCCATCAATTTTATTGTGAACTTAAAAATACTCTCAAAAGAAAGCCTATTTTTAAAAAGAAACAAAATAAGTAAAAAGAAAATGTCCCTGAAAAAAAAACTAAGCAAAACAAAGAATAATGTGAACAAAAAAAATCAGCAGTGGATCAGATTTTAAAATTTCATATAAATGAGATTGAACAAATAAATATATTCAAAGTATCCCAAATTGATAGCTCTTCTTCTTCTTTTCTTTTTTTTTTTTTTTCATAGCTCTTCTTCTGAATTTCCAGATACTATTTAAGGTGTTGCCAATTAAATCTGATCAGCACTAATGCTGTGTTTCCAGTCTGATTTTCAGATCATGTAGCACAAAATCAGCATGGAATTTCTAATCCAAAAATTAACACAGTGGGATATCAGAAATTACATCAAGGATACTAGATTACGTGTGAATAGATTGATTGTTCTTCAGGGTTTGAGATATTCCTTAAAAGTTTAGATTTAGTTGACTGATATTGTAAATATTTGCATGTCTGTGTTTAAATCTATTTTACCTATTATTGAACACATCTACAATATTGTACTGAACAGTATTAGATTTGAAGAAAGGTGACGTGGTTTCTACCCTTCAAAATTCCATCTATTAAATAAACTATTGCATTTTTATTTTACCAGGTAAATATGTATAGTGAAGTTATTATTCCTTTTTTATTAAAGGCAAAATCAAAGTACAGAAAAATGCTATTTATTCAAAGCAGCTTTTGTATTAAGTGCTATGGCCAAAATTCAGCAAAGGTATTCTAATTTTTAAGTAATTATTTTTCTTTGTTACTTTCTTTTTTGGGTTATTTGTCATTTCTTTAACAATTACCAAGTACCTATATTGTGGCAGACAACACTCTCGGCATTTAATAAACTAACGGAAATCAGAAATGGCCATCAACCTTAAGAAATTTATGGGTCTTTGGACCCCAAGTCAGTGTCTTTTCCAGGTTTCATGGAAATTGGTTGAATTTGCATCCCATTATGACAATAATTCATATTGTTTTTTTTTTCTTGGTTTACTAGTGATTGTTTCTATTTCTTTACTAATTCCTATTTCAGCAATATAGGTGGGTCTCTTTAAAGACCTCTGTATTCACAGTTTAGTGTAGGGGCTGGCATATTATGGGAGACAACATAGTTTTGGAATTTTTTTCTATTCCAAAGCTCATTAATTCCTAGTCTCCTTCTAATAGAGAGCATATGTTATCATCATGTGTCAGAAAAGTTTTAAATACCTTCTGAGTGTTTGGTGGGTAGCCATCACCTACTTAATGGCCACAGTCTCTCTAACTGAGCCAGAAGAGAGGATATGAGAGAGGTCATGGTAGAATGTGAAAATAATGGTCTTAATGAAACATTTCTCTTTGCATTCATGGCTTTTGCAGTCTCTTCCATTGTAGACTCAGGGCTTGATCACACAGACTAAGTGACTTAGTTGCTAAATGGGGCATTAACAAATAAGACACAAGTACAAGTTTGACAAGAACTTTCCCATTGGAGCTATCTTCTCTTTTTGCTGATGACTCCACTACCACCAAACCCAAGTCATCAACTTACAGAATGTTTTAAGCCATTTCATTTATTTCACAGTAACAGACAACTGATCCAGAGGCTTTGGTCCAGGTTTGGCATGTCTTGTGGCAGTAACGTGTTTGAGTGTTTCCCCTGGAAGGATTTTTTATGACCCAGTTAGTGGGTGACAGCATGCCCCATGCATTGTTACTGCTCCCTTATCTACTACAACTGGTATTTTCATTATGGTAAACAGTGAACAAATAAATAAACAAATAACCCTATATCTAGATTATTTTTATAAAATTATATTTTATTCTAGGAAAAGTACTAGCCTGAAAAAGACATGAATATAGAATTGTTAACATTGAAGTCACACTGAAACATTTATTTACAATGCAGTGGGCTTAGGCACACATATTCAAGGATGAAGAACAGAATAAGAAACTTCCTGAACTTTGCTTTTACTGTCTACTCAGCAGAAATTAACTATGGACAGAAGCAAAGTCATGTGTGGAATATTTTTGTGCAAAGTATAAACTGAATTTGAAAAAGTACAAAATCACAAAACAAAAAGGAAAATAAGACACAGACTCTTAGGAAAAATTTTCCACAATTATATTTGTCTTTCTCCTGTACTCTCCTCCCCTGTCTCCCTTTCCTTTTATTCGTGATGATGTGAAAGTGACAAAGAGCAGGGAGAGGGAGTGGTGGTGAACATCAAAAGTTGTTGTTTTTTACAAGAAACATTAGTGTGTCTTGTTTAGTACATTATTGACACTTTATTTTTAATCTACTGTAATCTGTAAATTGGCTTTAAAATCTCCAAGTACTCATCGGTCTTGTGTATGTGTGTGCATGTGTGTGGGAGGTATAGATTCAGAAAAAACTTAAAAAGATAATATGTCAGTGTCAAATTTATTTGTTTAAAAAAGATTTTATTTATTTATTCATGAGAAACACACACACACAGAGAGAGAGAGAAAGAGAGAGAGAGAGAGAGGCAGAGACATAGGCAATGGGAGAAGCAGGCTCCATGCAGGGAGCCTGAGGTTGGACTCGATCCCAGAACTCCAGTATCATGCTCTGAGCCAAAGGCAGACGCTCAACTACTGAGCTACCCAAGAGTCTCTCAGTTTCAAATTTAAATGTTGGGTCTATTAAACTAAATATCCTAATGAAGCTTTTACTTAAATGTTGTAAGATCAACAGTGATTACTATTACTAATAACCATAAGTATGCTTTGGTGACCTAATGAATATTTTTTGCTATAATAATTAATCTCGGGTGTATTATAGAAAACTATAAGAGATCAATGTTTTTGGTTTGCAGCATTATATGTTCCCCAAAATACTCAATAAGTTAAAGTAATATTTCCCAAGATTGCACAAGCTTTATTTTTGTTCTCAATTGAGTTAGGTTTTAAACTTACCGCTATGAATTTTTAAAGAGAACTTCTTCAAAATATAATTTGTTATAAAATATACAGTACTGCCATATAAATCATGTCAATATAGATATGAGGACTCCAGGGAAATATTTTAAGCAACAGCTGGAAACTCGCTAGTAAGTCATGTATAAAAAGAAAGTGGTCTCTAGAAATGAAAGAAAAGAAATGGATATGAAAAAAGGAGGAATAACTAGAAAGGAGATATGAAAAAAAATGCAGCACAAGACAGTAGCAGAGTGTGTAGGAAGAAGGGACTAGAGTTAAAAGAGTGAATTGATTAATGATGGATGTAGACAAAACTCCAAAGTAACAGGAAATGAGAAATCAAGACCAGGTAAGCTTTTTTATCTCAAAGGCCAACAATATTTAAAAAAAAATAGTCAATCCTAATAGATTATCTTTCTGAAAGGATACAGTTTCTGAAATTAAAACAAATGTTAAGGTGCAGGAGAACAGAAATTGTGCCTGAGTCTATTTGCCTTAACACCAATCACCAGGGCCATGAGTTGTTCCAAGTGTACTAATTTAGAATTAAAAGGATCCTGAGAGATGGAATATAGGCTCCTAGAGATAAAACCGCTGAATCTTGAATAATTATGTTCATAATGCAATATCTCTATTTTGATAAAGATAATTTCTAATGTTTAATTGTAAAGAAAGCACCAAACCATTTCAAAGGAAAATGCACATGTCCTCAACATTCTAAAATCATAGTCTAGTTCAAGACCTTATCATTTCAAACCTGGTTTTTTGCTTTCCTGCCCTCCAATTTTGCTCCCCAGTAGTTTATCATCTACAATGCTATTAGAGTGAAGCATTTAAATGAAAGTCTTCTGTATCAGTTACCTTACAACTATTCCATTGTTTTCCACGTGTAATATTCCATTCCTAGAACACAGAGTGAAAGTAAAAGGCCCTTCTTGATGTGAACTCTGATCACCTCTGTACAAGTATTAGGAGGCCATCATGATCTACAATTTTTCTCTCCCATGCATCAGGCCATCAGCCATCTTGAATATTTGAGTTTTCTTAGGTGTGTCAGGTTCTTTCAAGTTGCTATGATTTCAAATATTCTTCTACTCAGAATTTTTTCTTTTTGTCATCCAGCAGATAATTGCATGTTTATTTCAAGGCCCAGTTTATTTATTTTTTAAAGATTTATTTATTTATTTATTTATAATAGACATAGAGAGACAGAGAGAGAGAGAGAGAGAGGCAGAGACACAGGAGGAGGGAGAAGCAGGCTCCATGCCGAGAGCCCGAAGCGGGACTCGATCCCGGGACTCCAGGATCGCGCCCTGGGCCAAGGCCAAAGGCAGGCGCTAAACCGCTGAGCCACCCAGGAATCCCCTCAAGCCCCAGTTTAAATCTCATAATTTCTCCTGAAGCTTTCCAATCCTTTCCAAGAAACCACACCTTCTTTTGTGTTCCCATCATATTATGACTTTCCCTTACTTTCAGGCTTATCACTTTGTTCTAATCATCTGGTCATGAGTTTATACTTCCATTTAGCCATCAGTCAAAGAATAGCAGTGACAATATTATAAAATCCTTTGTAAACCTATACATATTTGCTATCTATAACAGGTAGTTAATAAATCAGGATGTATAAATTTATGAGTTGTCTGAATAAAATAAATACAAGGCAAATAAATGCAGTAATAATATAAGCATATGTTATACAAAGAGAGATTCTCTATTTTATGTTACATATGAATTTTCTTACCTATTAACCAATTACGATCATTACCTATCAATTGGCAAGGTTAAATTTGTTGACACAAATTAAATTAGTTAAAAAAGGAACTGAGAGAAAAAGTTGGAAAATGAAAAAAAGTCCATTTCGTATTTGAGTATAGGCTAAATATAAATGCGTGAGGAACCAATGCAATCACCAACAAGAGTTGATTCTCTAATAAAATTCTAAGAAATCCAGCTCTTGAGTGGATTTTGTAGTGAAATACAATTGATTTGAGTTAGTGTCCCTAGCTAAAATACCTTGCATGCAGAATCACTTATTGATTATCGAGTAAATGTAACCGGAATTGTTTATTCAATCTACTTTCTATCAAGATTTAATTATTCTTCGGCAAATTCACCATCCTTTTGTTATAAGACCAAACATAAGATCAAGGATAAAGCGTATTAAATAGTCAAAGGGATTTCCCTTAGTTATGTAGACTCCGAGTTGTATTTGCTAAGTTAATTTTATTAGTTCCAAAGCTACAGGATCATATAAGACTGAGGGTAAGGGAATGTTACTAGTGGTTTGATCTATAAGGATAAATTTACTCTGGTCTTGGTTTTCAAAAAGGCATAGAGAAAGAGTAATCCAACAGATTCTTAAAAAATGACTCTAAAGACATAGTAAAGTTAGCAAGGGATTCCAGATATCCCCTCCTTGTTTTCCCAAATAGGTAAAATAGCATAACAAGGTTTTATAGCAAAGGGAAGTGGTAGCAAATAATCAAAGAAATGGGATAGCTGGCATTGCTGGATTCTTGTAAGTGGTATCAATTTACTTTAAAATATGTAGATTAAAATCAAACTTAAAGAGAAGAAAAGGTGGATATGAATCTTTGTTTCTGTTTGTAAAACAATTGTTAAATATTGCTTACAACAGTAAGCATTTAAATTTGTAGTGTCATGGCCTTAATTTTACTTGCTAAGAAAAAGAGATATGCTACTTACTAGAACTAGTACATAGAGAGACAGCTGAATTTTATTATGTTTTTTATACAACTGATAGATTAGCTTATATTGATATGCATTATGCAATTGCTCTATGTTCTAGAAATAAATGTACACACAAGATTCTGCTCTTACTTTTCTTATAAGAAGCATCAACTTAAAAAGAAATGAAGAAGACAACTGTAGTTATATGAGGTTAGGGATATGTTTTAAAGGGTAAAGAGAATGAGAGCAATAATGGTACTTTCATCATAGGAATATTATGGAGATTAAATGGTTTTATATATGTGTCTGCCTAAAACAATGTTAACAACCAAAAGTGCTCGTAAATGCTGACCTATTGTAAAACAAACAAACAAACAAAAAACTGTGTCATCTGGAAACAGTAGATTAGAATTTATGACTTCAGGTGTCCATTCAGCTCTGAAAAGTTTTAATGTTAGTTCTACTACATGGTGGTTTTATGTTTGCTAATAAGTCAAAATAAGTATCTGTATTTATGAAGAGAAATTGATTGCATCTTGGCTTTAATTAAATTTATCCACATATAGATTAAAAGAATAAGCACCAGGTAGAATTTTTTCCTTCAGCACTCAATTCTGCATTTTAGGATAACTAGGAAAATGAACAGAGAAATAGAAGCCTGCCTTCCAATATGTGCACTTTAAGAAGAGGGAAAAATCTGTGTTGGATGGTGTTTGAGTTTTTATTAGAGATGTAGTCCTGTGTTCATGTGAATTGGTGGAAATAAAGTCAGTCCACAATAAAATGTTCATGTTGAGGCTATATATTCTTATAATCCAATCACATATGCCAAAAATTAATGAAACCTGCAGCATAATTTTTCTACCTTGTGGAACTGCCTGATAAAGTAATGTCTGATGATAAATGGGGATTATGGTGAGATGATAGATTCAATCTACGGCAGTAAATCTTCTAAACTAACTTCTCTTAGTCTGCAATACAGACTCAAGGTAGTAGTTCACCAACTGTCCCCTGAATCAAACCCAATTTGACATACTAGTATCTTCCTATAAAATTTTCTTTTATATAAGGTCACAAAAAGTTCACAATAATATTGAGAAAAGAAATATTTTGAGTAAGGTAACTAAAATTCCCTTTCAAATATATTCCCTTACTTCAATTTATACCATTTATACTTTTAAGTTACATTACTTTATGCTTCATTCATTTTTTTCTTTGCTTAGAATACAGAAAGATATTCGCAAATCAAATAAGATTTATTGCTAAAGAGCTTTTCAGTGAGGTATACTTGTCTTTCCCTTAGGATTTCTTCTCAATATTAGTGTCCATTAGTTGCTAAATATAATGCTATTTCGTAAAGTGCCTGACTTCAGAAGATGCACACTAAGAAAAAAAAAGAGCTTAGGAGTTAAAACTACATAAAGCTATTCACCACAAGTGTACATGAATAACATTTCCACAACCTCTTAGGAGAAATTCTGGAGTTTGCTTCTCATCAATTCACTTGCTGACATCTCCTATACATTACTTTAATCCATGCATATTAATAAGCAACACTGAGTCCTGATTGTGGCTTCTTTTAAGCTGGTTCCTAAAAATTCACATTTCTGCCAAGTTCATTTTATATAAATTGAAGTCAAAGGACAGTAATTACTCAATGACCATGTAAGCCAACATGCTTACACTTCTCTTAGTGGTCAGAATACTTAGAAACTAAGTAAGAAAATAATCTATTTGTCTATGTACCTGGTATTACCTACTTTTACTCCCTAGTTTGGTTATCTATGTTCTGTTTATTCTAAAATGCATTATTTTCTGTGTTTTAATTTATATGCAATTTAGATGTTTTCAAAGTAGACATGATATAAATTTTCAATAATAAAACAAAGACACGTAATGATTCAGATGGGGGGATATGGCCTATTTGAATAATATGTAGTTCCATAATGGTAAGCAGGTTAAAAAAACTCTATGGATATATATATAGAGAAAGAGAGTCAACTCTTCCAAGTTCATGTTAATAAGTAACTGGTTATTGTTAACTTCCTTTAAACCCGTATTTTAGAACACGTGACACTATTATTTTAAATCTAGCAATCGAGGAAATATAGTAGCATCTATTTTTCTATAAAATGAATATTTCACTACAGACAAAACAAACATCATCTATGGCAATTGCAGAAAATAAGAGGAAAGATTAATGCTAAAGTTTATTTTAGAAGGTAATAACGTACCCTATAATTCATGACAGACAATAACAGAGGCAGAAGAAAGAACAAAGCAAACTTCCAATTCTAATACATTGAAGTGAAATACAATTGTCTTATAGTCTTGGAAGCATATGGTTAGACGGTTTTCCTAAGTAAAAGACTTTTTGTTTCAAATCAACTGATTTTTTTCTTTCAACAAATATATTTTCCTTCTGTTAAATATCAACTATAGGAAAACCACTTCTCTCACAGAAATTGCCCATATCTAGAAATTTTTAAAAAGGCAGGAATTACAAAGTTTCTTAATAGAAGTGAAAACCACCTACTACTGGCCTGGAAGAGTGGAAATAGAAATCAATTAAGATCACTAAAGAGTAAAAGGCATTCAGGATTTTGAAAGTTATAAAAAGTTAAGTACTTTGATGAGAAGGTATTTCTTTTGAAGAAACAAAAAGGAGAGAGAGCAGAAAAAGCATCAAGATACTCTTATGGTTGGAGAAGGAATTAATTATAGTGAAACAGTATTAGCTAAATCCACAAAGATAAATTATACCCAATTCACTGAAGGCCTTGTTGATTGAGAAGGAGTTAGAAAACCTGAGTTGCAATTATTTATTTTAAATAACTTGGGCAGAAGAGGAACATTACTGGAGTTACTTTTTTAGACAGGTGCAGAGAGAAGCTATATAAACAAGGAAGCTAGGGAGATGCGTGCAGTAGAAGCAATGAAGTAAAGGAAAGCCTAAACTATCATTGTGGCAATAGAAATGGAAAGAAAGAAAAGCATTTGAAAAATATACAGAAGATGTATATATACTGGATTTAGTAACCAATTAGAAATAAAGTTAGAAGAAAAGCTGAAGTATATTTAGAGTTTGGCTTGTGTAACTGGAGAAGCATTTGTACCATTAAAATAATATGGGTCAAAGGCAAGGGCTGGCTTGAGAGCAGAGTTTTGAATGGATAGAACACAATTTGGGAAGTACTAACACAACACTCAAACAAAAACACGATGCCTAAAGATGAGTGTAGGTACCAGAAGCACAGGCATAAAGCCAAGACAAGGTGAGATGTGGGGAAGTGAAAACAACTGAGTTCTTCTCTCCAGAATTGTAGTGCTGAAGGATTAAAAACAAACAAACAAATAAAGCAAACAGAATATGCTTTCAATAGGCAGTAGCTCTTGTTTCTCATTTTGACTTAGGAGCAGGTATGTCAAAGTGAAAACATCTAACTAGAAAGGGGGATATCAAGGTTTCAACAAAGGTTATTAACTCAATAAAGAGGCTGAGATATCCAAATTCAAGCCAATAAGGTAACCCTTTAGAAAATGAAAGCAAAAAAAAAAAAAAAAAAGCCCGTTTTCTCTACAACTTCATCAATACCTATTGTTTCTTGTCTTGATTCTAGCCATTCTTGACGGTGTAAGCTGGTATTGTGGTTTTGATTCACATTTCTTCGATAGTGATGTTGAACATCTTTTCATAGGTCTGTTGGTTATCTGTGTGTCTTCTCTGGAAAAATGTCTGCTTATTTCCTCCGTCCATTTTTCAATCAGTTTGTTTATTCTGGTGTTGAGTTGTAGAAGCTCTTTATGTATTTTGGATATTAACCCTTTATTGGACATATCACTTGTAAATATCTTTTCCATTCAGTGGGTTGCTTTATAATCTTGTTGATGATTTCCTTCACCGTGCAAAAGCTTTTTATTTTGACATAATCCCAATAGTTTAGTTTTGCCTTTAATTCCTTCATCTTAGGAGACATATCTAGAAAACAATGTGAAGGTTTCTCAAAAAATTAAAAATAGAAATGCTATATGTGTCAATAACTCCATTAATGGGTATTTCCCAAAGAAACTCAAATGCTAATTGGAGAAGATATATACACCCCTATGTATACAGCAGCATTATTTACAATAGACAAGATATGGAAGTGGTCCAAGAGTCTACCATTAAATGAATGGATAAAGAGGATATGATGTGTATGTACACACACACACACACACACACAGAGGAATATTACCCAGCCATATGACAGATGAGATCTTGCTATTTGCAACAACATGGGTGGACCTAGAGGGTATTATGCAAAGTGCAATAAGTCAGACAGAGAAAGACAAATACTATTGATTACATTTATATGTGGAATCTAAAACACAAAACAAAAGAATAAACAAACAAAAATGGAATCAGGCCTATAAATAACAAAGAATGGACTGATGATTGTTGGGGTGGGAAAACAGGCAAAATGAATGAAGAGGAATGGAAGATATAGGCTTCCAGTTATGGAATGAAAAAGTCATGGGAATAAAAAGTATATCTAGGGAATACTGTCAATGATAGTCTAATAGTGTTGCATGGTTGTAGTATAGTATAATATATAGAGTTGTTGAATAACTATGTTAAATACCTGAAACTAACATAATATTGTATGTAAACTACACTCAAATTTAAAAACAAACAAATACATAGAAAAAGAAAAGCCTTTTCCTTTGCTTTGAAATAAAAAAAGAGAGAAAGAACATAAAGATACAAGGATAGTCCTGGGTGGAAATGACAGAAGCTGAATCACATTTGACATCTTTGATCTAATAATGTGGCAGATTATGTCATCTTTTAAATACATTGAGGGTAAAGAGTTGCAGGAGTAGATGGAGGGTGAAGAAAGTGAAAGGTATGGTATTACTGCTCTGTGGAATGTTCAAGGGAGTCAGGAAGAAAAGAATGTAAGAACTTTTGAGCAACAGTGCTCGTCTGGATGAACTTTTTATTAAAACAATTCCTTTGCTGTGACAACCATTACAGATCTAAAAGATGAAATATTTTGAAATTGTTCTCTTTTAGTGGGACTCAGTATACTTCTCAAAGACTTCAAAAAAATCAAATAAGTAGTAAAAATACTACTCTAGATTAAAAAAATAAAATCATAAAGGTATTCTTTTCAAACTGAAGAGTAAGATATAATTAAATAAAATATGACCTAAGTGTGTCTAGGTGAAGTTCTTAGATATTCTGTGTACATGGCAGGAAGCCATTCCACTTGATGTTTGATTTATTTATACGAAAATCTGCTGCCCTAATCACCCTTAAACCTCAGGAGAGTTTTGCATATCAAGGGGACAAATTGTTTCAATATTATGTGTGTTTAAAAGGAAACTGTGAATCCATGAAGAGAGCAATTACTCCAAAAAAAAAAAGTGCAAAAAATCTTGGGGCCTAATGTTTATGCCATAACCTACTTGCCACATTTATATACTTCTAGGTTTTTTTTTTTTTTAATTTATTTATGATAGTCACACAGGGAGAGAGAGAGAGAGAGAGGCAGAGACATAGGCAGAGGGAGAAGCAGGCTCCATGCAGGGAGCCCGATGTGGGATTCGATCCCGGGTCTCCAGGATGGCGCCCTGGGCCAAAGGCAGGCGCCAAACCGCTGCGCCACCCAGGGATCCCTACTTCTAGTTTTATAGAATATGGAGAGTAACCCAAATATGCAGAAGCAGAGATGCATTTACAGAACTCTTCATGTAATTGCAAAGAGTATTAAATAAGAGTATTAAATAAGATGATTTGTCTAACTATTGTTTGGTAAATCTAAGCACTTCAGAATAATGTAATAATAAACTACCTAAAAAGGTGTTGAGAATTAGCCTTTCAGAGAGAAAACTCTTACCAAATTTCATCCCATGTATCCTGGAATGGCAATTCCTATCGTGGAGGCAGGTTTTAGGAATAAGAAGCTCTATTTCCAGATTTCCTGATGCCCAACAAGGGAACCTTCACTAGCAGATAAAAAGAGAGCATCCATCTGAGCCAGTCTTACATGAGCAGTCTCTTACATAAGCACATGGTATAAACAGAAATAATTGCAATGAAATTAATGAGAAAACTCTAAGTTAAGCCAACATCCTTCTCTGTCAGATTTTGCTCTCTTATCAACCTGGGTTGAAGGTAGCCTTAGGCATTCATATGCTTCTTTCAATCCTCAGATTTTTACATACCTCTACCTCTCTCTGAGCATTCTGGCTTCTAAGGGGCTTGGGGGAAACATGTATAGTTCTTGCCAGTAATTTCTGAAATCTAATCCTTCTTCATTCCAATTTATCTTCTACTGTTCCTTTTCTCATTTCTCAGCTTTCCACATTTTATACTTTGGAGCATTGAAAGGCAATAATAGAATTAATCACACAACATACGAACAAATATTTATTTGTTTTGAATTCCTAGGGACAGAGAGAAATACAGAAAACTGGAGCCAGGACTGCAGGACAGGGAATCAGGAGACTTCTATACTTGTGAGGTATTGACCAGGGCTACTGACTTGCCCTCCAGAATTTGCTTTAAGGGAAAAGGTTAGACTTGATATTCTCAAACTATTCATTCCTGTTCTAATGCTTCAAGTAAAGTAATATAAGTAATATGCTGGGTCATATATAAGACCATCGGAAAAGGTCAGTTGGGCTACTCAGACTTTATATTAATAAAGAAACTTAAGATCAAGCACAAGTTGTGTTAGGAGAATGTTAAGAACATTTAAATTGTATAATGTTTGCAGAGACTCGCACACATAGTCCTCATGATAGCATATGAGAAAATAAGAATATTTTTATAGATTTGTATGTGCATATGCATGCACATCTATGTAGGTCTGTATCACACACATTTAATATGTATATACATATATGTGTGTATATCTATATATCTTATTTCTTCCCATAGATAAGGAAACAGAGGCCCAAATATTTTAATTCAGTTGAAGGTTATACATAGTGTCAGAGATCAGAGCTGGGGCTACAAATTCAAGTCTTTTTGACTCCTATGATAGCATTAATTCTACTATATTACTCTACTTTACAAAATGCTATGAAAAAATTCCTGACTTAAAGTCGTAAGTCTTGCCAACTGTTGGGCTTGTATGACAAATAATCCATAATCAGAAAGTTGGAGATAGCCTGGATCTTGGGATGCTGACCAGCTAGAGAATAACACAGAGGCATGTTTCTGTGTATACAGACAGCTACACCTTTCATTCTACCCTGCACAGACAAAAGTGATAGGGAATACTGCAATGCTCCTAAGGACTCTTGTCCTATTCTCTCTTGAGACCAAACAAATCAGGTTAGCACTAAATATAATATTTGGTAAAGGGTGGTTCATCTGAAACATAGAGAAGACAAGAGATAGGGAGTAGTAAGGTGGCAAATATTAATGGGCACCTTAAATATACCTCACATTGTGGTACAAACTTTTTATGGATCTTCACAAGTATCTACTAAAATGAGTATTTTTTGTTCCTTTTTTTATTCCTATTTCACATAGGAGAATATTAGAGCTAAGAAAGTTTTTTTTTTTTTAAGATTTATTTATTTATTTGAGACAGAGAGAGAGAGAGAGAGAGAGAGAGAGATAGGCAGAGGGAGAAAGAGGCCCCTCGCAGGGCGCCCGATATGGGACTCAATCCTGGATCCCAGGAATACGCCCTGAGCCAAAGGCAGATGCTCAACCGCTGAACCACCCAGGCATCCCAGAGCTAAGAACGTTTAATTAACATTGCCAAAGATCCAGCCTAGTAACTGGCAGAGTCAGAAGAGCCTACATCTGCCCCTTTCCCAATTCTATGTTCTGTTCAAGGTATCCCATTACACCCAAAGGTATACCCAGGAGAGCCCATTTTCTTCAATAAAGGGAGAGGGGATCCCCTAAACACACTGTTATATCCTACTAATATTTCATGCTTTTTCTAAATTTAGAATCCTTGCTAAATGTTTCATTAACTTAGTATTCTTTCTACTTAATGAAAATACTACTCACTCATATTTTATTAGGCTTAAAAGGATCAACATGATTTAAAAATTTCTCATATATGTGTCACATAATAAAATATATGCTTAACTTCTTTATCTAATTGCCATTTTAGCTTATTTCTGGGAACTATGAGCAATCAGTGTTCTTGAAGTCACGCTATTTGTCAATAATTCAGGGAAATTTTAAGAATGTGTACCACAATTATTTATTGCTTTATTCAGAACCTTTCCAAATTTATAGTCCCTAATCTGTAGTATATATTTTATGAATCCTTAAGCAAGCAAAAAAGTAAGAGAGAGGCCCAATTCCAGTTCAAATTAAGCTGTCACCCTTGGAAAGAACTATATTATTAAATTTTGATCATATATTTTGCTGTTCTGTTTCTTTGGCTAATGTATTTTCCTCAGTCCATATACTGATCAATTTGTAGTCATTATTTAAAATCATTCTATAGGCATGGCTAATACGAAAATGCTTGATCCTAATGCTTAAAAAGATTTTTGTAACTCTGCTGCCTTAACATTAAGTCTTAATTGTTGGAGCAAGATGGCGGAGGAGTAGGGTCTCCAAATCACCTGTCTCCACCAAACTACCTAGAAAACCTTCAAATTATCCTGAAAATCTATGAATTCGGCCTGAGATTTAAAGAGAGACCAGCTGGAATGCTACAGTGAGAAGAGTTCGCGCATCTATCAAGGTAGGAAGACGGGGAAAAAGAAATAAAGGAACAAAGGCCTCCAAGGGGGAGGGGCCCCGCGAGGAGCCGGGCTGAGGCCGGGGCGAGTGTCCCCAGGACAGGAGAGCCCCGTCCCGGAGGAGCAGGAGCTGCACCGACCTTCCCGGGCGGAAAGGGGCTCGTGGGGAGTTGGAGCAGGACCAGGAGGGCGAGGAGGCCCTCGGGCTCCCGGGGACAGTAACAGAGCAACTGCGCGCCCAGGAGAGTGCGCCGAGCTCCCTAAGGGCTGCAGCGCGCACGGCGGGACCCGGCGGGACCCGGAGCAGCTGAAGGGGCTCGGGCGGCGGCTCCGCGGAGGGGGCTGCGCGGCCCCGGGAGCAGCTCGGAGGGGCTCGGGCAGAAGAAGAGGCTCCGTGCGGAGGGGGCTGCGCGGTTCCAGGAGCAGCTCGGAGGGGCTCGGGCGGCAGCTCCGCGGAGGGGGTTGCGCGGCCCGGGAGCACGAATCCACCAGCGCAGGCCCCGGAGCACAGGGCGCCGGGACACAGCCCAGGATCCCGCCTCCCCCGGGACAGGCAGAGGCCGGGAGGGCCCAGGACAGCAAGGACGCTCCTGCCCCAGCTGAGCACATCAGCGGCCCCACCCCGGAGCCTCCAGGCCCTGCAGAGGGAGTTCCTGCCGGAGCTGACTCCAGGTTTCCAGAGCTGCCCCGCCACTGGGGCTGTTCCTCCTGCGGCCTCACGGGGTAAACAACCCCCACCGAGCCCTGCACCATGCAGGGGCACAGCAGCTCCCCCAACTGCTAACACCTGAAAATCAGCACAACAGGCCCCTCCCCCAGAACACCAGCTAGACGGACAACTTCCAGGAGAAGCCAAGGGACTTAAAGAACACAGAATCAGAAGATACTCCCCGGTGGTTCTTTTTTTGTTTGTTTTTGTTTTTGTTTTTGTTTTGTTTTGCTTTTTGATTTGTTTCCTTCCCCCACCCCCTTTTTTTCTCCTTTCTTTTTCTTTCTCTTTTTCTTCTTTTTTTTTCTTTTTTTTTCTTTTTTTTTCTTTTTCTTCCCTTTTTTTTTCTCTTTCTCTTTTCTTTCCTTCTTTCTCTCCTCTCTTTTTCTCTTTTTCCCAATACAACTTGCTTTTGGCCACTCTGCACTGAGCAAAATGACTAGAAGGAAAACCTCACCTCAAAAGAAAGAATCAGAAACAGTCCTCTCTCCCACAGAGTTACAAAATCTGGATTACAATTCAATGTCAGAAAGCCAATTCAGAAGCACTATTATACAGCTACTGGTGGCTCTAGAAAAAAGTATAAAGGACTCAAGAGACTTCATGACTGCAGAATTTAGAGCTAATCAGGCAGAAATTAAAAACCAATTGAATGAGATGCAATCCAAACTAGAAGTCCTAACGACGAGGGTTAACGAGGTGGAAGAACGAGTGAGTGACCTAGAAGACAAGTTGACAGCAAAGAGGGAAACTGAGGAAAAAAGAGACAAACAATTAAAAGACCATGAAGATAGATTAAGGGAAATAAACGACAGCCTGAGGAAGAAAAACCTACGTTTAATTGGGGTTCCCGAGGGCGCCGAAAGGGACAGAGGGCCAGAATATGTATTTGAACAAATTCTAGCTGAAAACTTTCCTAATCTGGGAAGGGAAACAGGCATTCAGATCCAGGAAATAGAGAGATCCCCCCCTAAAATCAATAAAAACCGTTCAACACCTCGACATTTAATTGTGAAGCTTGCAAATTCCAAAGATAAGGAGAAGATCCTTAAAGCAGCAAGAGACAAGAAATCCCTGACTTTTATGGGGAGGAGTATTAGGGTAACAGCAGACCTCTCCACAGAGACCTGGCAGGCCAGAAAGGGCTGGCAGGATATATTCAGGGTCCTAAATGAAAAGAACATGCAACCAAGAATACTTTATCCAGCAAGGCTCTCATTCAAAATGGAAGGAGAGATAAAGAGCTTCCAAGACAGGCAGCAACTAAAAGAATATGTGACCTCCAAACCAGCTCTGCAAGAAATTTTAAGGGGGCCTCTTAAAATTCCCCTTTAAGAAGTTGTTCAGTGGAACAGTCCACAAAAACAAAGACTGAATAGATATCATGATGACACTAAACTCGTATCTCTCAATAGTAACTCTGAATGTGAACGGGCTTAATGACCCCATCAAAAGGCGCAGGGTTTCAGACTGGATAAAAAAGCAGGACCCATCTATTTGCTGTCTACAAGAGACTCATTTTAGACAGAAGGACACCTACAGCCTGAAAATAAAAGGTTGGAGAACCATTTACCATTCGAATGGTCCTCAAAAGAAAGCAGGGGTAGCCATCCTTATATCAGATAAACTAAAATTTACCCCAAAGACTGTAGTGAGAGATGAAGAGGGACACTATATCATACTTAAAGGATCTATTCAACAAGAGGACTTAACAATCCTCAATATATATGCTCCGAATGTGGGAGCTGCCAAATATATGAATCAATTATTAACCAAAGTGAAGAAATACTTAGATAATAATACACTTATACTTGGTGACTTCAATCTAGCTCTTTCTATACTCGATAGGTCTTCTAAGCAAAACATCTCCAAAGAAACAAGAGCTTTAAATGATACACTGGACCAGATGGATTTCACAGATATCTACAGAACTTTACATCCAAACTCAACTGAATACACATTCTTCTCAAGCGCACATGGAACTTTCTCCAGAATAGACCACATATTGGGTCACAAATCGGGTCTGAACCGATACCAAAAGATTGGGATTGTCCCCTGCATATTCTCGGACCATAATGCCTTGAAATTAGAACTAAATCACAACAAGAAGTTTGGAAGGACCTCAAACACATGGAGGTTAAGGACCATCCTGCTAAAAGATAAAAGGGTCAACCAGGAAATTAAGGAAGAATTAAAAAGATTCATGGAAACTAATGAGAATGAAGATACAACCGTTCAAAATCTTTGGGATGCAGCAAAAGCAGTCCTAAGGGGGAAATACATCGCAATACAAGCATCCATTCAAAAACTGGAAAGAACTCAAATACAAAAGCTAACCTTACACATAAAGGAGCTAGAGAAAAAACAGCAAATAGATCCTACACCCAAGAGAAGAAGGGAGCTAATAAAGATTCGAACAGAACTCAACGAAATCGAGACCAGAAGAACTGTGGAACAGATCAACAGAACCAGGAGTTGGTTCTTTGAAAGAATTAATAAGATAGATAAACCATTAGCCAGCCTTATTAAAAAGAAGAGAGAGAAGACTCAAATTAATAAAATCATGAATGAGAAAGGAGAGATCACTACCAACACCAAGGAAATACAAACGATTTTAAAAACATATTATGAACAGCTATACGCCAATAAATTAGGCAATCTAGAAGAAATGGACGCATTCCTGGAAAGCCACAAACTACCAAAACTGGAACAGGAAGAAATAGAAAACCTGAACAGGCCAATAACCAGGGAGGAAATTGAAGCAGTCATCAAAAACCTCCCAAGACACAAGAGTCCAGGGCCAGATGGCTTCCCAGGAGAATTTTATCAAACGTTTAAAGAAGAAATCATACCTATTCTCCTAAAGCTGTTTGGAAAGATAGAAAGAGATGGAGTACTTCCAAATTCGTTCTATGAAGCCAGCATCACCTTAATTCCAAAGCCAGACAAAGACCCCGCCAAAAAGGAGAATTACAGACCAATATCCCTGATGAACATGGATGCAAAAATTCTCAACAAGATACTGGCCAATAGGATCCAACAGTACATTAAGAAAATTATTCACCATGACCAAGTAGGATTTATCCCTGGGACACAAGGCTGGTTCAACACCCGTAAAACAATCAATGTGATTCATCATATCAGCAAGAGAAAAACCAAGAACCATATGATCCTCTCATTGGATGCAGAGAAAGCATTTGACAAAATACAGCATCCATTCCTGATCAAAACTCTTCAGAGTGTAGGGATAGAGGGAACATTCCTCGACATCTTAAAAGCCATCTATGAAAAGCCCACAGCAAATATCATTCTCAATGGGGAAGCACTGGGAGCCTTTCCCCTAAGATCAGGAACAAGACAGGGATGTCCACTCTCACCACTGCTATTCAACATAGTACTGGAAGTCCTAGCCTCAGCAATCAGACAACAAAAAGACATTAAAGGCATTCAAATTGGCAAAGAAGAAGTCAAACTCTCCCTCTTCGCCGATGACATGATACTCTACATAGAAAACCCAAAAGTCTCCACCCCAAGATTGCTAGAACTCATACAGCAATTCGGTAGCGTGGCAGGATACAAAATCAATGCCCAGAAGTCAGTGGCATTTCTATACACTAACAATGAGACTGAAGAAAGAGAAATTAAGGAGTCAATCCCATTTACAATTGCACCCAAAAGCATAAGATACCTAGGAATAAACCTAACCAAAGATGTAAAGGATCTATACCCTCAAAACTATAGAACACTTCTGAAAGAAATTGAGGAAGACACAAAGAGATGGAAAAATATTCCATGCTCATGGATTGGCAGAATTAATATTGTGAAAATGTCAATGTTACCCAGGGCAATATACACGTTTAATGCAATCCCTATCAAAATACCATGGACTTTCTTCAGAGAGTTAGAACAAATTATTTTAAGATTTGTGTGGAATCAGAAAAGACCCCGAATAGCCAGGGGAATTTTAAAAAAGAAAACCATATCTGGGGGCATCACAATGCCAGATTTCAGGTTGTACTACAAAGCTGTGGTCATCAAGACAGTGTGGTACTGGCACAAAAACAGACACATAGATCAGTGGAACAGAATAGAGAATCCAGAAGTGGACCCTGAACTTTATGGGCAACTAATATTCGATAAAGGAGGAAAGACTATCCATTGGAAGAAAGACAGTCTCTTCAATAAATGGTGCTGGGAAAATTGGACATCCACATGCAGAAGAATGAAACTAGACCACTCTCTTTCACCATACACAAAGATAAACTCAAAATGGATGAAAGATCTAAATGTGAGACAAGATTCCATCAAAATCCTAGAGAAGAACACAGGCAACACCCTTTTTGAACTCGGCCATAGTAACTTCTTGCAAGATACATCCACGAAGGCAAAAGAAACAAAAGCAAAAATGAACTATTGGGACTTCATCAAGATAAGAAGCTTTTGCACAGCAAAGGATACAGTCAACAAAACTCAAAGACAACCTACAGAATGGGAGAAGATATTTGCAAATGACATATCAGATAAAGGGCTAGTTTCCAAGATCTATAAAGAACTTATTAAACTCAACACCAAAGAAACAAACAATCCAATCATGAAATGGGCAAAAGACATGAACAGAAATCTCACAGAAGAAGACATAGACATGGCCAACATGCACATGAGAAAATGCTCTGCATCACTTGCCATCAGGGAAATACAAATCAAAACCACAATGAGATACCACCTCACACCAGTGAGAATGGGAAAAATTAACAAGGCAGGAAACAACAAATGTTGGAGAGGATGTGGAGAAAAGGGAACCCTCTTGCACTGTTGGTGGGAATGTGAACTGGTGCAGCCACTGTGGAAAACTGTGTGGAGGTTCCTCAAACAGTTAAAAATATACCTGCCCTACGACCCAGCAATTGCACTGTTGGGGATTTACCCCAAAGATACAAATGCAATGAAACGCTGGGACACCTGCACCCCGATGTTTCTAGCAGCAATGGCCACGATAGCCAAACTGTGGAAGGAGCCTCGGTGTCCAACGAAAGATGAATGGATCAAGAAGATGTGGTTTATGTATACAATGGAATATTACTCAGCTATTAGAAATGACAAATACCCACCATTTGCTTCAACGTGGATGGAACTGGAGGGTATTATGCTGAGTGAAGTAAGTCAGTCGGAGAAGGACAAACATTATATGTTCTCATTCATTTGGGGAATATAAATAATAGTGAAAGGGAAAATAAGGGAAGGGAGAAGAAATGTGTGGGAAATATCAGAAAGGGAGACAGAACGTAAAGACTGCTAACTCTGGGAAACGAACTAGGGGTGGTAGAAGGGGAGGAGGGCGGGGGGTGGGAGTGAATGGGTGACGGGCACTGGGTGTTATTCTGTATGTTAGTAAATTGAACACCAATAAAAAAAATAATAATAAAAAAAAAAAAAAAAAAAAAAAAAAAAAAAAAAAAAAAAAAAAAAAAAAAAAAAAAAATAAGTCTTAATTGTTAGCTGTTATTGTTTTTGGAACACTTAATATTCTCTGATAAGAAAATGGTTATTTATTTAGAGCTCCAAAACTTTTAAATTCCTCTTAGTACATATAATTTACAAAAATTTCTGAATACTCTGAGAGGTCAAAATCTGTATTCTTGGGATCCCTGGGTGGCGCAGCGGTTTGGCGCCTGCCTTTGGCCCAGGGCGCGATCCTGGAGACCCAGGATCGAATCCCACGTCGGGCTCCTGGTGCATGGAGCCTGCTTCTCCCTCTGCCTGTGTCTCTGCCTCTCTCTCTCTCTCTGTGACTATCATAAATAATAAATAAAAAAAAATTTTAAAAAATCTGTATTCTTGATACTTACATTTAATTCATTAAAGGGTTTTATAAGTGCAACTCAACCCCATCTGATAATTTTGATATTTTGCTTAAGAAGTCAGGGTTTTTTCATGTTTTTAATCCACCACATTTTTAAAATAAATTTATTTTTTATTGGTGTTCAATTTACCAACATACAGAATAACACCCAGTGCTCATCCCATCAAGTGCCCCCCCCAGTGCCTGTCACCCATTCACCCCCACCCCCCGCCCTCCTCCCCGATTTAAAGGTATTTAAGTATACTTAATTCGTTCTGATCAATTTGACTCACTAAAACATCTTAATCAGCAAAATATGCATTAAGTCAATAAATATAATTTTGAAGCTGTTACAAATAAAACACTGTTTTTGTTGCTCTGAGGGTAAGGAAAAGAATAAATCGTTGTTCTGCTTGATTAATTCCCATCTGCTTAATTCCTCAGTTCACTAGAAAAGTAGTTTATGAAATGGTGTGGACTGTGATTAACACATGTCATCTTTCTATTTTACATGATAAAAATCATTCCGTGGCACTATGGCTTTTTCTTCTTTAATAGTGAAATGGAGTTTAGTAGCATGGATGAAAGGCTTAACAAGACCTCCTGGGTTTGAAATTGGGTTCTTCCGCTTCACACTGTGAGAACTTGAGCATGTCTCCACCATTCGTTATCTGTAAACTGGTGATTAAAATAGTATCTACCTCATAGTGTTCTTAAAGGATTAAATGAATTTTATATATTCATCACCTAGATCAGTGTGTGGCTCAAAGTAGGTGCTAGTTAAGTGTTCCTACTATTTTGTATTAAAGTCTCCAAAAGGTTTTTCATAATATAATGCTTTCTAAAGGATTTCTGTGTGTTTTCCAATTGGAAATTAGGCCCACTTTGATTACTTACTTATTCTTAGCAGCAATAGTTACTTTTAAAATAAGGATCGTCTTTCTAGACTGTTCTTGAATGGCAACTAGAACATTCATCTGATGGAAATTAGGCAAAGTGGAATTTTACCCTAGTTATGTGTTGAATACTAAAGGAATTTCAAAGTATGAGTTCAAGGTATTGTTTCAAGGTATTATTTCATAGGTAATGTTCAATTACTTCTTCTCTGAAAAGAAAGAGAAACAAAAAATAAAAATAATTTCCTTTTATGTCCTTTCTCAATTACAATCCCTATTTAATCAATGAGATTAGTGTAAGAAGCCACTAGTTCAAGAGCATTTTCAAAGTCTTTTTAAGAGCCTTTAATAATACACTAGTATATTCAAATAGAATAATACCTATAAAAAGCTCTATAGTCCATAAAGCATGTAGATTTACACGTGAATTCTTCATTAATCAACAACCATTTGGTGAATGCCTATTCTTTAAACCTTATAATATATATATAATAAAATTCTATGCTACCAATTACTAATTACTTTCATATATTAGAGTTCGATAAGGGACAATACCTACTACAAAAAATTATGTGAATTTTTTTCCTTAGAAAAATATTTACCACAACCAAGAGATTTTTAAACACTAAGAGATCATAAAATTTTATAGGTTTAGTAAAAAAGCTCTGTGCAAAGACTAAGCTTACAAAGCAGGAAGAGTATGGATCCCCAGAGAGTAAGAGGAGGTATATTCAAAGATACAGGAAAACATCTAGGAAAGCACTTTTTCACAGCAGTGAAGGGGCAGCATTTCAAAAGAGAATGCAAAATAGATGCCAAAGAAGAAGATTATTAAGAGGTCAATTAACCAAATAAAAAGCGAAAAAGGTCATTATTAAACCTCAAAAGAGCAAGTTTCTTATAGTACTTATATTAAAGGAAAAACAAAACAAAAACAGCGTAAGTCAGCAGTGAAAAAATAAACATAACCTAATTTAGCAGAACTTCCCCAGTGAAGTCATTCCTCCTTCCAATTTCCAAATCTTCAAATGCTACCCTCTCCCTTTATGTTCACATGTTTCCTGACTCAACTTGCATTGTTTTTACTGGTTTGACTCAGATTCCCAAGGAAATAGGTCTTCTGGAGGCCAAAATCAAAGTGGTTCTAGAAACTTCAATAGAGGTATGCCTGGGTGTCTCAGCAGTTGAGCATCTGCCTTTGGCTCA
The DNA here is from genome assembly GCF_053574225.1 of Canis aureus. Taxonomy (NCBI): domain Eukaryota; kingdom Metazoa; phylum Chordata; class Mammalia; order Carnivora; family Canidae; genus Canis; species Canis aureus. The sequence goes on from NC_135620.1 coordinate 32,663,750, forward strand.
AGGCATGATCTCGGGTCCAAGGTTGGAGTCCTGCATAGGGCTCCCTGCGAGGAGCCTACTTCTCCCTCTGTCTGTCTCTGCCTCTCTCTCTCTCTCTGTGTCTCTCATGAGTAAATAAATAAAATATTTTTTTAAAAAAGAAACTTCAATAGACATGTGTACATTGTTATTTAAATCAACTCCATTTGGTAAGTTTTTTCTAAGAAGTCTTGTCCTCAAAATACTACATGTTGAGCATATCCACTGCCCATAGATATTTTCCAGTGGGACTTGATAACAGTTATTCCTTTGGTTTTCAACATTCTGCTTTTAGATTTTTAAGATTTAGATTTTTAATACTAAAAACTTTACATTGATTTTCAAGTCCAAAAATAGACTGGTATCCAAAGTCCTTTTGTGACAAAATTATATTTTTTCTGAAAACAAGCAAAAGGCAGAATTTTATCCATTGGCCCTTAATGGCCTATAATAAGGGGATAGCACTTTGTCATTGAGTCTGTTCTTATAAAAAAATAACTAACTATATCTACCAAATATCCATTCCTCAATATCCAGTATCTAATTACCTGGATTTCTGTTTTATCATTTTAGGCATTTAATCACAAAGGCCTCCTATTTTCCTACTTTCCTGAATATCTGCCACCTGTTCCCAATACTGGATATGACTGTCTTTTTCTCTTCCTCACTCATATCCTTAAGATGCTGATGGTTTTGGAGAAAATCACAGATCTTTAGAGTCTCATCATGAAATTGCATATTCTCCAAGCTCCATAGGTCATAGAAACTCACCAAAATAAATTTTTCAATCTAAAATTGATTTTCTCTCATTTATCATCACCAAAAATTGCTATACCAAGAAAAAGTATCCTCAATACCCATTTCCACACTCCCACACCACTGTACTCACAGTGCACTATTTTTTCTGTTTTGCTGAAAAGATACAACCCATTATATGGAAGTCTCTTTCTTTCACCTTAAATGTATTCCACATTTTTCTTCTCTCCCATGGTTATTGTCTTAGAATATGTGTTCATCATGAGGCCTTTTTTTTTCATTCTTTTTTCATTCTAGCCTCATTTGGGATTTTCATCAATTTGTTATTCTCTCCTTTGGATCCTTCTTCCGTATTTTTGTCTCCATGTACTCAAAGCATGACTGCATTTTTTAATGCACTCATTTAATACTAAAAACTTTACATTGATTTTCTTTTCAAGTCCTCTGCTAAATGTACATTACATATATTTAACATATATATCTCTATCTATCTGGAAATATAGAGTTACTGTGAATATTAAATAAAATAAATACACCATAAATAATAAAATAAAATAAAATAAAATAAAATAATAAAATAAAAAACTTTTTTCAGAGAAGTAAAGACAGTACATATTTTTATTAATTATGTTCTTTCAATTTTTCATCCTTTCTTATGGTGCACTAACTTTTTATCACTTTGTCATTGGTTTTCTGCCTCCCTATATTGTAAGAAATCTTACTCAAAGTTAAACAATGATCTTCTTGACACAAACTGATGATCTAATCCGTCTAGTCTCCTTTAGAGTATCTGTAGCATCACTGACCACAGATTTCTTTAAAAATATCTCCTTATTGTCTGCAAATAGTGAGAGTTTAACTTTTTCTTTACCTATATGGATGCCTGTTATTTGTTTTTTCTTCTCTAATTGCTGTGGCTATGATTTTCCATTACTATGTTGAGCAAAAGTGGTGAGAGTGGACATCTTTGTCTTTTTCCTGACTTTAGAGGGAAAACTCTCTGTTTTCCACCATTGAGAATTTTGTTAGCTGTGGGGTTTTCACATATGGATTTTATTATGTTGAGGTCTGTTCCCTCTAACACCATTTTGCTGAGAGTTTTTATCATTAATCATTGTTGAATCTTGGCAAGCACTTTTTCTGCATCTACTGAGGTGATTATATGATTTCTATTCATTTTGTTGATGTGCTGTATGATGTTGACTAATTTGTAAATACTGAGCCATCTTTGCATACTGGGAATAGATTCCACCTGATTGTGGTGAATGATATTCTTAATGTATTGTTGTATGTAGTTTGCTAATATTTTGTGGAGAATTTTTATATCTTTGATCATCAGAATATTGACCTGTAGTTTTCTTTTTTTTTGTAGTCTCTCTGGTTTTGGTACAAGGGTAATGCTGGCTTCATAGAATGTACTTGGAAGCTTTTATTCCTCTTCTATGTTTTGGAATAGTTTGAGGAGAATAAGTGTTAACTCTTCTTTTCATATCTGGTACAATTCATTTGTGAAAACCTTAAAAAGATGTATGTACCCCTATGTTTACTGCAGCATTATTTACAAGAGCAAAGACATGGAAACCATGTATGGATAGAACTATGGAAAAGGAAAATGTAACATACACACAATGGAATGTTACACAACCATAAAAGGAGATGAGATTGTTCCATTTGTGACAACACGGATGAAACATGTTGAGACAACATGGAAGGAATTATGCTAAGTGAAATAAGTCAGCCTGAGAATGACAAATACCACATGATTCCACTCATAAATGGAACCTAAAAATATGAATAACAAACAAAAAGCCAAATCAGAACCATATATAGAGAATAAACTGATTGTTGTAAGAGGGAAGAGGGCTGGGAGTTTGGGCAAAACAAATGAAGGGGAGAGGGAGAGACTGGCCTCTAGTTATGGAGTAAGTAACAAGAATAAAGGAATGTAGTCAATGATACTATAATAGTAATGTAATGGAACAGATGGTACCTATACTTATGATGTACATAGCATAATGTATAAACTTTTGAAATCACTAAGTTGTATGCCTGAAACTAATGTAAATTGTATGTCAACTATATTCAAATAATAATGATAATTTTAAAAATCTCTCCTTCTTTAGCTTGGGGAAAGTATCTCTTATGTTTCTCCTATGTCTCTACTTCACTATACTAAGTCTTTCTCCTTCTTCTGATTCTTAAAGCCTTTTTATCTAAGTTCAGTGTTTAGTTCTATTTCTTTACTATCCTTCTTTTAGAAATCTTATGCTCTCAATTTTCACCTTATGCAAAAACATCTATCTGTATATTTCTTTTCTCGGTCTCTCCTTTAAAAGTCCATACTTGCATGTCCCAGTCACAATTCATATTCAACAACAATATAACCCTGTAATTACTTAGACTTTGATCTCACTCTGTAGTTCTTCATCCCTGCTATGCTAGTTGGTGCATGCTATCTATCCTCACTTCTTTTCCCTCCACTACCATTTAACACACAATTTGGATAGATATATCATGGGAAGCATTCATCTTTTGTTGAGGGCCAATAAAGTTTGTCACTAATTTGTTCAACTTTGATATGATGTAAATTCTTCTTTAGCACTCATTTATAAGGAAAAACATATTACTCCCAATGAATATGATTGCTTGAAATATTTTATAAGAAGTATATGACTAGGGCACCTATGGCTCAGTTGGTTAAGTGGCAGACTCTTGATTTCAGCTCAGGGTCCCATGAAGGAGCCATATTGGGCTCTATGCTCCGTGGGGAGTCTGCTTCAGGATTCTCTCTCCCTCTGCCCCTTTCCACTCTCTCTAAAATACGTAAATAAATCTTATAAAAAATAAATATATGACCAATTTGGTTTCCTTTTTTTCTTGGACTGCTAAGAAATCATAGAACAAGATTTAATGCAGAGTTATAAAAAACATATTAGAATTTTGTTTCTAATCTCCTGATCCTCTGTTTTCTTTGAGTGCTCTTATTATGTAGCTTTGTTTATTATAAGCCAACTAAAATTGTTTATGCCTCAGGCTCACTAGAACCATGTGGAAGGAAATCTTGTAGTCTTTGTCTATTACATAAAGATGAAATGCATGGATAGATTGTATTCATTAAATAAACTACTTTAGACTGTGTCTCCATTCATAAAACTTGATAAGGCTAAGCAATTTCAACAGCAGGAGAAATGGGAACCTATAAAAATATAACAGAAAAATAGAACAAATTAAATGGGTGCAGTTTTAAAGAGCTGTTTTGAAATACCATTTCATAGCTACCATTGTTTAAAAACCTGATAATCATTTTTAAAGCTCCATTTACCAAGTGAGTCAAAACCTCTGCATCATGTGTACTGCACCCACCATACAATCACTGAGCATGATAGCTTTGGTTAGCACTATTAGATGTAGAAGTATCTCACGTATATTTTTTTAGGTATTTTTTTTTTACAGATCCAGGGAGAAATCTAATTCCAAGGACACATTCAGACTATATATTAAGAAACTATCAGTTTTTACTTTTTTCTTTTGTTTGTTTGCTTGTTTTTATAACACCTATGTATTATGGTGTAGGCATCAAGTAGACGGCACTTTTCTCTGGAAAAGGTACATAAATTCAGGCAGAACAATAAGATGAGCTCAGACACACCAGATTTGTCCCAGATTTAGAGATGCATCTCCTTTGGTTTGCCATCTTTTCTTACTACCCTTCTCTTGCAAGAAATGCAGTGAAAATAAATTTATGGTCTTTCTATTTTATCCTTCCTTAATTTTCTTCAAACTGCCTGCAGATGATACAGAATATAACTCATTTCTGTCTCTAGGACTCTCCTTGTTAAGAAGTTCGTTGCATATATATAGGCTGATCCCAACTTATGAACTGGTAGTAGTCCAAAACTCATTTTTTAAAACTCAGTAGCTAGGAATAGGAAACACATTTTCTCTTCAGAATGCCTTTAAAAGCAGTATATCAGTCTCAGACCAACTTACAAAAGCCAAAGAAGCTTCAATAGATTAAAGTACTAAATGTCAGTACTATATATCATATATATTATATCTCATCATTACCTTGATACTGTTTTGTTCTTATTGAGCTAATTCATAATTACAATAAGTACACGAAGTACAAACATCTTAAATTCACAGGTGGATACATTTGTATATGTGTATACATCTATGATATGGCCCCCTGGATTAAGACAGTGAGTATTTCTCTCACTTCAGAAAGTTCCCTTTTGCCTCGTTTCAGTCCTGTTCCATGAATATACATCCCATTCCATGAAGGTACCATTATATGGACTTTGATTACCATAGATGAGCTTTGCTTGCTTATGAACTTCATACCAACTATATTATAAATCATATAGTCTATCAATTCTGGGTTGTTAAAAATCTTTAAATGTTCCTACATGTACCACTAGAATAGCATTCCCTTTTAAGAGTATGCTATACTTTATATGCTTCTCTTATTGATTTTATCTGTAGCGAAAACTGCAATGAACACTTAATATTCTAGGAGTGCAATCGCAAAATCATGTTGCTGGCATATATTTACTATTACATACAGTAGAAACTGCCCAGGAATTTTCCAAAATGGTTGTGGCAATTTTCATTTCCACTGGAAAAAAAATGAGTGTTTGATTTCTCTATATTTTTGCTAAAAAATTCATACGGTCAGTAATTGCCACACAATTGAGTGTGTTACTGTGATATTCCTTTGTAGTTTAAATTTATATTTCTCTGTTGAAGAACTGATGTTAAAAATGGTTTTGTTTGAATAGTGGGCATTTTGGTAGCTCTTATTTAAATATATTTGTAGGATTACGTCATATAACCTGGAAATGAGTAGAATCTATCCCTATCTGTATTGAGAAAGACAATGCTAACTCCACTTTAATAATGGTAGAAAATGAGGTCTGCGAGGTAAAACAATTCACTAACATTATACATTTAGCAAGTGGCGTAGGAGGCATGGGGTTCTTTCTGCCTCACTCCATAGCTTGTGCTCCCCAGAGCATCCTACCCTTGGAACACAGAATATAACATGTAATTATGATAGGGTGACAAATCATCCAGGGAAACAAGACCTCAGAAACATTTCTTTCTAGCATAAGAGGATTATGTCCTTATTTCTACTAGTCTCCCTTTCCAAACAGTGGAAATAAGATATCAGTAAGCTTAATGAGGTAGGGGCAAGGTGTCTGGGAAAAAAGAAAATTAGTATAAGTAAAACATAATGTATTTCAAAAACTGTGTCCCAAGGAAGACTTGTTATAGGACATATTTTTTGCTGTGTACAGAAAAGTAGTGTAATGTTGTAAAATGGATGATAGAAATTTAAAATGACTTTAGTCTATTAAAGCCTCTATAGATTCTTCTAAAATTCATGCAATTCAGCATTTCTAAAATTATTTTGAAAAAGAATACTTTTCCAAGGAATACATATGAAGAGTAAAAATTAGCTTGCCATGGAAATAGCTTCCCTATTTCCTTTTGATCATTCATTTTCCTTCTTTCCTGACACACAGTGGAAACCTATGGGATAGAAATAAATTCATACACACTAGCACACATATAGAAATACACAGTATATATTGAAATAAACTTCAAAAGAAAAACCCAGATTCTTGTAAGTATTGATACAAAATACCATCCTAATGAAAAAGGGAAATTAATGGTAACAGCAATACATGCCTCAGATACTAGCTCAGAAAAGGTAAAAATGTTAAATTCATGCTATGGAAATAGTTACTTGAATGACCAACTATGTTATGCTCTTAGAAACAAAAAGGTAAAAGTACCACCCCACTCTGCTTCCTCAATCCAAAAGATACTACCACTAATTCAACCAATGTCCAAATGTCTGAACAGCAAACGCTTGGAAATTTCATAGGCTCAGGGAAGTAGGTTCTCATCCATATCTGTAGCCAGTATGCAAAGCAGGCTGTATCGGCCCCTTAGTCATATAGTTATAGGCTTACCCATTATCACTCAATTTTAAATCCAGATAGTTCACTCTTTTAGGAATCAAATGGAGTTTATTAGAAAGAACTATTACCATAACAATAGTACTACTCCCATAGTAATAAAGTAGTACATTTCAGCCATGAAAAAGGCCATAAGGACAATATAAACTTTGCAACCTCTAAATATCTTTTCTAAGAGAATGCACAGAAATGCTCACATGGATTCCTGTTTAGTAATGTCCTTTGTAGCATTATTCATTATATACACATTTACTCACAAGCACACACACATATACACATACATTTATACATGCATACAGACAACAGTACATAAAAGGGCTTAATATTAACAGAGCACATCGAATGAATACAAACATTTTTAAGGGCACAGGAATGATTAAAATATGTTGGATCAATAAAGTCAACAAGATTTAGGAACTCTGTATAAATTGTGTGCATATCCTCAGTTGTGACACTGGACTGAATAGTAGTCATATCCTTTTGATATTGTTATCACATATGATATGTTTTTCTTGCTTTTCTAAAAATTTTCACATTATTTATGATGTTGTAAGTTACGTCTGTGACATAATGCTGACTCAAAAATAGATAAGGAACTCTATAACATTATTAGAGATATAGATATAATTATGTGTATATGTCATGACATGATTACATGTTTATATATTTCTGAATATGGAATAATAATAAATAGTTTTGAATGTTGGTTTTACAAGTTTTTGTTGTTATAATTTAAAAATACATTTACTTGAAAAGTCATTCAGAGAAGTATATATTAGAATTTATGTTGGATCCAGATGTATTAGTAAGCCACAGAAGGTAAGCTGAAAATGCATATAAAATAAAAACCAATTTAATAGAGACAAGAAGAATACAAGAGGAGATGACAAATATTGAAAATATAGAACAAAGAAGTAGAACTGAATTAATAATCAGGAGTAAGTTGTTTATTGCAACCCACCCTGTTTACACCTCTTTACAAAAGGATTTGAGGTAGAAACAAAATTAAAGAAAATCTTCCAGAACTTCAAAAAGCACTGAGATTGAATTTACAATGACTTCAATAAAATTGCCAAGTAAATAGTCTTAAATTTGAAGGAAAAGTTTTTTTCTATGTCTCTAAAAGAACAAAAGCAAAAATCTTTCAAAGAAGGCAAATCATTATTGTTTCAGGCCTCTCTGCTGTGACAGTCAACATCAGAAGGTAATATAGAGGCATAACTTCAGAGTCTTACAAAAAAAAAAAAAGGTGTGATCCAAGAACTTTGCTTTACCCAAGCAAGTTGTCATTCATATGTGAAGATGAGAGATAGTTTCAGACCTGTGAACTTTCATAAAATCTACCACAGTTTTATTCTGCAGAGACTGAGAAAATAATAAGTGAAAATACTTCTGGGCATAGAGTTGATTAGTATTAAAATTGAGCAGTAACTATTTACTTTAAAAAAGTTAAGCATTTGTTACATAAAGTAGGTGTGCAACTATAAATATACAAACAATTTTAGCATTAGAAATGAAAAATGTTTCTGATCATAATTTCTGTGAGGATAGAAAAGCACCCAGAAAAACATACTTCCCACACCAAAAGGTGAAGAAAGAAAGAAAGAAAAACTATAATATGGATGCATCATATTTCTTGTGAGCTAGTTGTGATTCTAAATCCATATCTAATAAAACCAAATAATAACCTTATTAGTTGAATATTGAAGATCTAATGAAAACTCCAACAAATTAATAGTATTATTTAACACAGAAATAAAAGGATAATTCAATGTAACAATCTTAATACATTATAAGTCGAAATACTGTTATTTGTAGATAATACTGCATGCATTGGAAGGAATCAGCTAAATTCTCACTAGTTATAACAAAGGATGTCATAATGATTCCTGATGAATGAGAAACAATCCAACACTTCTGTACTTCAGCAAAGACCACTAGGAAAGTACAAGTGATAACAGACACGATCACAAAAATAAATTTACATGATGGCAAAATCTTACCTATTCCTAAAACTAGCAGCAACAAAATTCCTCTGAATAACCCCCCCCCCAATGGAGCTGTCAATAACATATTATTGGTTTCAGAAGAAGATGCAAATAAATAGAAATACGTATGATGGACCTGGTCTCCCAATTAATACTGTACAAATGCAGTAAATATGTAGGCTTAACATAATTCCAAATACTAAAAACTATAGGAGTCTAAATACTGTAAACTAATTGCTACACTCACATAGTAAACACTTATTTAAAAAAAGATTTTTAATTATTTATTCATGAGAGACACAGGCAGAGGGAGAAGCAGGCTCCATGCAGGGAGCCCAACATGGGACTCCATCCTGGGTCTCCAGGATCAGGCCCCGGACTGAAGGTGGCGCTAAACTGCTGAGCCACCAGAGCTGCCCAACACTTTCTGAATATAGTAAATACATAAATTTAGCATAATTCCGAATGAAATCAAAATATAGTTTTTAGAACTGATTGCTGATTGAAAATTACATATGGAAAAATAAATGAGTAGAACTTCAAATAATAATTATTCTGCTATTGTTGCTACCACTAACTATAAATACTACAATGCCTCTTATCTATGATTTATTGAATATTGGACCGTTTCCTTGGCAGTTTGTCTCAATCCTTGGAGGATTAAGACAGTTTTTGTCTTAATCCTCCAAAAATCTGATGAGGAAGGTATTATTATTACAATAGCCTTTTTAAAAATTATATGAGAAAGTTGATTCTTGGAACGCTTAATATGTTACCTGATATTGCAGAGGAAAATAATGGACTCAAGATTTGAATGTATGCAGGCAGACACCATAGCTGCTGCTTAGTTATTTGAAAATGAATAATAAATCCCCTCAAAAAACAACACTTGTTTAAATTTGGGCCTGACTCTAAAGCAGAAAATCAGATACATAAAACAGAATGCAGATTCAGCACCTGAAAACCTCACATAAAATTTTAAAAATGGTAAAGTGAGCTTTTCAAAAGAAAGGCAGAATTATTAATAGACAGTATTGTGGCACCATGATAGCAATTCATGGAATGGGAGAAATTTGAGACACAACTCATTCAATGATCAAAATAATTGTCAACATTAAGCATCTAAAATTATCACCCAGCAGAGTATGAGTATGAGTATGAGTAATGTAGATGTCACATGTCCTACAGATGCACTTGTTCTAGGAAACTACGGCAGCAAATACAAGTCTTAGAGACCCAATGGATAGTTGCTCCAGGCTATGAAGAGGTTCACTTTCTGCGCTATTCACTTTAGCCAATGCCCCGCATTTACCCATCTGTCCACATTGAGAATGCATGGCCAGTTCTAATGTCTGCTATGTCCAAGTACCATGAGGAGGTTTCAAGTAAAGACTCCATTCCATTGTGCAATGCTAATGATAATAATATATGGTGGGTAAAAGGGCACACAATTTCAAAGCACAGAGGTAGATGGCAAACTTGGCTCCACTCTCAACTGTTGTGGGATATTAGACTCAGTATCTGCAAAAAGAAAATAGATTGCCAAATTTACTGTGTTGTTTTAAGAATTAGAACTAATTTCTTGTAAAACACCTACATAATTCCCATAATAGCACCTAATAAATTATTTTGTAATGATTTTATCATTAATATGATGATCAAATTCATTATTAAAAAACGCACAAAAAAAGGAGAAAGTATTTTAGGTTCATTGCCACAGAATGGCATTATACAAGAGAGATGATCAGCAGGATATGAGGGGAGCAGCAAATACTGGCAAGTGATTCTAAGTATATTTTCTCTTCTTTTACAGAGTAAGCAAATGTTATTCCTGCCCAGAAATACTCTCAAACCCCTGTCCTTCAGTGATTCTGTTCCCTAAAATACTTAACCTCCACTAACTTCTTGGAGAAAGCAAGACAGTGTTAGTCTCCTTCCACGAGTCACCTCTACTGCCCTCAAGTCACCACTCTTCTCCAAATAGGTCAAAATTCTAATAAAATCCACACCATTTCATTTAAAACATGGGAAAATCTGTATACATTTATTCCCTTACAGAAAATAAAAAAGAAAAATAGAAAAAGTTTCTATGTGTTTGTACATGAATATGAAGGTAAAAAAGTGATAATTGTGATTATAAGTGACCATCAATTACATCAATGTATGAAAGTGAGACAAAGATATCAATTTTGTAAAATAGATACCATATATACAGACATACCATAAACAAAGATGAAAACAAATAGTAAGAGAGGAAAAGGAGGAGGAGAATAAGAAAGGAAACAAAAAAGAAAAGATAGGAAATGTTTATCCATAGCAAAGAAATTCAAGTTAAAGTTAAATCTTTTTTTTTTTTTTTTTGCAATCATTAAAGTAAAAAACACAATATAAGCCAGTGCTGAAGAGATATTAAAATTGAATTAAACATTCAGGGATGTTGTATATACATAATCTGTACAATGTTTTAGAAGACATATAATATAGGTAATACATAAGAAAACCCACAAAAATGATCTTGTTCTTTGACATAGAAATTTTATTTTTAAGACCTTATTTTAGAGTAATAAACTTTAATGTAACGAAAGGATAACATATTTGAAGATATTCTTTGCAGTAGTTTTATGTCAAAATTTGGATGAAAGCTAAAAATTCAACATTAGAGAATGGAGACATAATAAATTACTTTAAATTGTAATGCAACTGAATTTTGATGCAGACCTCAAAAAGTAACGATTGAAAAATGTACTTGATGCTAAAAAAAAAAAAAAAAAAGGCATACTACAGGGATGCCTAGGTGGCTCAGTCGGTGAAGTATTTGCCTTTATCTCAGGTCATGATACCAGGGTTCTGGGATGGAACCCCACATTGGGCTCCCTCCTCAAGTTGGGAGCCTGCTTCTCTCTCTCTCCCTGCCCCTTCCCCTACTTGTGTGCTCTCTCTCTCACTTTGCTTTCTCCCTCAAATAAATTAAATTAAATTAAATTAAAAATTTATTTTATAAAAAATAAAATATTTTTAATTATAAAAAATAAAAAAATACCACAAAGTGTCATTTATAGTACAATTACAGTTCTGATAAATAAGGTAAATTTGTGGAAAAAAAGTAGGCAAAACATTGTACAGTAACCTATAATTGTGTTAGATAATGGATTTTTGCCTGTCACAATTTATAAAAGAGTATTGAGTATTATTATATTTGCTTTCAAAAATTATATTTTTAAAAAATACATATTATGACATATTTTTATTTGATTATATATCAAAAAGTATTGTCCAAGAAAAGTAGTGCCTGACTTACACTCTAAATCTTTCTTTTTTCTGCCAAGAGACCAGGTAGAAAAGTTTGTTTGATTGTTTGCTTATGGTCTTACTGAGCAAATCTTCACAGTTCAGTTTAATGAGGGAACCATCTTAAGCAGGGATTTGTTTAAACTCCTAGCCTAGTATAGGCCTAAAACTTTTTCTCTTGTCCTATGTGGGCATTAAATCTCAAGTATACAGTAGTCACTGCCTTTATTCCCTCCTTCTCATCTACCCCAGAGCATCAGCTCACCCATTAATTACTCTTGCTTTCAGTTCCTTTGTTTCTGGTACTTGGGAATTCTTTTTCTATCTTGCATTCACTTATGTATTTTCAAGTTGCTAGTTATCTTCATCCAATGTTTCTATGCGCTTATAGTGAAAGGACTTGTGCATTAGTTTTGTTTGTCACTTTACTGGAACAGAAACTCTGTATAGCAAATGGAATCATGCTTCATTGTATTTGAAGATGGATTTTGTGGATTGACAGAGCTATCGAAATCAATCTAAATTAAATGCAAATTTAATGTAAAATTAAATACAAATTAAGTGTAAAGTTAAATGTCACCAAGGAAAAGAGAGTTCAAGGTTTATCTAATATTAGCTATAGTCAGAGAGCCTAGAAGACACCAGGGAGAAGCAATATTCAAAGAAATAATGGCTAACTTGCAAGATACACCATGAAGGCAAGAGAAACAAAAGCAAAAATGAACTATTGGGACTTCATCAAGGTAAGAAGCTTTTGCACAGCAAAAGATACAGTCAACAAAACTAAAAGACAACCTACAGAATGGGAGAAGATATTTGCAGATGACGTATCAGATAAAGGGCTAGTTTCCAAGATCTGTAAAGAACTTCTTAAACTCAACACCAACGAAATAAACAATCCAATCATGAAATGGGCAAAAGACATGAACAGAAATCTCACAGAGGAAGACATAGACATGGCCAACAAGCACATGAGAAAATGCTCTGCATCACTTGCCATCAGGGAAATACAAATCAAAACCACAATGAGATACCACCTCACACCAGTGAGAATGGGGAAAATTAACAAGACAGTAAACCACAAATGTTGGAGAGGATGTGGAGAAAGGGGAACCCTCTTGCACTGTTGGTGGGAATGTGAACTGGTGGAGCCACTCTGGGAAACTGTGTGGAGGTTCCTCAAAGAGTTAAAACTAGAACTGCCCTACGACCCAGCAATTGCACTGTTGGGGATTTACCCCAAAGATACAGATGCAATGAAACGCCGGGACACCTGCACCCCGATGTTTCTAGCAGCAATGTCCACAATAGCCAAACTGTGGAAGGAGCCTCGGTGTCCGTCGAAAGATGAATGGATAAAGAAGATGTGGTTTATGTATACAACGGAATATCACTCAGCCATTAGAAACGACAAATACCTACCATTTGCTTCAATGTGGATGGAACTAGAGGGTATTATGCTGAGTGAAGTAAGTCAATCGGAGAAGGACAAACATTATATGGTCTCACTCATTTGGGGAATATAAAAAATAGTGAAAGGGAATAAAGGGGAAAGGAGAAAAAATGAGTAGGAAATATCAGGGAAGGAGACAGAACATGAGAGACTCCTAACTCTGGGAAATGAACTAGGAGTGGTGGAAGGGGAGGTGGGAGGGGGGTGGGGATGACTGACTGGGTGACGGGCACACACATAAATGATGCTTCACAACCAGAGTTTATCTCAAGAATGCAAAAATGGTTCAACATTTTCCTAAGTATACATTTAATTTCTCAAAATAATAGATTAAAGAAGAAAAGTCATATGTTCTTACCAGTAAATACAGAAAACTCATTTGACAAAAGTCAATATCCTTTTATAGAATGGCTATAGAAAAGAAGTCCCTTACCCTAGTAAAAACGACCAAAAATTGATAGTAAGATCACAGTGTTGGTAACATTGAAAAGAATCCCTATTAAAGATAGAAAAATGATAAGGAGGTACACTTTCCATGCTTTTATCCAATAATGTGCTCAATTTCAAAGTAGGCAAAAGAGGCAACAATCAAAGGAAAAAACAACCCACCAATAATGTGGTTATCCACATAGAAAATTTAAATAATTCTGAACTAAATAGGAATGTTCAGCAAGTCTGTTTTCCACACAAGCAACAGAATACTGGAAAATGTTTTAAAACATAGCATTCACAAAAGGAACGAGGCTATAAGGTATAGGGTAAAAAAACTTAACAAAATAATTGGAGACATTTACAAAACATGATATAGGTACAGAAGATGTACATAAATGAAGTAAAACACTTTTCTTAGAAGGAGTCCATTAGGAGATGCCTGGGTGGCTCAGTGGTTGGGTGCCTGCCTTCGGCCCAGGGCGTGATCTGGCTCCTGGGATCAAGGTCCACATCGGGCTCCCTGCATGGAGCCTGCTTCTCTCTCTTCCTGTGTCTCTGCCTCTCTCATTAATAAATAAATAACATATTTTTTTAAAAATAAAAGGAGTCCATTAAAGATGGCCACGAATTAAACTATGGGTGTAGTGCAGTTATAAATGAAACCTCAATAGGATTTTTATGAAACATAAAGAAAATTTATATTAAAGCTCAGGGAATAGTAGACTCAAGAAAGCAATATAACAATAAGAAAGGGTTAACTCACATGTAAGTTATCAAAATCCATTATGTAGTACTATATAGCTATAGTAAATAAGATTATCATAGCAAATGGATTTCAATATCAAGTTACTTAAAACCTTCCTATTCTTGAAATGTGATACAATTTATGTAAAATATAAATGTACAAAATTATGTTTCAATACACACATATGTAATAAAAGTATGAAAGCTTGCCAGAAGATGATATATATCAACTTATCAATAGGGTGCCCTCTGGGGACATAAATAAGAGGAAAGTAATGAAGTAGAACAGCGTCTTTGTTGTAGAGTTTGCCTTGTGTATTGGATATTTAGCATCAGCCTGGATCCACCCATTAGATGACAGTTGCACCCCTCTTCCCAGTCCTGGCAATTAAAATTGTCTCCAGAAATTATCAAAAGTTCTCCAGTGGCAAAAGTGCTTCCAACTGGGAACTGCTTAGCCAACTATGTCTTTGGTATTCATTTTCAAAATGAAATGGGAGAAGGAGGGAAGAGAAGAGACGTCTTAATTAAAATAGCAAAATGTTGGGGTAGCCTGGTGGCTCAGCGGTTTAGCGCCGCCTTCAGGCCAGGGCGTGATCCGGGAGACCGGGTATGAAGTCAGGCTCCCTGCATGGACTGAGCCTGTTTTCCCTCTGCCTGTGTCTCTGCCTCTCTCTCTCTCTGTCTCTCATGAATAAATAAATAAAAATCTTAAAAAAAAAAAGCAAAATGTCAACATCTATTTAATATGGTGGGAAGGACATGAGTGTCAGTCACATAATTTTTGTATTTTTATTTATTTGATTTTTCAAAATTTTAAAGTGTCACCAGATAGTGTAGCACTTTATTTTTTAAGATTTTATATATTTATACATGAGAGACACAGAAAGAGAGAAAGAGAGAGGCAGAGACACAGGCAGAGGGAGAAGCAAGCTCCATGCAGGGAGCCTGATGTGGGACTCCATCCCAGGATTCCAGGTTAATGCCCTGGGCGGAAGGCAGGAGCTAAACCACTATGCCCCCCAGGGATCCCCATAGCACTATAGTTTAATTGTTAACAGTGGCTGTAGTTTAAAACTTTGTAATCAGACTTATATTTCAGTATTTATGTGATTTTGTCCCTGCTTCCTATTTTCTCCAAGCTACAGTTTCCAAATCTGGTAGTTACGAAAATTAAATAGCCATATCAAAGTCTTAGCACAGTGCCTAGAACATAGTGAATGCTCAAAAGAAAAGGTTTCCTGAAGTTTTAAATTAATATTATTTTGCTCCTAAAGTCATGATGGAAACATTCATGATATATGGATAAGTAAGTCATTATTACAGGCATAACTATAAATGTTTTATTTTCCCAACTGAATATTTCTGAAAATAATTTGTATGATCATTTTTGCTTTAAAATAAAAACTAGAAAATAATAATTTGATTGATAAAAAATGAACAAAAATATCCACAAAAACAAATACTGAAGAAGTCACAAGGTTAGATGGATCCAAAGAATGATCTTTATTGTCATTCCCTTTGTGTCTCATGTCAAAAATGACACACCTGAAAACCAAACTTTATATAGTTTATAAAATACCATAAAATGTAAAAATTCTTGCTACATTCCAGTAAATGCAAAACATTAAATATAAATTTTAAATTGTAAGATTCTTAAGATAACTTTAACTAGAATAGGTTAGTTAACTGCTTGTCTCAAGACTTGAGAGAGTGTTAGAATAAGTTTAAGAAAATGATGTTTGGTTTTAGCACTTCATACACAATGAACCTGTTTTCCCACACTTCTTAAGTCATCAATATTGCAACTTATTTGTTTTATAAAATCCAGAATGGAAACTTAAAATTAAATGTTTGTGCTATTAAATTTTTGTTAAGATTCACATTATAGAAAATAGGAATTTAGCTTTCAATAATTTATTTTTTAAAGATTTGTATCTATTTGAGAAAGAGAGAACACACATGAGCTTGGGGCCAGAGCAGAGGGAGACTGAGAAGCAGACTCACTGCTGAACAGGGAGCCTTATATGGGGATTGAACCCAGGACCCTGTGATCATGACCTGAGCCAAAGGCATGCATTTAACCTACTAAGCCACCCAGTCACCTCTAGCTTTCAATAATTTAGACTATGGTCCACAAACCTTTAATTTTTTTAACATAAGATGTTTGGTAAACCCAATTTTTAAGCAAGTTGGAGTACTGGGGGCTGGCAGCGATATGTGGCGTCCTACAATACTCAAAATTCATTCAAGCACTCCAAATTGACCTGCATGAAAGTTTGTCATGTGACACATATGGCCACATTGAATTCAATCATTCTTGTATACTATTGGCTTTTAAAAAAGGAAAACTTGAAAAAGCAGAACACAGAATGGTTAGCATAGACAATGGTTAGCATAGCATAGACATAGAATAATTCAGAAAAACAAAATTCAACTTAAAGCTAGAAACATTCTCTCAGAATCTCATACTGGAGAATATATATACACAGTAATTCCTATAAAGATTTGTGAGCTAATAGTTCTAGCTATTAGCAGTCTTACCTTTATCTAGAGATATCTTGATATAATTAATTCACAGTATTATACTTACAAGATATAACAATAGCATTTTCCTAATATAAAAATTGATGAATAAGACAAAGCTTGTATATTCATATACACGTGTGTATATGTGTCTGTGTGTGACATTTGTAACAAATACACTAAATCTATTCATTTTGGAAATACAATTCCAAGTGTTAATGTTTGCTTATTTTAAGTAGTAGCACCATTTCTTTCTTTCTTCTTTTTTTTTTTTTTTAGATTGATTTATTTGCTTTAGAGAGAGGGGTGTCAGGTGCCTTTGTGACACCTGCGTGGCTAAGTTGGGTAGGTGTCCAACTCTTGATTTCAGCTCAGGTCATAATCTCAGGGTCCTAAGACTGAGCCTCACATTCGGCTCTGCACTCAACAGGAACTCTGCTTGAGATTCTCTCCTTAAACTTGTGCACTCTCTCTCTCTCTCTCAAATAAATAATAAATCTTAAAAAGCCAGATACCTAAACTACTGAGCCACTCAGGTGCCCCAATGTAGCACCATTTTTTACTGACTTTTTTTTTAATGAATTCATTATTTTCCAAATCCCACCACTTGTTCCAAATGGGATTTTTTTTTAAGACAACACACAAACAAAACTAACAGTGCTCAGTTATCCTAATATTTGAAAAGTTTCAAAAGATTAGTGGAGACTAAATGTTCTTGGGACTCATGAAAACGGATCATTATAAATTCTTGTTTCTGTTATTTCTACATAATAAGGGTCAAATAACTTCTCTTAGTATCAAGAATTTAGTGTTAGAATTTCACTTAGTGTTAGAATCCTTTGGAAGAGAACGTTTTAACAATCCAAAACTTCAATCAGAATACCACCTAAATTAAAAATTACAATATATTAAACTAGCTAAAATATATAAATTAGTTATTGTGTTATATCTAAAATCTAATAAACATTATTATGTTTATATGGGAGATGGCAAGAAGCCTTTTACTTACAAATAACTATGTTGTTTAAACTATGAAGTTCTAAGTCCAATCTTGCCATTTACTGTGTGACCTTGAATATACA
Organism: Canis aureus; assembly: GCF_053574225.1. Taxonomy (NCBI): domain Eukaryota; kingdom Metazoa; phylum Chordata; class Mammalia; order Carnivora; family Canidae; genus Canis; species Canis aureus. The sequence goes on from NC_135620.1 coordinate 32,682,024, forward strand.
ATTTGAATGCCCTGACCATAGCATTCATATATGAACACTGTAGATAATAACACATATCTGTAATGCACCTAGTACTTTCCAAAGGAAGTAATCTATAAAACAAAACAAAACAAAAACATCTTTATTTAGATTCCTGCCTATAGGACACATGTTTCTTGTGCCCATTATAAAGATGAGGCAGCTGAGGAACAGATAATTAAATTACGCAAATCACATCATATTAGTGAACTAAAGTAATTAAGATTGTCTGAATTTTCTTTCCTAGCTGAAGGAAACACTAAACTTTTATTGCCCTATTTCTGGTGTTCATCTTTAATTAAATACATACCCAAATCCACTCACCAGGTTTCCATAATATCACTCATATAAACATTCACTTACCCAAATTGAGGAAAATTTCAGAAATAAACTCTATAGTCTACAGATTTGAACACTGTATTTCCCTTATGATAAGTACAATGTAACAAGAAAATTCAGCAAAGTATTCACATATATTTTTCAATGAGATTGTAAAATAAAATTCTGAAGTTAATGTTTAAATAATTTTTCATCTTTTTCAAAATATATTTTTTAACTTTTTAGAAAGAAGAAAATATAGGACAGAGTTTTCAAAAGGCTGTTCAATACTAATACTTTTTAAATATTAAATGAACTTCACAAAAGACACAATGTAATTAAATTAGAAATAAAGTTTCCTGGTGGTGATTTTGTTTACAGAATGTTTGAGTAGGCTAAAATAAAAGGTACTAATAGAACATATATCTTCTTAGAGTCCTTGAAATGCTACAAAATTATGGTACAGATTTTTCAGCCTCCAAATTACCACCCAGTTATATTATTTTCCAAACCTATATCCGGGCATTTACACAAAGAACAACTAACACTAGGGCTATTTTTCTGTAGTATGGACAACACTGACTGACTTTCAGATTTTGGTCTTTTATATAAAAATACATCCCTTTCAGGAAAGATGGAGAAAAAGGAGATGCTTTAGAAACCAAAACTGAATGTGCACTCTGAGTATGACTTCCACTGTATACCACATATTCTAAAGAATAACATGTAGATGGAATATAGTTTGAAAAGTACTGAACAAAACACCAGGAATGAAGTCACAACTCCACTAATCAAGAATAGTTTGTGGTTGGGAAAAGTATACACTATTCTTAGTAACTCTCTCAAAGCTATTCAATCTGAATGGACTATATCTGGCAGGGATGTTGAATAAAATTCATGGCCTTAATTTTTTAAATTATTATTTTCTTTTAATATTTGAGGTACTGAGTTTTCCATTCCCTAATTAGAAGGGACAAATCTGGAGGCAAAACATGATAGGAAGACAGATATGAATGACTATTATCATCCTGATATATAAGGGAACTCCGAAAAACAAAAGTCCCCATGCTAATGATTTTATGCTTTATTTTCCTGGAAGTGGCATTTAAAAACAGGAGGTAAAAATCCAACTCCACCTCCCCTCAATAAATCTGCCACATTTAGATAATGAATCATTCTAGGGCCAGCTTGATTTATCCACAGTACTGAAGTTTCAAAAGACAAGCACAAATAATAGAATTCCCTTCAGTGTGGCTTCAATGGTTTGAGGTCCCATCCATCCTCAATTAGGCAGCTGAGAATTATGAACAGAGAGTAGAAACCATCAAATCCCAGCGCTCCACTTGGTAATAAAAAGAGAATCAGGGAACCAAAGATGGCAGCTGAGTAGGAAGACCCTCTCTTCTCATTCCATGAACACTAGATAACTATTAAATCACCCTAAACACTCCAGAAATCTGCCTAAAGGCTGACACAACATACTCCACAATTAGAGAGAAAGCACATGTCAAAGAAGGTGAGAGGTAGAGGTGACATGCTTTAGGGAAGAAATGGGTTGTGACTGCTGCAGAGAGAAGAGAGCCATGCTCATGGAAAAGGTAGGGAACGAGAGAAAGAGAGAGAGAAAGAGGGAGAGAGAGAAGCACACAAGGTAATGCAAAAGGAGAAGGGTTTTTTTTCCAAATTTATTGGCTTGGAAAATGAGAGGGGCTGAATTTTCTTACAACCAATGGACATGAATGCCAGAAGTTTTAAAGGTTAGCAGGCTTAGCTGGTATAGATCCCAGAAGGTACTGTCCTGTTCCTTAAGAGAAGGCAGGGAAACAACCTAGGAGCAGATGGCATGGAAAAAGTGACCTCAAGAATGCCTAGGACACACAATGGGGAGATTATTCACTTGTCTCAGAGAGTGTCCTTGGGAGGCAACATTCATACAGACTCCTCTCAGAACAGGGGAGCTGGGCAGCACTATTCCCCTCCCACATCCCTAAACACAAACACAGAGTCAGCAGCTGAAGGCAGTGTAGGGCCAACAGTGGCTCCCCAACTTGCTTACCAAGCCTCACACCCCTGCACTGGGGTGGGATTGCCTTACTCAGTCCAGCTTGCCTCAGTCCCAGAATAACAGGTCCCTCAACCAGAAGACCAGCACAAACCCCTACATACACTATGTCTTCCAGTCAGAGAGTTTTGCATGGCCTCAGTTCTAGTGGAGTTGGTGTCAGGTCAATTTCACAAGCTTACCAGAGCACACCTAGTTGAAACTGACCACATTCAGGCCAGGGGCCCAACAATGCCCTCATCAAGGCAAGGAGAAATTCTGCAGACAACTGGTCTGATGGACAGAGCAACCAAAACGCAACAGTAGAGTGCACACACCAGAGATACTCACTGAAGCACTGAGACCTGCACACTACATGACCTCTTCTTCATAAGGCCATTACTTTCAGGAGCAGGAGACATAACTGGTTTTTCTAACACACAGAAGAAGGCAGAAATTTAGACAAAATGCCAAGGTGGAAGAATTTATCCAAATGAAAGAACAAGATAAAGCCACAGGCCGAGATCTAAATGAAACAGATGATATGCCTAGTGGAGAATTTAAAGCAACAATCAAAAGGCTACTTGCTGGGGTTGAGAAAATAATAGAAGATATTTACCACTGAGATAAAAGAGTAAAAAAGAGGCAATCAAAGATGAATAATGCAATAAAAGAGATTTAAAATAGGCTTCATGAATGAACAGGAGATTGGAAGAAGCAGAGGAATAAATGAGTGACCTAGAAGATAAAATAATGGAAAATAATGAAATTGAAGAAAAGAGAGAAATAATTATGCAATGCAAGAATAGACCTGGGTCCTCAGTGACTACATCAAACATAATATTAGTATTATAGGCATCCTGAAAGAAGAGAGAGAAAAAGGAGCAAAATAAAATTTATCTGAATAAATAATAGTTGAAAACTCCCCTAACCTGGGAAAGAAAACAGACATCCAGATTCAGGAGGCACAGAGAATTCCCATCAAAATCAATAAAAGCAAACTGACACCAAGAAATATTGTAATTAAATTGGCAAACTATAATGATAAAGACAAATTTAAAGCAGCAAAAGAAGTCAGTAAGTTACAAGGTAAAACTCATAAGGCTAGCCAGGGATTTTTCAACAGAAACTGCAAACCAGAGGAAAGTGGCATGATATATTCAAAATGTTGAATGAGAAAAATCTGCAGCCAAGAAAACTGTATCCAGCAAGGTTGTCATTCACAATATAAGTAAAGATAAGGAGTTTCCCAGACAGAAACTAAAGGAGTTCAGGACCACTAAACCAGCATTGTAAGAAATATTAAGGGGGATTCTTTGAGTGTACAGGAAAGACAAAAAGTGACAAAGACAAGAAAGGATCGGATAAAATATTCAGAAACTATGATAAAACAAGTAATAAAGTGGCAATAAACACATATATATCAATAATCTCTCTGAACGTAAATAGACTATAAGCTCTAATCAAAAGACATAGGGTGTCAGAATGGATAAGAAAAATCAAGACTTATCTATATGCTGTCTACAAGAGATTAATTTTAGACCTAAAGACACCCACAGATTGATAGTGAGGGAGTGCAGAAAAAATTTGTCGTACAAATGATGTTAAAAGAAAGTAGGAGTAGCAATACTTATAATGGACAAATTAGACATTTTGCTCTTAAATTGTTTTTATCCTTCTTTGTTGTCAGAGTAGTACTGGCCTCAGGAAATGATTTTGAATGTGTTTACCTCTATTACATCATGTGTAAGATTTTGATAAAGACTGCCATCCGTTATTTTTTTAAATGTTTGGTATAATTCACCAATAAAAGGAGAATGAATACAAATTTCATATCCCTGACAGAGTGAATCAATGTGATATTTCAAACACTGCTTTGGCAAATGTGTACCATATTAATAGATTTAATAAACAGGAAAAACCAGCAGTATTTTTTATAAACTTATGAAACAATAAGGAAGTAAAGAACACAGAATTTAGAAAAGTATAAAAAGAGATACTGGGAATACAGTCCCTCAAAGAACAGAAGAATACACTAGATAAATACAATTTCATTACTATGGGAACACATTTCAAAAATATGAACTATGAAGAAATAAGGGTAAATATAAGCAAATAGAATAAATTAGAGAGCTGTAATAATTGTAAACAAACAAACAAAAAGCCTCTTCATGATGCAGAGAAAAGTTTTGAAGACCTGTAGGCCTACTCTATTTTTTTTTAAAGATTTACTTATTTACTTTAGAGAGAGTGAGTGGGGTAAGGGGCAGAGGGAGAAGGAGAGAGAGAATCCTGAAGCAAACTCCCTGGTGAGCATGGATCTCAGTTGTAAGGAGGAGGTGCAGGCTCTATCCCAGGACCGTAAGATCAAGACCTGAGCCGAAATCAAGAGTCATATGCTCAAATGACTGAGACACTCAGGCACCTATTCTATATATAGAATATTTTAATATATTAAAATATATTTTAATTTAGTAAGACATGCTCAACAGCAAGACATCGTAATGACATCATTAAGTCATGACATTTAAGAAAGAATTTCACATATACACAAAGAAATGAAGTGTCATTTGCAAAGTAGGAAAGGAAACTATATTCAGCATTCTCTACAATTTATTTAGATGCTAAAAAATATCTTATGGGAGTTTTCATGGGAAAAAGCATACAACTTAAATTTCAGCCAATCTGTTTTGCACATTGAAGGCAAGGAAAATATTCATGATACAGCAGCTTCAGGAAGCATCATCCATTTATTCTTCCTCAAAGACATAACCTAAACAATCTGAAATGATCCACAGAAAAGGACTCACAGATATTCTTCAAGAAAACAAAAAGTTTCAGAAAATAAACTGATGGACAGTGATGGAGTAGGGAGGTGAAAATTACAGGAAGAATTCAAGAACTGAAGGACAAATGTAACGTAGTACTGATTGCTTGTGAGGATTCAAGTGAAATAGAGATCTCACAGGGAGCCAAGAGAACATCATCAGGGCACAAAAGCCCTGTGTCTGCCTGGTGTTCATGCTAGTTTTAAAAAAGTCTCTGATTTAAGGCAAATTTGGTATATTGTATGATTACTCTCCAAGCTGGTTTAAGGATAGGTGGAACACATTTTAGGAGTAATAGCTGTTCAAAATCTATATCTCCTTATAGTACTTTTTGGGCTGCTCTGCTGGGCTCTGCCATTTTTTTCCCTACAGTTCCATGACCTGAGTCATCAATATCAGACAACTCCAGGTTCAGGTCCTCAGTTTCTGGTTGCACACAGACACTCACGAGCTAGAGATCTGAAATAAGTGTCAAACATATCTGTAAAACAATCCATATGTGGGTTTGATGCTCAACCAGTTTTGGGAACTCTAATTCCCTTGCATCAGTCAGAGTTAGCTAAGATTTTTGAGAAGGCAAAAGGATGGAAGCACCCATTTTAAATTTGGCCACAAGATTGGTCATATAAGAAACTGCTGATATAAGTTATGGAATCCTCTAATTATAGAGATCTTCTAAAGAACTAGTGAAAAATACAAAAAGATATGGTAAAGTTTCCCTCCTCCACTTATTTTATTTTAGTTCTCTTACCTTCTTTACTTGGATTTAAATGTAATTCAATGAAACACACAAAATTAAAGGCTTTTTTCTCATATAAAGTCTATTAGGTTTTTGGAGAGGGAAGGAAAGAAGAGGAGAAAAAGTGATGGGAATCAACATTTAATTGCTATCCCCTGCTGTGCCAGGTAACATAAAATTCACTGTATAACTTACTTATTAAAAATAGAGATTATTACTAAAATAGACCAGAATTTGTTGGCTTTACCTGTTATCCAGATCTCTTAGCTCAATGACTGATACATGAACAAATCAAAATTTATTGAACATGAATGTATAAGTAAATGAATGAATGGATGATAAGTAAGTCATGATAGGCATGAACTGATGGTGATTACTCATAATTGTTAAATGTTACAATTCTTCATAAGTATATTATATATTAAAAATAACTGTAAATCCAGCAGACCAGGATAAAATTCCTAGAGCAGAGAGACAAAACCCAGGAAAAGTAGTGGTACAGTTGGAATGAGGATATGTAAAAAGTATAACTGCACACTTTATCCATTTTTTATCACAGAGAACAATCAGCAGATTCCACTTGTTTCTAAAATATAGCAACTGAAAATTAAGTATAGGCAATATAAACTTAATTTTTAAATTATATAGTTGACACATGTTGCATTAGTTTCAGGTGTACAAAAACAACAGCTATTATAATAACAAATGTAGGAAGACTTAATTCACCAAACAAATATATAAAGAAGCAAGGATAACAGTTGTTATTGAATAAAATAAAAAATAATGGGACACTTGGGTGGCTCAGCAGTTTAGCACCTGCCTTCGGCCCAGGGCATGATCCTGAAGTCCTGGGATCGAGTCCCACATCGGGGTCCCTGTATGGAGCCAGCTTCTCCCTCTACCTGTGTCTCTGTCTCTCTCTCTCTCTGTTTTCATGAATAAATAAATAAAATCTTAAAAAACATAAAAGCATAAAAAGTAAATAAATAAAAAATAACCTATACATTCTTTATAAAAGTCACAGGTATAAGAAAGTGAATTGAACAATTTGAAATCTAAAGGGAAGAAATTAAGTACCACACAAATACAAAGAAAGAAAGAAGATATAACCAATGTTAATGACAAATTTTAAAACTTAAATATGACAAAGATACTTTATGAAAACTGAAACTTCATCTGCCATGGACTTTTATATGAAGTCAAATAATAAACAACCATATATATTTTTTCTAAAGATTTCTTTTTATTTGAGAGAGAGCAGGAGGAGGAGCAGAGAGAATTCTGAAGCAGACTCCCCTCTGAGCACAAAGCCTGATATAGGGCTCAATCCCAGGGACTCTCAAATCATGATCTAAGCCAAAATCAACAATCAACTGCTTAACCAACTGAGCCCCGCAGTCGTTTCTTAGGGTCAAAAAACAATTGTCTTTTAAGAATGATGTAAATTCTAAGACTTTGACATTAATGTGATAGTAACTAGACTCAATAAACTGGAGAGATCAAGTATAACATTTTTTATAGGGAAGATCTGAATAATCTAGAATTAGTATGATTCATCTTTCAATCATGTATTACAACTATATATCCTTCAAATTGAAAATGCATCTTCTTTTCATCCATATGTGAATACTACCCCAAACTGTGTTATATCATACTAAGGATCCCTTGATAATTTTCCAAAGCAGAAAAAAAAATGTGTTTTGTTTATAGGGCAAGAAACTAGGAATTAAAAGGAAATACAAAAGGATCCAGTCATACATGATATCTTTCATTGCATAGATTGAAATAAACCATATATGGTTAAAAACTATGAATGTAAAAACAAAGAGATAACAACATTAAAATAAAATATTTAATGATCTTTATGATGGAAACTTTTGCATAGAGGGTATGGAAACAAGAATACAAAACAAAATATCAACAAATATCATTACATAAAAATCTAAAATATTTCTGAGGCAGAAAATTATATGATCAAATTTAAAAGTCAACTGCAGAAAGGAAGAAAGCAAAAGCTACTGAAATGTCATCAACAACAAGAACACTGCAACCTGTAACTAGTATCTCCTTCTATTCCCATTCACAGCTCTAACTATATAGAATGGAATTTGCATATGTGCAGTCATTTCCTCCTTTCTGTTCATCTTTAACCTTGAACCAACTCCAGGATCACTCACTGCCCCTTCCTCCAACAATCCTTGGAAATTCCTCTTGTTGCAGTACTAATTTTATTCCCTATCCCCATATAAACAAAATGAATGGAACAATTTTAGTTCTCTTTGTATTTCATTTTTAAATAGCATTTTACACAGCTGATTACTTTCCAACTCTCTCAAATATTTATTTACATATTTCATTGACATTATGTGTTAATTTCAACAACAGTTTGATTAAGTATTGAGTACCTGCCATTAAGCAGGCATACTTTTAGCCTGCAAGGTTATAGTAATGGTTAAAACTAAAAAGTTCTTGCTCATATGAAACTTAAATTTCCTGACAGAGACAAGCAAAATAAATAAATAAATAATAAATAAATAAATATAACTACTTCAATTAGAAAATAAGGTAACACCATAAAAATGTTAAAACAGTCTTTAGAAAAAAAATCTATTTATCCAATAGGTAACAGGATTTTATTTCAATAATGACAAACCCACAACCTCTCATACATGAAGTCTTGCTTTTTGCCACGATTTTTAAAATAAAAGTGTATGATGGCTTACATCAAATTATTATATTTGATGTTCACAATATATTCATTGTTTGTCAAATATATTCTAAAGATCCTTTGTGTTTCCAAGAGCTTTTTTTTTGATATTCAAATTATTCCATTTTTAGCACAGGTCATTCCATCTTCCTGTCATTCTTCTCTTCAACAAATGCTAACTTAACTCTGCCAAATCTTCAATTGTGAATGGCTTTAGTACGAAAAAGAAGTTTCTCCTATGTCCATATCATTAACATCACTTCACCTTATCACTTTAACAGTTCCCACATTGCCACCCTTAACTATTTCAAAATACTCATTTTTTCATGTTCTTATAATATTGTTTACACATTTCTATATATTTCAGATATTCTTACCTAATCCAACATATATGGATGTGATATATGATATGATAGATGTTAGTGCTAAGTAGGAATGTACGGTTAAGGGGACCTAACGGTTTAAGGGATCAGTCCACTAGTGTGTGTGTGTGTGTGTGTGTGTGTGTGTGTGTGTGTATGTGTGTGTGTGTTCAATCAGTCTCCTCCTCTGCAGAGCAACTTAAATAGTGAATAAGAAAAATGAATATTTGGAAACTATGGACACCCTTTAGATAAAATTATAAAAGTTGTGTGTGATGACATATATAATTTTTATTTTATATTAATGATTATTTAAATATTTGACAACCAATATGCATTAATCTACAATAAAATAGAAAAATCTTACATTTTTTCAAAAAGAAACAATCTCTGCCAGCATTCTCATGTAAGCTATTATTATATTGTGCTCGAATTATTAAATAATATTTCGGTGAGCTCCCTGCTTATATAGACACCTCTTTCCTTCCCATCTCAAGTCATTTGATAAAAAAAATCACTGGATTAATCTGCTTAAAGCATTTGATACTCCTTAGATTTTTTTTAATGGAATTCAAATCATTCTAAAGTGACCCCAATTTACTTTCCAAATTTCTCTATGATCTGATTATACAGATTATGGTTTACCTCCTGTCTTTAAATTATGTCTGACATTCTAGTTTTTGTCCATGCAAAAAACCCTGCCTAAGCCCTGTTACTTTTATGACATTTCTTCTTCATACACTTCAGGCAGACATTCTTGTACATTGTTTGATCTCCCAGGGAACTTTGTTTATGCATCATCTGTCATTTAGCATATTTTTCTTTTTAATCTGTTTTTCAGTTATTAAAACTGCACAACTTATCCTACTGTGCAAATTCTGGAAGAAGGAGATTGTAAGTAGTGTGTCATACCTAGTATTACTCACACATTTCCCCATAATAATACTCTGTGTAAAGCATACCATTAGCTTTATATTTACTGACTTTAAAAATTTTTACTGTTTTGATATCTCCACTAGATTGTAAGCTTCTTGAATGCAAGGAGCTTTACCGTCTTCACTCTTATATACCCAAAAGTTATAAGCATACTCAGCATATATTGTGTTCAATAAATAATTGATAAATGACTGCATAAAAATGAGTCATCACAAATAATTCTCAAAAGTGATATATTGACAAGATTCATGTTTGCAATGGGGCTACATCATATAATCACAATTAGCTTTAATTTTATAAAATTAATAGATCATGTCTCTTTTCATTGAGGAATGCATGTTTCTAATTACTTTGCTTTTTTTTAAGTTTTTTTTATTACTCATGAGAGACACAGAGAGAGGCAGAGACATAGGCAGAGGGAGAATCAGACTCCCCGCAGGGAGCCTGATGCAGCAGAGTCTGATACAGGACTCAATCCCAGGACCCCAGGATCACGACCTGACCAAAGGCAGATGCTCAACCACACAGGTGCCCCTTATTTTGCATTTTTATATCAATAAAGATTAAGATTTAGATCTCTGAAGACAAGAGCTATGCTGTGTTTTACAAAGTCATTTTTAATTTGTAATAGCATTTGTGAAGAATTAGGAAGTAATGGAAAGTAAAAATTTTGGGGTAAAAATCCTATGTCTTTTTTTTAAGATATATATATATATATATATATATATATATATATATATATTATTTATTTATGATAGTCACAGAGAGAGAGAGAGAGGCAGAGACATAGGCAGAGGGAGAAGCAGGCTCCATGCACCGGGAGCCCGATGTGGGATTCGATCCCGGGTCTCCAGGATCGTGCCCTGGGCCAAAGGCAGGCGCCAAACTGCTGCGCCACCCAGGGATCCCTCCTATGTCTTTTTTATTGAAAGTCTACTTGACCAACTTACGAAACCATCGATACAGCTAAAATTATGAAGAGTTAGCTGAGTAATGACATATCCACCTAGATGATCTATAAGTAGAAAATCAAAAAATTTTAGGCCCTATAAAAAAGACACTGAGGCTTACTTTCAGAGGTGAGGCAATAGTCCTGATGAAGACAGCAAAACATTCATAGAGCTTCTTTTGGTACTTTTATCAGTTGATGAGGACTGTGCTTGGCTAATACATGACCTCAATCTTCCATATCCTTATATTATTTTTTAAATTCCTCCTATCCTTATATTTGTATTTATTTTTAAATCTAAAAATGTTTTTTTCTTTTTTCCCAGAGTATAACGACTCACATATAAAAAACTTCTTGCTCCTAGACTCTCAACTCTTTATGCATATTTTTAAAGTGTGCAACATACACAAAAATACCTCTCTTACCTATAATAGTATTAATAATCACAATCTATTCATGATGTACACTGATGCAACAATTATGGTTTAAATCATTCAGCAAGTAAAAGTAGATGGTACCACATCTATTTGACATACTGTATTCAACATTAATCTGTATGTTTCTTAGCTTAGCATAAATTTGTATACCAGATGCTTTCTTGTAATTAACACATTGGGATTTGGGAGCAGTATATTTTGCTTGTAACAAACTTTCCATCAAGTCGACATCTGTGATTTATACCTCCAACTCATTTTCAATATATTTACATAATCAGTTCAATTTAAGCCCAGATTATACATTCTTCTTACATTTTTATAAGCAGTATCCCATAAAGATAGTTAAAAAGTAAATCAAGGTGAAGTTCAATTCATTCTTTTTTTCTAATCAAAACACTAATCATGAACATATAATCAAATTCTGTGATTACATGCATTTATTTTAAAAGAAAAAATATGTGCTTTTATTCTGATAAATGGTATATAAGACCATAACAGGAACACTTTATTCTAATTACTATCAACACAATCAGATAACTTATATGTGAATAGTTTAAATCTTGAATATATTTTAAGTATTTAATAGAATTTGGCCTTATACTATTCTATTGAAGCATACTGAGATACTAGTATTCTCAGTTAACCTAAAGGAAAATTGAGGTTCAAAGAGGCTACAATGATTTGATTAGGAGAGCTGAATAACCAGGATCATTCGATTTTTGTTTTTTGTTTTCCAGCTGTACTTACTGGCAGATTCCAAATCTTTTCTCCCAATTCAGCAATTTTCCACTCTAACACACTTTGAAATATTTTCAAATTATAATGCAAATATAAGACATCCTTTAATTTAAAAAAATTACAAATATATCTGATTTTTCCTGCATTTATTGTAATCAAAGCGTAATTAATGTCAGTTTCAGATAATTTACATTGAAATGTTAAAATTATTTTTATATAATTTCATTTCTAAAAATTCTCTGCTAAGTAAAATATAATATATAATGGATCACTGTAAAAATTCTAGTACACACAGTTGACATATTGTTAGTATGCATATTTGGTTATCAAATATTACTGGAAGTCATACCTGCATAATAACAAAATGTCTGCTTTTATAAAAAGAATAGGGCAGCCCCGGTGGTCCAGCGGTTTAGCACCACCTTCAGCCTGGGGTGTGATCCTGGAGACCTGGGATCAAGTCCCACATTGGGCTCCCTGCACGGAGCCTGCTTCTCCCTCTACCTGTGTCTCTGCCTCTCTCTCTCTCTGTGTCTGTCATGAATAAATAAATAAAATATTTTTAAAAATAAATAAATGAAAATAAAAATAAAAAAGAATACCAGTGCTTTTTTGTTTTGCTTCAATTCAAATAACTGATAAAATGTGAACTACATTTTTAGTGTATGAGAAATTTGTACATTAACATTGTTTTTGACTAATTCTTGTTTGCCTTTTTTTCTTAAGGAAATTAGACTACAATTATCTCTTCATAATAACCTTTTTAATGTGACTTATGATGAAATAATAAAATATTTTTAAAGATTAGAATAAGTTTCAGAAAAAAATAATTTATAATACTTTTGTAGGAAGGAAGTTTCTTTTATACTTATATCCAGTTTCTTGATGTTGTACAATCACAAAGAGGCTTAAGCAAGGGAAATAAAGAAAAGTCACAAGGACCTAGCAAGAGTGTCTTAGAATTAAAAGTGGGTACTGGGGCATGGTACCCATGAAATGTCTCTCTTCAGCAAAGCCAAGTCAAAAATCATCTAGGGTAAAATGCAAGAAAAAATCCACATCAACATTAATTTCAAAATTGTTCTTTTGCTGATGGAAGACTTTGGGCTTCCAGATACCAGGTTTATGGAAATAAGAGAATTTCTCACCTAAAAGGAATCCCCATCTACTTTTTTAGTATTCTCCTAGAGTAGCTGGGTGTGCCTGGCATTATCCTTTCTAATAGTAATGTCTGATAATTCTAACAGTTTTGACTATGAACTAGGCACTATTGTAAATGCTTGTATTTATTATCTCATTTAAGTGCAGGAAGTTATATAATTGAGGTAAAATTTCAACATGGCTAAAAATTCCTAACATTCTTAGAAATACATGTAATACCTAAATAGAAATACAAAGACTGCAAGAAATTCTGTAAGCTATAAATGTACAAGTAACTAATCAATGTCAAAAAATAATTTGATTTCTATTACAGGGTATTTAAAATGTGAAACATTTAAAATGTGAAAAATTATAACATAATGTCAGGCAGAAGCTGGGTCTATTTTTTAAAATATTTTACTTATTTATTCATGAGATACAGGGAGAGAGGCAGAGACATAGGCAGAGGGAGAAGCAGGCTCCCCCGCAAGGAGTTTGATGCAGCACTCAATCCCAGGACCCTGGGATCAACACCTGAGCCAAAGACAGACACTCAACCACTGAGCACCCTGGCGCCCCACTGGGTCTATTTAAAACTTGAATATTTAGGAGGTGCCTTGGTGTCTCAGTTAGTTAGGTGTCCACCTCTTGATTTTGGTTCAGGTCATGACCTGGAGGTTGTTGAATCGGGCCCAGTGTGGAGCTCTTCACTCAGCACTCAGCAGGTAGTCTGCTGGAGATTCTCTCCCTCTCCCCTTGCCTCTCCCCTCTGTTCTTCCTCTCTAAAATAATTAATTAAAATGTTAAACCCAGAATATTGAGTCAGGTAAATTTTTTGATTAGGAAAAATAGTTGTTTTGTTTTGTTTTGTTTTGTTTTTGATTCCATAGAGGAAGAAGACAGATTGGCTACCTGAGTTTTTACCTTATCAAGTTTTTATTTTAGTATTGTGTATACTTAGTTTTATCAATAATATGTATTTTCTAATGAAGATTTGATTACATTTATTAATATATTTAAAATTATCACATTCTTCATTTAGAGTAATGGTTCCTAGTATACAATATATATTAATGCTCTAAAATTAAGAATGCTCTAAATTAATGCTCTAATATGAGAATTCATAATTTCCACTGTTTTCTCAAAAATCAGAGTTTTAGTGATAGCTATGATACAAAAAATAAATTTTATTTAATGAATGAAATTTAGGGTATTTTATATTTGAATTCCTCTAGGAGCTATTTAAACTGTGATCAAAAACTTCCAATTAGGACAAAAATATATTTAGGTACAGAGAGATAAAATTTTCTAAATACGCAGTTCACTAGGTACAGAGAGATAAAATTTTCTAAATACGCAGTTCACTATTTACAATCTGTTGCATTTTTTTGAGACACTACCCAAAGATAGATGACCCTTGCTTTAGAGAATAAATCAGAAAAAAATGTTAACATTATTTAGAACAAATTCATTCAATCTATGTTTTAGCATTAAGAATACTTGTTACATGAAGCTTTACTAAGTTAAATATCCATATTCTTTTTTGCCACATGACATGTACCTGTATGCTAGACAATCAAGGGCCAAGCCTATCTGTTTTAACATCATACTCACAGCTTTTGATATTTTGGCTGCCATACAGAATGTGCCCAAGAAATCTTAATTTAATAAATAATGAATGAATTTAGTCACCCATTTTTTTGACAAATATAAATATATTCAAGTATATTTTTATTTGGATATTTTAGAACTCTATGATTAAAGTTGGATTACAGAATATTAATATTTTTATAGTGCTAATACTATTCATCTTATTTTTATGATGAATATAATAGTTGTATAAACTAAATTACTTTTAAACCTTTAAGCAATTTCATTTTTAAGGATAAAAATTATGTTTAGGTAGAAAGAATATGAATATGCATATACCTACATATATATATGAAATATATACTTAGGGAAGAAAAGATAGAAAGATATGTGCAAAAAATAATTCCTTCAATTATGCTATTTTCCATTTATCCTAAAATTGATATTTACTGCTTTATTAAAATATCCACATTCCTGTAACTGGCCATTAAAAAATATTAATAGTAGAAAATGTTTTAAAAACTGTGTTGTGGAAATTATTATATACCACGTACTGGGTTGCTTACCTACTCTGTTAGTTAATAACTGGACTTTTTATTATTAAGTTCACATTAAAAGATTAGCTAAAAGAAGGGTCGTGACCTCAGTTAACAGAAATATTGCTAGTACGTTGCTTGCTTCATGCATAATTTATAATCCATTTGAACCAAATGAGCTGCAGAGCAATATCACAATTAACATTCAGCTGTTCCATGGATTTGGTTTAACTCCCTTTAGGCATACTGTTTGTAATGAGTAGCAAGACATGATTTTCTTGGGTACCTAACATGACACCTCAGATTCTAATGTTTAGCTTTTAATAGAAAGGGGGCTCAATACATTAAGACAAAGTTATTACTTCCTCATAATGGTTTAGCAGGTGAACAAACTAAAACAAGACATATGAGAAAATTTTCAAATACAATTGTTAATAAGCAATATGAGACACAGTAATTATATCTTCACACAAACAAATCAGCCATTAGCCTTATAGGTCTTAATAATAATCCAAATTAGTTTAATACCAATTTGTTCTACAACATCAAAGGAAGGTTTCCCTAAACTTGGGTCAAAATAGGTCATATTGCCTTTTCTTTTAATTCAAATTCGTTTAAAATCTATAAACAGAAAGAAAAGAAAGATTACTTTTTAAGTATACCTATTTTTGAATGAACCAAAATTTTATTTTGTTTTTAAAATATTTTATTTATTTGAGACAAAGAGAATGAGAGAGAGAGCAAGAGGAGGGGAGGTGCAGAGGGAGAGGAAGAAGCAGGCTCCTGCTGAGCAGGGAGACTAATGCAGAGATGGATCCCAGGACCCTGGGATCATGACCTGAGTTGAATGCACACACTTAACCATCTGAGAGTCCCCCAGGTGCCCCGATGAACCAAAGTTTTAAATGATTTGACTATTATAGGTATTTTATAGATTGAGACACAAGGGAAAATGTGGGAAGAAAAACCAGTCTCAGACACAACTAAAATAAAATGTCCACAGTAATAACATTACAAAACAAACAAACTTCTATGAATTTTTCCCCAAACAAAAGGTTGGTCTACTACATATCTCAGTTAATATAAAAAACTATTATCAGAGAATATTCAGATCAACTCAAAGCATTTTAATGAAGCTCAACAGACTACACATTGTTATTAGCTTTACTCTTTGTTATACGAATGAAGTTTGAGGTCTTTTTTTTTTTTTTTTTTAAAGATTTTATTTATTCATTCATGACAGACACAGAGAGAAAGAGAGAGGCATAGACACAGGCAGAGGGAGAAGCAGGCTCCATGCAGGGAGCCTGACATGGGACTGGATCCCGGATCTCCGGGATCACACCCTGGGCTGAAGGCGGCGCTAAACCGCTGAGCCACCGGGGCTGCCCAAGTTTGAGGTCTTATAATGAAACTTCTCCAATTAAACTCACTAACTTATCATCACTAGGGATAACCAAAGATTGTATACTCAGCCTGTCTTCACTTATCTTTGGCTCTGCACAAAATCTTTTAAAAATCTGTTCCTACCAGGACGCTGAGTGGCTCAGTGGTTGAGCGTCTGCCTTCGGCTCAGGGTGTGATCCCAGGTTCTGGGACAGAGTCCAGCATCGGGC
This sequence comes from Canis aureus, assembly GCF_053574225.1. Taxonomy (NCBI): domain Eukaryota; kingdom Metazoa; phylum Chordata; class Mammalia; order Carnivora; family Canidae; genus Canis; species Canis aureus. The sequence continues at coordinate 32,698,979 of NC_135620.1, forward strand.
TCCCTGTGAGGAGCCTGCTTCTCCCTCTGTCTGTGTCTCTGCCTCTTTGCCCGCCCCCAGTAATAAATAAATCTTTAAAAAAATAATAAAATAAATAAAATAAATAAAAATCTGTTACTACCAAACATAGTCACCAAGTTAAGGAGATACATTTTTCATGTTTTTCTGAAATATGCCTAGATTATTATTTTTTATGAGGCTGTTGTCCAGAATGATGAATAATAGTGTTTGAAAACCATTTTTAAATACATACAACTGACCCAATTCTATATGACTGCTCTATAATTGCTAAATAGAAATGAACTTTGTTCTAAGTTCATTCATCAGCTACTGTGATTAAAGGTGCAATATAAATCCACTCATAAATTCAATTCGAAGTCTAATTTTCAAACATACTTGAAGTATTCTCATTCCTTTATTTAACATCACTCTGTTCTACTTTATTCAGCTTGTCTTTATTATCCATTACTGAAGAACATTTTTTATTATTTTCTCTTACATGGCAAAGGGTGGCCTTTAAAAAATGCCATCTAACAGGTTGTATGTATATCTTTAAAAATAAAGTGTTACTTTTAAGATTCTGCAACCTATTTTTGAGAGTAGAGCTTCCTGGGGACAAATGAATAGTCTCATCATTAGCTTTAAAATATTGTTTATGACACTCACCTTCTTTCTATCTCCTTTAAGCAAATCTGCTCTTTTTAGTACCACAATCTTTTTATCCTTCAAGACTAGAATGTTTTTCTATTTTAAATCACCAAATATATACATTTCTTATAATTGATTTCTCCCATATGAAACTATGCTTTTCATGACATATTTGTGTCGTATTTATAGTTCATACTTCCTTTCAGATACATTTTTTTCATTTGATCTGTGCAGCATTCTGAAATTATAAAACTAACTTTGTAGAATGAAATGCATTCAAAGATCACTTAGCCTCAACATTATTCACTCCTTTGAAGGTCACAGACTTCATTCAGAACCACATAAAATGTATAGTTCATTTCCCCAGGAAAAAATACATATACATATAAAAATCTATACAAATTTATAATTCCAGTGGATTCATAGATAATCAGAATTCTCATATTAAGAAGGTCTGATCTATCTTGCAAGAAGTTACTATGGCCGAGTTCAAAAAGGGTGTTGCCTGTGTTCTTCTCTAGGATTTTGATGGAATCTTGTCTCACATTTAGATCTTTCATCCATTTTGAGTTTATCTTTGTGTATGGTGCAAGGGAGTGGTCTAGTTTCATTCTTCTGCATGTGGATGTCCAATTTTCCCAGCACCATTTATTGAAGAGACTGTCTTTCTTCCAATGGATAGTCTTTCCTCCTTTATCGAATATTAGTTGCCCATAAAGTTCAGGGTCCACTTCTGGATTCTCTATTCTGTTCCATTGATCTATGTGTCTGTTTTTGTGCCACTACCACACTGTCTTGATGACCACAGCTTTGTAGTACAACCTGAAATCTGGCATTGTGATGCCCCCAGATATGGTTTTCTTTTTTAAAATTCCCCTGGCTATTCGGGGTCTTTTCTGATTCCACACAAATCTTAAAATAATTTGTTCTAACTCTCTGAAGAAAGTCCATGGTATTTTGATAGGGATTGCATTAAACGTGTATATTGCCCTGGGTAACATTGACATTTTCACAATATTAATTCTGCCAATCCATGAGCATGGAATATTTTTCCATCTCTTTGTGTCTTCCTCAATTTCTTTCAGAAGTGTTCTATAGTTTTTAGGGTATAGATCCTTTACATCTTTGGTTAGGTTTATTCCTAGGTATCTTATGCTTTTGGGTGCAATTATAAATGGGATTGACTCCTTAATTTCTCTTTCTTCAGTCTCATTGTTAGTGTATAGAAATGCCACTGACTTCTGGGCATTGATTTTGTATCCTGCCACGCTACCGAATTGCTGTATGAGTTCTAGCAATCTTGGGGTGGAGACTTTTGGGTTTTCTATGTAGAGTATCATGTCATCGGCGAAGAGGGAGAGTTTGACTTCTTCTTTGCCAATTTGAATGCCTTTAATGTCTTTTTGTTGTCTGATTGCTGAGGCTAGGACTTCCAGTACTATGTTGAACAGCAGTGGTGAGAGTGGACATCCCTGTCTTGTTCCTGATCTTAGGGGAAAGGCTCCCAGTGCTTCCCCACTGAGAATGATATTTGCTGTGGGCTTTTCATAGATGGCTTTTAAGGTCTGATCTATCACTTATCATCAGGGAAATACAAATCAAAGCTAAAATGAGAGATCACCTCACACCTCTCAGAATGGCTAAAATTAGTAACACAGGAAACAACAGTTGTTGGTGAGGATGTGGAGAAATAGGGAACCTTCTTGCACTGTTGGTAGGAATGCAAAATGGTGCAGCCACCCTGGAAAACAGTACAGAGGCTCCTCAAAAAGTTAAAAAAAAAAAAAACTACCTTAAATCCAGCAATTGCACTAGTTATTTATCCAAAGGATACAAAAATACTGATTTGAATGCACCCCAATATTTTTGGCAACTTTATCAATAATAGCCAAACTCTGGAAAGAATCCAAATGCCCATCAACTGAAGAATGGATAAAGAAGGTGTGGTATGTATACAGAATAAATACTACTCAGCCATTAAAAAAGGGGTAAAAGCAAAAAAAAAAAAAAAGGGGGTAAAAGCTTGCCATTTACAATGACATGGGTGGTGCTAGAGAGTATTATGCTAAGCAAAATACATTATACAAAGACAAATGCCATATGATTTCACTCATATGTGGAATTTAAGAAATAGAAATAGATGAACATACATGAAACAAAGAAAAGAGGCAAACTAGGAAACGGACTCTTAGCTAAAGAGACAAAAACTGAGGGTTGCTGCAGGGGAGGTAGGTGAGAGGATGGAATAAATGGGTGATGAGTATTAAGGAGGGCACTTGTGATAAGCACTGGTATCGTATGTAAATGATGAATTACTAAATTCTACACCTGAAACTAATATTACACTGTAGGTTAAATAACTGGAACTTAAATTAAATCTTGAAAGAAGAAAAATATTTTTTGGCTTGGATATCCATAGAATTGCTCTCCAGGAACAATACTTTGCTCTGTGTTGAATTTTCCTTATTAAAAAAAAAAAAAGAATTTTCCTTATTAATTGTTTTTCTGGGGAAATGATGTGCCCTTTCAATTGTAGATTATACTCTTTTTTTGTAGGTCTTTTTTTTCCTAATTTTCCTTTAATTTCTGCTTATCTATTTATGTTTTTTCAGGGTTACTATGCCTATGTTGGATCTCTTTTGTCTCTATACTTTTTTTTCTAATCTTTTAAAACTCATTTTCCTTTAACTTGACTTTTCTGTAACTCAAACTACATATTTCTAATTATATTTTCAGCAGTGGCAACTCCTTTTTCTGCTTCTAATGTCATCTACATTGTGTAATTTTTATTTTTCTCTTCTGATATTTTAAACATTTTCATTATGAAATATAAAATACAAACAAGTGAACAAAACTACTGTTAAAACAAAAAAGAAGGTCTGATCTACCTAATCACTCATACCTAGCAGAATGAGATAACCTTGTGGTTCACATTGCTTGTTAACAATCTTGAAGATTATATGAATAAAACAATATGAAGAACTTAAAAGAAAAACAAAGCTATCTTTGAGAATATATTATTTATTCTCTACCCTAATAAGATGAGATGTTAGTGCTTTCCTAATACTGATTAAGAAACAACATACGTCAGGGTATATGAACGGACTGGAAATTTAATTATTGGACATCTTTCTGGTTGGAATTACAAAAGAAATATCCTCTAATTACTTTGTTGACAAAGTCATCACAGAGGGTAAATACTAATACTGTTCAATTCTAGAAGCATATTAGAATTACCTGGGGAGTTAAAAAGCAAAAATAATGACCTTTGTCTAGAGCTCCACCTTATGAGAAATATCAATTTAATTTGTGCAACACAGGGCTTCGATATCACTGTTTCTAAAGCTCCTCAGTAGATTCTATTGTGCAGAAATAAGGACCATTACTATAGAGTTTTAGTGATAGGGGACTTGGGCTTAATTTTGATGAATAATCAGTATGCAGTTATAGAATTAATCACAACCCAGGAAAAAAAAATCACCATCTCGTTTCAGCTCAAATTACCAAGAAGAGTTATCCTCAAATAAATATTATCAAATTAGGTGAAATCTATTTTAGAATTGAAACAGATAAAAATTCATCCAATTTCAAAAAACTAAAATTAAAACTGTATAAAAGAAATTGTAACTATGTAAATAAGCAAAATATGATAGGAAATGATAAGAAATATATATTTGATAAGTGCAGATTTAAGCAGTATACATAAATAATGAAGAAATATAGAGACACCTGGGTGGCTCAGTGGTTAAGTGCCTGCCTTCAGCTCAGGGCATGATCCTGGCGTCCCCGGATCAAGTCCCACATTGGGCTCCCTACATGGGGAGCCTGCTTCTCCCTCTGCCTATGTCTCTACCTCTCTGTGTGTCTCTCATGAATAAATAAATAAAAAATCTTAAAAAAGAAATATATATAAAATTCAAGCACCACATAATTATTTGGTTATAATTAATATAGTTATTCGCAAATTTAAAGTTTTGTAGTATCTAAGTCTTCAGTACACAGAAAAGTAGCAAAAGTTAACTCAATAAGGCGTGATTTTCATCCAACTATTTGATGTTCTTCAAAGTCCCACCATCTCAATTTTTTTTTTTTGCAAAGTCAGTGAAAAACTCTAGAAGAGGCTATCTCTCAAATCTAATTATTCCACTACATATAGCGCCCCAAATAAATCTTATGCATGCACATACCACACACACACCACACAAACAAGAATATTACAACACTTGCAGGTTTTTTCTAAATTAGTACTTACATGCTTTTATCATCAAAATAGCCATTCTTGAAATAATTTCATACTTAAAGAATATATATCTTACACTGCTAATTGTAGTCAACTAGTCAAGAATTCATTAATTTGTAAAAGATCCACTTGAATGTATGTTAGAGAACATAACAGAGTAATAAAATCATAGAATCTGATAGTTAGAAGGGTATTTTTAAGTAATGCAGTTAACACTTTCTGTAAGACATTCTTTCTAAAACATACATAGTATTCCTTCTTAAATGTATATAGCAGATGGTCAAAGATTCAGTATATGTATTCTCATCATTGCATTAGGCACTGCACTGGTTTTTTGGAATATTTTATTTGTTTTGCACTGAAAAACTTAATTGATGATCAGTTTTCCTTCAAAATGTTAACTTTCTTTTTAAACTATGGTAACCACAACTGTGACCAATACTTCCATTTTTGTCTGATCAATGTGTGATGATACACAGAATTAAAATAATGGCTTATTTGGTGGTTAAAAAGTGTATGTGGGGTTCACTGGGACACAGGAAGTGTCAACTGTCAAGAAGCCTTTCTTCCTAGGAAGGTTTGGAAAGTTTAATGAATTAAATGGATAAATCCAGATCACTGCATTGTGACCATTACTATTACTAACTAATTCATGGCTAGCAAAAATTTATAAAATTAAAATTAAAGATTTATAATTGTATAAATGCAATACTCAAGGTGAATGCATTTTCAAAGGATATATATATATATATTTTATTTATTTATTTGGATGTGAGCATGGAGAGGGACAGAAGGAGAGAGAAAGAGAATCTCAAGTAAACTTTGTGCTGAGCATGGAGCCCCTACCCTCAGATCATGACCTGACTGGAAATCAAGAGTCAGATGCTTAACCAACTGAGCCACCCTGGCACCCCCTAAAGGCAATAAATATATTAATATTCTTTATCAAAAATAGTAATGAGCGCAAAAATGTAAATTCAAATTTAATTGTTTAGTTAAGATTCCTAATAGCACCCAATGATATTTGACATGTTTAGTTAGGGGAGAAAAAATAGAGATAGAAAAACAGATCTAAATCCTTTTCTAAACTTTATCATTTACTGAATAAATATTTTGAGAGGCCACTCTGTGAGGCCTCTCAAATGCTGAGGATATAACAGTAAAGAAGATAAACAAAACTATCTTACTTCCTGGAATTTACCTTTAGTAGGCCAATTAAGGAGATAAATGAACATAACATAGTAAGTAAAATAATTATAGGTGTTGAGGAGGAAAATAAAGCCAGGAAGGGAAAAATAAGTGTCAAGGTGATGAAAAGGATTGTAATTTTAGAGAAGATACACAAGGAAAGTCTCATTGAAATGGTAATTTTTAAATCTGTATCAAAAGCAAGAGATTATTGATAAAACAAAGATGATGTATAAGTTGATCTCTCTACTTTATGTATATAGTCTCAAAATGAGTCTCACTGCAAGCCAGTGTTAAGCTTAATACTCAAACTGACTCTCTAGCCTTTTTATTTAAAAAAAATCTACAGAAAATCCAGCTCTAAATAATATAAAACTTGGGCTTCTTCTATTCAGTAGGCTTCTGCATAAATTTAATTTCAGTAACAAATGAGAATAATTTTATTTGATTGCCACCTGGTACTATTGCCTTGGAAACTTTGGTCATTCAGGAATTGTTGGTATAATTACCAAAGATGAGAACTTAGAATACAGGGGCATATCAATTCAAAACAAAACTACAGCAATATCAACTTAAATGTATTTGGAATTTTGCATTGTACATAGCAACTCTTCCGAAGTCATTAATGTCAAAACCCTATGACATGGAGAGGACTGTTTCTATTATTAGTATTTTATAAGGAAAGAAATTGAGATTTATAACATTAAAACGACTTCCCCATAGGTAGAAAACTAAGTATTGGGGATCTATGTACTAAATCCTGTGTTCTTATCCCTACTCTTTTTTCCATTTTATTTTATTGCCTCCCTCATATCCTCTGTCTACCCCAAAACCAAATATTCTCTTGCTGTTATATCAGGAGCTGGACATGAGCCCTACTCTTAGTGTTAAAAAGGGTGAGAGAGAGGTGCTGCTGAGTTCCTATAAAAGCTAAATTTTAACACTGGTGTTTATGCTACAAAGATGGTGCTACAGACACGTCAAGTAATTTTGAATTGTTCAGAAACTGTCAGTCTTAATGCAAGAGCTGTCATAGCCAGAGATACTAGTATACTGTCAAAAATTGGTTTTGCCAAAGAGTAAAAAAGGCAAACCTTTAAAAGGAACAGGCATTCAAGTTTGAGCAGCAAGTAATACATCTGTTAACAGAATAAAAATGTCCTCCACCTTGGTTTATCAATGCAATTAAGATAGTTTAATTCAAATTCATTCAGCTTATGTAAGGTATTGCAAAAGTGCTATTGTAGTCAGTGGTGACTCTGTTCCAAAGAGGCAATTAGACTTCACGAGATTTAAAGTTTAGGACTCATGATATATGATATTTTTTTTCAGCTGGCACACAGATTGAAGTCTTCACGAAATAGCTGCATAAAACAAGGGATCTTGTTTGAGCTCCACTGATCATTTAAGAATGCTGACTGCCAAACTGCCAATTGTGTTCTCAAAAAATAGACATATCAGCCACTGAATCAAATAGCTGTGAAGCTCCCACCTGCCACCACTGGGTAATCAAGAAACAACCAAAAGATATACCTTCAGAAAGCAGGAATAAAGTATATTAGGAAGCATTGAGTTGCTATAAAATTTACACTTTTTTCAGGCCTCACCAGACATGCCATGACTTGAAGCAGCCATTCTCTGAAGCTGCATCTTTCTCTACAGAAGAACAGAAAGTACAGTTGCAGATTCTACCCAGTTATAGTTTCATGTTATCAAATAAATATTATTTTAACTGAGCTACATTACAAGTGGGTACCATTAAAAGACAGGTACAGAGGTAATTTATTGCTGGTAGCAACATTTGTTTCATAAACATTTCATAGAAGAATGTGAAGATTCTGGATGAATCCAGGAGAGTAGAAGGGCAAAGGAGAATGGGTACTTTAAAGCTCTGAGGTTTTTTTTTTTTTTTTTAATATTTGAGATAATTTTAGCTTTATAACAGAGTTGCAAAAATAGTACAAATAATTCTACAAACTTCCCCCAGCTTCCCCATGTACATCTTATATAATTACAGCACATTTATCAAAACTAAGAAAATAACCTTGGTACAATACTATTAATGAAAGCAGAGAACTTATTGGGATTTCACCAGGTTTTCCATGAATGTATTGCATTTTCTTGTTGTTATTGTTATAGGATCCAGTCCAGGATACTACATTGTATTAGATGCCATAGATTTCTCAGTGGCATTTATTCAATCTATCATTGTCTTTCATGACCATGACTCTATTAAGGAATACTGGTCAATAAATTTTGAGAATGTACCTTAATTTTAATGATATTTCCTCACAATTAGATTGAAGTTATTGGGAAGGAGACCGCTGAGGTAATGTTCCCTTCTCAGTGCATGACACTGTACACAATGTAGTACATTGTATGTGATGCTGGTATGGATTCTGGTAAAATTAACTTTGAAACCATGGCTAGGATTCTCCCTTGTAGAGTTACTATTTTTTCTTTTGTAATTTAGGGAAGAGAAGTTAACACTATGTAAATCTTCAGATTCCATGTGAATTTTCACCTACTTATCTTAGAACCCATGAGAGGATTTTTCCCGTAATAATTTTTAAGAGTGATTCTCTACTTTCCTCATTCATTCTACAGCTATAAACTGGAGTTCTGCAAGGAAGAGTTGTGACCTCAGTTATTTATCTATGTATTTATTTACATAATATTGGATATATTTATCTTATTTTTGGATTATAATCCAATTATGTGGTTATTTACTGATCAAGTTGTTCAAACTTTAGTCATTAATTGCTCTTTCATGTTGGTTCCTGTGTCTTTTTGATATGCATGCATAATATATATTTATGTATAAATATAAAATACATATTAATAAAGAATATATAAAAATGATATAAATACCTATTTTTCCACTTCTGTACTTTCTAGAATCACAAGGTTCTCCAGACTCATTTTGCATTTTCTCTGATCTGGCTTATATTGTATTTCCTTTGCTTTAGCCCTAGAAATAACCAGACTCCCAAGGAGCCTTGATTTTTTTTTTTTTTTTAATGAAAGATTGTATTTAGAACCCAAGGTCTGGATGCTAGGTGCACACTTCTAGTATCTGTTCTTGTATAGAGCTAGGATATAAATGCATGTATACCAACTCATGGATACATACGCATATGTATTTATTTCTCTATTTATCTGTATGTAAAATTTAAAAATATAAATCCGTTTTAATACCTCCAATGCTAATTCAGCATGACAGAGTTTGTTCTAGCCATTCCATTTTCTTATTTGTACTTTCTTTAACCCAGGGAGAGATACTAGTTCTCATTATCTGCAATATATCTATTAATTTGTTCGCTTCTAGTATACATGTAAATTAGTTTCACAATTTGCAACCTACACCCCTTTGAGAAACAAATTTATCAACTACAGTATAGTGTTTATGTACTTTTTTTTTTTAAATATTTAGCCTTGGAATTCTGAGTCAAAGACCACTTTTAAAGTTGCTTAGGTCAGCTCCTTTCTTCCCCAAACCAGTCAGTGTGGTTGTATGATTATTTTGATATAGTCAGAGTCATTTGTCACAGTCTTTCACCCATCATTCCCCCATATTCTTGATTTATTTTTTAGATGTACATATACAAATTTGACTTTCTGTGGTGTACAGTTATATGGGTTTGACAAATGAAGAGAGTTTCATACAGAATACAGTTTCCTGTTCCATACAGAAGAGTTTCACATCTACAGAATATTCTCTGTGTACACCTTTATGAACAACCTCTCCCCCCAGCTACTGGGAACTGCTGATCTGTTTTCCTTCCTTTAATTTTCCTTTTTTTAAGAGTGTCATATGAATAGAATTATGCAATTTGTATCCCTCAATATTTTTCTTTTTTCTCTTAGCAAAAATGTACTTATGATCCATCTATGTTTAGTATAAATCAATAGTCTGTCTATTTTATTATTTTGGAAAATTCTATTGTATGCATGTACCACAGATTTACTTACCTATTCCATGGTGAGAAGTATATGTGGGTTATTTACAATTTTGGGCAATTACAGAGTAAATTGCCATAAACATTCATGGACAGGTTATTTTGATAGAATATAGATTTGTACTTCTCTTAGGTAGACACCTAGGAGTGGAACTGTTGGGTCATGTGGTAGGTGTAACTTTAGATCTATAAAAAATTGCCAAACTGTCTTCCAAGTGGCTGGACAATTTTGCACTGCTACCAGCAACATATGAGAATTCTAGTAGCTCTGTGTCCTTAGCAGCATTTGCTATTGGCATTTCTTTTTCTTTGTTTGTTCTTCATTGTAGACACTCTAATAGATGTGTACTGGTATTTCATTACTGATTTGATTTACATTTATGATTAATTTTGTTGGGTATCTTTTCATATACTTGTCTCCATATATCTTTTTTGAGAGAGGTGTCTGATTAATTTTTTGCTCACTTTTGGAGGATAGTTTGCTCTCTTATTGTTGAATGTTGAAAGATCTTTATATATTCTGGAGACAAGCCCTATGTAAGAAATATAATTTGCAAATACTTTCACCCATATCATTGTTAATCTTTTCATTCCTTTAATAGTCTCTTTCACAAAGCAGAATTTTAAGTTTTAATAAGATCTACTTTAACACATTTCCTAGTATGATATGTGTTAAGTGTCCTGCTCAGATTGTTCTTTTGGTGTCAAATATAAAACTATTTGCCTAATCTAAGGTCATCCTGATTTTTCCAATGTTTTCTTCTAGAAATTAGGTCTATGATAAATTTTGAGGTAATGGTGGTATACAATGTGACGTATACATTGAAGCTTATTTTGATTTCTTGACATATTAACATCTAACTCTCCTAGAACCACTTGTTGGAAAATCTACAAAAATTTATTTATTTATTTATTTATTTATTTATTTGTTTGTTTGTTTGTTTGTTTTTGCAAAAATTTAAAGTCTGGCCTCAAGTACTCAAACCTTAGACAGCTGACCTGGGAACTCAATGAGAGTCATACTCAAGAACTCGTAGGCTTAAATTCCAGAATAAAACACAGAGTATGGGCTTTGGAGTTAGTCAAACTTAGTTATGACAATTAAAGCTTTACAATAAATTCCTAACATACAGCTTTTGAAGTGAAAATAATTTTTCATGTGATAAAGTATTTGATTTTTAGATACATGGAAAGACAGAGAGAGATGGAAGGGGAGCATATATATTTATTTTTAATTCCTGATTCCACAGAGAAGTGAACATGCTAAAATTCTTAATGCCATAGCTTTTCTTCATTATTCTATATCCCCCTGGAAAGAATGAATTGATTCTGAATTACAGTCCTTCAGCACATCATACAAATCTCTAACACTTATGAGTTTCTACTTTTGTTTTTCCACTAAGATACAAAAATTGATTGAGGACATATAATATGCAATGCCCCCTGTTAGGCAGTATGGCTACAAGAGTAAAACATTTTTGTGTTATATCACTGATATTTGGGGATGATTAACACAGCAAGAACTAGTCTTCCTGACAGAAACATGAACAGGATATCAGGATATGCCATGATGTTCTCAGACTTCTAAACACTGCAGAAACTGTGGCAATAAAGCTACTTCAAAGAGTGCACAGAGAATTAAGTATCAATAATTAGACAATCTTTATGGTCACCCAGTTTGTAAGCTCTATACATAAGTACACTACTAGATTCCATGTCAATGTTTATCTTCTAACAAAGTCAGTCTATGTTTCTGATAAATTGTGTTTGTAAAACAAATAAGTAAGGTCAGCACATGAGCTGGAAAACATATATTAATGAAATCAGTCAATAAAACTACATATATTTATTTTTATTTGTTTATGTTTGTATAAAAATAGACAATTCATTGCTCAGTTTTTCCTCCCCTTTGTTTTCTTCTTCTTCTTCTTTTTTTTTTTTTTTTTGAGTTCTTCTCTAGGAAATAAAAATCACAATTTCAAGAATTACAATTATGTTTAGAACATCGGGTTGCTAAAACATATTAGTTAGTGGTTTTTAACATTTATAATTTGTGAACATTTCATTATATATACATATATCATAACATAGTTTGGGATGCCTAGGTGGCTTAGCGTTTGAGCATCTGCCTTCAGCTCAGAGCATGATCCTGAAGTCCCAGGATCAAGTCCCACATCGAGCTCTCTGCTTGGAGCCTGCTTCTCTCTCTGCCTATGTCTCTGCCTCTCTCTCTCTCTCTCTCTCTCTGTCTCTCATGAATAAATAAAATATTTAAAGATAAAAAAATCACATAGTTTTATATATATATATTAAAAATAAGCATTTTATAAATAAAAAGGTGATTTGATTTTCTCTTAGGAAATTATTTCATATATTATTGCAATAAATTTTTGAAATATTCCACATTTTTTTTTCTGAATCATGGTTTCTGGAATTCAAAAAAAATTCAAAAATCTATTTGATTATGTTAGATATAACATATTAACATATTATGTTAGATATAGCATTTTATATTTTCTTCTGAACATTGGAGACTAGGACATTGTTAGTACATAGAAGACAATGTAGTAAAATTACTCAAAAATTTCCAAAGAGAAAGTAGAGCTTTCCAGCCTAAACATTTACCTTACAAAAGTCATTGTCTTATACCATTTTATAACCCAGCACCAAATACACAATAGAAAGTAGAATCTCAATAGATGCTTGCTGCTAATGATAATGTCTTCTCAGATACCAATTTTCAAGAATTTTGAGAGGAGAAAGAAACATGATTTCTTTATGTTTTACTTAAAATCAGCTGTTAGGGGTACCTGGATGTCTTAGTCGATTAAGTAACCAACTCTTGATTTTGGCTCAGGTTATGATCTCAAAGTCATGAGATTGAGCCCCGAGCCAGGGTCTGCACTGAGTGTGGAGCCTGCTTAAGATTCTCTCTCTCCTTCTCCCTCTGCTGCTCCCCACACCACTTGCATGCTCTAAATTGATTAGTTAAGGGAAAAAAAGCATACTAGTTAAAATCAAATGATAAAGATGCTGTGGCCCACAAAAACAACAATAAACACTATGGACTACTTGATTTTTCAATACCATAAAAAGGCAAGATATTTGGTAATATTGACTATTGCTAGCTAAAAGAACAGGGAAAAGTACAATGTAGGTGCTATGGTCTCGTGAACAATGTTTTAAAAATAACTTTATGCCTTCAGTATGAATTATTTTAGGTCCATTTCATTTTCCTACATTCTTGCTTTTATTCTTACTAATTTTCAAATCAGTAAAATAAAACCATATTCTGTACAAAATAAGTGTCAGCACAATATTAATGTTTGGTGTAACATATACAAATATATCAATATTTGTAATATATACAAATATATCAATATCAAAAGTGATAGTATGGCTATAGCTATCTATCCATGTGTTTACGTAAGACATATGTGTGATGATACTACAGTTGTTGGTGAAGGTAGAGTGTAGAGAGACAGAGGTCAGACTCTTTGTTTTCTAACTTGGAAATGTTAACACTGGCAATCTCTCCTTTCAAGAATGTATTTCTCCAATTCTAAGTGTTTATGTACTGGACTTAATATTGTATATTTAGAGATGCTATGTAGGTCAAAAAGAGTGCATAGTTTTACTTTCTGTATGGTGAAAGAGATTAACTTGTACCAAGATACAGATTTTAGAGAAAGGTTGGGAATTTATTGAGTTCTCTACTAGTAAAACACACAGGTAAAATTCCATAGCATTCCAGTTGGTGAGGTGAGAGAAATTCAGACAGGGGATTCAATAGCCTCAAATTAAAATACATTATTCTATCCTAGTTAACAAAACACTACTGCACTGAATTGAATAACTATGTACTGCTTGCTTGAAAATTTGCATTTGATATTAATAGAAAATTTAGAGTAAGAATTTTATGCTTTAAAAAAGATTGTCTTTTAGTTAACTACCAGATACACAAATCATGAATAATGGTTTACCAGGGAAGCTGAGAAGCATGACATACGCTCTTTTACAGCTCACCTGAAAAATTCGGTGAATACACTTATCATATCTATTAATTAGGTACACACAGGGACAAATTAAGCATCATGTATGACCATCAGTCCTTTGGAAACTGAATGTGAAATAAAGATGTTTCATTTCAACAAGTTAGAGTAAGACATTAGAAGTCAATTGTGTACAGCTGGGTCAAGGTTATAATTTATGTTTACATCATTCACATTCTTTTATCTATTTTCAAACTGGAGACTGGTATGATAATTCAAGATTTTTTTAAAAAAGTGTTTTATAATAATTAAATCATTTAGTTGTTACAAAATAGTAGGTGGGAAAAGAAGAGATCTTGCTAAATTTTCTTTTCTGGGTAGATTTTTTTTTAAAAATCAGAAGAAATATGAACTCTTATCTCTTATTTTCAGCTAACTCTTACCTCTTGCCTTCCAGCTTTCTGATACTACAAATCCAATAGCATATCCACATTGTCAGAAGACAGACTTGAAAGGGATTTCATATGGTGAAATCAGTTAGATAACTCTTGAGGACAAAATGGCAATGTAAAAATATCCTCTAGCAGCTTTGCCAGCATACAACAAATCTAGGTCATTCTATTCAGCTGGAAAAGTTATTAGAAGAACTCCTTTCTTATTTCCTCAGCAAGAAAAGCAACCCCACAAAATCAAATGACCTGTGAATTATCTTTTGGAGAAAATACCATGCTCTAGACATTCTGGTAAGTATCTGTGCATTATTACTAAGATTACAAAAGTCTAAAGATTCAAAACTTATTACAAAATAACAATTAAATAAAACTGTTTCAAGCATCTAGCACTTAATTAATATATGCCTAACAAAGTGCTTGGCAAAATTTTAAAAGGATAGAAGGCCAGTTCCAGCTCTTAAAGCTTAGAGGGATGAGTTTTTGCATATATTCTCATGTTTTGATCCATACGCATGTTATACATACTTATAGAAAAGTGGTGTGTGTGTGCTTATGTGCTCACAGATATAATATTTAGAAGAGAGTGAAAGCTCAGATGTGAAGGAAATGTTCAGCTGATGCAAGGCTTCAAGGAGCTAAAGAATTACTCTTCCTGACTTACTACAATGCCAGTGCCTCCTGTTGCTTCTTGATGAGCTGTGAACATTAAAGGAAGAGTGCCATTTAGGAACTCAAAGGGGTCCCAGAAGCAATTATTCTTTTTGAATCATTGTCAGGGCCAACATCTCCAAAATCTCTGAGCAGTAAAATGTGGGACTCTGAATAAAGCCATCAGCTATGTGACTCTGGACATTCACATGCATCTTCCTCAGTTGAGCTTAGATATGATAATTCTAAATTTATGCAAAGATTATGAGAGGGCCTTTCACATCGAAAGCTGAGAAAAGCTGTTTTCTTTCTTTTAACCTGGTACCACCTGATGTAATTTGCAAACACTGGAACTTTCTGGATATATAAAAATATCTAATTACTTACCTATTCCAGAATGTTTGAACTCTGTACCTGTTAAAAGGACTAGTAGGAAAAGTGACTCCAAATCCTATAAGAAGGGGTTCATTTAGTGAGAGAATCTTGTAA
Source organism: Canis aureus (assembly GCF_053574225.1). Classification (NCBI taxonomy): domain Eukaryota; kingdom Metazoa; phylum Chordata; class Mammalia; order Carnivora; family Canidae; genus Canis; species Canis aureus. The sequence goes on from NC_135620.1 coordinate 32,714,595, forward strand.
GTGTGAGGGCATAAACATGTATCCAACTGAGATATGCAACCTCAATCTGGAAAATCATATGTTTTAATTTAGGTTTATTAGCTATATTGTATATGTCCAAGACTCTTTTGGACAATTTTTAGGTTTTTCACTTCAAGAACCTTCAACTTGGGTGATTTTAAGCACAGTAAAATTGAACAAAATTTATAAATTGAAAAGTGTTAAGAACATGTAAATAAAAATATTGTCTTATAGTAAAAATATGCCAGCCTTCTTCTAAAAACAGTATTTAACAAAAGAGGATCTAAGTGTTTAACCATAAATTTTATTAATTAACCATAATTTTATTCTGTGAGGGAGCCCATAAATAAGGATAGAATATGAAATACTAGTTTAGGATCAATTTTTTTGATTAAATACCCTTCTTACAGCCAAACACCTGTTTCATGGTTGATGCATGTATAATTAATGCAGCCTAATGAACATGCTTCATCAAAATCTCTCTGAGGTTTCAAAATACAATCAGAGTTGTAGTATTACATGTTGCAACATTTAAGAAATATACAGCAGCAGCATAATAGTACATTGTATGGCATTAAAATTATGGTACTTATGTTCAAAAGACAGTATACCTGAAATTCTCCAAGGAATTACATAATAATCACTAAGATTTACCACAACACATCAATGTATACAGAGATTCATTTCATCAACACCTTTGCTGCCAGCCCAGATTCACCTTAAGGCATGTGTAGTTCCCGTTTACCTTGATATATTAGATACCAATGACAAATCAGCTGTCCCAAGTAACACTTCGAGCTCAGTCACTCTCCCACTTCAGTCTTTTCTCAGGCATGTTCTGCAATCATAATGAAGGCATTTATCCTCCTGCAAGCAAGATAGACTTTAACCCGTTAATATAAGCAAGTGAGGGACACCTGGGTGGCTCAGTGGTTGAGTGTCTGCCTTTGTCTCAGGGCATGATTCCAGGGTCCTGGGATTGAGTCCCACATTGGGTTCTCCATAGGGAGCCTGCTTCTCCCTCTCTCTGCCTGTGTCTCTGCCTCTCTCTGTGCGTCTCTCATGAATAAATAATTTTTTAAAAATTTAATAAATAAACAAGTGAAAAAAAGTATGAGAAAAATACTTTATAACCCCCAGTATTTTTCAAGTGCACTTCTCTGTACAATAAACAAATAGAATGGGGGATGAATTAAGATGGTGGGGTCATAGGGGATCCTAAGTTCATCTGGCCCCTGGAATTCAGCTAGATAGTTGTCAAATCATTCTGAATACCTGTGAAATCGATTGGAGATATGAGAAAAGAAATGCTGCAATTCAACAAATAGAAAAGCCACCACTTTGGCGCAGCGGTTTAGCGCCTGCCTTTGGCCCAGGGCGCGATCCTGGAGACCCGGGATCGAATCCCACGTCGGGCTCCCGGTGCATGGAGCCTGCTTCTCCCTCTGCCTGTGTCTCTGCCTCTCTCTCTCTCTCTCTGTGTGTGACTATCATAAATAAATAAAAAAAATTAAAAAAAAAAGAAAAAGAAAAGCCACCACTTTTTGGAAGATGGAAAGTGTGGAGGCTTGAATCCCAGCTATATACTAGTGGATTCAGCAGAGGGGAGGGAACTGGCTTAAAGAGGCTACCACAAAGTATTGTTAGCAGCAGAGTGCAAAATTAGAACTTTTAGAAATCTGCTATAGTGGGGGACATCCCTGGATTAAACGTACTCAAGTGGCAAAGCACAGCAGAACCCCAGGTGGGACAGTGTGGTCTCAGGATTGCTAGGGTCATAAGAAGAATTGGGGTATCTGAGTGTGGTAGAGTTCTCAGGCATCACAGCAGGGAAGCCAGCTGAGGACAGTGGGTCTAGACACTGGCTCCGCTCTGGGCTTCCATGAACTGTGAACTGCTCCATAGTCATGTGACTGTTCTCCTAGTAAGTGTCCAGCAAAAGGCAGAAGCCTGGTGATATCCCCACTTTCTCCCTCCCCCAGGAGGAACAGTGCTGATCCATGCCGCAGGAGCTGTAAAATTTGGAGTCTTGAAACTCAGTTGCGTGACTGAAATAAAAATGCTTAGTAGCAGGCTGGGTGAACACACAGTTCAGATAGAAACAAGGGAGATAAGAGTGACTGCTATTCTGTGGGGGGCTCACTGAAGAGTAGGGGGTGTGAACTTTCAGGTCTGATGCTAGAGAGTATGGCACTGCCATTTTCATCCAGATCATCAGTGATGAAAGCCTTCAGAGAGTAAAACAGCTCCACATAGTGGAATCTGGAGCTGCTTACAGAGTCCAGCCCTCTGGCAAGAGAGGCTCATTTCCACCAGAGTAAGGACACTTGAGAAGCAGCACAACAGGCCCCTCCCCAGAAGACCAGCAGAAGACCAGCAGGAACAACTAGATAGCACTAAGTTTACTGATCATAGAGAACTGCAAAGTTTCAGCTCTTGGGAAAAGATTATATAGCATTGTGTGTGTGTGTGTGTTTTCTTTAGTCTTTCAGTGTTATTTTTCAGCTTTCTTATTTTTTAAATTCTTTTTCTTATTTTATTATATATATATATATATATATACCCACACACATATGTTTTTCTTTCTTTCTATTTTAGGATCTAGTTTCTCCTAACAAACAGACAAAAACACACCCAGGATCTAATTTTCTGTTTTGTTCTGTTTTGTTTCTTGTTTGGTTTCTTTAAATTTTGTTTTATTTTTGTTTTTTTCTGGTCTGTCTTGTTTTTCTTTTTCTATTGTTGCTTTTATTATTGTTGTCCCTTCTCTTTCTTTCTTCTACTCTTTTCTGGACAAAGTGACAAGACTGAGAAATTCACTCCAAGAGAAAGAACAGGAGGTAGTATTCAATGCCAGGGATTTAATTAATATGGATATAAGTAAGATGTCTGAACTAGAATTTAAATGATCATAAAGACACTAGCTAGACTTGAAAAAAGCACAGATGACACCAGACAATCTCTTAGTTTAGAGATAAAAGAACTAAAATCTAGTCAGGCCAAAATTAGAAACGTTATTATTCAGATGCAACTCCAAATGGAGGCACTAAAAGTGAGGATGAATGAGGTAAAAGAGAAAGTCAGTGATATAGAAATAAAATAATGGAAAAAAAGAAAGTTGAAGAGAAAAAGACAACTACTTGGTCATGAGGAGAGACTTCAAAAACTCAGCCAATCCATAGAGTGAAATAATACCTGGGTAATAGGGGTCATAGAAGATGGAGAGAGGGACAGAAGGGCAGAAGGTTTATTTGAGCAAATTATAGCTAAGAATTTCCCTAATCTGGGGAAGGAAACAGACATTCAAGTCCAGGATGCAGAGAGAACCCCCTCAAAATCAATAAAAATAGGTCAACACTATGACATAGAATAGTGAAGCTTGCAAATATCAAAGATAAAGAGAAAATCCTCAAAGCAGTTTGAGACAAGAGGGCTTTAACACACAAGAGTAGAAACAGAAGGCTAGTAGTAGCAGGTCAGAAAGGACTGGCATCATATATTCAATGTGCTAAATGGGAAAAATATGCATCCAAGAATACCTTATACAGCAAGGCTGTCATTCAAAAATAGAAATATATATAAACTTATGCATAAGTTTATATATAAGAATAGAAATAGAGGGATCCCTGGGTGGCACAGCGGTTCGGCGCCTGCCTTTGGCCCAGGGCGCGATCCTGAAGACCCGGGATCGAATCCCACATCGGGCTCCCAGTGCATGGAGCCTGCTTCTCCCTCTGCCTGTGTCTCTGCCTCTCTCTCTCTCTGTGTGACTATCATAAATAAATAAAAATTTATTAAAACAAAGAATAGAAATAGAGATAAAGAGTTTTTGGGACAAACAAAAACTAAAGGCATTTGGGAACACTAAAACAGCCCTGCAGGAAATATTAAAGAGGTCCCTTTAAGTGAAGAGAGAGCTCAAAAGTCACAAAGACTAGAAAGGAAGAGAGACAATCTACAGAAAGAGCAACTCTACAGGTAATACAATGGCACTAACTTCATATCTTTCAGAAATTACTCTGAATGTAAATGGACTAAGTGCTCCAAATAAAGATAGAGGGTGTCATATAAGATTAAAAAAAAAAGTTTCATCGGTATGCTATCTTACAAGAGACTCATTTTGGACCCAAAGACACCTCCAGATTGAAAGTTAGGGGGTGGAGAACCATTTATAATGCTAATGGACATCAGAGGATTGCTGGAGTAGCCATCCTTATATCAGATAAACTAGATTTTAAACCAAAGACTATCATAATAGATGAATAAGGACACTATATCAGAATAAAAGGGTCTATTCGACAAGATTTGACAACTGTAAATATTCATGCCCCTAACATGAGAGTAGTAAAATATATAAACCAATTAATAAAAAATTAAAGAAACACATTGATAGTAATATAATAATAGTAGAGGACTTTAACACCCTACTCTAGGTGATGGACAGATAATCTAAGCAAAAGATCAACAAGGGAAAAAGGGCTTTGAATGATACACTGGACCAGATGGACTTCACAGATTTGAGAATATTTCATCATAAAGCAACAGAATACATATTCTCTCAAGTGCACATAGAATATTCTCTAGAATAGATCACATATTGGGTCACAAATCAGGTTTCAACTTATACAAAAGACTAACCTTATACTCTGCATACTTTCAAACCACCATACTATTAACTTTTATTTCAAGTCAAGGTAACTACATTACAGATGCCAATACATTCTGCCATTTAATTAATAAAATGTAATATGTTCTCTCAGTAGGTTACAACAAAATGCTACAGGCTGGGTGGCTTAAGCTATAGAAATTTATGTCCTTGCAGTTCTGAAGGCTGGAAGTCCAAGATCACAGTACCAGCATAATCAGTTTCTGGTAAGGACTCCTTTCCTGACTTGCAGACCACTACCTTCTCACTGTGACCTCCTTCTTTGGTGTGTACAGGTGGAGAGAAAGAGAGAAAGAAATCTTCTCCTTTCTTTTTATGTGGCTACTAATCCTATCAGATTAGGATCTCACTCCTATGACTTCATTTAACCATAAAGACCTCCTACCTATCCTATATGCAAATATAGTCACACTTGCTTTAGGGTTTCAACATAGAATTTAGCAGGGGACAACGTTCAGAGCATAGAATGCCCTGAAGCAACCAGGAACTTGGGAGCAGATGTCATACCCATACCTACCACATTTACATTTGTTTGAAAGGGCAGTACAAATGTGGAAGACCTGGAATGATGCTTGTAGTATTTTGGAACGATATCTTGTCTTCAAGACAAATACTCATATAACAACATCCAATCTAAACTGGATTCTGTTGTGAACTTTTTCTGTGAATAAAAACTATAAAGTACAAATTCTTTTTTCACTTTCTTTCAAGTATATTTCTACTGGTTTCAAATTCTATTTATTTATCTTACATATTGTTTGTATAACAAAATTATTACACACATGTCTGCCTGGGATTAATAAAAATTTATTAAAATGCCCTCATATATGGAAAGACTAATTATTCATTTATTCAGAAATATTACCGAATGCCTGCTGTGCAGCATACCCTCTTCTAGGAATCTGGCATATATTAATGAACAAAACAGGCAAGAAGTATTGCCTTTATCAAACTTAAATATAACTGTCAAATGTATTTATTTATGAAAATGATGTGGTGAACATTTTTATGCAATACTGAACAATTTTTTCAATTAATGGTAACTATCAAGTTTCATACTATGAGTATTCTTTTTCTATGCTTATTATCTCCATCTTCTGTGAAATAAGTTTAAAGTATTATTTAAAAATATTAGTCTTATCACTAAATACATTTCTAATGGTCTTATCAAAAATATGAAGAACATCACAGCTGAGGCTTAACATATAATTGCACTTAACTTGGTTCTTAAATTCAGGGAAGTTGTAGATTAGCTTCCTGGATTTGGGAGCCTGGACCCTTGGGTTTGAGACCTGGCTATACCTCTTACTACTTCTATGAACATAGATAAGTGCTTTATCAGTAAGCTTCTCTGTCCTCACCCACAAAATGACACCAATAATAAAATTTATCTTATAGCATGCAGTGAATCTAAATGCTTATAGTCTGATGTGTAGTTCAGAGTATAATAAAATCAGTTATTATTATTCAATTTAAATTTAGGAAATTGCATCTGAATACATACTACATCTATCTATCTAAACTTAAAAAATTTTAAAAAATGAATCTTTCCTAATACCATAATATATCAAATCAAAACATTTTATTAACAACCCAGATTCTCCATGAAGCCAATATCTGATTTTGTCCAAAATAATTTGAAGAAATACATTTTTTGAACAGGTGTGTGTTACTTTTGAGGGCACATGTTCTCTTTAGCATTTGAGTTCAATATATTTTGAGGAAGTCATTTATTTTTCTATTAAAATAAAAAAAACTAAATAATTTCTTAAAAAGGTATTTTTCTATGCCCTCATATCCTGTAGTGTCATTTTGAGAAATAATAATCCCAATCCAGGACAACTACTAAACAAATGATTTTCAATTAAATTCAGGATATAATATTATCTACTTTCCTTTGCTTTTTGCATTAAAAGTTTCTCCATTACTATTTTTAAATCTTACAACTGTAGATGAACTAAAAATTAGAGAGGTAAACTAGAAAGACAAACTATGATATTACAGTAAAATAAGCAAGTAAGTATAATGTATTATTGGTAGGCACATGATCAGATAGATTAGAACACTAGAATTTATATCCTAAGTTTCTTTTCTACAGGCAAATGCTTCTGTTTCCATGGTGGTAATCTTTATTTTCACTCAAAGGATATGGTGAGAAAGAAGAGGCATTATTTTTAATAGACCTCTCTTTCAAAAGAACAAAGGCAGCATATATATCGAAAACATTACTTAATTCCCCAGCATTCTATATATTTTCAAACCACATAAAATATTTAATTGCTAAAGATCCTTAATATTTCTCTTCACAAATTTTTTTAACCTTTTTTTAATTTTTTTTATTTATTTATGATAGAGAGAGAGAGAGAGAGAGAGGCAGAGACACAGGCAGAGGGAGAAGCAGGCTCCATGCACCGGGAGCCCGACGTGGGACCCGATCCCGGGTCTCCAGGATCGCGCCCTGGGCCAAAGGCAGGCGCCAAACTGCTGCGCCACCCAGGGATCCCCTCTTCACAAATTTCAAAAGAAGGCCTGTAATAATATCATTAAAAATATCTGAATAGCTTCTATGATAGCTGTTGGTTTAACCTGTGCCACATTGCAAAGAATTCCAAAGAAATTTTTCCTGGTTAGTTTTGGAATCCTAGTCTTTTTCAGAATACTTCTTTGACACTGAGCCATCTAGTTATTGCATACTAGGTACATACCACTGTCCATGTGATATTAACCCACTAATAATGTGCAGGATTTCATGTCATAACCTAAATGTCTATAACTGGTTTTTAGCTTTTTAGTAATATAGTTCTAGTTTGATGTTATTTCCTTCTTGCCTTAGGCAGACTATGGTCTCACTGAAGATACTTAAGGAAACAAACCTCATCCTAGAAATCATAACACAAAATTATGGATAAAACATTTTCCCCAAAGGTGGAGGCTGAGATTTTCAGAAGTCAGTAGAGGGGAGTCCACGAGGATTTTCCTTGTTTCAACTCCCGCGCCAGACAAAAATGCTATACTGGGGAATTCACCTACCATAGAGTCATCACCTGCTTCTCTCCTCTGCCTCTAATTTTACAATCATTCTTCTTCCATTTTACCAAAAATAAAGCCCATCTTTCAATGATCCTAAACTGAGAGCACTGGCTTAAGATTATGGTGTTCAATAAAGGAGCCTGTAACTTCATGTGGCCCTTCAGGTTTTAACTAATTAAAATTAAATAAGGTTAAAACTGTTATTCCTCTGGGTGTCTGGGTGGCTCAGTCAGTTAAGCGTCTGCCTTCAGCTCCGGTCATAATCTCAGGGTCCTGGGATCTATCCCTGCATTGGGCTCCCTGCTCAGCAGGAAGTCTGCTTCTCCCATTCCCTCTGCCTTTCCCCCTCACTCATGCTCTTTTCTATCTCTCTCAAATAAATAAATAAAATATATTTTAAAAATTCCATTTCACTTGCTCACTAGACATGTGGTTAGTGGTTACTGTACTGGCCAGTGCACATTAGAACATCCTCATTTCACAGAATGTTCCTTTGGAAAATATTCTTCTAAAATACAAGACGTGGGAGGGGAAATAAAGGGACACTAGTCTCCAGGTCAATGATAACTAAGACTTCAAAGAATAAAATATCATATTTCACTGAGATAAAGTTATGTTAGGAAGTAAAAGGAAATACATATTAAAGCAGAAAATTATGTATAGCTTGGGCACATATTTTGAAGATAAATCACTGTATCATATTGATAGAGCATGACTATATCATTGGATATATTTAAATAGAAATATAATTATTCTTTAATTAACGTTTTATAAATGTTGAAAATTACATTCATTGCCAGTACTTTTTCATCTTATGAGAATGACAGATTTCAAACTTTAAATAAGTACAAGAATGCACATAATTTAAACATTTATTTGGGAATTCTGGGGGAGGTGGGGTCAAAGGGTACAATCCAACTTTCTTCTTGGGTTTTCACACCAGAAATCTCTTATACCCAATCTCTTAATTTCTCATTATTCTTGGACTTTCCAAGCTGCCTTCACAATCCCTGACCCCTGTTCTTTAACTTGATTAACTTGATATTCTCTATATAAAAGAGTGTCTCAAATTTTAAGGCAATTTCTTCCCCTTGCTTATTTATTAGCAATGGGGATTGAGACTCCTTACAGATATAGCACTGCAATAGAGGAGGAAGTGCTTCTGGTTATATAGATCTTCAATGATAGAGTCACCAAGCAAACCCCAGAGAAGGGAAAGGCCAAAATAAGCAGGTTATATGTCTCTCAGAAAAAGTTTCATGTGCTCATTTTATTTTATTTTTTTTAGATTTTATTTATTTATTTTTTCATGAGAGACACAGAGAGAGAGGCAGAGACAAAGGCAGAGGGAGAAGCAGGCTCTCTGTGGGCAGCCTGATGTGGGACTCGACCCCAGGACCCTGGAATCAAAATCTGAGCCAAAGGCAGTTGCTCAACCACTGAGCCACCCAGGCATCCCCATGTGCTCATTTTAATTGTAGGTCAGCAACAAGTTAGGATCTTGGGTCAGGAAATCCATGCTTTAACTAGGTTCTCAGTTCCAGTATTATTTTTGTTTCTCTTAGCCTACTTCAAGAAAAGACTTGAAGTAGGCTGAAATATAATGCACAACTTGAAAATATAATGCACAACTGCAAAGCAACCTAATTTACTTAACATAGCTCTCACAAACTGTGGAATAATAAATTAGAGTAAGGATAAATGCAATTGAGAAAGGTGTTACTTAGCACTAGGCTATGGTGTAGACAGATAGAAACTAAGAATAAACAACGCAACTGATTCCAGGCTGTGCCACTTCTTCTATCTTGAAGTCAGGTAAATTTGCTCCAAAGTTAGCTCATGCTTCCTAATAAAGAGGCATGAGGATTAATGACATGATGTACTACTGATACCAAAAAGAACAAATCCTAAACAGCTGAGAGACAAGACATTAGGTAACAATAAATAGTGACATACTGGCACTATTGAAATAGACTGGCAAGTCTATTTTCAAAACACATAAACTATTGTATGAAGATGATGCCTCCATTAATAAACAGAAATTAAGTATGGGAACATAAGCTAATTCCATATGCAGTTAAGTGGGCCAGAGAAAAACATAACTGCAAAGAAAATTCATAAATGGCTTGCATATTGTCATATAATTAAACAAGCATCCGGACTAATAAATTTATAATAATTTTAAAAGATAGATGCAGTGGATATTTAAGCCATTGGAAAATGAAACAACAGGAGGTTAATTCAAGAATTTTCCCTAAAATTCAATCAAGTTTAAGGACCTATAAATATAATCAAAATAAGAAGATTCACACTGACAATTTTATTAACAACTAACTACAATGATTTGCTTTTTAAAGTTCATGTAAAATGTAGATTCATTATATCAGGGGATAGGAATTTATTTAACACAAATTACTTATGCACATGATTCATTCTGCCTGGCTCAAGATAACATTTGGATATTCAATATTTACAGCATTATGAGACAGAGAATTATGCAGTTCCTGAGTGACTTAACATTGATTATAGTTATCTTGTTTTTATTATATATCATATCTTAAATTATCCATAATAATTAGGGAAAAGATAAGGAAAACTTAAAACTAATTGTGACCCCAAATTACAGTTTATTCAACATCCTTCCCTTCAAAACATTGACCAGAATTCCTACAGGCACATGCTACAACATACACACACACTAGAGTGAAAGTCCCATGAGGACAGTGATCTGATAAAAATCCATGCAGTGAATCCTACTTTAAACACCCCACCCCTCACCCTGCTGGACAAAATGTTTCTTTCTTGCTTTTGCTCTTTCCTCATTTTAAGGCCATAGAAAGAACATGGACTGTGCAGCCAGACTTTCCGGGTCTGATTCCCAGTTTTACCATTCACCTGCTGTGTAACCATCACAAATTATTCAAGCTCTTTGGGTTCCATCTTCCCTATCAGTCAACCTGACTCCTAGAATCAACTAAGAGGATCAACTGAGATCAAACCTGTAAGTGCCTTAAACAGTACCTGACAAAATCAATGTTATATTGCTAGCTACTATTATGAATGTGGGGCTGTGTCTGTTATAGAACTTACTATGATATATTGTAACATCTGTTGCCAGCACAACAATGTCAGCATATGATAAAAAGAACAATATATATATATATATATATATATATATATATATATTTATAGGTATATATTCTCCTAAAATATATACAAAATATAAAATTTATATAATTTGTTACCTCAGAGCCTCTCTCAATGGCCAGCACATATTGACAATGCTATTTAAGCAGAAGGTTGAATCAATTACTTGGTCACCTAATTGACATGTACATAAAAATAAGTTGGCATACAATTTACCCCAATTTTAGGAACTAAATAATATTGGCATATATTTTGCTTATATAATTGTGACTTCTCCTGAAGGCAGCTGAGAACTCACAGTAACTGTCTTTAACTATTTTATAATAATTACTTGTTCTTCATAATATTTCAAAAACATCAAATGATGCTTCCATAATTAAACTTTAACACTTGTTCAAGTTTTTAATACAGATTAAATACCATTAAAAGAAATTTATATCTCTACATGTTTGTGTGATTTGGGCTAGATTTGTGTGTATGTTTGGGGAAAGGAGAGGGTGAAGCAAATGTTGGGGATTTTTTTTTTAATTAAAAACCAAAGGTGCTCCTGAAATATTCAATTGCTTATGTTTAGTTAAGCCTCTAGTTCAGTTTTTTGTTTAACTGTCCACACTTTAAAATGCACTTTTTTTCATAATAGGAACAGAAGACAACTTTTACCTTCTTGATTTCCTTTGGCTGATGTATTCCCTTTTCTCTGAACAAATTCAACCATTATAATAGCAATGAAAGTTCATTTTCTCAGTTGTCATTAATGTTGAAGAATATCTAGAAAACTAGATAACAGACTTAAAATCTACAATTAAATTCTTTTTTCTTCTGGCACTCATTTCCCAAAATCATCCTACACATCCATAAGTTACAGAATTGGTTTTATTCAAAGTCCATTATTTAAAGGTATCCCAGTAGTGGAAATAGAAGTGACTATTTCCCATTATATCTTTCATAGGGAAAATGTAAAAATTATTATTATTTATGCAAAACTAAGAAAGGTAAAAATTTAAAATCCCATTCACATGAAATGCGTGTTTGCTACAAACTCAATTTTTATGTTTCAAAAAGTAGATATTCCAGGACAAGTGTCCTTCAGAAGGTTCTAAAGCCCTTTGTAACAAATAGTACAAGGTCTTGGTTTCTAAGTATCACTGTTAACTAAAAGGAACCAATAAAAGGAAATGATTGATTCTAGGACTGGTTCAGGGGAAGCATACAATGAGCATGGAAATACCTAGCTGTGTGAAAAAGTAAAAAAAAGCTCAAGAAATGATGGGAATGTGGCAAAAAGATAAGAGCCAGATTAAAAGAATTTACACTCACCTGATTTGAAAAATTATTTATCAAAATAAATTATCCCACTAGTGGATTATAATGCACTGAAAATGCACTAAAAAGCAATTCACACACAGCAAAGGAAACAATCAACAAAACAAAAGACAATCTTCTGAATGGGTAAAGAATAGGGCAGCCCGGGTGGCTCAGCAGTTTAGCGCCACCTTCAGCCCAGGGTCTAATCCTGGAGACCTGGGATCGAGTCCCGAGTCGGGCTCCTTGCATGGAGCCTGCTTCTCCCTCTGCCTGTCTCTCTCTCTTTCTCTCTCTCTCTTTCTCATGAATAAATGAATAAAATCTTTTAAAAAAAGAGGAAAAGGATATTACTCAACCATTGAAAAAAAAAGGAGTCTTGTCATCTGCAAGGACACGGATGGAACTAGAGGGTGTTATGCTAAGGAAAATAAGTCAGTCAAAGAAAGAGAAGTACCAAAGAATTTCACTCATCTGTGGAATTTAAGAAACAAAACAAAAGAACAAAGAGGAAAAAATAAGAGAGAGAGAGAGAGATGGAGAAAGTCAAGAAACAGACTCTTAGCTAAAGGGAAAAAATATATATTAGTAGTGTTTCCTGTGGTTACCAGACTGACGGTTACCAGAGTAGGGATGGGTGTGGGTAAATAGGTCATGGGGGTTAAGTGCTTGTGATGAGCACTGGATGATGTATGGAGTTTCTGATTCACTATATTGTACTCCTGAAACTCACTGTACTCACTATTTTATAATTTTAAAATAACACTGTATATTGTCTATACCAGAATTAAAAGAGAAGAGAGAAAAGGAAGAAAAGAAAGAAAAGAGAAAAGAAAGAAAAGAAAGAAAAGAAAGAAAAAGAAAAGAAAAGAGAAAAGAAAAGAAAAGAAAAGAAAAGAAAAGAAAAGAAAAGAAGAAAAAAGAAAAGAAAAGAAAAGAAAAGAAAAGAAAAGAAAAGAAAAGAAAAGAAAAAAAGAAAACTGCCTCCTATTACCAGCTAATACTCACCAATGGATGTTAAAATCAATGGTGAAATCTTGATAGAAAATAGGATTTTTACATAGCCTTAAAGCATCTACAACAGATAATAGTTACCAGTTCTACTATTATGGAATGTGTTCCTAAAAGTTACCATGCCATACAAAATTGCAAAATAAAACCATTGGGTTTATGGGAAAATACAAAGATAAAATTAGTGACAAAAAATATAAGAACAAAAATGGTAGCATATTAAGCAGTTAAATATAGATAATATTATAGTAAATATGACATTTTACCTTGAGAAAGACTTGAAATTTTCTTCTAGTTCGTGTTGGATGAACTGCAGCTTGTAAGTGATTGTGAAGTGGTGGAAGAAAGTTTATCTGAAATTGGGTAAGAAGTTGTAACATCAAATGTGGATAGGTTTGTCCCATGCCTCACATGGCAAACTGAGGTAGTAGGCATATGTTTGAGGGGTGTGTATATGTGTATTTTGTGTATTCCTAGAGGGCTTGGTCCAATTGGGTGATATTTTCTGCGTTCACATAATGTCCTCTTCAGAACAAAATCACACAGACAAACACAGTTTTATGCTCAATTAGTTCTCTGATTTATCAATCACATAGGAACAATTTTGTGTTTTCAAAAGAAATGTTATAGCAGAACTATACTAATTGTAAAGTGGAAAATGGAATTTTACAGTGGGGAAATCTGACAAATGCTACCCTAATCAAATGATCACAGGTAACATTACTAATAATGGGACATACTGCTTTGCATGCAATTTAATTTGTTTAATAGTGGATTTAAAAATTATTCCTCATGTTTGCGCACGTTTTTAAGACCTCTGTTCAAATTCACTTTGGGATATAAAATCTCTTGTATTAAAGACTACTCTATATTTCTTTAAAAATCAAGTACCAGAAAAAGTCTCTGCTAAATAACATATTTTATTCCATCATATTATTGAGAATTATATAATACATATATTTTTCTTTTTTACTGTTTATGCGAACTCTCAGAACAAAATGTAAAGCTTCATAACTAAAAATCTCATAGGCACTGGATTTCATTTATTTACCTGCTCCTGTGGATTTATGGCTTCTTATGTAAATTTTCAGAAATCTACCCATCTATCCATATATCATTTATATATTAAGCAACTCATTATGTACTGACATGAAAAATATCTTCATACTGTGTCTATATTTGTAGATGAGAAAATCCTTTTGGGGGAGAATTCATACTCATGGAGTAGGTATATACACAAATGTTAACTGGATCTCACTTTGTTGATATAATTCCATTCTATTGAAATAGTCAATTTTGATAGGAAGGGCACTTTGTTGTGTTTTTTTTAATCAGTAATGTATTAAAGATTAAAGTATGCATAAAGTTCATATCATATACTTCTAAGTAATATTATATATATCAGAAAATGATGCACACTAACCCTTCCAGCTGCCCTGCATTCAATATATAAATATTGGGAGATTAAAAGCTTTTTCTTAGAACTTATAAATGAGTATTAATGTAACATAAAATAAAAATATTTGCATTATTATCTATGTTTTCAAAGACATATTTTAAACATAATTTCATCTGAATACTAGTTTCCTCCCTTCTCTTGAAGACACTGTTATAAGTATTTCAGATTGCATAACAAAGTAATTTCATGATTTTTCAGTAGAAAGCCTTTTTTTCACTAAAATTGTTCAATTAGAACTTGTTTGTGCTTAAATGTTTTTCTAAGTGAACATTTTATTTTATTTTTTTTAAGATTTTATTTATTTATTCATGAGAGACAGAGAGAGGCAGAGACATAGGCAGAGGGAGAAGCAGGCTCTTCGCAGGGAGCCTGATGCAGGACTCTATCCCAGGACCCTGGGATCACACCCTAAGCCAAATGCAGAGGCTCAACTGCTGAGCCACCCAGGCATCCCTCTAAGTGAACATTTTAATAATAAATATAAAATATACTTTGCTCTCATTTCTAAATACATAGTGCAATTTATTTTTATTCAAAACCAATTCTGAAAAAAAAAAAACAATTCTGTTGAAAGTTTAAAACCTCAAAATCTTCTACAACATATTTTATTGAAGTAAACCCTTACTGTTATCAAATTGTTCAAGGCTTATATCAGTTCTGTAAGATTCGGGGAAGGTAATACTCTTTCCTTATTGAGGTACATATCTTAAATTTTAATATCAGAGTTCTAAAAAGATATCAAAATCATACCTTGGAACCACCCTCTATAGAGTTCAATATTTAAAATATGGCATACTTAGACTTTTATTAGAGAAAACCCTCTATCATTTCATATTAAAATGTAATGATATTGTTTGGAAGAAAACAGATTACCTCTACTCATTATGAGCTTTCATGATTTTCATTTACATGACCAAATTTTACTGTTTGCTTGAAGTTCTTGAAGTTATGATTTTGTTTTTGAACTTGCTGATTCAGACAACATACTTAAAGACAAAAACAAGTAATTTAATATATGAGCTTTCCAGGGAGGCATTTATAGCCCACAAACCTAAATATGTGGTTGAAGTTGTCCAGAGACATTGAAATATGAATTTCAGAAGTGGAAACACAAAACCTTAACACAAAAGGACAAAAGTTATGTTTAATCAACCCTTGCAAGATAGGCAGACATGACTTATGCCGGTCAAGGTCCCTAAGGCAAATACTAATAATTGCTATGAAGAAAAAAATGGCAGATTACTTGATATTTGTTATTAATCATCTGCATTTCTTATTCAATTTTGGGAGGCAACATTTCATTTAATTAGTCCTCTCATTATAAATATTTCCCACAGTGATTCAGTTAACACAAGTTTTCTGACACTGACTGTGCAGATGGCAGAAAACTGGTATCTGGTCTCGAAGGGACTATTTGACCACTGCAGTAAAAGAGCAATAAACAAAATAACAACATTGCAGCCCACTTCAGTTTATGTAAGCAGTCAGCCTTTTATCACTGTAAAACCTTGAAATGGATGTATGAGCTTTGCTGCAATAAACAAAGAGTTGTTTACAGCTTGGGGATGGCAGGTACCAACACTGGACTGGAACTCCAGCAGCCTGAATGTCAGGAACTGACTAATGTGAAGAAACATATTGTGGCTTGTTTTATGGAGAATATGTTTTATAAACCTCAAGGGACCATTTATCACAAATTCATCCACTCTGCAGCAGATTGCTGCTTTAATGTTGAATGCTGGATTTCAGTCAGGCCCTCAAGTAAAAAATGGAGGAAAAAAATCCAAATGCTGTTTTGTTTCTGTTCGCTTGATCTTGATGATTCTCAAATTTCACCATAGGAAATCTATTTTAACCACTTACTCTCTCCCTTAAACAAACTAAATATTTTATGACTTGGGGCTAATTCATTAGAAAATTTACATCTGCTTACCGCTGTAAGCTATTTCAATGCCATTTATTTGAGTACTGGTGTGTCTGCTGCATGCCAACTTCTTTAAAAAAGAAAAAGTATCAAGGATAAACTCTGCTAATGGGAATAGAATTATGTGTCTTGTTTTCCATAAAATGGAATGATTAAACCACCATGGGAAAGATTTTTATAGCCTTGCTTTTTTTTTAAGTTATACTACAGGAATATTTATAGGGATGCCATGATGGTAATCATTAAATAAAAATAATAAACTTGATTTTCTTCATTACATATAAAATTTCAGTGTAAAACAGTAGCTCCTCTCGGTCTTCAAGACACTACAGAGCACATGTGGAAAACTGATAACTAGCATAATGTCAGCAACTCTCTGTGTTGTAGGTAAATTCAAGCATACGGTGTAATCTATCCCAAGATACCCTTTTACATTTTTATGGCCTGTACTGTCACACAGTGAGGAAGCTGACATAAGTTTCACACAGGTGTGTTTGTCTTAGCACTCAAACAGTTGGTTTTTTGGCTTCAAAAATCAAATACAAAGATTTCTGGGAATAATAACAGTATTGAGAATGTAACAGAGCTTCTCAGACAGTGTAAGAAATTCTCCTACAACAGAATCACTTGTGAGTGGCATGGTATGGTGCTAGATTGAAGTCAAGATTCCTGGGCCAAGCCCTAATCCATATAATCATAATTCCACAGGGGTGAGTCCAGGCAAATCCTTTCTATTATTGTTTTATATACACAGGGAAATTATTGAAGCACTGAGATAGGAAGACACAAAAATGTAGGTTTAACATCATCTGCTATACAGATATTGAACATTTAAAAAGTAGCAGCATTGAGAAATTCTCCTGCAAGTCACAGAACTTAATTGGTTTCTTCTATGTCCTGCCTTTTCCGCTTCCTCTTCATCCTTTCAGGGTTTCCTATGTTCTATAACTGTTGTTTCTCACTCATGGGAATGTAACTTATCTTAAATCAAAAGCTAAACTAATGTGTAACCTTTATTATTTTACTACGTATGTGCAATTTGAGAATAATTAAAAAACAAATCTTAAGAAACTTCTCTATCCTACTAGCATTTTGATCTAATTATTCAGACAGCATCTTATAAAAGTGATACAAATGGAGAAAGCTCAATCAGTGTGCTTTCTAGCTGTTTTTCTGGAGCTGTCCAGTGCTGATATAAAGAATGTACACTCCACACTGGGAAACAGTCTTTTCCTGCTCAAAGCAGAATGTGTTGCTTGCATAATACGGGCTTGCGGTACATGCCAGGGAATAGAAAACAAAAACAAAAAGACAGCTGCCTCTTTAAATGTGGAGTTAATACCTCAAAACCTCCCTTCTTCTATCTGAGGTTTGAATGTTACCATCCAAACATGCCCTATTTCATGATTCAACTAATTTTTAAAAATCTAATTAGTAAGTGGCACTGCTTTATTTTCAGCTATTAGAGTTTCACCTAAACCAGCAACTGGAATGGTAAAGCAGTAAAGTATTCCAAAAGCTTCTTTTGCTTTTGGGTATCTTAAACCATCTCATAATTGAGTTGGACATTTCTCATCCAGCCCTGGAATAGACTCTCGTGAGATGGACAGCATCAGTTCCATTTGAGAGTGAAAGCATTCTAAACAGGATAATAAGACTATTGTTACCAAATAAAGATGCATTAAAAAAAATCTATCAGATTATACTTACCATTGGGTCATGTGGTTTAAACAGCACATTTTTTAAAATATTTTTTTTAATTTATTCATTTGAGAGAGAGAAAGAAAGACATAGGCAGGGAAGGGGGCATATATGGAGGGAGAGGCAGAGGGAAGAGGGAGAAGCAGACTCCCCCTGAGCTGGGAGGCTGATGTGGGGCTCCATCCAAGGACCTGGAGATCACGACCCGAGCCCAAGGCAGATACTTAACCATGTAAGCCAAACAGGTGCCCCTAAAACAGTTTATTCTTAAGCTGACATGATATCTCTCACAACTCAGTCTTCTTAATGTCAGCTCTAATTCCAAATTTTGTTAAGGATTTTAACATCACCTGCTGTTTGTTTCCTATTTTTGTTCTTGAACTTGTTTTTCTGCTGTTAATTTGCATTGTTGTATTTATTTTTATAATATGACATCAAGTATGTAAATCATAATTGGCTGGAAAATTAATGGCTATATAAAAATATTATATATTAATCTAAACTAAAAATTGTCAAAAATGAAACTCAAATAACTTTTAGTCTCTGTTTCAATGTTCTTTTTTTCCAATTGTTATGTCTCTGGCTGTCAACACATGATCTTTCTTTTTCCTATCCATTCACCTTTTATGTTGTCTTTATTTTACATCTTTCTCCTCCAACATTTATCTAGAGTATCTCTGTTTTCTCCTTCAGTGAACAAATCCTTTATTTAGCGAGTTTATATCTACATTTATAATTATAGTATCCTAAATGTATTTTAAGACCTCTTAGAAGTTTCCTTTTAACTAGATCCTACATGTCTAAACCCAACAGCATATTATGTTCTTCATTACTACTCTATAGTCTTGTGTAGAGTAGTGTGGTCACCAGAAGTGGTAGCCAGATCAGCTTCTTTGATGTTATCTGGAAATATGTTAGGAATTCATATTCTCAGGATCCAACCCAAACCTACTGAATAAGAAATTCTGAAAGTGGTACCCAGAAAGCTATATTTTAAAAAGCCTTCCAGATTAAAATTTGAGAACATTGGGATGCCTGGATGGCTTAGCAGTTGAGCGTCTGCCTTTGGCTCAGGGCGTGATCCTGGGGCCCCGGAATCAAGTCCTACATCAGGCTCCCTGCATGGAGCCTGCTTCTCTCTCTGCCTGTGTCTCTATGTCTCTCTCTGTATCTCTCATGAATAAATAAAATCTTTAAAAAATTGAGAACATGTGGTATAGAATATAAAACCATTTTCTTTGAAGTCAGACAGAACTTGTATAATTTTAAACTTCTGACTGACCAAGTCTGAATCACAGTACCCATCCTTAACCAATCACTGTGGTCAGATAAATGTAGCAACCTGATTGGCCAATCCTTAATCAAAAGCCTACTATTATGGACAGGGTAGTGAGAAAAAGCTATCTTGATCTCAAGGTTTCTTTAAGAGGGAGATGCTGAGGGACAAATATTTTCTGTTTATTTCAAGTGATACTATTCATATTATTTTACTCTCATTATTCTCTAGGAATCTGTGACCACTCACTTTCTTCAGGTTTAGATCAAAATTAGTTATTTTCAGGAAGCTTTCCTTGGTTAATCCATCCTTCTCTGAACACAATTTTACCATATTTGAAGATATAATATTTATTTTATGTAATTCCTTTGTGACTATCCCCATGCCAGTTCTATATGATTGATTTCTTGAATATATTATAAATTCTGCTGATAAAGACTATAATTTTCCCCTCTGGCCTTTCCTGCGTTTGGTGAAGTGCTCTGTACATAGCATATATTTAATAAATCAATTTCTATTATTAATCCTGTTCTTTTAGGATCTAATCTAAATCACATACAATATTTCAGATATGATTTTTCTTTAAATGCTTAACATTTTAATTATGTGTTGAGGATATGGATCTTAAAACTGAATAGTATTTACTAAGTAATAATTAATATTTTGAATCCCCATGCACACTCAGTAGACAATATTAAATAAGCTTCCACTACCTCATTTTCTCAGAAGTTTAAGTTTTTGATATAAAACTTCCAATAAAGTAATACTTAATAATTTGAATGATTTATTTATTTCCTTTCTGAAAATAGAATTATTATGTGAATTAGAGAGATACAAATTTATACAACTCTATTGGTAGCGATAAACCATTCAAAACTTTAGAATAAGATAGTCTTAAAAAGAGAAAGAAAGAAACAGCAGGTACTAATAGAGTCACTTGTGCTAAGCCCCACATCCACAAACCAAGACTTAACACCTAACCTAACTACAGTTTCAGTTTCTCCCAGAAATGTGACCTTTAACCTGTCAATCTGGAATTACCTGGTGCTACTAGTAGTGTAATATGCTGGATAGATACCCACTTTTACTCAAAGATAGGGGATCTAGCCCAAAACAATACACTTGTCCTTTGTCTTGCCTCTTTTCTGCATCTAAAAGTCTTCCATTTTATATAGTTTTTCCCAGCTCCTTCTACTTGCCAGATCGGATGCTATCCAATTTAAGATTTGTTGATTACGCCAAATAGATCTTCACATTTATCCACCTGAATTTTATTTCTTAATAATAATGATACAACAGGATGTGATCAGAATAGAAATGGCAAGAGAAATGGCAATAGAAACCCCAATTATGGCCATTCCTTTTTAGGAATGATCTTTTGATCTGTTCCTAATAACAAAGAAATATCATTTCCTATCCCCATCTTTTCAATGAAATTATGATATAAACATAGAAAAAAGAGCAAATTTTAAGTAGTAAATTTTTATAAGAGTTACTGAGACAGTAATAAGTAATGTATGCTTTCAAATGTTAAGCTACACTTTTTGTAGTTTATATGTAGAAACTACATAACTGTTTTTGAAATAACTAAGAGTTCAGAATCTGACTAAGAAATACAAGTTCAAATCTTGGCTCTTTGATTCACTGCCCTGCTGTTACTCTCTGGATCTTAATTTGTTCATCTATAAAAAGGATCTATTTCATCAGCTAACTTGGGGAATAAGATGAACTATTATTCCTAGGTTGTTTAGCACCTAGGACAGAAGTCATTTATTACCATCATTGTTCCCATCTTTTGCATTTCCCCAGCTCCACGCTGGTCATTCCCTGGGGCACCAGCTATGCCTGCAGGCAATTCTCCATGGAGTAAGGTTTTGGTGTTGGCTGTTCTCTAGATCAAAAGTGTCATTTCCTTCTACCGTAATGTAACTATTTTTTAATATTGAAAACTTACCTTCCTGAACTCCATCCTGATCTTGTATATTTCTAAAAGTGGAATGAGAAACAATCCCGTCAAGGGAAATCATCATTTGAATTTATCACTATTGCTTTCCTTTGTAATAAAGTAAATGTTCTTAACTCAAACATGAAAATAGCTTCAAATCCCACCATTCTTTTCCCTTATGCCCAGCATATGGATAAGCTGATAAGAAAGCATGGGTGCTTCTTTCTTTGGTGCCAGTCTGAAGTTAGAACTGTGCAAAAACCCTGGCCTATATGCACACAGTTCGCCTTATCTAGGTTCCACCCACTAACCACACTAAAATCCTTTGGCAGCCATCCTGCCCCTCACTCGCTCAAGCCATTTTCAGACCTGCCTTGGAGCCCGCCCTACTTTTTCCAAAAAGCCTCATTATATGAGTCATAATGGTTTTCATCACTTTTTGGAGTGTGTGTTGCATCATCAGTCTTGACATTTAACCAAATTTTGCATGAAGAGTTTATCTGGTCTCTGTGGAGTCTCTTCAACAATGGCCTTCATCATTGTATGTCAATTAAGCAACAATTACTTTTCTCCCTCTCTGGAACTCTTCTTCATGTTCACACATACTAATTCAGTGTAGTTTAGCAAACTAAGTGAAAATAACATATTTCTTAAATTATGTTCAATGTAAAGTCAGTATTTCTGGGTTATCACTCCCAAAATCTGTTAACTGCTCAATTAGTTTGAACGTACCTGCAAAAACACTGGTCATTAATCTGAATCTTGTATGGGGGCGGGGAAGGGAATGTTAAGTTATCTTTTATTATCCCTTTTCCTATGCATACTTTGATAAGTTCTAGTTTTATACTTTTTATCAATACTTCTACAAATAGATCACTGTTTCTTGATTCTTCTCATCCATTAGTAAATATTCACTTTATTTTTTTTTACCTAGATTAATAGTTTACAAAGGGTTATGACTATTTTTAAGCCTCAAAACAACTCTGGAATATTAACTTGGCCAATAGCTTCCATGGCTGGTCCTAAATTCTTTAAAAACATAATCATTTTTTTCTATTTTTTGAGGTGTTTCTTTATGGATAAATTTGAATGGCTTTGTCCTAAATATACATGCAGTGTGTTTTAACTAAATGACACCCACCTCTTTAATTTCTTTATTCTTTGGATGTAGAAAGAAAATACCAATGTTATTCAAGGAAAAAAAGAGAGAATGAGGATGAGGGGGTGCTTTTAATAATGTCCAGAGTTGATTTTTATTTATTGGCTTTTTTTTTTTTTTTTTTTTTTTTTTTTTGTCTGAGGACAGTCCTTTTGTCACAAGCCTTTGTGGGTGTAGAGGGTACTGGAGGCAAAAAACTAATGTCAAGTATAAGCAAGTCCTTACCTCCAATTGTCTCATGCTTTAAACTTACATTGAGGCAAAAGACATAGACTTAATTCAGTTGCATTATAGTAAAAAAATAAAATTCAATTCAATTAACCCCTGAATGTTAAATCTTGTAGGATGTTCCACATATGCTTGTTAAGCTGTTATATTTATCTGCTTAAAAAAAATTTTTTTTAAGTATACTACTCTCAAGGCTGAAGTTGAGAGGGCTGGATTTGTTTACAAGTAATATGAAGTGGTGTGTACTCAAACTATAACTTAATGGATGTTTTTCACATCACAAAACCACTATGCAGTTTGGCACATTTAAAATGGCTGGCAGGCTCCACTTAGCAGAGGCCAAGGAATGAAGTACCGGGGTGTTGCAGGTCAGTGCACTGGCAGAGGTGTATGGGAAAGCTTGCCTGGCTCTAGTTCCTGCAATCACTCACTCATTTCATGAGCAATAAAACTGAACTAAGTAAAAAAAGAAGCCATTAAACATTAATGTGCAGTATACATTGACCCAAGGATGGGAGAGAAAGTACTCTACATATTTTTCCTTTACTTGTATTATTCATGTCATGAAAGGAGACCTAATTATATTTTATTCCCAAAGATAATACCCTATAAGAATAGGGAATTTATTTATTCTTTAAATGATGATATGAGAAGAAAATTATAGCACCATTCTAAGCCACCAGTTTTGAAAGATTAGGTCAGCCCAAAGGTAAAATCAGTTCCTGTCATTTCCACACACAAAACATCTTATCCAATTTATGTAACTCATTTTTAAAATGTTAGCAATTTTCAGTACTGTATGGTCACGTGAGATGTTTATGTATATTATATAATTTAATCCTAAAGGATTAATATTAATAAAGGGATTAAGAGGATGTGTCAAATTCTTAAAGCAAATACATTTTTAATGAATATGACTTGATTGTTAAAGTACTAAAATCAGAAGAAATGGGTGGGAAATATCAGAAAGGGAGACAGAACATGAGAGACTCCTTACTCTGGGAAACGACCTAGGGGTGGTGGAAGGGGAGGAGGGCGGGGGGTGGGGGTGACTGGGTGGCGGGCACTGAGGGGGGCACTTGATGGGATGAGCACTGGGTGTTATTCTGTATGTTGGCAAATTGAACACCAATAAAAAATAAATTTATTGTTAAAAAAATAAATAAAGTACTAAAATCATGAATTTGTGTGGTGTTTTTTTCTGAGCCTTATCTTTTTATATATTTTCATTCAACATATAAATAATGAATTATGTCAATAAAACAATAGTTTAAAACACCATTCCTAAACTATAACTTGATATCTCAATAATTCTTCATATTTATTTGCTATCTTAATGGCTAACATTTTATATGAATAAATATTTCATTAAAGATAAAAATAATACCATATCTAATACATTAATCAGGGGATTCTATGGTCATTTCGCTTCTATAAAATATAGTCATATAAGGAGATATTTATCATAAATAGTCCATGACATATAACTTGAAGACCCTTCCAAATGGATAAAATATAAGTAGTCAAAATATACCAATAAAAATGTAAGAGAGTTTACAACTTTGACAATTTTATTTCATATTTTCCCCTGCACAGATCAAACTGAAATTATATTAGTTGACATAATTATTATGTTGTTTAGCTTTTTTTCCTAATATGTTCCAACATTTTCTCTAAACATACCAATTGAGAAATCAATAGCCAATTGCTTCTTACATGAGAAGTCTAACACTGCAGCATTTTGTAATTCCTTCTTACCTTGAAAGATTAATAAAATATGCTTTTGATATTATAAATTTGGTCAAATTCTACTTGTATTTGTAATGACAATTTTTACTTAATAAACACAGCTTCTTTGTACTAAGAATAGCCTTCTCCTGCCAATCCTGGGTAATTCTGCATCAGCTCATACTGTATTATAAAACAGCATAAATTTTTTATTAGTTCACTGAAAGGATTTGAAATATGGTCTTCTATTTACTATCCAGTCATTGCTTGGCTTTAATTGCTATGTAAGGATTTAAAGAAAAGTAACAACATAAGCCTAAAATATTAGTTAATTCAGGGTACTCTATATGAAAACTTTGTCATTCTCAACTGAGTTCTCTAATATTTCATAGAGTTATAAACAAATTTTTCCTGAATTTTTGAAACATGCTAATATCACATAATTTTACTCTTTAAATACCCGGAAATGTTGCCTTTTTACTTGAGTCAATTAAGATGATTTCAATGCACAAGCATTCTTTATTAATCATTTGTCAGAGATATAATAAGTATTAATTATTTGTTGAAAAAAATAATTATTATTTGATTTTATAACATACTTTTATAGTGAAATATTATAACATGATTATTTGTCATATTTTCATTTTTACATAGTAAAGTGAAGGAGAGAAAGTCAAAAATAAGTTTGTCTATCTTCACATTTAGGCAATGTGTCTACAGATGTACTATTGGACTCGGGAAGAATCCCTGATGACCTTCTACTCCAACCATCAAATTTTCTAGTTGATTAAAGTACTTTCCAGAGTTGAGAAATTTGGTCACAAATTTTGAGGGTGAGAAAAGACTAGAATCCTGATTTTCTTGACTCTAGACATTTGAGAATTAAAGGTAATATTTCTATAACCATGAATATGTTCCTCATCTACATGCATTATAGGAAAATAAGTTCAGGTATCTTAATAAATGATGCTTAAACACAAGATGTGCTAGATTCTTAAAAAAAGGATATCAGAATGAGTTCCAAGTTTTAGCAAAGTAAATTTCCAGGACCTGGGAAAGTCTGGTTCTGGAGTCAAGAGCTACTAATGCATTGCTGCCGAACAGTCTTGCTCTGATAGCACAAATGATGGTTGTATAACAACTACAATGTAACATCTCAACAGAAATATTTGGTAGACTTTGAACTATATCTCAGATGTATGTCCAGTCTCTAATATGTGGGAGAATCACTTTCTGGCTGGAAAGAGCCAAAATGGGGTCTAATAAGGGTAAAGGGAGGGTGTCAATCATAAAGAAAAGTTCTGTCCTGTGATTGCACGATTCAAGATCTCACCAAAATTTCCATCACATTTTTCTAACTACTTTCTCTAAGGATGTTTCATCACAGTCTTAATAACTTTAGAAAGCAATTAAGGGGTGCCTAGCTGGCTCAGTTGTTAGAGCATCCAACTCTTGATCTCAGGGTTGTGAGTTCAAGCTCCACATCAGGCATGGAGCCCACCTTAAAAAAAAAGGGAATCAAGTAAAATTACTACTTATGAGGAACTATAATTGCCTCTCTCACTTTATGATTTTTCAACATATTTATATTTTCTATGTATATAAGATAAAACTGAGATAAACATGTCTTTAGTATATCATAAGCTTATCTTTAAAATATTATTATATGTGTTGTCCCTGGAAATACAATGCTGAAGGACAAATTGTGACAGAGACAGAGTTTCACAAAATGGTCTAAAATATGTTATTCTTTTAGAAAAGATTTGTATAAGTGAGAAGACAAAAAGTATCACATAAGCAGAGCAAAAATGATATAAGATCTTACCAGTATATACTATTATAATAAAATGTCTTTTCATTTTTGCTTTTTTCTTCTATAATCTTCTATAATCTACTTAAAAAATATATTCTAAATGATGATGTGATCATTTGCTAAAGAGCAGCCAGTATGTGGTATATGTATACAATGGAATATTACTCAGCCATTATAAACAAAAAATACCTACCATTTGCTTCGACGTGGATGGAACTAGAGGGTATTATGCTGAGTGAAATAAGTCAATCGGAGAAGAACAAACATTATATGGTCTCATTCATTTGGGGAATATAAAAAATAGTGAAAGGGAATAAAGGGGAAAGGAGAAAAAATGAGTAGGAAATATCAGAGAGGGTGACAGAACATGAGACTCCTAACTCTGGGAAATGAACAAGGGGTGGTGGAAGGGGAGGTGGGCAGGGGGTGGGAGTGACTGGGTGACGGGCACTGAGAGGGGCACTTGATGGGATAAGCACTGGGTGTTATGCTATATGTTGGCAAATTGAACTCCAATAAAAAAATATATATGTGTTCCAAAAAAAAAAAAAAAGAGCAGCCAATATTAAAGTTTCTAGAATTAGAACCACTTTCCACATCTGAATACTCATCAGGTCAGATAACCATTTTAAAAGATTCATCAGTACTAAAGGTGTAGTCTGACAGCATCTGCTTTTTGAAAAGCATCATCTCTTCCTATTGACCCTAGTGCAGCTTGGATATAGGAAGTAACAGCCAACATCTGGAATTCACTGTAGGGCTTACAAGCAAAATCTATACTTTCTACATTTCAAACATAAAAAAGATACATTTTAAAAATTTTGTGCATTACTTTATAAAAGTGTATGAAACTGTTCTTCAGATATATAATCATATTTCAGGACTCATATTCTGTTCTGTATCTGCCTAGGAAATAAAACATATAATCAAACCAAATAATCTGATTTTTTTCTGGTTCAGGGAAGGGCTGCATCACTCTTTTCTTTACCTTTATAAAGTTTAAATTTGGGGCAAGTAAAAAAAAGGAGAATGCTAAGAAACTGAACTGCAGTGAGGGCATAGCTTACGGTCTTATTTTAAGTACAGACAGAATTCTGGACAATCAGGCAGAGGAAATTTTCACACCATAGTGGTTTCTACAGTGATTCCCTCCTCATTTACAGCCTGCATGTGGTACCTGCCCAGGTGCTGAATGTCAAGAAATATCTTAAGGACATCACTCAAATGCCGTGATTGATGGATGAAGTGTGGGGAGATTTCTCCCTGTGCCTGCTTATAGCCCACTATAAAGATGAAAAGTACAAAGTGTATTATTTGTTTACAGTTTTTAAGCCTTCATGGTCATGTCTTTTAGATATTTTTAGCATGATTTTGCAAAAGGCTATTTACGCTATACACACAGGCCTTAATAAAATCTGGTTTATGGCCAATTAGTTCAGCTGGTTATAGCAAAGAGCTTAGAAAACTAAAACTTATTTTAATCCTCAGTGTGTTTATTTATTTTGATATAGATACAATTTCTCTTCCCTTCAAGGGATACAACTTTTAATTGGCAAATTATACCAAAAAAAAAATAAAATAAAATGAAATACATACAGACCAAGAGGGATTTGCACAAAGTAGTGTGAATAGATCACCGAATACACCAAAATAAATGAAAAATAATTGTTCACCTTTCCCAGAAAGTCTCTCTGAACTCCAACCTGAGCAAAATTGTCTTTCATTGTTTAACAACAGAATTACTTGCATTTATTTCTTCATTTCCTCTATTATATTTAATTTATGCTTATATATGAGTTTCTCTACATTAGTGCCATCATTCCATGGGACACTAGTTGTAGCAGAAACTCTGGAAATGGATTTCCTGATCAAATTAGTTTAAAATACTATCTTATAGTCCCCTCTTAAAAATAAAAATGCATCTAAGCATATTAGAATAAGAAGTCACACAGACATAATTAATTTTAATTTTTTAAAAAAAATTAAAAAAGCATATTTTCATCAACTCTTATGTAACAACAGACACTACCACATTTGCTTTATTTTTTTTTCACATTTGCTTTATTATGCTAATAACAAATAGCTCTAAGGACCAATGTTTCTATATTGGGGGATAGTTTGGTCCATGAGTAAATGAAAACACAGACATGAAAATCAGTCCCACGTCAGGCTTCTTGCATGGAGCCTGCTTCTCCCTCTGCCTGTGTCTCTGCTTCTCTCTCTCCCTCTCTCTCTCTCTCTCTCTCTCTCTGTGTGTGTGTGTGATGAATAAATAAATAAAATCTAAATAAATAAATAAATAAATAAAGTGAATTGTAGTTTGTTGCTCATTGACCAGACCTGAGTCACATGAACATCTTTACTGCAAAGAGGTCCAAAAAATAATTTTTTTAATTGGGAACACTAATATCTCAAATAAAACTGGAATTTGTTAGTAAAAAATAAGGAAAGAAGATAGATATTGTGCAACTAATACTATTTGTAACAATTCTCTGGATCAAAATTTAGAAAGAATTACATGTATCACTGATTCAGTTATATCAAACTTTGCTTCCTTGTTTGAGTAATAAGCTAAAAAATAACTCATCCCCCTCTTACCTGACACATTTACTGCAAATGAGGAATGCACATACTTATATTTATGGTTCGTATCTCTTTCTAGTATATGTTCTAATAAGCAGTATTTTGTAACATCAAGACTTTTTTTCCCCAAAATCATTGTATTAGTTAACATTTGTGGATTTATCAACACTTGGAAAATTTAAAAATAAAGAAGAAGAAGAAGATGCAAAGTAATAGTGGAAGGAACAAAAATAGATTGTTGTTGTTGTTTACCAAGAGATGAATACTGGCAATATATTTTTTATCCCCTCATTCTATATGAGAAATAATATGCTATTTGGTTGTGATGGTGTTTTAATAGAGATGTAGTTACATGTTAGTTTTAGTAACGGATCTCTCCAAGATTATAATCAATCGTGGAATAAAGATATTTACAATCGTGATAATTCAGATTAATCTGAAGGGTTATTGAGGGAGAGGAAAGGCAGAGTTCTACTGGCAGCTGTGAATGGCAAAACATTTTATGAGCCTTCTCAGAGCACTCAGACAATGAACTTCAACATTTGCAAAGCTTGTCAAAAGAAATTAAAATTTAAATTAGAATATTTAACTATGTGTAATGCAAGGCACAAGTCTGGTATGTGAGAGAAGCTCATACATTAATTGACTGAAGTAATACGTAAAATGAAACTGAAGCACACACATAAAGTAAGGTCTCCTTTTAAATTTAAAGATTCTTTTGCTCTCTATACAGAAGTTGTTGCTGTTTCTCCTCCTAAGAATAAGGAGACCTTGGTTATAAATCATACACAGAAGTAGATACTCTCTGCTACACAGCTATCAAATGGAGGAATGTACATTTTCTACTTCATCTATCAGGCCTACTGATGTATTTTCATCTATGGTATCAATCACTATAGGAGCTTAAGTACTTGAAAATGGGAACCCATGGGGCTCAGCTACCACCAATGAGGGCTCAGCTGTTCTGTGAAAGCCATGAAAAGTGAAACATCTGAAAGACCTAAAAATACAGCTTAGTCTCATCATAAGCCACTGACCATGTGGTGTCCCTGGCTCCAGGCATCACACAGAGGATTTAAATAACTCGTGCAAATTCTGCAGACAAAGATAAAAGTGGTGGCACTGAGATTCTCACTAGTGATTCCCAAAATGTGAATAAAAACAGGCATCCTTTGCCACTAGATTAACTTTGAGCAACATCTGTAGGATGCTGGGAGATATGTGCACTCCAGGAGAACTGCCAGTGTCACAGACAAAAGGTTCAGCATAATTATAGAGTCTCTGCAGGGGAGAGAAGCACAATATGTCACGAGAGTAATGCAAATGATCTTTAGGACGCTGTTAACGTGCATTAAATTTTGGGTAGCAACCAACTGTGAACGCATAACCAATAAATCACACAGGAAAATAAGAGAAAAAAATTACGTGTCTGTTCTGAACATTGCCCACAAATATCTTCGCATGTGACACAATTATGGCAAATTTAAATGTCATGATCTTTGTTCAATTTAGAAAGATAAAAAATATTCTTAGTTAAATCAATGTATAGCTATTTGGTCTTATCAATATATGCTCTGTATGGTACTCAGAATTACAGAATAGCAGTACTATACAGCACATAAAAAGTCTCTCTCCTAGAGTTCCTAACTCTAAACATGTATGCTTATTAAGGAAAGGGTGCTGTGATAGTAGTTGAATATATGCATGGTTGTGTCAGGTAACTCTGGTGGGTCTCAGATTTTGGCTGAAGGGAAAGGGGAGAGTTGGGAAAATAGGAAAGAGATTTTAATCTGTGTTTAGTCCAAATTAATCTCTAGCTTCACCCTCACTCTCTTTTTCCCCAAAAGATTAAGAGCCTGGAAGAAGAAGATGACACAACTGATTGTAGCAGAGATTAGGTGCACCTTGGAGCATGAAGCCAGATAACCAATTCTGACTAAGATTTACAGAATTAGCCAGAATCATTGCTTTAGCCCTCTGGGGACTATTTCCCTACTCATCAGTCTATGCCCATTGCAGAGGATTATCTCTCTGCTTTAAAGAGAGTGTAAATCCTGAGATCTAGGTAGAGTCATCTTTACCTTTATGTTCTGTGTTCTTCATAGAAACTACGTGATAACTTTTGAGAGTTTCCTACTACATTTAGGGAAACAAGAGATTAGTTTTAAAAATAAAAGAAAAATAAAAATTTAACTTACAAAAATGTAAGGACAAATGGGCAAAGAGGAGATAATGGCTCATATAACAGCCTCCTGCTCCCTCTTAAACTGTTATTCTTCAAAACTGTTTTCTCCATTTAATCAAGTTACCCATCTTCATCTTCCCTTTAATCCTAGTGCCTTAGGTGCTTCCAAGAATTTCATTCCTCTGGAGGGACTGATGAGGATGGATAGGTGGGATTCCATAGGTAACAATCCAGAACAATGAAATCAAAGCACATCAATGTGAAAGAAGACTAACTCAAGGGATTGTCTTATTATAAATATAAATATAAAGCTGTTCCTCACTATAACCCACTGCTAATCAATTTCCCTAGAAAGTTCACTAGTTTTCTATTCCAGACATTCATCATTATCCACAAATTCCCATTGGTAAGCTGTTTACTGAGAAAATAAAGTACCATCTTAATATGGATTTCTTAAATGAGAGCCTGACATGAGGATTCAAGTGTAGTTAGATAATTTTAGTTAATGCTAGCAAGCAGAAGTAAGAAAGTAGGGAAATTGAAAGCCAATAAAGTGTGCATCATTTAGCTGGTTGCTGATCTGGGCAACTAGAAATCAATTTATTTGGAGATCTGTGGAGACCTTCTGAGGAGTCTTGTAGAACCCATCTCAGAATAGTCACACGTAAAGAAAGGAGCCCAGTGAAGTTATCTATAGACAGTTTTCTCCCACTGGTTGAAGATGGCCTTTGGGAGCATTAACTTCCACTCGTACTCACACACACACTCACATTTGTGTGTTGAGAGACTCTGTAACTTGGAGAAACCCTTAGGCAGAGAAGGAGAAATATCCTATGATGTGTGCCTCAGGAAGGATGCTGGCTTTCTGCACCACAGCTGTTGTAAACCTGATTATGCAAAGTGGGAGTGTATCGATCATAAGTGGCCAAACATGAATTTCTTTTCCACCTCTACAGATTATTTATTCCACAATGTCATTGCCCATTTTGTCTAATTTTTATAGCCTTATTCACCTTGGTATTAATTTTTATTCTGCCACCACTATGCAAACATTTCTCTCATAAAAAATAAAAAAAAAACCCTCATCCAATAGCATAGACTTAATACACCTCTACAACTAAAATTGCAAATTTACAACAATGTGTCATTTTCCTTGCTTCTCATTCTTGCTTTCAGACCATTTCACATTTTACCTTGGGCTCTGGCATAAGCCAAGATGAAGAAGTAACAACTTACCCCTAGAAGAAGAACTAGTCAAAAATGACTTTATTGACTTAGATTCAGAATCCTGTGTCTGGGAACAAGCTGCTTTTCATCTCCACTATCTTTAATTATCCCTTCAATTAATCTCTTTCCACATACCTTCTCAATATTAAGTCTTTACCATACATTCATGTATTTTTTAAAGGATTATTTATTTTAGAGACCAAGGGAGAGAATGCGGGGAGGAGCAAAGGGAGAGAATCCTGAGGCAGACTCGTGCTAAGCATTGAGCCTGATATGGGGCTCAATCTCAGACCCATGAGATCATGACTCATAAAACCATGGCCTGAGATAAAGCCAGCTGTTAGATGCTTAACTGACTCAACCATCCAGGCTCCCCTACGTTCGTTCATGTTCTCAATATCATGCCAGTTTCACCAAGCATCTCCATCCTTTGGAGTCTTTATGCAAATGCTATCTTTATATTTTGCTTCTTCAAAGGATTAATCCTGTATCATCTTCCCTACATTCATGACTGTCTCTTTTCCTGAGTACAACTTTGCTTAATTGCAAGAGGTTCATTCTTACATTCACACTGTCAATGGTCCTTTGCGGTGGTGGTACCATGCATGTAACTCCAAACTGATGCATATAGGTTATTCCATACTAAAGTCTTCAGCCAGTATTATGCCTAACTTAACTCATTTTGTTCTGTTTTCCTTTTTTTTTTTTAAAGGTTTTATTTATTTATGCATGAGAGACACAGAGAGAGAGAGAAAGAGGCAGAGACACAGGCAGAGGGAGAAGCAGGCTCCATGCAGGGAGCCTGATGCAGGACTTGATCCTGGGTCTCCAGGATCACACCCCGGGCTGAGGCGGCGCTAAACCACTGAGCCACCCGGGCTGCCCTTGTTCTGTTTTCTACTAACTAATAGGTCACTTCCTTACATTGTCCTGGTAAATGTCCTGTCTTTTCCTATTTATTATGAACTTGGGTTGTTTTAACATCCCAATACAAAAATTTCTAAATTCCCTAAACATCAGTGACTTCTCACATCACTCTTTGAAAATTTATTTGGGTTCCCATACTCTCAAGTTTACCATCAAGAAGAACTGCTTGAATCTTGAAACCTTAAACTCTATTACCCTACTGACCCAGACCTATTATTTTGACACTGGTTACCTCATTATTCCATTATCTTTTTTCTACTTATCATGTTTAATAGTCTCTTGACTCTTCCGTGTCTGTCAGTTTTTACAGCTTTATCCTCTTGTCTCTACCCATCCAAGAATATCATAATGCACTACAGTTAAATTTCTAGCACTAACAACTCTAATTAGTCAATCTACCTTTCCCCTCTTCAATTTCCATTCTTTTGGCAAAAATAACACATCTGAGTGGAAGAGGGCCATTACAGATTTATGGTGGGAGATTTCTTTCTTCTTTTAGTCTTCTAATGAAAAGAAAGAGAGAAGTGACAATTATGTTTTCCCATGTAAGGAAAAAGACCCTCACACTGGAGCAGCAAGGGGATAATAATACAGGTCTAAACTAGCCACAGAATAAGTCATGCCTACCTTCTCTATATGGGGAAAAAGAAACCCACCTTTGTCCTGGATTGTGTTTTGTGATTATCCCAATGGATGCAATCCAGTTTCTGGGACTTTAAGGTGTTTCCTATAGTCATCCATGATGATAGAATTTGTGATAATTATTTGTCCTATATTATATTTAACTCCATAAAACTATATATAATACATATAATATATATATAGCTATATAAAGTATAGCTATATACAGGTTAAAATGTCAACCCATATATAGGTTAAATTAAGTTCAAAGTGAGACGCAAAATTGGGCTCAGGCAGCATCTGTGCCTCCTACTGACCTGAGCTCAGCATAATGATCTCTAGCAATCCCTCTATGCAGAGAATCACAGAAGTACATCCAGGAGTTGTCATACTCTTATCTATCCTGCCCAGCAAGTCCGGAATATGGTAGAAGACAAAACAGTCTTTAGCAAGGCAGAAGGCAATACTTAGAAATGTAACAGTTGCAAGTGGAACATCATTTTTAAGTGTGTCAAGGACCCTATCAAGAATTGGGAAAAAAAAAAAAAAAACCCTGAGTGATGCTTCAATTTCTGTGATTCTGCTGAGAGGGCCCAGGTTGTGGACTGTGAGCTTATTTTAACTATCTTTATCTTTTTAATTAAAAAGGCAACACATGTACATTAACAAATTCAAATAGCATAAAACGCCTCACAATAAACAATCTTCCTATCCCTGCATTGCATCCCTAAAAGAAACATCTCTATTTTACCTGTTTTTCTAAAGAATTTCTCCAAATATCCCTAAGAATAGACATTCACATGCACATTCCCTTTTAAAACACAAAGACTCATATACAATAAAGTTCCAACTGGCTTTCTTTACCTGTCAATATATTTTAGGACACTCTCAATACTGGCATGCATAAATTCAACCCATTTTGTTTAAGGTCTGAGCATATATATAGTAATAACCTAACTACTTCTCCTATGAGGGGATGTTTATAGTGTGTTTAATATTGCAGTTACACAAATTGGTCAGTGAATGCTGTTAATATAGATTTTTGCTGACTTGTACAGGTATACTAGTTGATTAGATTTATAGAAGTGAAACTGTTAGGATGAGGATGATAAATTTTACATTTGGGTAATTATTCTCAAATTCCTAGGAGACTGCTGTTATTTACTTCCTACCTATATTGTTCTCAATATACCCTTATTATTACCTGAATAGGTACTGTGAGGAACATCTATTTGTCATAGTTTGCCTATCTCACTTCCATATTACAGCAGTCATAGGGTTCAATTTCTTAATCTTCTAGTCCCATGCAAATTTCCATCCCAAATATGATTTACTAAGAGCTATTATGATCCAGTATCTGGCTGAATCTTCTTCATATGCCTTTGAACTCTATTATTCCCAATTCTGAAATGGTATTATGTTTCTTCACTTAAACTGGCTCTTTTCTCAAGGTATTATTTTTATCTTCAATGTAGCCTTTCTGGAGAAGTCATTTGATAATCTTTTTTTTTTTTTTTTTTTTTTTGTCATTTGATAATCTTATGGACTTTTAGTTTCTTCTCTGGAAAAAATTTTGATTGAAACTATAATTTCCAGGGTCATTTCCAATTATAAACTTCTTTTTTTAAGTATTTTTTTTAAAAGATTTTATTTATTTATTCATGACAGAGAGAGAGAGAGAGAGAGAGAGAGGCAGAGACACAGGCAGAGGAGAAGCAGGCCTCATGCAGGGAGCCTGATGTGGAACTCCATCCAGGTCTCCAGGATCACACCCCAGGCCAAAGGTGGTGCCAAACCGCAGGGCCACCAGGGCTGCCCAATTATAAACTTCTTAACTACACGTTTTTCATCTCTGTGTATCTGTAAAATACAGATTCACAAGGGAATAAAAAGAAAAAATATATATTTTAGAAATTTTAGAGTAATGTTTTACTCTCTTTCATTGTTGATGCAGTACTGCAGTTCAATTTTCTGATCACTGAGTATTGTTCATGGTTTCTGCCTTCACCTTCTATATTCATAATAGCATCCAGTATTTGAGGATTCTGTTTTCCCAGGATAATATATTACTTGACAGTTGCTATTAACAGGTTTATACATTTCTAAAGAACAACACCTACCACTTATAAAAGAATGTGTTAAAGTGGTTATTAAATTATCATCCATTTCAGTTGGCCTAAATTATGAAAGTGATATGACTTCCTTGTCTGGTTCAACAATAGATTTTATAGAAGGTCAATCAAAAATCCTTTAAGCTAAAGAAAAAACCTTTCCACTTGCAAACTTAAATCTACAAAGACTCCTGATTTCAAGTCATACTATCGTATCCAATTTTACTTTGGTAAAACCAAGCTAAACATGTCAAAATGTTTAGTGTTTCCAGAGGGAGATAAAAAAGACAAACTTGTCAGTAATGTATAGGAAATAAAATTAGGAAAACATTTCATCATGTAAATCAGGAATGGTTTATCCCACTTTGATAGAATTTTTTTTAATTTTTATTTATTTATGATAGTCACACAGAGAGAGAGAGAGAGAGAGAGAGAGAGAGGCAGAGACACAGGCAGAGGGAGAAGCAGGCTCCATGCACCAGGAGCCCGACATGGGATTCGATCCCAGGTCTCCAGGATCACTCCCTGGGCCAAAGGCAGGCGCTAAACCGCTGTACCACCCAGGGATCCCTGGTTTATCCCACTTTGAATTGCATCAATAGGCAGATGAAGTTTACCTTTATACAATAGCAGCTAGCCATCAGATGTGTTTTTAACTTGATTGGGGGTATTCCTTTGTAGTTCTGGGCTGAAAGCCAAACCATTAGGAGGAATTTGGGTTTTACAGCCTTAGCATCCCTTTCACAAAAAAAAAAAAAAAATCATCCAAATAAGATTAGAGTAACCCAGTCCCTTGCAAAAGGTAAGAATACCCATTATTATAATTACTGTCCTTTAAAAAGTATTATTTTATTAATACAAACATATTTAATTAATTGATAACAAATAAGGTCTAATATTTGTAATATTCAGATAGTCTAAGGCATTTGAAAAAAAAATGTATAGACAAACACTAGAAACATAAGCATTAAGATAAAAATGGATATAAGAAACTAGAGACCTATATATTTTCTTCAGTAAAAAGACATTGTGAAGAAGTATAAATGCTAAGAAAATAATAAACTGGAAATAGGCAGAGAGGGAGAAAAAGAGAAAAGAATATGGAGAAAAGAGAAAAAAATTGCTCATGAAACAACAATGAAATAGCATTACTGGTAGGAATATGTTAATTATAAACTATTGGAATCCAACTTTTGGTAAATACAGAATAACCTTAAATATATAAATAGCTTTTGTAACTATTTTTTATACTTCTGAGATGCTTTCCTAAAAAGGTTTCTGAAACCTGAAACAATATTTGCAACTGATGATGTTTACCACAGAGTATTTTTTTGGTAGCGAAAATTAAGACTGAGCTAAATGTCAAATACTAGGGAAATTACTTCATAATTATAAAATTACTTCGGTAATTTTAAATTACTTCATATTTATAAAATGACCAACCAAGATGTTAGGTAAAAATTAAACAATTCAGAATTCCATATGGAATGTGATCTTGATAAAGTAGGAAATGTTTAGGAAATACATATAGAAGGAAATATAAAACTGGTTACAAAGGTAAGTATTATAAAGTTGTTTTGTTTTTTATTCTCATCACCCTGTATAGTTTTATGCACATTCTATATTTCCACAGGGAACATATATTACCTATGTGTCCATTTACATAAGAAAAGTACAATTTGTTTCATATAATGATACTTTCTAATTAGGGAAGGCCAAAAAGTTAACAAGTCCTATCTAATTCTTCATTAATGCTGTTGACTTTAACTGTGCCCTTGAATCATACCAGCTCTTTGAAAAATAGAATTTTAATATGCTCCACAAACACAAAGAAAAATCCATTGTCTCTTTTCTTAAAAATTCATGCTTTTAGATTATTAAAAATATTCAACATGATTTATAGATCTCATTAGACCACTTAAAATAGTCTATTTAAGGAAAAAGGACAATTCATTGTCAAAATTAATGCATTTCCCTAAATTTTCCTCTATTTTAAAATTCCTATCGAAAATGCTAAAGGTTATAGAAGTAACTGTCAGGACACATTTTGGCAACATCTGTGGGCAAATAAATGGTTAAAACAAAAGTATATGCATAGTCATGTTTTAAAATTTTACTGCAGCAAGGTGGATTGATATAGTAAAAATAGATAAACTAATTTAAAGCAACAGAACAAGCAATCTGCCATATCAATGAACAAAAGTGAAAAACTAATAATTTGGTTTGAAATGTTGAAAAATAATATGCAGGAAATGGAAACGTACAAGTAGTATTCTTGTAAAATAGTGGACATCCTATGAAATTGAGGATGTATTAGAAAGTGATATTCCTGCATGGTTGTAACAGAAACAGGGATCTTATGTCCCAATTTTAGCTCTTGTTCTGTGCCAATTACCTGGACTTTAAGTGCTGGTTTATTTTTTTTCATTACTTTCAAATGAGTAATAATACTAATATTGTAATATGGTCACAATTTTCACAGTAGAAAATGTCACGACTCATGAAACTCAGGCTGGATTTAGTTTTACTTCAGTTTCACAAGCAACTGGAATCCCAGCATAGCTTTTGGTATCAAGGGTTATTTGACTGAAAGAAATGGCAATTCACTCAAACTAACAGAAGTAGTGACAGGATCATACTAAGGGAACAGAAGACACATGAGGCTGAAAGGAGTTCATGAAAATTGTAATCAGCATCTACACTCCATTTCTCTCATTTAAAAGGATACCTCAGGGACACCTGGGGGGCTCAGTCTGTGAAGCATCTGTGTCAGCTCAGGTCATGATCCCAGGGTTCTGGCATGGAGCCCCAAGTTGGGGTCCCTGTTCAGTGGGGACTCTACTTCTTCCTCTCCCTCTGCCCCAACACCTGGTTGTGCTCTCTCTTGCTCTCACTCTTTCTCAAATAAATAATTTTTATTTATTTTTATTTTTTAAAAGATATTCATTCATTCATTCATTCATTCATTCATTCATTCATTCATGAGAGACACAGAAGGAGAGAGAGGCAGAGACACAGGCAGAGGGAGAAGCAGGCTCCATGCAGGGAGCCTGACGTGGGACTTGATCGGGTTTCCAGGATCACGCCCCGGGCTGAAGGTGGTGCTAAACCACTGAGCCACCAGAGCTGCCCAAATAAATAATTTTTAAAGGATATCCTATCCTTTAAAAGTGTATATATATATATATATATATATATATATAAAGTAAAATGCCAACCTCACTGACATGGTATTAATTCTTAAAAGCCTTATAAGAGAATAAACACTCATTCTCTATACAGCATATTCTCTCCCCTCCCTTTCCTCCATCCTTCTCTCCTCCTCTCTTCCTCCCTCCCTCTTTCTCTCTTTGCTATCTCTGGTTTTGTTGCACTCCACAACCCATGGCTGACAACGTTTTAGATCCAGCTTTCCCATAAAGTTTTATCTACAGAGCTTTGAATACTGCTCTCATTATCCCCAAATCTCCCAAACTTTAAACTTCAGTTATTTAGAACCTTTGAACATGTTCCTGTGTTCCAGGTTCAAACATTCCTGGTTCCTCAAGGGAGAAATTTGATTGTCTTAGTTTGGATTAGCTGTTCACCCCTGGATTTATCATCTGATGTCACACATGGAGCTACCTCACACGAATACAGGCAGCTGCATCAGCTCCTTCAGGAAAGTCTGTGGAGGTCATCGCCAAAGAAAGGGCATAAAGTTTGAGATATAGGTACTTCAAACTTATGCTACATTTAGAGAAGCACATAGTGTTTTACAGAAAAACATCAGGGCTGGTTTCATGAGCTCATGTTTTGTACTCTTGCACAGGGTCCTGCACAGAGAAGGCCCTGTGTTTGGTTTAATGCTTTTTTTGTGGCCTTGTTGAAATTCTTAATAATATTTAAACAAATGTCCCCTGCATTTTCATTTCACAGTAGGCCCTGAAAATTCTATAGTTGGATCCAACCACAGTCCTTACTTCTGAGATACTTAAGATTCTGTAATGGATAAGTCTAATCTGCTAAAACTGAGCCCTTTTGTCTCTTCCAGATTCAGGGCACTAAAGAACAGAGGATAAAAGTAGGCACTACCATTCTAAAACAGTAACCTAAGACTATGCTAATATGCATAATATAATGAAGTATCACCATTTATCTTACATTATATTAAAATTCAATCATCTTTGATATAAATCAATTTAGATGGGATATTAATTAGAAGTAGATGACAGGAAAAAAATTATAAAACTTTCAGAGTCCAGGTAAAAGTAATTTGATTTTAAGAGTCTTGATACTGTTCTTGAATCCCTAGTGCTTAGCAAATCCTCCAAGGAGATATAATAAAAATGTACCTTTATATATATTTCACTGCCTTCTCCCAACCCTTTATGACCTTTTTATTGACTCTCCCTAGCCTGATAATATAGTAGTTGCAGCTACTTACAGCTATGTGACCAAGCGAAAGTTACTTAACAATTCTCAGGCTTGATTTTAATCATCGTAAAATGTAAGAAAATAATAGTAACAAGCTAGAAAGACATGCTGTGAGGATTACAGAAGAAAATGCACATCAGGCTCAGTGGTTGAGCATCTGCCTTCAGTTCTGGTCATGACCCCAGGGTCCTGGGATCAAGTCCCGCTTCAGGCTCTCTGCAGGGAGCCTGCTTCTCCCTCTGCCTGAGTCTCAGCCTCTCTCTCTCTGTGTCCCTCATGAATAAATAAATAAAATCTTAAAAAAAAAAAAAGAAAATGCACATCATCACTCAGCACAGTATCTGATATTAAATAAGAATTAAAGAACACTTCACTTGTATTTTATTATAACATTTACCATGATGTGTTATAATTTATGTCACTTGTTTGTCCACTTACCCTACTGCTTTATAGGTCCTTGCTAAAAATTACCACTTCCTGGTTATATTTTTATCATTAGTGTTAAATACAATGACCAGCACACAGCACAACCTTTTCATGTGTTTGAATAATGGAAGGATGAATAGATTCATTTAATGAGAATTTTTGAAAGTGGTGATACACTTGTAAAGACTATATTCCCTCATCTACTAAAATCCAGAACAAAATATTTGCTTAAGAACAGTAGCAAACATCATCAAAATAGCATAGTTTTGGAGTTAGAACCCTTTATTTCCACATCCTCTTTGGAATAATATCTTTAAAAGTATGCAAATAAAAAAAGTTTGATCATGTTTTACCAAAATGATTAAAAATCCCATTTCCTTTTTATACATTGTGATGGGGAGATTTCAATATCTACAGACTTGGAAGCAAAGTTTAATAAGAGTCAACTTCATTAGAGTAAAAGCAAATGTATGGGTTAAATACAGGAATTAGAAAATGCAAAAAACAAGAATTTCCATGCCCCTCCTGGAGAGGGATGTTTCTTAATACTTGTATGAATCCCTTCAGGATGTGATAGAAAAACTTACTTTAAGAAAATTTCACATACACACATATTATAGTATTCAATTGTAGGAGATCTACTGGTCTTTTGAAATACATTTATGCACATTCCAGTATGTATAGGCCTGCAATATCCACTAGCAATTTTGCTAGCCACTAAGAAAATCTGGCTATTTAAACTAAATTAAAAAATTCAGTTCCTCGGTATTACCAGCCAAGTTCCAGGTACTCAACAGTCACGTAGCCATTTAAATTAAGTTTAAATCAATTAAATCAAACATTCAGTTCCATGTCACACTAGCCACATTTCAGGTGTTCAATAGCTACATGAGGCCAGTAGCTACCATACTGAACAGTGAAAATATAGGACATGTCCATCATTTCAGAAAGTCCTATTGCACAGCACTGACATTGACCCTGAAGAATTCTTGTCCTAGTGGAAGGATTGTGACCTGGGTACATGTGGTGCACATGCATGAGGGAACACTGCTTTCAGAGAAAGGTTAAATCTATTTCCTAGTAAGCATAAGATTGACTTTTAAATTTTCTCCCAATTACCAGTTCTACGGATATGTAAACTTTCCTTCAAAACAAAAGTGAAAATCAGTAGCAACTTGATATTATAGAGAGTGTCTAGCTTTTGGATTTACCAGGGTTGAAGTCAGGTTTTCTATTTCAGTTGCTCGCAATATTTGGCAAAGTAATGACTTTCTCATATGTAAAGTGGTGATAGTAACACTTATTAGGGTAGTTTTATAAATTAGAAACAAAAGACCTGAAATGCTTTTGTAACACATTTGAGATACTGTGGTAAATATGGTAAGACGTTGACCAGAAGAGCCTTAGATTCCATCCAGTATGTCCAATAAATTTCTATTATAAACACTGGAGAATTTGTGTTGTCTTCCCACTGCACCTCATACTGAACGTGATTATATACATCTATCATCTTCATATTTCCATTTCCTAGAATTTCACATAGTACACAACAGTCATTCAATGAACATCTGTTGCATGAATATGTGCCCAATGCTATACACGGAGGTAAATGCAGACCAAGGAACATATCCCAGGACTCCTGAATCTCTGTGATCTAGTGCAGAGAGCAATGGATAGAGAAAAATATATATATATGGTTCTGCTTTTTGTTTCTTGACCTTAAGTAATCATATTTCTGTCCTAGGTATTCTCCTCCATGAAATAACAGAATCCATAAACTCTTCTCTAGCTGATTCTCTGGAATGCAGCTTTAAAGTGTCTTCCATTTATAAAATATTATAGCGGGTACATAAAGACCTCTTACATATTCAACACCATATTTTAAGTATTTCAGAGGTCAAGTAATGACACACAATATTTCAATTTTACCATTATTTTTATTTATTTTTTGTTTGAAGGAATAGTGAAAGTTACATTTACATTTATAGTTAAATGGAAAGAAAGAATAATACTTGAAAAACATGAACTGATAACATTGATAGAGAGATCAAACATTGTCTCTCCTTTATTTTTTTAAGACTTCATTTTTTAGATTAGCTTTAGGTTTACAATAAAATTGAGAGGAAAGTACAGAGATTTCCCCTAAGCCCCCCATTTCAACACATGCATAGATTCCACTATTATTGGCATCACTTGTCAGAACAGTTTGTTTTTTTTTAAACCAAGGATGAAGTTTTTTTAAAATCAAGGATTGACACATCATAATCACTCAAAGTCTATTTAAGAGTTCACTCAGTGTTGTACATTCACTGGGTTTGGACAAATGTATAATGACATAAATCCATCATTACAATATCATAGGGAGTATTTTCACTGCCCTAAAAACTTCTCTGCGCACCCTATGCATCTCTCCCATGCCAAATCCCTGGTAATCACTGATCTTTTTTGTTGCCTTCATATTTTGGCATTTATTAGGATGTCATATAACTGTAATCATATGCATAGCCTTCTCAGACTGGCTTCTATTACTTAGTAATATGAGTCTTAGGTTAGTTCATGTCTTTCCATGGATTGATAGCTCTTTTTGTTTGTTTGTTTTTTGAATAAAATTGCACTTAATGTACTACAGTTTAAACATTCACCTA
Organism: Canis aureus; assembly: GCF_053574225.1. Lineage (NCBI taxonomy): Eukaryota > Metazoa > Chordata > Mammalia > Carnivora > Canidae > Canis > Canis aureus. The sequence continues at coordinate 32,758,125 of NC_135620.1, forward strand.
CTAAAAGACATCTTGGTTGCTTCCAAGTTTTGATAATTATGAATAAAGGTGTTATAAACATCTATTTTCATGCTTGTGCATGGACAAGTTTTCAATTCTTTTCTTTGTGTAAATACCAAGAGCATGATGGCAAGATCTCATGGTAAGATCTTATGTTGAGTTTTGTAGTAAACCTAAAAGCTGTCTCTTGAAGAAGTTGAATCATTTTGCATTCTTGCCAGCAATGAGTCAGAATTCCTGTGGCTTCACATCCTCACCACCACTTGGTGTTGTTTGTGTTCCAGATGCTGGGCATTCTAGTAGGTGTGTAGTGGTCTCTCACTGCTGTTTTAACTTGCATTTATCTCATGACAAATGATGTAGAGCATCCTTTCACATGCTTATTTACAATCTACAAGTCTTTGGTAAGGTTTCTGTTAAGGTCTTTGGCCCATTTTAAAAATAAGATTTTTTTTTCTTGTTGTAGCTTTTTTATTTAATGTTTTATCTCATTATGAATCCTTTTACACTATATGGTAAGTCATTTATATTGAGAGACTCTTTGGAAGATGGTCTGTTTTTAGAGAGAAGGCATCGTGCCAGAGTACACTGTGCCTGCTTCTCAGAATTCAAGTTGCAACATCTTTTAGTGATTATTCCATCCACTTTAAATTAAAATAATCTAGGATCACTTATAATGTGACAATATGATATTGTTCACAACCTCAGAAAAATGTAGCAAGTAATTAGGTCTATGAGGAAATACTGTACGAACAAACAAAAATTGAACAGAAGTATTCAACATTATCCAATTCCCCTTTTGCCTATGAAAACCGTAGAAATGTTTATTAGTTGTCATTGTCATCACTATTGTTTTATAGTGTCTGTAGTTGTGGTCCATAATTAGAAACAACAAAAGTCTTTGGAGAAAGCGTTTTGTGTGATTGTTTTGTTAAGGAAAGGAGAGAGCTGCAATAACACTCAAAAGTCAGTGAAGTATCTTAATTTATGCAGACACTTGAAATACACAGGAATCAACATTTAAATCACTTAATAGGAACATTTTGGAATCCTGAATAATTCTTTTACTATATTGACATCATAGGCGTATGAATATGAATAAAATTGAGTAAAATGCCTGAATAATGAATGATATACTTCAGGATGTTAATACAACTCTAAGTCATTAAATGTATTTCCCTTAAATTTATATAAAATCCTGATTTTAATTGTGCCATCTAAATAAGTAATATTGTACTGACTCCAGTTTTCTACATGGGTAGAGTAGTGCAAAGGGCACTCAGCAGTGAGTTGGAATCTTACAATACAATGCAGGGCCACTTCTAAGCCTGGAGACGCAAAACACATCAATAGATTTATAGTGCACCTTTGCTTAGAAAACTTTATATCATATCTTATGAAATGATTTGTAAGATGAAAAGCAATATACATCCAGCTATGATGTTAACTATATTTAACATATCTAGCTAATATAAGATTAGCAATTTTTTTTAATAAAATCATGGAAGTGTTGAGAAAACTTGCTAGCATGAGGGCCATATAGGAGGGGGAGGCTATTATACAGACTAGATGTAATTTGAAGGGAATTCCCATTTTTCAAAGGTCCTCTAGGATCCACTTTACAGAAAACTGTTCCTTCCTGGAATAGGTAAAGAATGAACTACGCTAAGACAAGTACAGTATTCCTCATTCTCAATCATATTTTTTTCTAAGGTAGATCACATGAAACTGGGACAATTAGAACTCTTCCTTAAAATTTGTTAAAATCCAGCTGGGAGAAAAGAATCCTTTGCACTTGATCTTGCAATTATGAACAACAAGCTCTAATGCGCCATTCATCATGGATCCAAGGTCATATGAACAGCCAGAAAAAAGAAGGGAGGCAGAAGGCACACAGAAGAGATGAGAAACAGAGACTGAAATATATATATATATATATATATATATATATATATATATATATACACACACACACACACACACACACACACACACAAGACACAGGTATATATGTATGCCTCATGAGTCCTAAGGCTACATATTTCTTATGGTTTGATTTTGCAAAACCAGTATTTTCCCCTTCATATTTAAGCTGATTCTAGCTCAACTAGAATTCTAACTTTCATCAAAACAATTCCTAGGTAATGAATTACAATCATTTTTAAAGTATATGTTTAATATAAAAATTCAGTTTTAAAAATTATGCTCAAATACTATGATTAGTATTATTGAAAGGGTGTTGTTGTCACTGTGGTTGTTCTCTTTCATTCTTTTAAGTTTAGGTGGGGGTGCCTAGACTTTATCTTTACACTTTCAAAGATTGTAAAAACATGATGCTTTTCTTTTGAACAAATTTTGCTGTTAAGTAAGAAAAAACTATTCAAAGTGAATTCCTAGCATGTTGATTTAGTTATAAAATCACATTATTCTTATAACATTTGTAAGAAATATGTCTTTCAAAAGTAATTTCTATAAGACTACCTTTAACAGAGAAATCATAATGCATCCACATATTTTGAAATATCATCTGTGCTAGTTGCTTACCTGTTGTTTTCCAGACCCATAACCACTCTTTAAAACTGCTCTAACCTGATAAAATCATTTTCCAGTGAATTATAATTTGCAGATTTCTATAATTGCAAACTTCCTCCAAATGTTGGCAATAGGAGGCAGTAGAAAGACATAAGAAGCAGCGAAAAAGAAAGATAAAAATATTCTGTTTCTGATAAAAGTGGTATGGCACTTCCTGGAAATGGCCATAAGATTGGCTGGGCTGAGGTGATTTGTTCAAGACTCAGGTAGCCTGAGACATCCCCTTTTAGTAGTTTCAGCCTTGAGAGAGGTGAAATTTCTTTTTGAGTCCAAGAATACCTGAATAGCATCTTCAACATCAGAGAAGAAGGTGCAGAGTTATGGGCTCACCAATATTATTTTTTTGTTCACAAACTTGCAAATTGTCATCTCCATTTGCCATTTGCTATTCTATCCTTACAAATTCCTCTGTGACCAGGTCACTGTACTGCCTTACTCCCTCATGTGAAATGTGAAGAGTGGTTTCTGTTTCAATGACTAGAACCTGACAAATACAAATACAGCATTATTTTTGTTTTATTTTTCATTATGATCATAAGAAAGATATGTGACTTAATTAAAAAAAAAAAAAAACACCTAATATCCTCTTCTGTCTGCCAGAAATAACCAGTTGACTATACAAGGAGGTGATGTCCAACAGAGAGGGCTTGGCTGAATTTGACACATTCTGGCCTCAATTTTCTCATCTATTAGATAAGGGACTTTGTGTAAAGAATGTATAATTGCTTCCCATAGGCTATAGATTGTTTATCATTTGTCCACAGTCATTATGCCTATATATAATAAGTGTAATATCTAAAGATTAAATTTGGATCCACTAGTTCCACTACTACTTACCCAAAGAAAACAAAAACATTAATTTAAAAAGACCCATGCACCCCTAGGTTTATTACAGCATTATTTACAATAGCCAAGATATGAAAGCAACCTATGTCCATCAATAGACAAATGAGTAAGGAAAATGTAATATACACACACACACACACACACACACACTGGAATATTACACAGCCATAAAAAGGATGAGGTTGTGCCATGGCAACAACATAGATGAGCCTAGAGGGTGTCATACTAAGTGAAATAAATCAGACTGAGAAAAATACTACAGGATTTCACTCACATGTGAAATCTAAAAAAAAAAAACACAAATGAACAAATGCAAAGCAGAATTAGATGTTTATTTTTAAAGATTTCATTTATTTATTCATGAGAGACACAGAGAAGGGGTGTGCAGAGGGAGAAGGAGGCTCCATGCAGGGAGCCGGCGTGGGACTTGATCCCAGGATTACAGGATCATGGCCTGGGCCGAAGGTGGCGCCAAACCGCTGAGCCACCCCGGGTGCCCCGCAAAGCAGAATTAGATGTTTATTTTTATTTTTTTTTAAGATTTTATTTATTTATTCACAAGAGACATAGAGACAGAGAGAGAGAGAGACAGAGGCAGGCAGAGGCAGAAGCAGACTCCATGAAGGGAGCCTGGCATGGGACTTGATCCCAGGACTCAAGGATCACGGCCTGGGCTGAAGGCGGCGCTAAACCACTGAGCCACCCAGGCGTCCCAATAATTAGATGTTTAAATGCAGAGAACAAATTACTGGTTACCAAAGGGGAGGGAGGTAAGGGGATGGGCAAATTGGCAAAGGGCAGTGGGAGACAGACACTTCTAGTTATGGAATGAATAAATTGTGAGAATAAAGGGCACAGCATATAGAATAGTCAATGATATTAGAAAAAGAATTGGGCAGAGGGCGGCGGACTGGCCGACGGGCCGAGGGCTGCACAGGCCGCACCTGGCGGGTGCGGGGCTGCGGGAGGCCGCTGGGCGCTGGCTGCCGTGCAGGGGCCGCCGCGGGCCGCGAGCCGCCTCGCCCTCGCCCTCGCCCTCCTGCCCTGGCTGCGGCCCCCCGGGGCCCGGCGCCCACTGCCCGGGCGCCCTGCACTCTGCGCCCGCCGGCGGTGCCCAACTCAGCGCGCACCTGTGGGCCTGTCACCAGGACATGAGGAGACTGGTGCACGACCTCCTGCCCCCGGAGGTCTGCAGTCTCCTGAACCCAGCAGCCATCTATGCCAACAACGAGATAAGCCTGCGTGACGTGGAAGTCTATGGCTGCGACTACGACTACACGCTGGCCCAGGCCGCAGACGCGCTGCACCCCGAGGTCTTCAGTGCTGCCCGTGGCGTCCTGATGGAGCACTGCTAGCACCCACAGGGGATCCGAAGTATGACTGCGACCCCAGCTTTGCCATCCCAGGCCTCACTACGACATTCAGAAGAGCCTCCTGATGAAAACCGATGCCTGCCACTACCTGCAGCTGGGGATGGCCTCCAGGGGCCTCCAGCCTGTGCCTGATGAGGAGGAGGTGCTCAATTCATATGGGGGCACCCAGCACACCCCTCTGTACCAGATGAGCGGCTTCTATGGCAAGGGTCCCTCCATCAAGCAGTTCATGGACATCTTCTCGCTGCCGGAGATGGCGCTGCTGTCCTGCGTGGTAGACCACTTTCGGGGTCACGGCCTGGGGTTTGACCAAGCGCATCTCTACAAGGATGTGACGGACGCCATTCGAGACGTGCATGTGAAGGGCCTCGTGTACCCAGTGGATTGAACGGGATATGGAGAAGTACATCCTGGGAGCGGACGAGACGTTCGCTGTCCTGAGCCGCCTGGTGGCACATGGGAAACACCTGTTCCTCGTCACCAACAGCCCTTCCAGCTTCGTGGACAAGGGGATGAGGCACATGGTGGGTCCCGACTGGCGTCGGCTCTTGGACGCGGTCATCGTCCAGGCTGACAAACCCAGCTTCTTCACTGAGCAGCGCAAGCCTTTCAGCAAACTCGATGCGAAGGGCTCCCTGCGCTGGGGCCGCATCACCCGCCTGGAGAACAGCAAAACCTACCGGCAGGGAAACCTGCAGGGCTCCTGCGCCTGACGGAACGGCGGGGACCCCGCGTGCTCTACTCCGGAGACCACCTGTACAGGGACCTGGCGAACATCATCCCCGAGCTGGAGCGCAAGATCCGCATCATCAGCACGGAGCAGTGCCTGCGCTCCCTCCCGGGCTGCGGGCTGCGGGCTGCGGGCTGCCTGGCTGAAGGGGCGGCAGGAGCTGAGGTGCATCCCCAAGGCCCTGTTCAATGCTCAGTCCGGCAGCATCTTCCGCACCTTCCACAGCCCCACTTCCTTCTCCCGGCTTCTTGTGCGCTCCTCTGACCTCTGCATGGCCCCCTCCGCTGTCTGCTCAACTACCGGGTAGACGTCAGCTTCTACCCTCGCCGCACGCCCCTGTAGCATGAGGCGCCGCTCTGGATGGACCAGCTCTGCACCGGCTGCACGAACACGCCCTTTCTTGGCGACATGGCTCACATCCGCTGAGGGCACCTTTATTGTCCACAGCAGGTCCTAACCCCTCCTGTCCCACCCACACTGGGCTCCAGTCCAGGGCGGGCAATAAAAGTGGTCTCCCTCTTAAAAAATAAATAAATAAAAAATAAAGGAATTGTATAGTGACAGATGGTAGCCATGCTTGTGGTGAACATAACAGAGAGAGAAGATGAATCACTTACGTTGTACACCTAAACTAACATAACACTGTATGTTAATTATACCTCAACAATATTTTTTTTAATATAGAAATTTAAAAATTTGGAATATACAGAAATTATATACACAAATATAGGCACAAATTTCAGTCTAAAGACCTATTTCACCAAAAGGCCTTATCATCTACCTAACTGCTCAAGTTATAAACTTTGAATTTATTTTCGTATTAGACTACTGAAATAGAAGCTTAACATGTCTCCCTGATGTTCAACTTCACTGTTCTAATATATTCTTGAAATATATAAAAATCCATCAATGCTTCTTCATTATCTTTGAGATTTATCCCTATAATTGAACAAATATTTTTGTAGCGATGATTACGCACCAGGTGGAATGTCTTGAGAATGGTGAACTGGATACAATTCTGCCCCCATGGAGTATATGATCTGCTAAATGAGATAGATATTTAAAAAAAACAGTCCAACAAATAATTTAGGAAATTTTATGGTAAGTATTGCAATTTTTATTTTAAAAGGGACTACTGAGGGGGACACCTGGGTGACTCAGTTGGTTAATCATCTAACTCTTGATTTTGGTTCAGGTCATGAATCAGCCCCTTGCAGGGCTCCTTGCTAGGTGTGGAGCCTGCTAAAGATTCTCTCTTTTCCTTCTCCCTCTGACCCATTCCTTTCTCACGCACAGGTACTCTCTCTCTCTTAAAAAAAAAAAAAAAAAAAAAAAAGTATTAAAATGTATACATAAAAAAAGAAAAAGAAATAACGTCTTAGGATTAGGATTACATATAAAAACTTCAGTAACCTGGCTTTCTCTCTTACCTAACTTATACCTAATACAGCAAACTAGTATATTACAGATTTATTATTTTTAAGAATTCTTTTATACAACTGAGCTTTTGTATATTCAATTTCTTAGCTCTGGTACAAATTCTTTTAAACATTTCTTGTTGTTATACAAACATATAGAAAAGTATACTTTTTAAATGTTCCCTTCCATTTTCATATGGCTAACTCCCACTTAACATTTAATGTTAATTCTTAAGATTTAAGTTAAGAGGTTTTATTTAGTCTACAAAGAATGTGAAATCCCCTATTTCCTTCCTAAGCAATCTCCATGTCACATGGTCACATGCCCCTCCCCCCATTTGTTTCCATAGTGTTTGCCTTTTTCTTTCCTAAAAGTTAATAGGAAATATTGCAAAAATCTGCATAATGGGTACCTTTAAGATCAAAGATTATATTTTATATGCTTAGAACCATTTTTAGAATGATTGGTATAAGAATTCATACTTCCCTTTTTAAAAAAATAATTTATTTATTCATGAGAGACAGAGAGAGAGAGAGGCAGAGACATGGCAAGAGGCAAAAGCAGGGTTCTCTGTGAGGAGTCCAATGCAGGACTGGATCCCAAGACCCCAGGATCACATCCTGAACTGAAGGTAGACGCTCAACCACTGAGGCACCTAGGAGCCCCAAGAATTAATACTCTTCTAAATCTTATTTTGGCCAAAAAATCAAATAAAATGCCTTTTAATATTTTTTCAATATTAAATATTTTTAATTTTTAAAAGGAATATCTATTGTATATTCATAATCATACAAATTCTCACTTTTTGGTGTTATCTAGGAAAATATAGCTTGATTAAAATTAAAGCAATAATAATACTGAGTTCCATTTACTTATGTGATAAGATTTCCAATGTTATTCTAGCATATACTCTCTGTAAGTAGTTTCCAAAGTATCTCCCTGCAGTATGATCTTCTTTTGGAAAACAATCTGAAGCAGGTCTGATTGTATTTGGGGGTGAGTGCCTCTACCCTTTTCCTTGATACCCATGATTTATCTCTAAAGTTCTCTCTTTGCAGTAGCCCCAGTGGCTCAGCGGTTTAGAGCCGCATTTGGCCCAGGGTGTGGTCCTGGAGTCCCAGGATTGAGTCTCACGTCGGGTTCCCTGCATGGAGCCTGCTTCTCCCTCTGCCTGTGTCTCTGCCTCTCTCTCTCTCTCCCTCTCTCTTTCTGTGTCTATCATGAATAAATAAATAAAATCTTTAAAAAATTTTAAAAAAATCAAGTTCTCTCTTTGCTATCTAAGAACTAAATGGAATACAGTGCAAAAATCACCAATATGTAGTATGGGAAGTATAGACGTACATAAATAAATATATACTGCTTTTTATTTATTTATTTTTCATACTGCTTTTTAAAAACCCTTACTTCCATTAACCAAAATATCATAATCTCTGAATTTTTGTTCTATTTGATAGTCTATTGCATATTTGGTATTTGATATTTAACTTTCTGATTATATATGTATGCAGTTCAGAATTTCAATTGTCATCATTTAAATAAATGCAACAGTTTCCATCATTCATTGGCTGAAACCAATTAATATGTTCTTTGCATTGTAATAAGAACAAGTCTCTGTTCTTATTTCCAGGAGGCTCAGCTAATCCCAAACAACTATGCCAACATTCTAGGTTAAGGTAGCTGTACTTTCTCCCCTTCCAGCTTTGGTTTTCTGGTTTGTGTCATTGTTGTTGTTGCTTTGGTTTTCTGGTTCTTTAATTATTGGCATATTAACCTATTTGCAGGTATGCTCTTTGATCTAATTTATTAAAAATTCATCCTGTATATTTGTGTGTATATCTGCATATACACAACAGCCTTTACTTCCATTTACTAGATGCAATCTAAATATATTGCAAATTTACCTAGCATATAGGTTGATAAATTATTATTGTTTTCATAGCTATGTAATTCATTATAACATTCTCTCTCCATCCTACTTTTTCTTTATTTTCTAAATCTGTCAGGTTCAATCACAAACATATTTCTTTCTTCAAAGTGAAGAAATTATGAAATTGTGCTTTATTTATTTGTCATGCAACAAGTATTTTGCAGATAAATCATATTTTGGGAGTGTTTTAAATGAGTTTAGATCAGGTGTAAAAGTAATAAGCTGAAACATATTTATGGATGGAAAGAAAAATGTTTTCCACATAGTAGATAATCTAATGTGATACAGATGCATCAGTGCTATTCATGTGATATTTCTACTGCCTTACTTTGAATAGATGTTTCCTTTGTTCTGTCTCTACCATGGCATTCAGCATTGTATTAGAATTGTTTGTCCACTTACCTGCATTTCCAACATAACACCAACCTTACCTAAACTATAAATTTTTAGAGATGGAGATGGTATCTTGTTCACCGTTGTATCTGTAGTGCCTTGGCATGCAATAATCATTTCACAAGTATTACTGAATGAATGAAGACAAAGTAAACAGCGCTGAAATAGTTCTCTCTCTTAAGGATGCCTATAATCTTTTCTTCAGAGCTCCCCTATAACATTTATCACATTCAAATGTGCATGGTAGATATTTCTGTTATGGGTATATTCCTCTTGAGATATGATGGCAGGCACCTAATTCTTATACCTTCCTGTAACCCTTGACACTGTGTACCATGCATAAGAAGTTACAAATAAGTGTATTTTAAATTAAAGGGGGGAAATAAAGGTTTTTTGGGGCATAAGGGAATTCAACTATTTTTCTCATAGGTACTCAATGGACTTTCATTTATTTTTATTTTTTTATAAAGACTATTTATTCATGAGAGACACAGAAAGAGAGGCAGAGACAAAGGCAGAGGGAGAAGCAGGCTCCCCATAGGGAGCCTGATGTGGGACTTGATCCCTGGACTCGGGGTTCACGCCCTGAGGGAAAGGCAGATGCTCAACCACTGAGCCACCCAGGCGTCCCTCATTTCTTTTTTTAAATGTCATATTAAACAACAACTATGTGCAATAGATGTGGCCACAAGTCACTTCACTAATTTATGAAATAGTTTTTGAACACTATAAATGCCAGACTGTTCTACATGCTAAAACGACAGTAATGACAGAGTCTCTGTTCTTAAGGAGCTTTTGGCGAATAGAAAAAATAATGTAAAGACTGTAATGATAAACGTGGAAAGGAAAAGTTATTGGGTTTCTCCAAGAGAGTTTGAGGAGATTTTATCATAAGTGAAATTTCATATGTTTGGATCATGTAAAGAATGATTCTAAAGGCATTCCAAAGGTAGAAAATCAATGGAACACACTTTAAAAGGTAGAAAAAATGTTATGGGTAAAACAAAACAAAACAAAAAAACTGGATAGTTAAAAAGACATGAAATGTCTGAGGAAACTGAATATAGGGGTAAAGTTAAAACTCCTCTCATTTAGCATATAAAAATAGTCTTTGTGCAAGGTTAGTATGATCACTATAATATAGAATTAATCTAATTGTCTACATATATTAAATATATCATTTTCATATCACACTATAATATATCTTGTCTAAAGTGCTAAGTCAAATTATTAACTTATGTTCCTAGATTTTCAGAAAGAATCTCAAGAAAAGAATCCTTAGCTATCTCTCTCTCACCCATTTATCCTCTTCACAAACCACTGGACCTATACCACTTGTTTTGTATTTGTTACATTCCCTATTTTGATAAACTAGAATGTGCAGAAATATCCATTATATTTTACTGTTCAAGAAATAATATCAGTCTCAATTATCAGTTTCAATTACTAAGAACTCTAGAGGATATTATCCAGTGTTCGCCATAAGAAAGTAGCCTAAAGGTCACAAATGATCATGGTGAGCTTAAATAGCTAAACTGAGATTTAATTTTAGCAATGCACGCTTTCTCTTTCAATCCTATGAGAAGGCAACATAATTCTTTACAACTATATTGCTATAAAAAGATACTAAAAAGGAAAATAGTGATAGATGGAGAAGGTGCTGAGAGGAAGAACAGAATAATGTTTATGTAAGATTAAAAATCTGAAATGGAATTAGATCAAATGCTAGAAAAAACTGTTGTCTGCATGTACATATGCATACATTCACAATGGGGAGGGAACCTATTTTACTCCCTGGATAGCTTTCTACAGCATTTTCCTAGCCAGGACTAGCTGCCAATTAAATTCCTTCCCTTGCCAAAAAAATTGCAAATCTGATTGATCCAAATTCAGGACATTCACTTGGCTTTATTGTAGTGGAGGTTACAGGTCATCATGTCTTAAAGCCCGGAGCTGAGGCTTTGTGTGCTCTGCTTGCTTATTATCTCCTATGTGGTCAACATTCTTGGGCATGCCTGGAGGTTTGCCCACTTGTTAATTAGGGTTAATTTTTTTTTCTATATGGCTATCTTTTCTCCCCCTCCCCCACATGTACATGTCCCTTAGTCCACAGCACTGTAGGGGAGAGGATGGAAGGATTTTGAAACCAGAACTCTACCTGAAACTTGTAAAATGTGCAGCAGAATATATTAGAAGGTCATGCTGCCAGTTGCTGTGGCATTTTCATTCATCTGCTTTGCTATTTTGTGACTACTGCATTATAGTGTAGTATTTTGTTAATATTTATGGCATTGCAGATAAAATGCAGCATATTGTTATTTTAAGAACATATAATACTATAAAAATATGTGATGTTAATGATTCACTAGTCTTTAAATTTGATTTTTCTTTTATGAAGGTACCAACAGATCATATTTGGTTATCTATGGATATAAAAATTTAACTTGGAAAGATTTACATCATGGAGACTTTACCACAGTTATTAAAAACTAATGCTACTTTCTTCTGACATTTACATTATGTCTGTCTTCAGAACACTCATATTTTTAAGACACTTGGGTATTTTCCTGATGATAATCTGAGAGGATGCTACTTTTATTTTATGTGTTATCATCAGATATCATAAATGCTTCATTAATTTCAAAAAGCTTCTATAATATAGTAGAAAGATTAGCTTTGGAATGTGACAAGTCTGGATTTAAATCCAGATTCTGTCACTTACCTGGATAAGTGATCTTGGAATTTCATTGTTCTTTGTGGGCCTCCATCCGCATTGTTACTTGGTCATAATCATGACCCTAAAATGCTACATTAAAACTGCATATGTGAAAAGCAGCCATATAAAAGCTTTCCAAAAAAAAAAAAAAAGAAAAAGAAAAAGAAAAAGCTTTCAATTACTGTGCATTCCTCCCAGTGAAGGACCCTATAGGAATGGGTAACAGGAAACAACGGACTTTACATTTTTAGTACCATCTAAATTTTTATAGACTAAAACAAACCATATTTTCTCAGTAGATAAAATCTAGAAACACATGTATCTGAAAAGTACAATACTTCTAGAGAATAATTAGTTCTTCCCAACTCAAGGGCCTTAAGGGGGGAATTACAGTGAAATGAGTGTTTTTAAAGCTGTGAAACAGTTAAAATGACCATCAGGCCAATATGTCTAGGTCATTGGACTATTGTACATTCACAAGGAGTCATGATTCATAGGTTCTATAATAGTATTGTTCCTGGAGGAGAAGGAAAGTTGTTTAAAACACAAAGTACATTATGGTGAAATAATTCACTGACAGGGAATTGTTTTCTGGACAAATCATCTCAATACCACACTATAAAGAAAATGATTTAACCAAATCTTAAACTTATTCCTATGAGATAAGCTGGAAGAAAGCATGATATTCCCAAAACTGAAAACAATGAGGTAAGAAACTAATCATAAGCCATTCCACCAAGTATCCAAACTATAAAGATGTCAGCAGGTAGATGAGGGAAGAGCTATTCTTACCAATTAAAAAAAAAATAGTCATTCATGCCTGTGATATAATAATAACAACTCAGAGTAAGAATAAACTTTAAGAATAATTTCCATAGTTCTATGAAACTATTCTATGTATTCAATGCTCTATTAAGAGTCAAGAAAATATACTGATTCCACATAGGAAGATGGTGAATACCTTTCACTGATAAAAATTAGTGTCTCTCTAGAATCAGAATGAACTACTGTCCATCCACAGAGCTTGACTCTTCCTTTTCACATGCTGGCCTAGTTGCTGATGACCCTCCACTTTTTTTAAAAAGAGGATTTAAGGTGAAAAGAGGCTGAAGGAATCTATTCCAGGAAGGGCATTATGTAGAACTAATGTTTCAGTTTGGGTGAGAAAGTGACCATTGAGTCATGTGAAATGTGACTGAATCTATGCAACCTCCAACAGAATTTTCAGATATTTGATTTGCACGTAAATTCTGACTTGTGAGTATATAAGCAGTCCCTGATACAGCAGGCTTAAAGGCCACAAAAATAGAAAAACAAGATTTTAAATCCTGGAAATGGAAATACATGTTAATATTACCAGATGGAATGATTTTAATTATATCTGTATATTTCTTTTTTTTTTTTTTCAAATTTATTTACTGATTTGAGAGAGAGAGAGAGAGAGTGAGCGAGAACATGTTCCTATGCCTGGAGTCGGAAGAGGGCAGAGGTAGAGACAGAAACTTAAGCAGACTCCACTGAATGGGAAGCTGGGGCCCAATGTGAGGCCCAATCTCATGAGATCAGGACTTGAGCCAAAACCGAGAGTCATGCACTTAACTGACTGAGCTGCCCTATATCCATATACTTCAATATGTTTTTACTCTAAAGTTAAAACACAAACATAGATATTGAATGTTATTTAGCTCTGACAAATATATCCAGCTCCAAATGCAAGTTTCCCTAACTCAAAACCCTTAATTCAACAAATTTACTTCTGTATACACATCCAGTAACTTTACACATTTAGATTCAGATATATATATGTATTGCTCACATTTCAAGTCATTTTTGTTGGGAATGAGAAATACTACTTCTATCCCAAACATATGTTGAGAATAAGAAATAAGAAAGAATAATAATTAAGAAAATTATGAAATTTAAAAATTAATAGAGAGAAGTAAGGCATATATGAAAGAGCAGAAATTGTTTTCAGTGAAACAATTACAAGGGTAAAAAAATAAGAGTAGGAATAAACCCAACCAGTGAAGTACGATGACGCTAGACAGGCATGGGCCATGCATGGGGTATACCATAGAAGGATTCAGAATGCTAAAGTCAATAATATTAGCTGTATAATTCAAGTAGACATTTAGATAATGTAATAAATGGGAGGAGGTGTCCTATGTAAAGCATCTGCAACAAATTCAGTAATTTTTAAAATATCTCGTTGAAATTGATGGGAACACAGAGCTCAGAAAATCTCCAAGGTGATAGATGATAGATAATAGATTGATAGATAGATAGATAGATAATAGGTAGAGTGTGTAACATTTTAAGTATAGTTGGTTATTTTCTCTATAATTATTGGCAAATGAATTTATGACTTTTGTAGTTTTATGGCCAATCCGATTTTTTTTCAATCCGATTTTTTTTAACTAGTAGTTTCGAGTTTGCATTATAGTTTTCTACCCAGATTTTCAGGAAAGTAGAAGACGGACCACCAAACCTCAAAATATTAATTCATTCTCAATAAATTAATCAACAGAGTATATTGAAATAATTACTGTAAGGTGAGACAGGAAGTAAGGGTTGAATCCCAAATCTGTGACTACTGAGAAACTACCTATCATCTCTGCAGTTTACTTCTTCTCAGTAAAATGAAGAAGCAACTAGAGAGAAAGGTCAATTCTATTACTTCTAAGACTTGGCCAAGATATGACAAGTTTATGATTCCAATAAATTTGTGAGTTAAAGTTCATTATACTTCTCAGATAGTTTAAGCAATGCAACAGACGAAGTTTTTACCACAAAATTGAATAAAGGAATCCTTATACAATCTGTTCAAAAAAAAGTATACTTTGTATATTAATTTAAATCAAATTCATATTACTTTAGATAAATTATATATAGTTCAAATGCATATGTTAGATTCTATTGCTACTGTTAAATAATTTGTTGCCTAACTTTTCTCACTTGATTCTCTACAAGAGTTTAAAAAGACTTTCTACAAGTTGTTGAAAACAAATCTCATAGTAAGCAACCTTAGAAAGGTACAGTGTGAGCTAGAAAATCAACAAAGCAAAAAATCATCAGGAAAAACACAAAAATTATTTTTAAATATGGAAAATATTTATAATGTGATGATATTAATCATCATAACCAATATCCTTTAGATTACTGAAATCACTGGCTATCTTCTAGGAAAAATTTATTTATTTATTTATTTATTTATAAGTTTATTTCTTTTTTTTTAAAGATTTATTTATTTATTTATTTATTTATTTATTTATTTATTTATTTATATATGATAGGCATAGAGAGAGAGAGAGAGGCAGAGACACAGGAGGAGGGAGAAGCAGGCTCCATGCTGGGAGCCTGATCCAGGACTCGATCCCGAGTCTCCAGGATCGCGCCCTGGGCCAAAGGCAGGTGCTAAACCGCTGAGCCACCCAGGGATCCCCCATTATTGAGAATTTAAAGCTAAGAACAATTTTCAAATATTAACTATATTAATGTTAAATATAATGAAATATTCTATTTTGAAGAAAGAAAACATACTCTTTCCATGAAAGAAAGAATTATTAATCTTTACTATTAAATAACATGCAGGTTTTAAAAAACCTAATTTTTTCTAGAAGTCAAATGGGAAAAAAACTGTCCATACTTAGTCATTGCATTTAATGAGGGCAATAAATGAATTTTTTAGTCATGGTTAAAGTAGAAAAGGTGGTATTAAGCAGTATTCTCTTTGTTTATGATCTAGAAATTAACTTTGCACATTTCCCGTGGTGTTTAAGCAAAGAACATTGTCATTAAATCACTCTTATATAGCATGACTTCATTATAGATGCAGGATGAATAAAATACAGGAGTATCAATCCATGTCTGCTATATCTGTCTGCCAACAAAAGAAAGTGGTCACTTACAATGATTACAAACCACATCAAGCGTAGTCTATGTGTCACATCTTCACAGAAGGCAGGTGGCAGCTTGATGAATTTTCTTTTCTAGTGCAAGTCTCTCTCTCTGTCTATCCTTCTCCCCCATCTTTTTTGTATCTCTACCCCACTCTTTCTCTCCCTAGGGGTCCAAATGTCATTCCTCTATTACTCAGGAGATGAATCCATTTTCTTTCTGCTAACTCCTCTTCCTGGGAAGATTGAGAATCTCCTCATTGATTTTGACTAGGGAATTATTATTTTTTTTAAGTAGAACAGACTTCTGACCTTTCAAATGATCATATTAGGATGGTTATTTTCACATTATTAAGTAATCAAGGAACAAATGCATTAGGAAAGAGTTTGGTTCACAGGCAGGCCTGTCGGCTTCTAAAAAAAATATTTTGCACTGACAGCTAACCCAGATTCCATTTCTTCCTTTGCCTATGAACCACATGGGAAGCTAAAATGCATTTTAACATTGCATTTTGCCTAAAGGCTATCAGTAAAATTTAATTTTCTTACTGCATTGATTTTTCCATTATAAGTTGTAACAGCCTAATGATATCTCATAAGAATTTTCAGCATCGAGGAAAAGGATGTGAATGATTTACCAATGATAAAACAGCTTAGAAACATATTGTGATTTTGAAACAAATCTTCTAGGTCTCTTTTTGATGGGCAGTTTAAAAAAATGGTACATTTTATACTCTTAATGTTTATATAATGCTTTTAATACACAATTATAAAGGTTAATATGTAACCTTGCCCTTAAAAAATAGAATCCCAATATTTGAAATCAAAACATTCTATTGTAGGCAGGAAATTCAGTATCTAGATACGGGGCTGATTGTTAAAAATCAGTGTGTCACGCTGAAATAAGATGACTGAAAGACATTAGTGTGTAAGGCTCCTGACTCTTAAGTCTTAATTGTATTTAGGACACGTTGATATCTTACCCTAATTATTTCAAATACAACAAGTTGTTGTGTTTTTAAGTTTGGACAAAGCGTAATTCAAAGAAACCACACAGCCCATTTCCCTAACAACAAAAACAACAACAAGCAAAAAAAAAAAAAAAAAGATGAGAAGTCTAATTCTTTTCTTTTTAAATGGTTGTCTCATCGCTGAAGCTTCAGCAAAACTTAAAATAACCATGTTGAGAAAACATATAAAAAATAGAACCAGTGTCACAGTGAAATCAACAGAGGATTCAACATGCCATATGCTCAATAGCTCCAAGGGAATATTTTAATTATTATTTCACATTGTCATAACACTACAGGTGGTTATAAATAAAATGGAGATTTGTGAACAAAAAATTAACCAAGTTAAATACATCTTTGTTAACAAGGGTAGATGCCACCAAATGGAAAATGTCTTAATTGCTATCACTCACCCTTATCTTTGGTATGCTCATTGTGGGCATGTCTCTGATACTTATTTTCATGCAATTTGGTCTCAACTTTTTTCTTTTCTTTTTTTTTTTTTTAACATTTAAAGGCCTTGAAATAGAAATGGAGAACATCTGTTTCAAAGAAATAAATTGTTCTTTAAAATGTCATCAAAATAATTTAGAAAGTCAATCCTTTTTCCATTTTAAAACTCTAAATTTTAATGCTTAAACCACTGTGCATACTGGGGTAACTTTTATTGAAAACATAAAGAAAATCACATCTTCATTCTTTAATAAGAATATCCATTTCTGAGCAACTCAATGAACACTCCTATATCCAAATGAGCCTCCCAAATGTCTAGTTTTAGAAACAGTGTCCTGTGATTGGTCAATATAACCAGTCAAATTTTACAATTTCTAAGAAATTATTATCTTTCATGATTCTCTGTCATCACTGCTGAGCTATTGATCATCCATAGTAATGGCAAATAAAATTACAGATTGAAAACAAACTATTGAGCAATGGTGTTAATGAGCAAATCTGGTATTTAAAATTTCTAACTTAACTGGGTCATGTCACATTTCTACCTTGTATTCATCACTGCATTTAACATTTTTAGTTACAAGTTGTATAAACAAGGGTCAGATGGTAATTTGGAGTAGAAAATATTTGAGGATGTGTTTCCCTTTTTAATATTTGTAATTCAGAACCTGAACTTAATTTATTCTGAATAAGCAAGACATGCCAACCAAGAAACAATTATTTTAATCAGCCATTTACACTCTGTAATTTCTTCCATCTATGCATTAGGTTTACATAAGTCCCTCAGAGTGGTAACACTTGTAAATATACAACCCATTGTACAAAATTCTGTCAAATAGGCACCTTATCCTAGAAGTCTCTTCCAATAGTCCTGAACAAACTTAATTGATAATCTATTTTTTTAAAGATTTATTTACATGAGAGAGAGAGAGAGAGAAAGGGAACATGGTGGGAGGGGAGAAGAAGAGGGAGTCTCAAGCAGACTTGAGAGAAAGTCTCAAGCAGACTCTGTACTGAGTACAGAGCCCAACTCTGGGCTCAATCTCACAACCTTGAGATCACAAGCTGAGCTAAAACCAACAGGCAGACACTTAACTGATTGTACCACCCAGGCACCCCTTAACTGCTAACTGTAATGAATAAGAGAAGCATTTGTTGTTTTTTCTACTTCACCTGGTTGTCTTTTTGCCTGTCTTCTCCAAAATATGGTAATTGACTACATTAAGAAAGTGAATAAAAATTCAAAATTTCCAGAGGAAAGTACATATGTGTTTAAATATGTAACAGCCTGGGAGAATAAACATCCTAAATTTATTATCCTTATTCTGGTTAAAGTGCTTTACATTCCAAGTACGGAAGCTTATTCAACTAACTTATAAAAAGGACAGAAACTGACTGCAGGACCTAAGATTATGTCCAATTGTATTAATTGTATGCTGGTAAATATTTCACAAATAGCTCACCATCCCACATCCATAGCATCTATTAATTCCATAGTGTAAATATTCCCACCTTAGTCAATTTCCAGCCATAAGCACGATGCCACCAAATGCAGAGTTGGGAAGACATGTACAAATTTGGCTCTTAAAAGCTGGTTCTATCAGACTACTTATTAGACATAAAACTCAAGGACAGGATATATAGGCAGCTTCAAGAGAACTGAAAACTTGAACTAGAAAGCCATGAATATCCAAGCCTACTTTTTGTGTTTCTTAATGACCAGGCAAGGTCCTTTCTCTATTAATCTTTCTATATAACCTTCAGTTTTTTTTTTCCTATAGGCAGAGAGGCATTATTCCCTTTTTCATAAGTACACATTTTCTCCAAAAGGCCTTCTCATCTTGGTTTTCTGATATTTCTGCTCAAGCTATAGAAAGTACTGATAAGCATTGTTAATCCTGAGTCTACAGAATTTTTCGAGGAACAAATTATTAGGTCAGCTAGAATGTAATAACCATGTCTCTATTAAAATGGTGATGGTGGTAATGGTAATGGGGTGTGTGTTTGTATGTGTGCGTGCGCTTGAGAAATATTTGGAGTCTGGTAGCTCAAGGAAATAAGAAAAACAGAGGAATCCACACTATAGATGGAGGGATAGTTTTCCAGGAAAGGAAATGGACATAGTTTAGGCAGCTACGTATACCCCTACCTGAATATGTCTATTGTACTCATCATGCTAAAGAGAATAATGCCCCTCCTACCTTTTTGAAAGTGTTACCTTACATAGCAAAAAGAACTTGGCAGATATAAGTAAGCTAAAGAGGGGCATTTGGGTGGCTCAGTGGTTAAGAGTCTGCCTTTGGCTCAGGTTGTGATACTGGGATCCTGGGATCAAGTGCTACATCAGGCTCCCCACGGGAAGCCTGCTTATCCCTCTGCCTATGTCTCTGACTCTCTCTCTATCACTCATGAATAAATAAATAAAATGTTTAAAAAAATAAGTAAGCTAAAGATCTTGACATGGAGAGATTATCATAAATTGTCTCATGGGCCCAATGTAATCAAAAGGATCCTTTAAAGTTTAAGGGTTAAGCAAGAGAATCAGAGCCAGAAAAAAGATGATCATGGAAGCAGAGCTGAGAAAATTCACTTACTGGCTTTCAAGATGGAAGGAGTCACAAGTTTCAGGATACAGATAACCTTCAGAAGATGGAAGGTCAAGGAAACTGATTTCCTCTAGAGGCTCCAGAAGGAATGCAACTCTGATAATTTTCATACATTGAGTCTCAATTTGAACTTATGGTTTTCAGAAATGTAAAGATAATGAATCTGAATTGTTTGGTCACCAATTTTAGTAATTTGTTACAGTAGCAATAGGATACTAATACATTGATCAAATATGATTTGCCAGACTAGGTGGTTAAACAATCTATAAATTAGAAACAAACACAGAACTGATGATATTTTATGGATTAAAATAAGCAAATTTATATATACCGGATATCTATATCATAACTAAAATAATTTTTTAAGTTCTTAGAGTAAAAAAAAAATTTAAAATAATCTACTCTTGAAAGATTATATTTCATGTTTATAGTAAAAGACCAGGAGTGAGTTAAACTATATATCCCACCTCAGTTTCAAAGTATTTCAATAAATACTTCCTGAACACTTTCTGAAACTTTTAATTTAAAGAGAATTACGTGCCCAAATTACAATAATTTAGATTTAGGAAGATATCATAATATTTTGCACTTTACCACATATTGTACTTTGTATGCTACAAACCACTAATCATACTTTACCACAGATGGAAAAACCAATGCAAACTCAACACTTATAGTATTTTATATTATGTTCAAATACTAACAATTAGTCTTGAGTGTTCTTGTTTTATTTAGGAGTTCTTACAAGTTTTTCACTTCTTTTATACAAAGAGTACAGACTCCAGAGATAGGAATGACATCCATGAATATATTGTTTTAAAATCAGGAGGCCAGAAAAAAACATTGATTCCTTATTCCTCATTCTGCTGCTATATGAATCACTTGTACTTTTACAGAGAAATGAGATAGATCAATAATTGGGAATTTAGAATCTCATTTCCTCTCCTGTGGAAGCAAATAATTCATTGAGATTACTATATGCCCAAATATATTTCATGAATCAGTTACAGATTACAGCACTGTCATTTCCAATCATATTAGTCTTTTATTCAATTTTGAACTCAATAGAAACTAGAATCGGAGGCTTAAGTCTTTGTTGTTCTAGTTTAATTAAGCATGAATGATAACAATGAAGTACTTTATTTGCATCTTTTAGTAAACCCAGGAAAACCTATCCTAGCCCATTTTCCATAGGATATCAATAATATAACATGTTCTAGCAAACCTCTAGCTCATATAAGGTTAAGCAACCTCTGAAGGAGATAACATTGGTGTCACTATGAATTTCCACCACTTAGCCAGAATGTAGAAATCATTTTGATAAGACTATGCCATTTTTGAAATAAAACATTTCATTGTCTTACTAATGTGTTTTTATTTCAATCACCAGTGTATAAAATTATGTTAATATATTCTTTTTTTTTAATATGAGAGAGAGTATATGTACAAGCAGGGGAGGAGGGTCAGAGGAAGAAGAAGAGACTCTAAGCAGGCTCCATGCCCAATGTGGAGCCCAATGAGGGGCTTGATCTCACAACCCTGAGATCATGACCTGAATGGAAATAAAGAGTCAGACACTTATCCAACTGAGCCACCCAATGTCCCAAAATATTCATTTTTAAAACAAAATACAAGTGTCTGTGTATCTATGCTGTGAATATAAGGTTGGTATAAAGCATTTTCTGATTTTCGTAAATTTCCTTGCTTCCTTTATGTTATTTTAAATTTTCCCATACTTTTATGGCAAAAAAATTTTGCTGATAAATATCACTTCAATTATTTTATAATTAGAATTGGATTGAATAGGAATTTTGTCAGAATTGCTACTCTAAGGTAACATAGCATATTAGTAGTAATAGTAATCATCATCATTTTAGTAGTAGTAATTGCCATAAACTGAACAATGATGAATTAAAGTGTGAAAGTTATGAATTATAATACCCATCCCACAAAGGAAGAAATTAGGTCTCAGGGAGATAAAATTATTTGCACTGTATCATACAGGTAGTATGAATACATAGTCAAGAATATCTGATCCTTAAATCAATTTTCTTTACAAAATATTATTTAATCTGCTACATTTCCTGTTTCCTCAAATACAGGAAATGTTTGCCAGAGAAACACTATTGTCTGAGCTAATAAAACAAAATCCCATAGACTGGGTAGCTTAAACCACAAACATTTATTTCCCACAGTTCTGGAGGCTAGGAATCTAAAATCACAGTGCCAGTATGTACAAGTTCTTGGTCAAGGCCCTCTTCTTGTTTTACAGACAGCCACTGTATCATCATACCTTTATATGGAGAGAGAGAAGGCTAGCTCTCTTTCTCTTCTAATAAAGGTAATAATCTCAGCAAGAGGCCTCTACTCTCATAACCTAATTACTTCTCAAAGGCTCCACCTCCAAAACCATCACAATTCAGCTTCTAACAATGAATTTTGGGGGTGGCAAATATTTAGTGATAGCAACTGTTTTTACAATAAGAGGCAACAATACATAGGTGCCTAGAGGGCAGACTCAGGTGCCAGGCTGGATGGGCTTCTATCTTGGTCTTACACTTTCCATATATGTAAATTTATGCAAATTACATGTCATCTCTGTCCTTCAAATTCATATTCTTCTGAAATGAAGACAAAAATCACCCTTAGCCCGTAGGACTATCACAAATATTAACAGTTAATGTTTGTAAAGTACTTAAAATAGTGTTCAGTGCATGCAAAGCACTGTAAAAGTATTCATTCAACAAATGAGAAACAATATTAAGTCTCAGAAGAACTGTATCAATCTTCAAATGAAGCACTGGATTTTAACTTTATTCCAAATTCTAACAAAATGTTATACATATATGAAGTGCAAGAGAAGATATCTGTCTTATAACAACTCTACTCCTGAAAGGAGACTGACAAGTTTATAGACTACTGACCTGTTTATTCATAGACTTAACCAAATAATTTAAACATTTTCTTTTAAAATTGTAATGAATGTCATGGCAGAGGCACTTAAAGAAGCAAACTCTTGTCACAGAATCTTCAAGGTAATATTCAAAAGTGACCAAGCAGAGGTATTCATAATTTTTTTTAAGATTTTATTTATTCATGAGAGACACAGAGAGAGAGAAAGAGAGAGAGAGAGAAAGAGAGAGAGAGAGAGAGGTTATAGGCAGAGGGAGAAGCAGGCTCCACGCAGGGAGCCTGTAGTGGAACTCAATCCCAGGACTCCAGGATCATGCCCTGGACTGAAGGCAGGCGCTAAACCACTGAGCCACCCAGGCATCCCACATGATTTCAACTAATTTAGGACTATGATACTATCCTCAGTGATAGCAACCAAGAATCAAATTAATGCCAATGCACTTAGCAGGGTTTGTGTATTTTGTGTACAATTAACCACCACATGCTGAAGTGAGACAACTCACTTGCTGTGTTAATTGGGTAAATCACCTTTTTTATTTCACTATCCCTCAGTTTAGTCTCAGCAGTTTGGGCCATTTCTGAGGGATATCAGAGTATTAAGTAGGAGGGAAATGGTATTTTTTTAATCTGGATATATTTAATTTCCCCATAGACTGATACTTCAAAATAGAAGTTTTTTACAGTATTATTAATATTTCTACAAGATAATCATCATTAAGCTACATTGCTAATAAGAGAGTGTAATCCTCTAACATTACCATAAATAAAGAAGTCAAACCAAGAACCTGGGATTTAAAATTCTTGCCACTCAAGAATACCTAAATTCAGAAGCTGGACTATCTGACATAGTATGGTAGCCTTTAGCAGAATTAAAAAATTAACCAGTTGGTATTCTAGAGATTTAGCCAAGGTCCTAGAATTCTTAACCTTTATTCCTCACAGAAAGTAGGCCATGTCATATGGGGTCTATTCATAGATTACAGTCATACTATACCTCAAAATGCTTCTGGATTAGTGGGCATCTGGGTAAAACTATTGGTCAAAATAAGCAAAATGAGACATTACTCCCTTTTCATCAATGAACTCAACTTCTACAACTGGACTTGAATTTTTCATGCCTCTCTCCTCTAATTTTCCCTTTCTCTTGCATACCTGTCTATTCTGTATCATATTCTGTTCCACTCCAACACATAAGGTTTAAAAACTATGAAATTGATGGCATACTAATATCAATTTAGAATTAATGCTATAATTCTCAAATCACAATATCTCACCAGCTTATTTTTCCTACTTTATCTATATTGTGTAGATAAATTAATTGCTCCTTCATTTTCATCTAGAAAAATCACTGACTCAGAATTTGAAGAGACACTAGAAGTCTCCTCTATTATTTATCTGGTATTATTACCCATTTATTCTTGGGTATTTCCATTTTAGAGCAGATGTAATGTGCATCCATATGTTGAATACACATTTGCTGAATGTTCTCTTTGCTCTGGAAAACTGTAAGTAAAACACAGGATTCCTGACAAGAAGCTTATATCCTAGAAGAATTAACAACATTAAACATTAATTGAGATAAATACCAGAAAGAAATAATTCAAAAATACTGTGAAAGTTAATAATGGGGTAACCTGATATAGTTTGCAGTGATAAAAACTATTTACTTAATAAGAAGTAATATTTTAGCTAACATGTAAGGCAACAAAGAACTGAAATAAGAAAGGGTGGAGGGAAGCAAAGGAGAGAAATATTTTTGACAGACAAAAAAGCAGGAACTAATATTGAGTTAATCTATGATTAAGTCTCGCCAGGCAAGTATAACTTACGGGCAATAAAGTCTGAGAGAAGAAGTCATAAAAAAGTGCTGAAAATGACGGCATGCAGGGCATCACCAAAAAAGTAACCAAAATAATGGGCCATGGAATCAGACAAATATAGATTGAGTGATAAAAGCTGGGAGACTGCAACATTTCCAATTGCATCAAAAATTATAAAATACCCAGGAATAAATTTAACAAAAAAGGTGAAAGACCTGTATGTTGAAAATTTTAAGATACTAATGCAAGAAATTGAAGGCACAAATAAATGGAAATATATTCTATACTCATGAATTGGAAAAATTAATAGTTTTAAAACACCCATACTACCCAAAGCAATATATAGATTAAATGCAACTCTTATCAAAATTCCAATGGTATTTTTCACAGGAATAGAAAAAATAATCCTAAAATGGGCATGGAACCACCAAGGATCCCAAATAGCCAAAATGATGTTGAGGAAGAAAAACAAATCTGGAGGCATGATGTTCCCTAATTTACACTATATCATATAGCTATGGTAATTAAAATAGAATGGTATTGGCATAAAAACAGACACATAGAACAGTGGAAGAGAAAAAAGAGCCCAGAAATAATTCTATACATATATGATCAATTAATTTATGATAAAAGAGGAAAGGATATACAATGGGAGAAGGACAGTCTCCTCAACAAACGTTGTTAGGAAAATTGGACAGCCACATGCAAAAGAATGGAATTAGGCCACTATATACCACACCCCAAAATTAACTCAAGATGCACTAAAAAGTTGAACATAAGACCTGAAACCATAAAACTCCTCATGGAAATATAAGCAATAAGCTCTTTAACACAGGTCTTGGCGCTGATTTTTTTTAATGTGATATGAAAAGCGAAAGCAAAAAGCAAAAACAAACAAATGGGATTATATCACATTAAAAAGCCTCTGCACAGCAAAGGAAATCCATCAACAAAATGAAAAGGCAAACTGTAGAATGGGAGAAATATTTGCAAATTAATATCCGATAGACCTAATATTCAAAATACATAAATAATCCATATAATCTAGTAGCTAAAAAACAAATAATCCAATTAAAAACAAGAAGATTGAGATGGCCAATGGGTACATAAAAAATGCTCTACCTCATGAATTATCACAGAAATGCAAATCAAAACCAACGTGAAATATCACCACATACCCTTAAGAATAGCTGTTACCAAAAAGACAAGAAATAAGTGTCTGCAGAGATATAAAGAAAAGGAAAAAATTGGTGCACTGTTTTCGGGAATATAAATTGGTACAGCCACTATGGAAATGAGTATAAAGATTCCTCAAAAAATTAAAAACTGAACTACCATATGATCCAACTACTGCACTTTTAGGTATTTATCCAAAGAAAACAAAAAGACCAACACAAAAAGATATATGCACCTCTTCCCAACACTATCTACAAGAGCCAAGATATGGAAATAACCCAAGTATCTATCAATGGATTAATGGATAAAGAAATAGTGATAGATAAATAGATAGTTATACACACAATGGAATATTATTCAGCCACAGAAAAGAAAGAAGGAAATCTTGCCATTTGTGACAACATGGATAGGCCTGGAGGCCTACACTAAGTGAAATAAGTCAGAGAAAGACAAATACTATATGATCTCTTTTATATGTGGACTCTAAACATGGAAAGAAGGAAAGAACGGAGGAAGGGAGGAAGGAGAGAGAGAGAGAAAAGAAAGAAAAGAAAAGAAAGGAAAAGAAAAAAGAAAAGAAAAGAAAAGAGAAAAGAAGAGAAAAGAAAAGAAAAAAGAAGAGAAAAGAAAAAAGAAAAAAGAAAAAAGAAAAGAAAAGAAAAGAAAAGAAAAGAGAGAGAGAAAGAAAAGACCGACCGACCAAGCTCATAGATACAAAGAATACATTACAATGGTGGTTGCTGAGGTGAAGGGTGCAGGTGAGAGGTTTTTTTTAATTTAAATAAATTGAATTTTTTTAAGAAAAGGAAAATAAAGAATGCCTATGAACAACTCTAAAGGTATAAATTCATCAACTTAGATCAGATTTACTAGTTCCTCAAAAAATACAATTTATCAAAAATTCACACACTACAAAATAGGTAATCTTAGTAGTTCCATGACTATTAAATATACTGTATTTGTAATTTAAAACTTTCCAAAAGACCTATTCTCAAGCATAAATAATTTTGCTGGTAAAGACTACTAGACTTTTAAAGAATAAATAATGCCAGTTCTATACAATCACTTCCAGAAAAATAAGAGAAAGAACACTTCCCAACTTGTTTTATAAACTTTTATTATCCTGATACTAAAACCAGATGAAAACAGTTTTTTAAAAAAGATACAAATGAATCCCTCATGAACATCAGGCTATGACCAAGTGAAGCTGATTTTAGACATGTAGGGGTGGATGAATATTCAGACATTAATCAATATAATCTGTCATACTAATAGTCTAAGTTAGAAAACACACATGATTGTATCAATTGATACAATAAAATATTTTAAAAATCCACGATCATTTTATGATGAAAATTATCATTAATTTAGGAATGTTAGAGAATCCTCAATTTGATAAAAGACATCTATGAAAAACCTCCACATAAAAATGAAACTTAAAAATCAGTACTTTCTGGCTAAGCTCAAGAAAAGGCAAAGATGTTTTCTACTCTCACCACACCTTCAACACCATACTGGAAGTCCCAGGCAGTGTCAAAAGAAACAAAAGGTCCTGATTCGAAGGAAACAAATCTGTTCTTTTTCATAGGCAGTATTATGGTCTACATTGAGAATTCCAAGAAAATTATAAAAAAATCCTAGAATTAATAAGTGATTGAGCAACTTTTCAGGATACAAGATCAATACACACACACACACACACACAGAAATACATTTCTACATATGAAGTAATGTACAACTGAAACCTCAAATTATCAATTCCCCAAAACAGTAATACTCATGTATCACTCTAAAAATATGTATAGACTTTGTTATACAAAGTTATAAAACCTGATGAAATATATCAAATAAGACTTACAAAAAAAGATTGGGAAACTGCAAAAAAGACTGATGAGCTGATGGCACCCATTGGCTTGGCAGTCATGATAGGAATTTTATAATGGGTTTTATTAAAATTTACAAGTATAATCAATATGCTAATGACTTCAACCAAGGAACTGATGAGAATGTTGTGCAATTTGTGCATTATAATACTGACCCAAAAACATCAAGCAAAATGAAATGTTGATATATCTCCGATATTCTGTTATGTTTTCTGTTAAGTCTTTGGTCAAAATCACATATCTCAGTATGCAAGAAATAAAACCATAAAGTAAAGACTATAGGTCATCCTTTAGCAAGAGTTCATTCCTCAAACCTCAGGCCCAGCATGAATTTAATGTGTCCCAAATGAGCACAAATGTTTATACAAATACTCTTTCCATTTTGCAAATTATTATGATTCTCTCTTAACATAAAGAAGAGAACTATTTGAATCACATAAATGACTTACACCAGTACAGAAAATCCATTAAGGCCAGGACCAGATCCTGCTCATCTGTTCAAAGATGCCACACAGAGGTGGTTGCAATAGAGCTTTATTCAATGAATGAATATATGAATGAACAATAAGTAATAGGCTATAGTTATTTAATATGAAAAGCATCTTAGAGTATTTTTGAACTAGAAATCCAACCCTGTAGCTGAATGAAGACTTATATCTTAACTGGACATTTGACAGTATCACCCAAACTACTTTTAAGCCAAAAATAGTGTAATATATAACTTAACAAATTTGAGGTTTCAGATAAACAAATGATAATGATCTAAAATGATAAATTAATTTTGCCTTCCTCTGAATCATGTTTTATAATTTGATCACCCTAAAGCACACTGTGAAATAGGATGGCTGATCATAATTACTATTAGTTTTTAGTTTCTTCTCTTTCTCCCATTGATCACTATTTGTGCAACTCTCCTATTGATCAATGTCTATTTTTAGATAGTACCTCATACTCTGTCCCATTCACACATCTTTCTCTCATTCAAATCATCTGTCTAGGAGATTATAAATTATCTGATTAAATCATCTTTGGAAGTCAAATGGAACACATTGTCCAATTCAGGAAAAAAAAAAAAAAATTACATTTCTCCAGAAGGCTTTTAGAAAACGAACACTTGTTTGGTGGAAAATCCTCACATCACATCACAGTAACTACTGTAGCAACAGATATACCAAATGTAAACAAAAATATGATGTTTTATAGGTTTCCTTTTTTCTTCAAGTAAAAAATTGGAAGAAATTTAAAGTGTCTCTAAGTGTAATGAGTATAACCAAAAAAGCATTAGATGAACAGATACAGATGCACATACACATGTGTAGGGAAAGGAGCCCCTATCAAAAAAACCTGGAGACTTTTCAAGATAATAGCTGACTTTTCCATTTGTGATATTTTTAATAGTTTAGACCCCAAAATAACCTAATTTACAAACTAAAAAAATAAAGAAAAAGTCATGCATAAATGAAATCTACTCAGTGATGTAACAAGGTTAACAAAGAGAACCTGAAATTGGATGTTGGTAAATGAAAAGTAATACCATGTGAAAACAAAACCATAAATATAAATGTTGTTTGAGAAGACTCATGCCTAGCATGAGATATTTATTTGAAGCTCTATAAGATAGATGTGTTTTTTAAAACACAATCCAGTGAAGAAATTTACATAAAAATAAATTCTAAAATATTTAAGTAATCAAAAGTTTTCATGAGATTCTTGTTTTGGTTATTAGACAGATGTCTCTCCACGATTTACAATGAAAGATACAGTAAAAAGGCTCAATAAGAACACACGGTTATTTTTATCTAGGATTAAATGACATGAACTATGAACACAACATGAAAAAAAAATGTGAACCTTACATATTTGTAGCCTTCACAGAGATGGTGAGAGGAGTTTTATAAGAAAGAATGCTAAATATAGACTGGTATCATGCCAACCTCAAATTGCTATATTCAGCTCAATAAAAAGTGACATAGAAAAGAACATTCATGAGAATGAAAACATTCAGAAAATATGTCAAAAAGCATCTTTTTAAAAAGGAAGCATAAAAATTGCATGGCAATTCTACCTAAAGCAGCTTGTGAGAATAAATCTGTAGTTAGTCATAAGGGAAACAAACCACAATGATAGAAAGAATGAACTACATTCTTGTATGTCTTTCATCAGGTTTGCTTGTGGGCATAAAACTTTCCTTGAAAACTAAAATGCAGCAGTGACTAACATGCAAAGAATACCTCATTTCCTCTTACTATCTAAAAAAGAGCATGGTATTGTCAATCATGAAATTATTCTTCAGAAATTTATGGGTTTGTGCATAGAAACATACACACATACACACACAACTTTTACAACCAATATTTTCTTGTTGTCAATATAACTCACAGATCTATAACTGCTCTAATTTTATGTAGATTTTTCTTTGTTTTTTTTTAACTCTAAAATGTTAAGTCAATACTCTTTCACTTATCCTTTACATTTTACATGAAAATATCTTGGCTATATTTCTCTATGAAATTAAGAATAGACAATAAAAACAGGTTATCACATCATCAAGATCCTAGAAATGTAACATCTGATAAATAGAATTAGTATTAATATTTCACGGTGATATTTACCACTAATAACAAATTACTTGAGATGCTATTAAATCGATAAAGTGAAGTAGAGACAGCAGAAGCATGAAAAGCCGCATTGTGACAGATAATGCACAAACAAGTCAGAGCAGCTGACAGCAGAGGTCCTAATTTCAGCTACAAGGAAGCTGCAAAGAACAATTCAGGAATCTGCAGGCATATGTCCTTTGGGATGACTTTTCCCAGAGTAGGAAACACTAAACTATTCCCCACCAAATTAAATTCTAGAGGAAACTGTATTTACCACCAATATTTATATAACATGTATTCTAGTGC
Organism: Canis aureus; assembly: GCF_053574225.1. Taxonomy (NCBI): domain Eukaryota; kingdom Metazoa; phylum Chordata; class Mammalia; order Carnivora; family Canidae; genus Canis; species Canis aureus. Next base: position 32,788,787 of record NC_135620.1, read on the forward strand.
TGTGGACCTAATAGAGGCTCTATAAACATTATTTACTAACTTGAATTAATGAAAATCTACAGTATATGCAGCATTTTCAATTCAACCTATATAGTATCTATTTCCTAAACATGAAAATTAATATTTTATTACTATTATAAAGAAGAGGAGGAAGAGAAGATGAGGTGCTAACATTTGTGGAAGGCATATGAGGTAGGAAACTTTGTTAAAAGTGCCTGATCCAGATTATTGCATTTAACCCTCATAACAATGCTCTGATAAGCATACCACACTTACATCCATTCTTTGAGAATAATAAACTGAGAATTGGAGAAACTAAATGTCTAAGAGCACACAGCTTGTCACCAGAGAAGACCATACTAGCTTACAACCTCCCCACTTAAGGACTACATTCATATAAACCATGATCTTAACACTGAAGGAGGTACTTGCAATGCAAAACTAAAGATCTAATCTCTCTCACAGTTTCACTATGTCCAGTAAGGGGACCACAGAGCCCAGGCAAAGATAAAAATACTCTATAAAAACAGATGAAGGAAAAAACACACACAGAATTCAAGGAGAGCTGAAAATATAAAAAAGAACCAAAAATGGAGTTAAGTAGAACTAACAAAAAAGTTTCTATTCTTTGTTTATAAGATAGAAATATAGCTCATATATAAGGGTTACCTCCATGAAACAGAAATCCAATACCTATTGTACCAAGTATCTAATCGGTCACAGGAGATAATATTTTGTACATTATGAAGTACTCTATAAAAAGAGTTTCAGAAAGGGGATGAGGTAACTCATCTATGAGGCAGGCACGTATTAATTTCATGATAGTGACTTTTTTGAGATACCTTTTAACCCCCAGTACCTTATACAGTATCCAACTCTAACTAGATGCTCAACAACAATAAATTATTAAGTGATCTCAGTTTGATAGCTGGAATAACTCAGGTTTAGATGTTTGTCAGCGCCTGGTCAGCCATTATAGTTAGGAGCCAAGAGTCAAACTAAAAGATTCTGACTCCAAAGTCTGTGATTTTTCTAAGGCCATACAAAGTAAATAACTAAAATGGTGCTCATGACAGAAAGAACTCTAAGGAACTTCAAAACCGGGGATTCTCCACTTGCTGGTGATCTTATAAATGCTATTAAGCAACAAAATCAACACTCTGTGGAGGACCATTAAATAAGGTGCTATTGTGGCATATTGTACAAATAGTTAAACCAAATATAGGCCTTAGTATCACTTACCTGGATAAATGGCCTAGCCAATACAATTAGAACTCATATTGTAATACCAATTCTAGCATCACAGTTAGACTTCAAAGACAGATTACTCAAAATTATAATGCATACACTTAGTGAAGGAATATTGCTCATTACTAAAAATTTGCTATTGAACAAGGAATTACTAAGTACACTACAATATGGGAAATCATCACCTTTGATGTCTTCTAAACAAGGACATAGGAGACTTAAAAATTACCTTAAATTTAAATTTTATCTTAAAATGTATCTATTCCATTAGCTTTTTACTCAAATGTCTTCTTTTCAGTGAAAGCCTCTTTGGTCCCTTATCTAAAAATGTACACCTTACTCCAGCACTGTCTATACCCCCGTGACTGCTTTATTCTTCTTTCAGTATTTATTATCTAAATTATTACATATATCTTAAAATGATTATATTGTCTATTTCTCCCACAAGGGAGAATATTATCAAGGGAGGATATCATAATGAACAATTTTTAAAATTTTATTTATTAATGGGAGACACAGAGAGAGAAAGAGAGGCAGAGACATAGTCAGAGGGAGAAGCAGGCTCCCCGAGGGAGTCTGAGATCATGACCTGAGCCAAAGGCAGATGCTGAACCACTGAGACACCCAGGTGCCCCATCAATGAATAAATCAGCAAAATAGAACCCTCTCAGTTTGCAGACAGAGACACTGAGTAGAGATTTGCTCACTTATTAGGCCTAAATCAAAAGAATCTCCCAAGTTTTTCTCATATAAAGGATGTTTTTAGAACTCAGGTCCTTAGCTAAAATTGAAATGCTACCTAATTCATGTCAAGAAACATAGCAGGAATCAGCACAAGAACCTAAACAGAAATTTCAGAAATATCTGTGTGGATCAGATAAACATTTCAAATGCATCTGGAGAAATGCTGTTATCAAAAGGAACTGAGAATATCCTTGAAATAGACTATGACCTAGGGGAGAGGAGGGCAGACATGATAAATTTGACGTAAATAAAATCTAGTCATAGAAGAAGAAATTATCAGTGAAGTGTAGAACCAGACACTCAAATTAACCAGGGCTCAGGTTCATATGTGAGTCTTTTGGAGCAAAGGGAAAGCTGCAAATGAGATTTTAAGTAAAACTGGAGGAACTGTTCCAATAAGATGACTAAGGAATTAGAGCATAAGCAGCAACCATATAGTAAAATGTGACACAAAAATTATTTTTTCTTAAATATTTTATTTATTTGAGATACAGAAAGAGAGTGAGTGAGAGAGAGCAAATGCAAGTAGGGTGAAGGGCAGAGGGAGAAGCAGACTCTTCACTGAGCAAGGAGCCCAATGCAGGGCTCAATCCCAGGACCCTGATCACAACCTGAGCTTATCTGACTGAGCCACCCAGGCGCCTCAGAAAAATTAAGGGAGGAAATGGCAAGAAGACATTCTTATCTACTTCAGAGATGAATTACCATGTTAACAGCTAGAGGGTCTAGTGCTGGACCCTGGAGTCCCAGTAACACCTGACAGGGTATAAGAGAACCTGATGGGTCCAATGGCATTCATGGCACAGATGGACATAGCACTGTACAGGAAAAGGCTTAGAATCAGGAAAGAAAGTATTACCAGGCCAAGTAATTTATATTTGAACACATGTGAAATATGCCTGTCTAGGACTCCTCAGAATACATAGGAAGCATTTTTTCCAAGGGCTAAGAACATATATAAATCATACAATTTCAATAAAAATTACATTTATGTTATTACTGTTAATGTGACTCCATTTGTAACTACTGGGTAATAAGGTCTATAGAAACTCAAGCTAATGAAAGAAATTCAAAAGTAAATGAAAAAATAATAATAAATCAAGTCTAATTATCTAAGTTTGATACCTGTGTCAAGGAGAACAAAAGCAATAATATATAATGTCATACTTTAAAAATTAAACTTTTGAGGTATGTTCCACTAACATAAAATGGTAATTGGCAAGATTAAAATTTAATGCTTTAAAAAAAATCACATGAACCCAGAGTATTTAGGTTGAAACTCAGTCCATAATATTTTGTAATAGCAGGTAGAAGTTGGAAAATGTTAGGTAGTCACTGTAAATACTTTTTGTCCACAGGAAGTAGACTAACAAATTCATTTTTTTTACATTTTAAAAACCAATCTTTTGAGGTATAACTTGTATACAATTAAATTACCCATTTTAAGAGTATATAACACATATAACACACATATATATTCATGTAATTACTATCCCAAGATATAGAATATTTTCATTATCCTAAAAATTACCAAATGTCTCTTTGTAATGAATCTTCCACATCTTCACCTCTCAGGCAAGAACTGCTCTGATTTCCAATGCTATAAATTAGTATTATCTATTTTAGGACTTCACATAAACAAAAACATTTTATTTCATCTTTGCCTCTGGCTTCTTTCTGTAAGCATACTTTTTTTTTTTTTTTTTTTGAGATTCATTCACATTCTTGTGTGCACCAGTAGTGTGTTCCTTTGTATTGCTCTATGATACTATATTATATAAATACACTAAAATGTATTTATCCATTCTCTATCAAATTCATTGTCTAAGCAGCCTATTCAAAATCTCTCTTTAGTCTCACACAAAGCAACACGTCACCCAATATTTCCAGTGGAGGACTATGCAGTCACTATCAGCCTGGATGCAGATATTTTACACTAACATCTGAATATCTGGTATGATGCAAATTACCTTATCTCTGTGTATGTGAGCCTGCGTGCATATGTGGTGGGGTTTAGGAGTGGAGAACAAGTTTAAGGGAAGAAATATTATTTATTTATTTAGTATTATGTAAATGGCACTATGCCTATACTATTGTGTGTCTTGGTGAAAGTGGATGCTCTTGTAGATCTGTTCATTTTGTCTTGTTTTGGTTTGAGAGTCATTTGCAGGAGATGAGAAATCAAGAGGAAGAGGCTTCAAACAGGTTTCAAGGAGAGTTGTCATCTAATGAGTAAGAAAATTATTTAAAACAGTTCAAAAAAGACCCTCCCATTTACATACATGTAGTCTTTCTTACTGTACAAAAGAGTAACATCGCCTTGTTGAAGCAGAGAATGAAGTCTTACCTTGAGAAAAGGATCTATAACCAATCATTCCAAGTAAACAACTGTGGGTGGGAGGCAGCCTCCAAGCTGGCCCCTAAGATCCCAGCCTCTTGGTATTTGTATCCTTTACAATTAGCACCTGTTTTGTTTGGTAACCTAGTAACTCAATTCTATCAGATGCAGTCAAGTGGAAGTGATGGTTTGGTGATGGTGATGGAAGTGACTAGGAGACAAGGTCATAAAAGGTTATATTTACATGGAATTTCTTTTGCGCTCTCTCTCTCCTGCCATACCATGAGCAATACTAGGGAACAAATGTCAATGAACCAAAGCCTCCAGCTTAGAACCAGTCAAGACTGAGGTACTGCAAGCTCCCCAGATCCACCCCTGACACTTTGCTGGAAGCCTTGTGAGTATCTCAGAGCTAGAACCAGGAAGCTGAGCTGCTTGAAGATCCCTAACCCCAGAAACCTAGATAATGGATTCTGGTTATTTTAAATCACTAAATTTTAGAGTAATTTGCTGTGCAGTAATCCACACTTAATATAAGGTCTCATCTAGATCAAAACATGGAAACTCTAGTAGACAGTATTAGACTGAAGTGAGTTAAAACTTCTTATTCTGCCAAAACTTTGGAGGAATTGGGTCTGAACTCAAAAGCATATGTGTAATTCAATGTGAAATGAAATTCTCAGGTTGAGTGTCTCAAACCTTAGTAGGAACCACCTGAGGATCTTGTTACATAAAGATGATAATTCAAAACCTTGGGGTGCAGCCTGAGATCATGCATTTTGAACAAGTTCCAAGGAGATACACATGCTGCTGGTCTATGAACTATTAGTGTAATAAAGTTACAGAGCACATGGAAGAGTGATGGCCCATGACGACATAAATAAAACATTCAGATGGACATTTGGCTCCAATGTTTATGGCTCCAAATTTCTACAATTAAAAACGTGGGAGCTCAAAATCATCATTAATTGAATATCATTACAAATATGACCTATTTTAGTTATAGGCTGGTTCAACCTACACCAACAGGTTTTATATTTTAAAGAGAGAGAAATTTGGAAGTCATCAAGTAGCTTCAGAACTATGTTCCTGTTCCAGATATGTCTATATTTCTCTAAGGATGCACCACAAGTAGTCCTGTTTCAATGTATATGATACACTTAGTATTCATACAAAGAGATTGAGAATTCTCTAAGAATTTGAGCAAACAGACAACATTTTGGAATTAGGCCAAAGAGATTTTAATGAATTATTTTCAAGTGAAAAAGCTTGAAGCAAAATATGCATTTCTATGGGAAAAAAAACTAAATCTATTTATAGCCTTGTCAAAATGTTTTTTTTTCTTTTTGCTAAGACAGAAAACAAGATCTACAATTTGAAAATCTTTCCTTTACCTAGGAAGTTGTTTTATTTATTTATTCAAGTCATTTCTATCTCAGTATCATTATAGCCTTCTCCTTTGTTTTAAAAATATAGATTCAGCATTTAGCCAAATCACATTATCATTAAAACAGGAAGTGCTTAGATTTTTCCCTTTCATCCTAAAAAGAAAAATTAAACCCCCTTTTGAGTTGTGCTTGTATCATTCCTACTAATTTTGAGTCATTTACATTAGTTGCCACCAATTGTGCAGCATAAGCCTAAACAAGCATATTATATAATTTTCTTTACTGGTAATTATAGAGGATAGTTTCCCTCTGGTTTTGAGAAAGTCCCTTAAAAATAATAAAGAAGTAATTAAATTGCACTTGTTTTGGGTACAATTCAACTGGGTACTACTTTTGCAGTCTGTAAGCAGTGACACCAGAATGTGTGTGTGTGTGTTTTTTTTTAATATTTCAAACTTAACTAAATTCAAAAAGGTAAATCACCTATAAAATTATGATCACTGATTAATATCAAATCAGTCCAAATGCAGGTAAGGAGCTTAACATAGCAAAAATGAAGTGACTCTATTTATGCCTAAATTTTCAGTTAATTTATGTTCTATGAACTGCTGATTGCCTGAAGAGAAGCAGAAATAAAAATGTCTTCAATAAATCACTTCATTTCTCAAACAACCTGGTGTGTTGTTAGAGTTTTGTGGCTGGCAGCCTAATGAGAACGAATGGTTTACAATCTTCTAGGACTGACCCCTTTAGTCATTTACACCATCCATTGAATGGGAGACTGCTTCACAAGTACAAGATCACACCCTTGCCACAATTATTCTGTCTAATGAGGTATCATAAGATGTCTACTGTTCAAAGGTGTGTGGTAAGGGCAGCTGAGGATAAAATATTTGGTATCCTTGCACTGAAGCATGGATACTTACTCCTGAGTCCATCTTTGTCACAGTATCAAATTAAATGAAAAAAGGTCTCTTCTTTAAGTATCATTTGCACTTTAAAGAGGTAAAAGTGAAACAAATTTTCATGTTGTCAAGGAGTTAGTGCAGGGGGACAACACTCAGAAGAGTTTTGTTAGTTTCCCCCCCCAAAAAAAGCTCAATGACAGGTTGACTTAATTATTCAAATAACTTTTTATAGTAGATAATTAAGCCATATGTTAACCTCAGAATTTAAAATAACCAATTTACCTACAGTGTATGGTTCTTGTCTAACTCTGTATAGGTACCATTTTCAGGAGAAAAAAATGAGGCTTAGGTCAAATCAAAGCATCCATTAACATATTATTGTCTCTACAGAAATCCATGGACTGTATTAATTACCTAGGCAGCTGATCTAAAGAAGTTTTTTTTTTATGTTAATTGCTAATTAAAGAAAATTAACGGTGGAAAGTAAATTAAAAATAAAAACAGAGATGAACTATAAAAGATAATGAGGCAATTTGCAACTAATTGAATAGCTTTACACGAATTTTCCCTCAAATAACCAATAATTACTTCCAAATAAGTTAGAAAAATCAGGGATAATTCAGTAAACTATCTTGGCTTTAAATTTATACAAAGTAAAGCAAATGTAACTAGGGCTTTTCAGAAAATCATGTTTCCTTCTCAGCTGGATCACCAGATAAGCTGATCGTTCACAGGCAATTTGGTTTTGTTTTTTGGCTCATTCTGCAATGTAGCATCTGAGTCACATCTATGCCTCAAATAAAATTTGCCCACATTATTTAATACTTATGGAACTTTTTAAATTTGATTCAGGGATGTTATTATATAATTCTATAATAAATTGAAATTAGAATTAGACATAGCTCAGTGATCTGCATTAGCAGTTTTCCAAAGCCTACCTTAAAGTGCACCTTAAAATACTTTTTTTTCTTTTTTCTTTATTATAAACAAAATGGCCATTTCTATTCAACAGAGTGTTTCATAGTTTTGTCAAGACAAATGCACACATATTTAATTGATCAGCAACAACTCTTATTGTATACATCTAAGTATAAACCTATTGAAGTTGGTTTACCTTGTTGATTATTATTAGTTTCCAAATTGTGCACTCAGCTTTTCCATGAACACTTTACAATCCTCCATCTTTTTCTACAATTATAAATAATAAACCAATAAAAAAAATAAAGTCCAAATCATTTGCTCAGTTGTGTGCTAAAGGATTATTTATAGAGTGACTTCCAACTATAAGTTTTCTGAAGTGAATGATAGCTTTGTCACACTGACTTAACTACTGGTATCTCCGAAGTGTGAGATAACTAACATTGACTTAGGAATGAGTGATCCCTGAAGACTTTCTTCCATTTATGACACCGAGGATGTTTTATGCAGTGAGAATCCTCACATGTCCTGCAAGTGTCACTGTATGAATAATACATTTCCAATGTGTAATTGAATAAATTGCTTCTCCATTATGAATTATTTGGTATAACATAAAAGTTTCCCCCACCAAATGAAGACTGTTTTCTCTTTTTTCCTGTTTTAGAGATTATCCCTATTTATAGTTTTCTTTTGCACACCAAGGCTGCAGCCTGGGTGAAGGTTCATTCAGAGTGATTATAGACTTGTCTTTGCTTGGCAATGAGAATATCAAAGGGTTGAATTATCAATGACAGCCTTTTCATGTTGATTACAAACATAGTTTCTGTTTTCTGTGTGTTCTTTGGTATGAATAAAGTTTAAATCTGGCTACAGTTTTTCCTACATTTGTTACATTCATTGAAAAATGTTTAGTGAAGTATAGTTGAGAACATTACATTAATTTCAAGTATAGAACATAGTGATTTTACAACTTTATACATTATACTGTGTTCACCACAAGAGTAGCTACCATCTGTCATCATACAATGCTCTTTCAGTATCATTGATTATATTGCCTGTGCTGTACCTTTCATCCCTGTGACTTGTTCATTACATAATTGTAACTTGTATCTCCCACTTTAAAATACTTTTTCTACAAGCTATAGTTACTTTATTGGGGGGGGGAAGGTAAAGCTAATATACCAGAACACTTTTGTCATAATAAATTTAAGATTTTAAAAATTAAAAACATGATTATTTTCATGTAATAAGAACAGTACATATATTAGTTCAGCATATTGTAACTGAAGACTATACAACCTAAAAGAGAAATGACCATATACTGTCATTACCTATACCCTTTAGTGCAAATGATTTATAGTGTAGTTTTTTTTTTTTTAATTTTTTAAAGATTTTATTTATTCATGAGAGACACAGAGACAGAGGCAGAGATATAGGCAGAGGGAGAAGCAGGCTTCCTACAGGGAGCCTGATGCGGGACTTGATCCTGGACCCTGGGATCACACCCTGAGCCAAGGGCAGATTCTAAACCACTGAGCCACCCAAATGTCCCTGTAAAATAGTTTTTAAAAATAATTAAAGCTACTTTCCTTTCAAATAATTTTCTTGTAAGTTTCCATAAACACAGTCACATACATACAGATATACACACGTTTACATGTTTGCTCTCTGACTTAATCCTACACAAACTCACTAAAGTACATAATAGGATATTTGTTTTACAGATAAGAAAAAGAAGTTTGGGGATCCCTGGGTGGCGCAGCGGTTTGGCGACTGCCTTTGGCCCGGGGCGCGATCCTGGAGATCCGGGATCGAATCCCACGTCGGGCTCCGGGTGCATGGAGCCTGCTTCTCCCTCTGCCTGTGTCTCTGCCTCTCTCTCTCTCTCTCTGTGACTATCATAAAAAAAAAAAAAAAAAAAGAAAAAAGTTTGCTGGTATCAGTAACTGGCCAATGATCAAGAATCTAGTAATCGGTACAGCCTAGATGTAATCTGAATTTGACTATTTCTAAAGCTTACTTTCCTTATTGAAATGACTATCAAACAATATATTTAAAAATAGTAAATGACTTGTTTTGTAATAAAATTTATCAGTTATAGAACATACACTGAACACAGAAAGATGAGAACATTGTTAAAATTTCCAAAAAGCACTTAATTATATTTATATGTAACATGTAACGTGTATGTCATATGTGTGTATATATGTTAATTTACTCGCATTCACTATGTCCCTGTCCTACACAGGCACTAGATTAAGCCCTTATAGTTTGGCAATTACTAAGATAATTTTTTTTCTAAAGTAATTGTGTGTGTGTGTGTGTGTGTGTGTGTGTGTGTGTGGCTATAAACAAAGATAAATTTATAAAGGCATTATAAAATAAAAGGAAACAAAAATAAGCAGACATATTAAACGCCTTTAAAATATTTCTTATGGGTTTGCACAGTATAATATGTACATTAGTTATTTTATTAGGCAGAGTCATAATTAAATGTTATCTATGACTCTAAATGGGTGTGAGATATACACCTTGAGGGGCTGGTACAATATAAAAATGAGAAGATGATAATCAATAATGGAAGTCAAAGAGAAGGTACACATGTATATGAGAATTGACTGCACTCTGTAGTTTGTTCAGAATATTTTAATTTTAGAAAAAAAAATGGCTACATTGCAATGAACATGCGTATAACATGAGCAAACCATGGGATATTTGGCAAGAAAGACGAAGTCTTAGGTTGTATATGTTACTTTCACCAAGTAAATCAAATCAAACATTAAAAACTTTCAATAAATTTTTTAAGATTTTATTTATTTATTCATGAGAGACACAGAGAGAGGCAGAGACACAGACAGAAGGAGAAGCAGGCTCCCTGCGGGAGTCCTATGTGGGACTCAATCGCAGGACCTGGGATCATGACCTGAGCTGAAGGCAGACGCTCAACCACTGAGCCACCCAGGTGCCCCTTACAAGTATATTTTAAAGGGTGTTCCAAAAAAGCTAAAAACATTATATAACTATCTTTGTGTGATAGCCATTAAGAATTTTCCCCTTAAGATACATATAATCTGATTTTGCTATTACACAAATGAGATACCAAGGATTGCTCAAAAAACCATATTTTGTTATCAACAGCAGATAGTAATACTGATATTAAGGAGCTCCAAATATGTTATTATTTGGTACCAAGACTGCCATTTAAATGGTTAGCTTATGCACATGCTAAATAGTTTACTTATAGACTATGATTTTTTATTTGATTTTGTCTATCCAAAATAAATTTATAACAACAAATATTTGTATAAATATACTGTGTGCACTATCAGGGTTTTTTTTTTTTTTTTTTTTTTTTTTTTTTACTATCAGGGTTTTAGTCTTCAAATGAATTTACTAAACTAATGCAGTGATTTACCATTTGACCCATAAATAAAAACTAGCATTTTACTAACACAGAAATAGTAAATCAACAGAAACTGAAAAATGCAGTTGGATTCATTTAATATCTATTTTTTCGTCTACGGCCATACCACCCTGAATGCGCCCGATCTTGTCTGGATTCATTTAATATCCATTTTAAAATCATTCATGACTTGAAACTTTTTTAAGGAGTTAAAACAACTCATTTTAGATTAGAAAATATTTTTAATTAAAGCACCCTGCACTTCAACAGCAAGTTCTGTAATGTAACTGCAATGGTAAGCAAAGATTTCATTAACTTCCACCAGAAGTCTCAGATTTAGGAATATCGACTAATTAGAAAAATTAAAGCTACACTTCAGAATTAATTGAAATTATTAAAGTGTTTACTCTTGCATTATTTACAGCTAGAATGTCAGCAAAAGGCACTCTATACTTTCTCATAAGTAATTCTACAGTGTATATTAAGAATGTAAGATGACTTCCATTGAATATTGGGTCTTTCCAGGTAGGCCTGCTATAAGCTTTCAATTTATGCTGATTCTCTGGACAACTTCAAAATCATTCTTCTCTGGGAAAGCATGAAAGCTAATGCATTCCTGATGGATGAGTGTGATGCAAGATATAGGCATTTGCTGTCCTCATCAAATCTACCAGCAGGATTCACCAGAAACCTAGACACTCTTATCAGACAGCTACACTGTAGACAGAGTGACCAGCAAGACACAGATTGAGGTTCAGTTTTCTAAACTTAGAAAACTTTACAAAGCCTGAAGAAACATAGATTATAACTATAAAGTATCGGTTCTGTTTTTATGAAGTCATTCTTTGATTTCATCTTAGATATTATATTCAATTTATTATAAGTATTATGTGTGTTGAATTTCCTAGCACAAAGTTGATGTGTCTTCAGAAAAAAATAATTGGTCCTACTGTCATAATTTAAAGTGACTAAGACTCTGCCCAGGATTTCTGCTGGCCATTCACTCACACAGGGAAGAAAGATTCACGGGCTGAAAAGAAAATGAAGGTGAAGAAAGAACAGCAACATTTTAACAACTGCCTTCCATATGTTACGTTTTAGGTGATTCTCCATAGAAAATAAAACAGAATCATACAAAACTCCAGTCACACTCCTTATTGTACAGTCCAGAAGTCTGTCAAGGTACTTGGGCTCTAATTTTCACTTTTACTTCTGAAAAACTAATTATAAGAATTTGTCATGGGACATCATGAGGTTTCTTCTTCTTTATTAGTGAAATTATATGTTTTGCACTAGATTTTTTGCTGCTAACCCTAACTATGGTATAGATGACAAAACACCTAACTTATCTATGCTAGATTCAAGAATAAAGAATAGTGCAAGATATAACAAGGAAAAAGAAGATAATGTAAGTTATTACCAATTTTTGGTAAGATGAGGAATGAATGGATAAGGCAGATAATATTAATTCCTTCAGTATCTACTTTCCTCTACCTCCTTTCAATAACAGCAACTTTTAAATTTCAGCTAGGTACATGACTACTCAGTTATGTACCACATTTTCCAGCTTCCCATGAAGCTGGGTATGACCATGTGACTACATTTAATGATATTAAAATGAAAATCCCCTTAAAGCAAAGCTATTTCCCTTGACTTCCTATCTATCTATGAAAGAGATCTGACATGTAGATGAGGACAATTCTCTAGGTCACAGCTAAGCCACAAAATGGAAGAAGCCTGGGTGCATGAAAACAGTGCTATTCCATGAGGTTTGACCCACTCATTTTAGGACTATTAAGTGGGAAAAATAATTCTATTTCATTTCAGATACTCTGTTTTGGGGTCTAATGGTTACAACAGCTTAATCTGTAATCTAATTTATATAATGTTGAATGTTGTCTATGTCATAATTATTTACTTTGCTACCGATTTTTTTTTTTTTTTTTTTTTTGCAGTGTAGCATGCAGGTTAACAAGGACTTTAATTTTATTTGACTTTATATCAATGAGGAATCCTGCTATATGATGCAAATTATAGAGGAAGGACCTTCGAATTTTTAGACTGGTTATCCCACAGAAATAGAAAAATAATTGATTACCAGGACAAATATTCCAACTTTTTTTTCTAAAAGTTGGTAATGAACATTTTATAATTTTCCAAACTGCCCCACTAATCATGTGGCCATAGAGTTATTTAATCAGAAAACTCAATCCTAAAATCTTGTGCAGATTGAAATAATTCAAGATTACTCTACTTTCAATTAAAACAAAAAAAAAAAAAAAACCTCTTCTATTCAGTTCTGTGTCATTTTTTTTTTTTTACCAATAACAGAACACTTGGATTCTTTCCTCTTGTACTCAGAAGCTACCCTTCCAAGTCCTCTCAGTGTCCTCATAGATTCTACTTAATAATTATCTTTAGTCACTCATACAAAGAAACCTATTTCCCAATATTATGAGTCCTTCAGATCACAAAAATATTTCAGTATGGATAAAAACCTTTTCACAGTTAATCACATTATTTTGGATTTGTGATCCAAAAAAAGGTGTTCATATAATATTTTTAAATAAAAATTAAAAATACTGAGATGGACACTATGACTACATTACTTTCTTTATCTGATGATATATCACTTTAAAATCTGGGGTACTTTCCTAAGGCAATCAAAATTTACTAACTTAAGAAGATCAATGATTTTTTCAAACCATTACAGAAATAAATTTCCTTTAAAAATAATGTCTATTAGATAAATCCATAAAAAATTGGCCAGATGTTATCTAAATATCCCACAAAGGTTTTTTTTTGTTTGTTTGTTTGTTTTTTTGGCTTTTAGCATCAAAGCCACATTTTAAAAATATAAATACTATTTCCCCTTTTATTTTTTTTATTTTTTTAATTTTTTTTATTTCCCCTTTTAACTGCAACATTCTCTTCAAGATATTCTTCATGTTTGTACAATGCATGCCCTAAATCTAGAAAGTACACCCAAATTCTTAAAATTGATGACAGTAACTACATACATGCTTTACTCAACAGATGTTACAGTAGCATCTCCAGCAACAAAGACTTGGCACTCAGCCAAGCATGAGCAGCAAAGCCTGTGCCTGTGGGGGCTGGGCTGCAACAAGAAACCCACATAGTTCCAGGATGGTAAGCCAAGAGAGGCTGACCACTTTGGAGCTGGCAGGGAAAACACAACATAAAATTTTGCTAGAGATCATTACTTTGTATGGCAGATGCTGGCTGCTGCTGGGAAGCAAAGGAAACTGATCAATTTGTTGTACAGAAGTAATATAGTAGGTGGTTCGTCTTGAGCAAAGCCACAGAGAAGAGGTCCCTCACAAGTTGGCATTCTATTGTATATGTCATTGGCTGTAAAGGATATTCCAGATACTCTGAAATAAGATTCAAAATTAGTGCCTGAAGGTCACATACAAGTAACATTACAAAATTTGAGACGGTCTCTCAACAGGGAAAATGCAATTATAAATCTTCATCATCACTATTTTCATTAGAAGCCACTTAAATTACTCAATTTTTAACATCAGGGTATTTATAAATTTATTACAGAATACACAGGGTGGTGGAAAGAAGGCAAGAAATAAAGACAAAAAGATTGTTTGCAATCTGCGTTATAAAGGTCCCTTTATGTCACACCAAGATTTTTTTTTTACCGTTATACTTCTTTCAGTAAAGAATCTTTTAATGTTTTAACCATGATTAGATTTGAATTTTAGAAAAAAAAAAATCCTTTGGTGGCAGGGAAAAGAATAGAGATGAGGTAAAGGCAGGGAAACAGGAAATAGTCATTTAGGTAAGATTTATTCTATGGACTGAATGTGTCTTATCAAAATTTGTATAATGAAACATACTGGATAGTAATTGGAGGCAAGAATTTTAGAATGTGATTAGATCATGAGGGTTTAGGCTTCATGAATGGAATTTGTGCTCTTATAAAGAAATGGCAGAGAATTCCCTTGCCCCTTCCCCCATGCAGTAACACAGCAGAAAGAAGATTGTGTATGAATGAGGAATTGGACTCTTACTACATACAAAATCTGCCAGTCCAAAAATCTTGGACTTTTGGGGCTTCAGAACAGCGAGAAATAAATTTCTGTTGTTTATAAGCTACCTAGTCTATGGTTTTTCATTATAGCAGCCCAAATGGATTACAACAATTTGGTAAGACTCTGAAACAAAGGTATGGCCAGGGGAAAGATTTGGTTAAAAAATAAAATAAATAAAAGGTAGACCTCATAGAGCTTAGTCACAGAGAGGTATCATTTTACAACAGGACTCCTACAGAGCTAAATGTGGACACTGGACAATGAGACAATCTCGGCTTCTGAAAAACTTTACTCTCTTGAAGTTGCAAATTTTGCTTATTTTAGCTAATTACCAATACTTATTACATCTGTTTGTCTTTGGAGACCCAATCCAAGATATGTTTTTCTACTCACATCATTAATCCAAATTATATTGTGCGTTGAGTATATTATATTTCAAGAATAATTGGGACCACCTGTTTAAAAACACTTTGAACCTAAAGATTATATCATCTTTCTTTGAAAATTGCAAAGAAACAAAAAGATATTATTGCCAATGTGTTAAACATTTCCAGGCTTCTTTGTTTCTCATTCTTGACCATTATTCCTGCTACATGCATTTAAATGACAGGAGGCCAAAACCTAGCTTGTAACAAGCAGTTTAAGAGTTTAGCAGTTCTGTGAAGGTCTCCAGTGGACAAGTTTGTATCATCAAACTGCCCAGGCTGGCACCTTTTCCACTCCTCAATTCTCATTTATAACTGAAAATTCACTGAATTTTCTTGGCTAGTAATCAGAACACAGGAAGGAAGACCTCAGGCAGACCCTAGGGGGTTAAAAGGTAATCCAATTATCCTGTTCACTAAGTGTTTCTGTATCTTTCACACCTGAAGGGAAGAAGTTTGAACCTCTTGAAATATGAATCCTAAAACAACTTTAACTTCCTATTTTTGGTATTATGTATTCCTCCAGCATAGAAAAAAAAAAAGCCATTTTTGCATGTGTTTTGCCATCTTGTGGTATTAAATAAAATTATGACTTGACAAATGTATACCTAAGACATAAGAAGTGTTGATTCAATAAGCTGAGAAGGAGCAAAGCTAATGTTTTATTTTGTTTGATTTTTAAAATGACACACAGCATTTCTGATAATTTCACAGAACATCAAAGATATTTCTCATGTCCTTTCAAAATTAGGGCACCAGATCTCTGACAATATGCACTGAGCATTTCTCATATATTAGAAACCCAATAAATGTTTACTGAGGATCATTTTATTCAAGCTCTCTTTAATTTAGTTAATGTAGACATAACAGTTTAGCTTTTCCATTCTTATAATCTCAAAGCTAAATCATGATTTATGTTGTAACTATTCCTTCCATTCATTTTTCAGTTTCAAATAAGCAGACTAAAATTTGAGGAACATGATCAATATCCCAGAAAAAAAAATAAGCAAATAAAAATAGTTTACTATTACAATCAAATTATATTTACAACAAAGTTTATTCAATATGATGATACCCAGACTACATGGCAAGGAGGCATAAGTAGTAAGAGTTCACACATAATTGTAATTAAGATGACCCTTACTGGATCAACTTTTGACTTTGCTCTTCTCATTTCTTTCTTTAGTGCATATGATCAGTATCCCTTACGTTGTAGCTCACATCAGTTAGTTATGCCACTCCCATTTCAATATCATGGGAAATGTGCATCAAACTGTTCTGAATAATATTTACTGGCAGATAGGCCCCTCTTGACTCTGAATTTAACTCCACAGTACACGCAAAGTTCATCTTCCCTGCCTTTGCATTTCTATTCTGCTGTGCCTTTTACACAGCACAAAGTGACTCAAACATCTTGGTTGATTCTCAAAAAGTATGGCTCTTGGTCACCAGTTACCAAGTGTAGCAAGGTGTGTCAAACAGCTCATGCAGCAGTTCCAAGGCAGCAAAGGAGTACACTCAGAAGCATTTGTGCCATGCCTACCCACTAACTTTGGGAACAGTGATGTGGAGATAGATTGCCTTGATGTGTTCTGTCCCTGCTCCTTTACCCTCAACACCACCTTCACGGTGCTCTATTCATGTATGTTATTTACTTATGGTAACTTGTGTTTGCTTCATTTGAAAAGAATTGTGTTATAAAAGCAGAAATGGGATCCCTCACTTTTTCCACTTTTGATATACTGAACCTATGGAATTCCTTTTATCTACTAATATACATCTGGGAAAACATATAAATCAATATGCCAAAACATCAGTATCACAAAGTAGTTTAAAATGTGGGATCTACAGTCAGAGGGTACAGGTACTACACTTGATATGCTACCTTGGGCAAGTTTAGTTAGCTTCTAGGTACTTTAGCTTCCTCATCTGTAACCTAAACATAATAATTATGCCAATTTACAGGGATGATGTGAGAATAAATGAGATAATGCTTATAAAGCATTTAAAATAATGACTTGCATCTATTAAAATCAATAAATGTTAGCTAGTAATAATCACTTCTATCTGAAGATATTTTCAGAGCTCATGAGAAGGTACTATGGCACATACACAAAAAATTCAAAAAATCCAAGAGAAAGATAAAATCCTCAGGGTATCCCTGATTGGGGAAAAAAGAATTGCTTTCTTCTTTGAGTGCCATCATAAGAAGTGATGGACTATTTATGTAATGCAGATTGTTTTATCAATGAGAGGGATAAATGAACTGTAAAGGAAATGTACAATACAATGGCAGTAACTATTTAAAAATCTTAACAGCATACACTTTTATCTTCTCATGTGCCCAATTGAGTCTTCCCTGTGTAACTACAACACTGAGTTCCCATTAAGGACAAAGGAAATGGGCAGAAAAGGAAAACTTGGCAGTAGAAACAGAAATGAGAAGAGACAGGTCTAATAAAAGAGAAAAGAAGCCTGCCATGGGGGGGAACCATATGATCTCCTCTGACCTATTTCCTAAACAGATTGATCTCCAGCTTCAGCCTACATAAGATTTCACACCCAGTCATTCTAGGATATTGTCTGAAATTCCTTTCTCTAAAAAAAAAGTGTGCATGTGTGTATACTGTAAATGACAAACATACTATTATTTATATTACAATTGGAATAATTCTTAAGATGCACTTCTTCAAAAAGCCAGTAATTATCAATGTGTATTTAGCAAATGTGTAATTTATGCTATTAGGTTCCCACAATGGAAGGGGTACATAGGAAGTTAGGAAGGTTTCAAGCCCCTAAAAAAACAACAGGAAGGCATGACTTCCTGAGGGATGGGGAAATGGGACACTGAAGTGCTGAATTCAGTCCTTGAGAGCACACAATTCTACCACAAGAAAGCCCTACTGTCTTCAACCACACAGGTATAAATGATGAGGAAAAGCCATGTGTTACAGAGCTAACCACATATGTATCCTAGGAGGAAACAAATGGA
Organism: Canis aureus; assembly: GCF_053574225.1. Classification (NCBI taxonomy): domain Eukaryota; kingdom Metazoa; phylum Chordata; class Mammalia; order Carnivora; family Canidae; genus Canis; species Canis aureus. Next base: position 32,807,218 of record NC_135620.1, read on the forward strand.
TAGCACATATGATACAGAATGAACATATCCATTCAGAGGAGAAGCCACCGGATATCCTTACATACTAAAATTGCAAGCAATGGTCCAAGGAAGTAAATACCACTAATAAATATTAATTAAGAACTGAATATATTATATAATATAATGGGAAATAACAAATGACAGGGAAAATTCTTCCTCTTTGTGATGTACATAGTCTAGCATTAATATTTAGAAATATAAAAGACCCTTTGCAAGCAAAACAATATATTGGAATTATTTTTCAAATGTTCCTGTTAATTAGGACCATCAGAGAATCTTTGATTAGGTTTTTAGAGGGGATACAAAGGGGAATTCTTTAAAATGAAGTCAGAAATGTTTCCATTACTTATTCTAGAGAAATCAAGAGGTGAATTTGGATAATTTTTTAACTCCAAATATACATAACAATCCAAATAAGTCTCTAAAAATTTAAATTACACTTTTGTCTTATTATTTTATCATTTGATCCAAGGTACATATTTTAAGGCCTTTTATGAAAATAACACACACACATTAAAATGTACAGGCAGGATTTCTTCTCTTTTCTCTGTCATCTTTCCTGAGAAAGCCAATGACTTCTATGATGCTTTGGTTGTAGCTGGAATAACAGCATGAGCTTTGATTGTGACTTGTATTATATTCCATAATTCAAAAATGTAAGAGACTGATACATAAACTGTGAACTGCTCCAGTGGTCTGGAGATTTACTGAGGTTTCCTGTATGTTGTAGATGTCGATATAAGGATGGTATAGTGATATGCTTACCATGCCTTACTGCTTCTCTAGAACTTTGGAGAGTGGGGCATCTAAAGAATTAGCACTGGAGTAATATAGCTGTGAAGATGATGAAGGATACCAATTAATTCCATTGGAATATAGCATAGCCTGCAGTGATTAAATAAGCAACAGGGGGAATCCCTGGGTGGCTCAGCAGTTTAGCGCCTGCCTTCGGCCCAGGGTGTGATCCTGGAGTCCCGGGATTGAATCCGACATCGGGCTCCTTGCATGAGGTCTGCTTCTCCCTCTGCTTCTCTCCCTCTATCTGTGTCTCTCATGAACAAATAAATAAAAATCTCTAAAAAAAATAAGCAACAGGGATTCCACCCGGTTTCCATAAAAATGCCTTTAACTCAGGATGACAGTGAATGAGAGGAGAAAAATGGGAAAAGAAGGCATGTACCTGCAAAATTTTGTGACTTAAACGGAAAAGATTCTTTGCAGAAATTCTATATTTTTCATGAAATAAAAAAATCTTAATAATGGGGAAATGTTTCATAAGAATATAGGATGGTCACAATTTACACAGCTTTATATTGCTAGCTTATGGGTGTGTTTTACTTAGCAGTGTCTGGTACATGGGAGACTTAATAAATATTTAGTGACCAAATACTATATTGTATATACCTGACTCTGACTTGAAAATGCATATAAGTTAGGAAACAGAAGAGAATGAAACTTCTAGGGGTAGATAACATGACGATACCTGAATTATTGTCCTGTCCTTGATTTCTGTGACAAAATTGGAGGACATAATACAGATATGAACTGATAAACTGATCTTCTCAATAGCTCCACATGATACAGTGTAACAATGGCATAAACTGAGAATATGGCACAGTTTAGTAAGAGCCAGATTCCTTGTTAATTTGATGCCCATTTACCCCAAACTGAAAAGTCATTCCTCAGATTTTTGAAACCCATTTGTGGGAAAAATAAAAAGCGTAGGAATACTGCCTCTAGAGCAAGATTAACAAGTCTCTCCTTTCTCCATCCCCTCCCTTCTTCATCCTTTATTCCACTTCTAAGTAGAATTTCTGATTTGATTGTAAAGATTCTAGGTCACTGTACTGGGACAACATTTCACATATAAAAGCTTGTATGACTATTTTTCCACCTTGGGCAAGTGACTTAGACCACTTCATTTATTTATTTTTATTTTTTAAAAGATTTTATTTATTTATTCATGAAAGAGAGAGGCGGAGACATGGGCAGAGGGAGAAGCAGACTCCCTGCGGGGAGCCTGACACAGAACTACATCCCAACACCCCAGAATCATGACCTGAGTGAGCCCAAGGCAGACGCTCAACCACTGAACAACCCAGGCATCCCTAGACCACTTCATTTAAAAACAGGAAGCACCCTATTGCTCTTTTTTTTTTTTTTTTTTTTTTTTTCTGGTTCTATATACTAAATTAGCCTTTCTTGGAACTGGAAGGAAGCTATGTTCTAGGCCTTTGTCCTAAGCTACCCAGTCCATACTAACGAAAGGAATAGGAGTATATCCTGTGATACAAATCTCACATTGTATGTAATTAGCAGGTAAGTATTAAAAGGAGTATGTGCACACAGACTTCGCTTTGTTTTCTTATGTAGCTGCTGAAGGGGCCCTCTTTTTAATACAAACTACACTTGAGAAATATAACTCTGGATAGCTTTTTAAAAGGATGAG